>NW_027139581.1:0-648750 GCF_035084215.1 Heptranchias perlo | reverse complement strand
GAAGACCAGGATTCAATTCACCGACAGGGAAGTTACACTTTTGCTGTCTTTAATAGATTCACTTTCATTTCTCTTGTAATTTACCTGCAATATTGGATGCGGAAAATACACTGAAAGACAAACTCGGACCATCCCGCTTTCCACAATTTAATTTCACTGATATTCCAGCGATTTTAAAAGCTGCTCTCTGCCTCACCCTTCACCTCGATATCAGAACCAATAGTTAATCTGTTTTTTGGTGGTATTGTTTGAGGAAAGATTATCGTCCAGGTTTCCAGCCATGCGCACAGCAAGGTCCCACAAATCGCAATGACAAAGTAACAGGTACATAATGCAGATGGGAAACGAGTGGAACTGAGCAGTATGAAAGTGTAACGGGATTAAATTAAAGAGCTGCCTGGAATGGGGTTCACCCGGTTGTGAACCAATTGGATCTTAAGTCCTTAACCGCTCGGCCTGGTGCTTAATGATACTTTATTTATCTTTCCACGGGCCACTGGTGAAAGAAGATGAACGGCCACTTTTCCATCTCTTTGTTGGATCATGTCCAGAGTCAAATTATGTGAGGAACGCGGGAGAGAGTGTGGGAGAGAAAGAAAGAGACAGAGACCCCTTCAGAAAAACGGAGAAAATGTGTGGCGCGCGCACACACCAACACACACACACAAACAGAGAGAAACACATCGGGTGACTCAAACACACAGAGAGAGACAGACTATCGGTCATTTGGCACATTCTTTGTTCTATTTCTGTCGTCGATTTCGTGAAATCTTGCAGATCAATTCCAACGAGCATAAAACTCGAAGTGTTCAAAGGCGTGCATTTTTAATTCACTGAAGAATGAGAAGTTTGCTGCTTGTTAAACCGCTGATAATGGCATCCGCAGTCGGCAGGATCCGTACCTTCGCGGAAAGATCCCAATGGATTTCTGATCCATCGCTTTAACCACTCGGGGACACTCAGCACCATCTCAACACATCGACAAGCATGGAGGCGTGGGGTTAAAATATTAGACAAAAAATCCAACGGGTTTATACCCGCGTGGGTTCGAAACCCATTTCTGATAACTGTTATTTCCGTTCCATTTTGATGTTGCTCATTGAAACTCTTGTTCCATCTGCCTCATGCACCTGTTACTCTGTCATTGCTGTTTGTGGGGCCTTGCTGGTCGCAAATTTCCAAACCTGGACGATAATGAACACCACCAAAAAGCAGATGAACTGACCATCCTTTTCATTGCTGTATGTGAGATCTTTCTGGTGAATCTCCTCTGCGCCCTTTCCGATGTCTTTGTCTCTCTGTCTCTCCCTGTCCTTCACCACGACGCCAACGAAGAACTGGCACAGGACGAAAAGTGAAGCTTTTGAAGGTAGCAAAAGTTCCACTTTCGGTCGGGGAATTGACCCGCGGGTGCCCGAGTTACAGGCGAGGATACTCACCACAATACTAACGAGGAGCTGGTGTAATCTGGTGATGGACACTCACCACAGATGGCGTTGGACACCCTTCAAATTTCAGTGAATCTATTTTGAACATTTATTTGATGACAATTTGCGAAACTTCCTTCTTCAACTAACACCACCAAAACGCAGATTAACTGGCCATTCATTTCATTGTTGTATGTGGGATATTTCTCGTAAACCTCCTCTGCGCCCCGATCAGGGCCTCTCTCACTCTCCGTCTCTCTTCCTGTGTCTCGCTCTCTGTTTCTCTCTCTCTCTCTGTTGCGAGCTGCTGAATCAGCCCGGGATTGCTCACAGCTCGATTCTGCGTCTTCATTTCTTGCACATTATTCGTGTTCTGAAATCGAGGTGAAGAGTGAGGCAGAGAGCAGGTTTTAAAATCGCTGGAATATCAGTGAAATTAAATTGTGGAAAGTGGGATGGTCCGAGTTCGACTTTCAGTGTATTTTCCACATCAAATATTGGAGATAAATGAAAGTGAAGCTTTTAAAGGCAGAAACACCGGGACATCGACATTGGAGAATTGAATCCTGATCAACCGCGTGACAGATGGGGATATTCAGCACGACACCAACGTGGAACGAGCGTGATCAGTTGATGGACATTCCCCACAGATGGCGTTGGACACGCTGCAAATTTCATTGAATCCATTCCAACCATTTATTTGATGACAAAGCAAAGCGTAGAAGAAGTGACACTCAAGTACATTACATATAGAGCAAGATTCTGAAAAGACCAGGATGGCCGAGTGGTTAAAGCGTTGGACTTAAGATCCAATGGGTTTATCCCCACGTGGGTTCGAACCCCACTCCTGGTAGATGTTACATTTTGATACTGATCATTGACTCTCTTTTGCAATTTGCATCACAGAATCATGGAAAGTTGACAGCACGGAAGGAGGCCTTTTGGCCCATCGTGTCCGTGCCGGCTCCATGCAAGACCAATCCAGCTAGTCCCACGATCCCGCCCTATCCCCCGAGCAATGCACTTTTGTTCCTTTCAAGAACTGATCCCGTTCCGTTTTGAAAGCCATCATTGAATCTGCCTCCATCAGCCACTTCGGGATGCTGAATTCGCCCGGGTCTCTTCACAACGCGACTCTGCCTTTCATTTCTTGCTCATTATTGTGGTTCTGACATCGAGGTGACGCGGAGAGTGAGATTTAAAATCGCTGAAATATCAGTGAAATTATATTGTGGAAAGTGGGATTGTCCGAGTTCGTTTATCAGTCTTTTTATCACACGTCCAATGTTCGAGATAAATGATATCTTGAAAGGCAGAAGAAGTTCACCGTCCAGGTGTATTTGAAGCCAGGTCTACCATGTAATAGGTCGGGATACCCACCACTTTCCAAACGAGCAACGAGCGTGAACAACCGACCCCCTCACCGACGGTTGATCCCGACACCAGTTCTGCGGCTCGGTGTCGCAGAGCGCTGGATTATTACGATTTTAAGTGAGCAGCATTGTGCTTTCAACAAGTAGTCGTGGCCGAGTGGTTAAGGCGATGGACTAGAAATCCATTGGGGTTTCCCCGCGCAGGTTCGAATCCTGCCGACTACGGTTTAAAGTTATCATTTTATCTTTTAATCTCTGCGTTTCAACCGATGCGAGTGTGTGAAATGAAAATCCATTGTCAAGAAGTCGGAGCAGGACATTCGCGGACTCATCATACAATCGAGAATAGTCAACATGGTTTTATGAATGGGAAATCCAGTCTGACAATTTTATTAGAGTTATTTGAGGAAGTAGCGATCAGGGTGGATAAAGGGGAACCAATGGATGCAGTATATTTGGATTTCCAAAAGGCATTCGATAAGGTGCCACATAAAAGGTGATATCCCTGCTGCTTGTTATTCTCCACGCTTGCACCCACCCGTGCCTTCTGCCGCTTCCTGCCACTGCTTCTGACCTTTACCTCGCAGAGAATAACAGGCACAAGATAAGAGCTCATAGATTGGGGGTTTGCTAACTCACAGAAAACAAAGAGTCGGGATTAAAAGTCATTTTCAAAATGGCAATCGGTAACTGACGGGTGCCGCAGGGATCAGTGCTGGGGCCTCAACTATTTACAATATGTTTCAATGACTTGGATGAAGGGACAGAGCGTATTGTGGCCAAATTTGCTGATGATACGAAAATAGGTGGAAAAGCAAGTTGCGAGGGTGGCACAAAGGATCTACAAAGGGATATTGACAGGTTAAGCGAATGGGCAAAAATTTGGCAGATGGAATATAAGGTGGGAAAATGTGAATTCATCCACTTTGGCAGGAAAAATAAAAAAGCAAAATATTATTTGAATGGAGAAATACTACAAAATGCTGCAGTACTGAGGGATATGAGTGTCATTGTACATGAAACACAAAAAGTCACCGTGCAGGTGCAGCAGGTAATCCAGATGGCGAACGAAATATTGGACGATTGAGAGAAAGAAGAAGAAAATATTGACCATTTAATGATTCAACCGGAGCCGTTTTCCTGGGAGTCGGTTTTGAAACAGGACACAGTCTCAATTTGTTCCAATCTGTTTCCTTCTTTGACCCTGTGATTCTCAAATCTGCGGGTATTGGACAGATAGAGGGAGAGAGATTAACACAGACTCAGACAGACCGAGAGAGTCTCTTTCTCTCCCAGTGTCTCTCTCTCTTTCTGAGTGTCTCTCTTTCCCACTCTTTTCCTCGCACCCCACATCACTTTATTCTGGATCTTAACTAACAGAGAGATGGAAATGTGAACAGTGAGTCTTCTTTCAACAGTGGCCCGTGGAAAGTGAAACAAACTGTCATCAAATAGGTCATTTCATTAAAAGTTAAAGCTAGAAACAGGTACGGACGGGGATCGAGCTCGCGCTTTTCTATTATAATGAGACCAACGCTTTTCCAATTGGCCACCGCACCCCCGAGCCAAACACGGGTGATAATGTTCTTCATCGGGTGAAGTCAGATCAACAGCTTGAAGCAACTGATTGCGACAATCGACTGATTGAGGAGCATTGGATTTCGACTATTCCGCCTGAACTAATAATTTCATGACAGTTCATTTAACGGGCCATTGTGGAAAGATTCACAGAGAGAGAGATAGAAAGAGACAGAGAGAGAAAACGAGGGAGAGAGATGGAGACATGGGGAGAGATAGATAGAGAGACCTTAATAGAGAGTTTTAAAATCGTTGGAGTATCAGTGAGATTAAATTTTGGAAAGTGGGATGGTCCGAGTTTGTCTTTCAATGTTTTTTCCACGTCAAATATTGGAAATAAATTCCTTTCTGTATGTCTCTCTCTCTCTATTTGGAGCGGCTGAATTAGCCCGGGTCTGCAAACAGCTCGATTCTGCGTATTCATAACTTGCACATTATTAGTGTTCTGAAATCGAGGTGAAGAGTGAGGCAGAGAGCAGGTTTTAAAATCGCTGGAATATCAGTGAAATTAAATTGTGGAAAGTCGGATGGTCCGAGTTCGACATTCAGTGTATTTTCCACATCAAATAGTGGAGATCAATGAAAGTGAAGCTTTTAAAGGCAGAAACACCGGGACTTCGACATTGGAGAATTGAACCCTGATCAACCGCGTGACAAATGGGGATATTCAGCACGACACGAAGGAGGAACTGGCGTGAACAGTTGATGGACACTCCCCACAGATGGCGTTGGACACGCTTCAAATTTCATTTAATCCATTCCAACCATTTATTTGATGACAAACAAAACCGTAGAAGAAGTGACTCTCAAGCACATTACACATCAAGCAACATTATGAAAAGACCAGGATGGCTGAGTGGTTAAGGAGTTGGATTTAAGATCCGATGGTTTTATACCCGCGTGGGGTCCGAACCCCACTCCTGGTCGATGCGGTTTGCGTTACATTTTGATACTGATCATTGACTCTCTTTTGCCATTTGCATCACAGAATCAGAGAAAGGTGACAGCACGGAAGGAGGCCTTTTGGCCCATCGTGTCCGTGCCGGCTTTATGCACGACCAATCCAGCTAGTCCCACTCCTCCGCGCGATCCCTCTAGCACTGCAACCTTTTTCCTTTCAAGTACTTATCCCGTTCCGTTTTGAAAGCCATCATTGAATCTGCCTCCATCAGCCACTCGGGATGCTGAATTAGACCGGGTCTGTTCACCGCGCGACTCTGCCTTTCATTTCTTGCTCATTATTGTGGTTCTGACATCGAGGTGACGCGGAGAGTGAGATTTAAAATCGCTGAAATATCAGTGAAATTATATTGTGGAAAGTGGGATTGTCCGAGTTCGTTCATCAGTCTTTTTATCACACGTCCAATGTTCGAGATAAATGATATCTTTGAAGGCAGAAGAAATTCATCGTCCAGGTGTATTTGAAGCCAGGTCGACCATGTAATAGGTAGGGATACCCACCACAATACAAACGAGCAACGAGCGTGAACAACCGACCCCCTCACCGACGGTTGATGCCCACACCAGTTCTGCGGCTCGGTGTCGCAGAGCGCTGGATTATTACGATTTTAAGTGAGCAGCATTGTGCTTTTAGCAAGTAGTCGTGGCCGAGTGGTTAAGGCGATGGACTAGAAATCCATTGGGGTTTCCCCGCATAGGTTCGAATCCTGCCGACTACGGTTTAGAGTTATCCTTTTATCTCTGCGTTTCAACCGATACGAGTGTGTGCAAAATGAAAATCCATTGTCAAGAAGTAGGAGCAGGACATTCGTGGACTCATCATACAATCTAGAATAGTCAACATGGTTTTATGAATGGGAAATCGTGTCTGACAATTTTATTCGAGTTATTTGAGGAAGTAGCGATCAGGGTGGATAAAGGGGAACCAATGGATGCAGTATATTTGGATTTCCAAAAGGCATTCGATAAGGTGCCACAGAAAAGGTGATCTCCCTGCTGCTTGTTATTCTCCACGCTTGCACACACCCGTGCCTTCTGCCGCTTCCTGCCACTGCCTCTGACCTTTACCACGCAGAGAATAACAGGCACAAGATAAGAGCTCATAGATTGGGGGTTTGCTCACTAACAGAAAACAAAGAGTTGGGATTAAAGGGTCATTTTCAAAATGGCAATCGGTAACTGATGGGTGCCGCAGGGCTCAGTGTTGGGGCCTCAAGTATTTACAATATATATCAATGACTTGGATGAAGGGACAGAGTGCATTGTGGCCAAATTTGCTGATGATACGAAAATAGGTGGAAAAGCAAGTTGCGAGGGTGACACAAAGTATCTACAAAGGGATATTGACAGTTTTAGCGAATGGGCAAAAATTTGGCAGATGGAATATAAGGTGGGAAAATATGAATTCATCCACTTTGGCTGGAAAAATAAAAAAGCAAAATATTATTTCAATGGAGAAATACTACAAAATGCTGCAGTTCAGAGGGATCTGGGTATCATCGTGCATGAAACACAAAAATTCAAAATACAGGTGCAGCAGGTGATCCAGAAGGCAAACGGAATATTGAGAGAAAGACAGAGAAACCATTGACCATTTTACGATTCAACCGGAGCCGTTTTCCTGGGAGTCGGTTTTGAAACAGGACACAGGGACAATGTGTTCCAATCTGTTTCCTTCTTTGACCCTGTGATTTTCAAATCTGCGGGGATTGGACAGATGGAGGGAGAGAGAGTGACACAGACTCAGACAGACCGAGAGAATCTCTTTCTGAGTGTCTCTCTTGATCATTCTTTTCCTCGCACCCCACATCACTTCATTCTGGATCTCAACGAACAGAGAGATGAAAATGTGAACAGTGAGTCTTCTTTCAACAGTGGCCCGTGGAAAGTGAAACAAACTGTCATCAAATTGATCATTTCATTAATATTTGAAGCTGAAAACAGGTACGGACGCGGATCGAACCCGCGCGGTTTTGTTCAGCAAACCGACGCTTCGTCACTTGGCCACCGCACCCCTCGATCGATAACGGGATAATAATGCTCTTCATCGGGTGAAGTCAGATCAACAGCTTTCAGCAACTGATTGCGACAATCGACTGATTGAGGAGCAATGGATTTCGACTTTTCCGCCTGAAGGAATAATTTCATGACAGTTTATTCAACGGGCCATTGTGGAAAGATTCACAGAGAGAGAGATAGAAAGAGACAGAGAGAGAAAACGAGGGAGAGAGATGGAGACATGGGGAGAGAGAGATAGAGAGACCTTAATAGAGAGTTTTAAAATCGTTGGAGTATCAGTGAGATTAAATTTTGGAAAGTGGGATGGTCCGAGTTAGTCTTTCAATGTTTTTTCCACATCAAATATTAGAAATAAATTCCTTTCTGTATGTCTCTCTCTCTCTATTTAGAGCGGCTGAATTAGCCCGGGTCTGCAAACAGCTCGATTCTGCGGATTCATAACTTGCACATTATTAGTGTTCTGAAATCGAGGTGAAGAGTGAGGCAGAGAGCAGGTTTTAAAATCGCTGGAATATCAGTGAAATTAAATTGTGGAAAGTCGGATGGTCCGAGTTCGACATTCAGTGTATTTTCCACATCAAATAGTGGAGATCAATGAAAGTGAAGCTTTTAAAGGCAGAAACACCGGGACTTCGACATTGGAGAATTGAACGCTGATCAACCGCGTGACAGATGGTGATATTCAGCACAACACGAACGAGGAACTGGCGTGAGCAGTTGATGGACATTCCCCACAGATGGCGTTTGACACGCTTCAAATTTCATTGAATCCATTCCAACCATTTATTTGATGACAAAGGAAAGCGTAGAAGAAGTGACACTTAAGTACATTACACATAAAGCAAGATTGTGAAAGGACCAGAATGGCCGAGTGGATAAGGCGTTAGATTTAAAATCCAATGGGTTTCTACCCGCGTGGATTCAAGCACCAGTCGTGGTAGATATTGTTTCCGTTATATTTTGATACTGATCATTGACTCTCTTTTGCCATTTGCATCACAGAATCATAGAAAGGTCACAGCACGGAAGGAGGCCTTTTGGCCCATCGTTTCCGTGCCGGCTCCATGCAAGACCAATCCAGCTGGTCCCACTACCCCGCCCTATCCCCCGAGCACTGCAATTTTTTTCCTTTCAAGTGCTTATCCCGTTCCGTTTTGAAAGCCATCATTGAATCTGCCTCCATCAGCCACTTCGGGATGCTGAATTAGCCCGGGTCTGTTCACAACGCGACTCTGCCTTTCATTTCTTGCTCATTATTGTGGTTCTGACATCGAGGTGACGCGGAGAGTGAGATTTAAAATCGCTGAAATATCAGTGAAATTATATTGTGGAAAGTGGGATTGTCCGAGTTCGTTCATCAGTGTTTTTTCACACGTCCAATTTTGGAGATAAATGAAAACTTTAAATGTCGTAGAAGTTCATCGTCCAGGTGTATTTGAAGCCAGGTCGACCATGTAATAGGTCGGGATACCCACCACTATCCAAACGAGTAACTTGCGTGAACAATCGACCCCCTGACCGACGGCTGACACCGACACCAGTTCTGCTGTTCTGTGTCGCAGAGCGCTGGATTATTACGATTTTAAGTGAGCAGCATTGTGCTTTTAGTAAGTAGTCGTGGCCGAGTGGTTAAGGCGATGGACTAGAAATCCATTGGGGTTTCCCCGCGCAAGTTCGAATCCTGCCGACTACGGTTCAGAGTTTTCTTTTCCGACCTTTCATCTCTGCGTTTCAACCGATCAGAGTGTGTGTCAAATGAAAATGCTCGAATCCATTATTAAGAAGTCGGAGCAGGACATTCGCGGACTCATGATACAATCTAGAATAGTCAACATGGTTTTATGAATGGGAAATCGTGTCTGAAAATTTTATTGGAGTTCTTTGAGGAAGTAACGATCAGGGTGGATAAAGGGGAACCAATGGATGCAGTATATTTGGAGTTCCAAAAGGCATTCGAAAACGTGCCATCGAAAAGGTGGTATCCCTGCTGCTTGTTATTCTCCACGCTTGCACCCACCCGTGCCTTCTGCCGCTTCCTGCCACTGCTTCTGACCTTTACCTCGCAGAGAATAACAGTCACAAGATAAGAGTTCATAGATTGGGGATTTGCTAACTAACAGAAAACAAAGAGTCGGGATTAAAGGGTTATTTTCAAAATGGCAATCGGTAACTGATGGGTGCCGCAGGGATCAGTGCTGGGGCCTCAACTATTTACAATATATATCAATGACTTGCATGAAGGCACAGAGTGTATGGTTGCCAAATTTGCTGATGATACGAAAATAGGTGGAAAAGCAAGTTGCGAGGGTGACACAAAGGGATATTGACAGGTTAAGCGAATGGGCAAAAATTTGGCAGATGGAATATAAGGTGGGAAAATGTGAAGTCATCCACTTTGGAAGGAACAATAAAAAAGCAAAATATTATTTCAACGGAGAAATACTACAAAATGCTGCAGTACAGAGGGATCTGGGTGTCATCGTACATGAAACACAAAAAGTCACCATGCGGGTGCAGCAAATAATCCAGAAGGCAAACGGAATATTGGACGATTGAGAGAAAGACAGAGAAACGGACACTCACACAGAAAAGCTGAGAAAAAATGAGACACACACACATTACACCCAGAGGCACGGTCGTTCTTGGTGCCCGTCTGTTGCAGCGCGATGGATGGTTGCAATTTTAAGTGAGCAGAATTTAGCTGAGCTCTCGCAGACGTGGCCGAGTTGTTTCGGGCGATGGATAAAAAATTCAATGGGGTCTCCCCGTGCAGGTTCAGAGCTTTGTTTTCAGACCCTTCACGTCTGCGTTTCAACCGACATGTGTGTGTCTGTCTGTCAGTGTGTGTACCTGTGTGTTTGAGTATCTATCTGTGTATCAGTGTCTGCTGAGTCAGTGTGTGTGTATTGTGTCTGTCCGTGTGTGTCTCACTTATTCAACGCTTTTCACAGTGTCTCTCCGTCACTCTTTCCCCCGCTCCCCACATCATTTCATTCTGGACTTTGACTAACAAAGAGATGGAATATGTGAAAGACAAGCCTTCTTTCAACACATTGTGAGCTGGTTGCCAAGACTGATGCCCACTGAGCGACGGCTGATAACTATACCCGTCATGCGGCTCTGCGTCAATTGTTTGTCCGATTACGCTGGTGTGAAGCGCCTTGGGGCATTTTGCTGCGTTCAAGACTCGATATCAATGCAAATTTTTGTTGTGGGCAATTGTGATTGCATCAAACTGAGAGAGTTGAGGGGAGAGCAGCAGCGCCACCACTGGAGACGATTGGTATTGCAGGCATCTCCTGTTTTGTGAGTTTCACCGGCCTCCCTCTTCTCAGACCCCTTGATAACCTTGTCCGGTTCCCGGTTTGGGAACCTCTGCTCTGCTCAGCTCTCTGGTGGGGTGGGGCTTGAAACCACAATCTTCAGACTCAAAGGCCAGAGTGGAGCAGATTAGAGAGATCTGAGATTCGCTGGAATATCAGTGCAATTAATTTCGGGAAGGTGGGAACATTTTATCAATAGATTTTCTGCATCCAATATTGCAGATAAATGGCCAGCAACATAAAAGTGAGACTTTTAATGCCACGATTGAACCTCGGTCTTCTGCGTGCTCCCACTAACGGAGAACTGATGCACGAAGTGAATGTCCTCTCACCACAGGTGGTCTGAGACATGTTTTATGTTCCAGTGAATCTTTTTAAACTATTTATTCGATGATAGTTTGTTTAACTTTCCATGGGTCTCTGTTGAAAGAGGTCTTACATTTCACAATTCCATCACTTTGTTAGTCAAGGTGCAGAGCAAAATGATGTGGGGAGCTGGGGACAAAATGACAGGGAGAAAGAAAGACTGTGACACAATCAGAAAAGCGTGGAAGTGACACTCAGGCACGTTGCACACAAACTTTCCACCGGCCTCTGTTGAAAGAAAACTTACCTTTCACATTTCCATCTCTTTGTTAGTCAAGGTCCAGAATAAAGTGATGTGTGGAGCGGGGGAAAGAGTGACAGAGAGCGAGAAAGGCAGAGAAACGGAGTCCCACTCAGAAAAGCTCAGAACAAGTGAGACAAACATACACATTACACACACAGGTCTAGTGAACCTTGGTGCCTGTGTGTTGCAGAGCGATGGGTCGTTGCCATTTTATGTGAGCAGGTTTTAGTTGAGGTTAAGTCGTTGTGCTGAAGGCAATGGACCAGAAATCTATTGGGGCCTCCCCGCAGCTTCGAATCCTGCCGACAACGGTTCACAGCTTTCTTTTCAAACCTTCCATATCTGCGTTTCAACCAACACGTGTGTGTCTGTCTGTCAGTGTGTGTAACTGGACGTGTGATTATCTATCTGTGTATCAGTGTCTGTTTGTACATGGCTGCGTGTGTGTAATGTGTCTGTGCGTGTGTGTCTCACAGCTGAGTGCAGTGGATACAACAAAAGCTACGGGCCCCGACAACATCCCGGCTCCAGTGCTGAAGACTTGTGCTCCAGAACTAGCGGCGCCTCCAGCCAAACTGTTCCAGTCCAGGTACAACACTGGCATCTACCCGACAATGTGGACAATTGCCCAGGTATGTCCTGTCCATAAAAAGCAGGACATAACCAATCCGGCCAATTACCGCCCAATCTGTCCACTCTCAAACATCAACAAAGTGATGGAAGGTGTCGTCGACAGTGCTATCAAGCGGCACCTGCTCACCAATGCTCAGTTTGGGTTACGCCAGGACCACTCGGCTCCAGACCTCATTGCAGCCTTTGTCCAAACATGGACAAAAGAGCTGAATTCCAGAGATGGGGTGAGAGTGACTGCCCTTGACATCAAGGCAGCATTTGACCGAGTGTAGCACCAAGGAGCCCTCGTAAAATTGAAGTCAATGGGAATCATGGTGGAAATTCTCCAGTGGCTGAAGACATACCGAGCACAAAGGAAGATGGTTAGTGGTTGCCAAAGGCCAATCATCTCAGCCCCAGGACACTGCTGCAGAAGTTCCTCAGGTCCATCCACCACCCTAAACATTCACTCCCTCCACCACCGGCGCACAGTGGCTGCAGTGTGTATCATCTACAGGATGCACTGCAGCAACTCGCCAAGGCATCTTCAACAGCACCTCCCAAACCCGCGACCTCTACCACCCAGAAGGACAAGGGCAACAGGCGCATGGGAACAACGTCACCTGCACGTTCCCCTTCAAGTCACACACCATCCCGACTTGGAAATATATCGCCGTTCCTTCATCGTAGCTGGGACAAAATCCTGGAACTCCCTTCCTAACAGCACTGTGGGAGAACCTTCACCACCCGGACTGCAGCGGTTAAAGAAGGGGGCTCATCACCACCTTCTCAAGGGCAATTAGGGATGGGCAATAAATGCTGGTCTCTCCAGCGACGCTCACATCCCATGAACGAATAAAATATAACAACGCGACTGTTTCTTTCATTTCTTGCTCATTATTGTGGTTCTGTCATCAAGGTGACGCAGAGAGGAAGGTTTAAAATCACTGGAATATCAGTGAAATTATATTGTGGAAAGTGGGATTGTCCGAGTTCGTTTATCAGTGTTTTTTTCACGCATCCAATGTTGAAGATAAATTGCAAGATAAATGAAAGTGATGCTTTTAAAAGCAATAAGATTTGATATATTTCGTCGGGGAATTAAGCCCCGGTCTCTTGCATAACAGGCGGGGATATTCACCACAAAACTAACGAGGAACTGGCGTGGGCTAATTAAGGACACTCACCACAGATGGCGTCAGACACGCTTCAGGTTTCAGTGAATCTATTTTAACCATTTATTTGATGACAATTTGCTTAACTTTCGACGGGCCACTGTTGAAAGAAGACTTACCTTTCACATTTCCATCTCTTTGTTCATCAAGGTCCAGAATAAAGTGATGTGGGGAGCGCGGGAGAGAGTGACAGAGCGAAGAAAGGCAGAGGAACGGAGACTCACTCGGAAAAGCTTCGAAAAAGTGAGACACACAAATACAGGTACATTCCACACAGGCATCCTGATTCTTAATGCTCGTCTGTTACAGAGCGATGGATCTTTGTAATTTTAATATGAACAGCATTTCGAACAGGTCAAGTCGTCGTCCCGAAATCCATTGGATTCTCCCCGCGTATGTTCGAATCCTGCCGACTACGGTTCAGAGCTTTCTTTTCAAACCTTTCATCTCTCCGTTTCAATCTGGTCGAGTGTTTGGGTGTCTGCTTGTGTGTGTCTCACTTTTACAACGCAATTCAGAGAGTTTCTCTGTCTTTTAAAAGCAGTTAAAGTTGGGCCTCCCCGGTCTCCCGCTGGACAGACGAGACTAACGAGGAACTGCCGTGAGTCGGTCAAGGACAATCACCACGGATGCGTTAGATGAGCTCCAATTTTCAGTGACTCTATTTCAACCATTTAGTTCATTACAATTCGTTTAACTTCGTGGTGCTACCGAGCCACTCTTGGTGATGAACATGGATGTTCCCCACCCAGAGTGCCCCTGCTGCCGTCAGTGATTCCTCTAAGTGCTGCTCAACATGGAGGAGGACTGATTCATCAGCTGAAGGAGGGCGCTAGGTGGTAATCAGCAGGAGGTTTCCTTGCCCATGTTTGACCTGATGCCATGAGATTTCATGGGGTCCGGAGTCAATGCTGAGGACTCCCTCCTGACTGCATATCACTATACCGCCACCTCTGGTGGGTCTGTCCTGCCGGTGGGAGTGGACACACCCAGGGATGGTGATGGAAGAGTCTGGGACGTTGGCCGAAAGGTATGATTCTGTGAGTATGGCTGTGTCAGGCTATTCTTGGGACAGCTCTCCCAATTTTGTTACAAGTCCCAAGATGTTGGTGAGGAGGACTTTGCATTGTCGACTGGGCTTGGTTTGCCTTTGTTGTGTCCGGTGCCTCGTGGTCCGTGATAGCCTTTCAGTGTATTTTCCGCATCAAATGTTAGAGATAAATTGCAAGAGAAATGAACGTGAAACTTTTGAAGGCAGCGAAAGTGCAACCTCCCCGTTGGAGAATTGAACCCCCGGTCACTTGCGTGATAAGCGGTGATGCTCACCAGTACAGTAACGAAGAACTGGTGTGGGTCAGTAATGGACACTCACCACAGATGGCGTTAAACATGCTTCAAATTTCAGTGAATCTATTTTAACCATTTGTTTGATGACCTTTCATCTCTGCGGTTCAATCTACACGTGTGTCTGTCTGTCAGTGAGTGTACCTGTGTGTGTGTGTGTGTGTGTGTTAGTATCTGTCTATGTATCAGTGTCTGCGTGTGTACATGGCTGTGTATGTGTGTGTCTAAAATGAAAATGCTAGAATCCATTATTAAGGAAATTATCCTTCCTCCCTCAACTAACAAAACCAAAACGCAGATTGACTGGCCATCCATTTCATTGTTGTATGTGGGATCTTTCTGGTAAACCTCCACTTGGAGATATATTGCAAGAGGAATGAAAGTGAAGCTTTTAAAGGCAATAAAAATGTAATCTCCCGGTCGGGAAATTGAACCCTGGTTTCCACGGGCCACTGTTGAAAGAAGACTGACCTTTCACATTTCCATCTCTCTGTTCGTCAAGGTTCAGAATAACGTGATGTGGGGAGAGCGGGAGGGAGTGACAGAGAGAGAAAGACAGAGAAAGAGAGACCCACTCAGAAAAGCTTCGAAAAAGTGAGACACACACACATACACACACACACATTTAGACACATTACACACGCAGGCATCACATATATATATATATATATATATATATATACACATACACACAGGCGCATTACACACGCAGGCATACATACAAATATAAACATTTTTAGACTCGAATTTTTGGAGCAAAACCAGACGAAAGTTCAAGTTTATTGGAAAGCTTTGCGCACAAGGGGAGAGTGGGAAGCTTCCTCAAGCTCGCACCTCACTCTCAAAGGAACATCAGCACTAAACATACACACAGGCACATTACACAAAGAGGCATAATCGTTAAATCTCTCTCTCTCTCTCTCCCTCTATGTTTCAATGTGTGTCTCACGTTCAGTCTTTGTGTGCGTCTCTCTCTGTCTCTGTCTCTCTGTCGCTCTCTCTCTGTCTCCGTCTCTCTCTCTCTGTCTTTCTGTCTCTCTCTCTCTCTCTGTGTCTGTTTGTCTCTCCCCCTCCCTCTCTCTAATACCCGCAGATCTGAGAATCACAGGGTCAAAGAAGGAAACATATCGGAACACATTTGTGCTCTGCAACAGACGGGCCCCAAGAATTCAGTCCCCAAACAGTCTCCGCTCAATAATATTCTGAAAGTGACAATCACCTGTTTCATTATTTTTCTGTTCTATTTTTCTCTGTCGTTTTTGAAGAAGAAGCGAGGCAAAGAAGTAAAATTTGTAGTTGGCGTCTTAAAAATGCTTCCTCCCCGTCGGGGAACTAAATACCTGGCTGAGGGGGGATATCTCACCACGATGGAAAATATCCAATTGGAAATGATTTTTCCGAAGCCTTTTAATCGCCCCACGTCCCCGTGTCTCCCCATCTCAGGGAAGAGGTCAAAGTCGCCAGAAAAACTTTGACCATTTAACGATTCTACCGGAGCCGTTTCCTGGGAGTCGGTTTTGAAACAGGGCTCAGGCTCAATGTGTTCCAATCTGTTTCCTCCTTTTGACCCTGTGATTCTCAAATCTGCGGGTATTGGACAGATGGAGGGAGAGAGACTGACACAGACTCAGACAGACCGAGAGAGTCTCTTCCTGTCCCAGTGTCTCTCTCTCTTTCTGAGTGTCTCTCTTTATCACTCTTTTCCTCGCACCCCACATCACTTTATTCTGAATCTGAACCAACAGAGAGATGGAAATGTGAACAGTGAGTCTTCTTTCAACAGTGGCCCGTGGAAAGTTGAACAAACTGTCATCAATTCTGTCATTTCATGAAAATTTGAAACCTGAAGCAGGTGCGGACGGGGATCGAACCCGCGCTCTTCGGTTTACGAGACCGACGCCTTTCCACTTGGCCACCGCACCCAATGATCCACACTCGGATGATAATGTTCTTCAGCGGGTGAAGTCAGATCAACAGGTTTCTGCAACTGATTGCGACAATCGACTGATTGAGGAAAAATGGATTTCGACTGTTCCGCCTGAACGAATAATTTCATGACAGTTTATTTAACGGGCTATTGTGGAAAGAGTCACAGAGAGATAGAAAGAGACAGACAGAAAGAGAGAGAGAGAGAGACAGATCGAGGGAGAGAGATGCACAGATGGAGAGATAGACACAGATGGAGACAAGGGGGCGGGGCGGGGCGGAGCCGGGGGGGTCGGTCGGGTGCAGAGAGAGACCTGAATGGAGTTTAAAATCGCTGGAATATCAGTGAAATTAAATTTTCCAAAGTGGGATTATCCGGGTTAGTCTTTCAATGTATTTTCCACATCAAATATTGGAGATAAATTGCAAGTGAAAGTTTTTCGGACGGAGGGAGGTGCACAGTGGTGTTCCCTCGGGTTCGGTATTGGGACCACTGTTTTTTTGATATATATTAATGACGCGGACTTGGGTGTACAGGGCAAAATGTTAAAAATTGCAGATGACACAAAACTTGGAAGTGTAGTGAACAGTGAGGAGGACAGTGATAGACTGCAACAAATATATATTCTTAAGGCACAAAAACCCAACAGGAAAAGTGGTCCAACCGTGGCTAACAAGATAAATTTAAGTTCGTATTAAATCAAAGGAAGAGGCAAATAAAGTTGCCAGAAAAAGCAGTAAGCCTGAGGATTGGGAGCATTTGAGAATTCAGCAAAGGAGGACCAAGAAATTGATAAAGAGGGAAAATAGAAAATGAGAGTAAAGTAGCAAGAAACAGAACGGACTCTAAAAGCTTCTCCAGGGATGTAAAAAGCTAAAGACGAGCGGTCGTGCTGGAAGGACCAGGATGACCGAGTGGTTCAGGCTTTGGATTTAAGATCCAGTGGATTTATCCCCGCGTGTTTCCGAACCCCACTCCTCGCAGCTGTTACTTCGGTTACATTTTGATCCTGCTCATTGTCACTCTTCTTCATTTGCATGATAGAAATGTTACCGCACGGAAGGATCGTTGCAATTTTAAGTGAACAGCATTTAACTGAAATCAAGTCGTCGTGACCGAGTGGTTTCGGCGATCGACTGAAAATCCACTCGGGTCTCCCCGCGCAGGTTTGAATCCTGCCGACTGCGGTTCAAAGCTTTCTTTCTCAAAGCTTCCAACCTGTCCGTGTGGGTGCGTGTGTCAATTCTTCAACGCTTTTCAAAGTCTCTTTCTCCACTCCCGACATCATTTCATTCTGGACCTTGACTGACGAAGAGATGAAAGAAATGACACTCCGGCACATTACACATAAATTCAAAACGCAGGATGACCGAGTGGTTAAGAGTTTAAACGTAAAATTCAATGGGTTTTACCAGCGTGGGTTCAAACCCCACTCCTGATAGTTGTTATCATGGTCTCATTTTCACTCTTTTCCCATTTCCATCACACCGTCAGAGAAAGGCTACAGCACGAAAGGAGGCCATTCGGCAAATCGAATCTGTGCCTCGCCTGTGCAAGATCATTCCAGCTCGTCCCTTTTCTTGGAGCACTGCATTTTTTTCTTATCAAGTATTTATCCAATTCCCCTTTGAAACCATGATTGAATCTGCCTCCACCACCCCCTCGGGCAGTGCATTCCAGATCACAACCACTCGCTGTGTTAAAAAGCTGTTCCTCACGTCACCTTTGGTTCTTTTGCCAATCACCTTAAAGCTATGTCCTCCAGTTCTTGACCCTTCCACCAATGGGAACAGTTTCTCTCGATCTACTCTGTCTGGACCCTTCATGATTTTGAACACCTCGATCAAATCTCCTCGCAACCGTCTCTGTTCCAAGAATCACAACCCCAGTTTCTCCAGTCTATCCATCATTGGAATCGTTCTAGTAAATCTCTTCTGCACCCTCTCGAAGACCTTCACATCTTTCCGAAAGTGCGGTGCCCAGAACTGGACAAAATATTCCAGTTGTGGTCAAACCAGTGTTTTATAAAGGTTCGTCATGTCTTCCATACTTTCGTACTTGTGGCTCTGTTTGTAAAGCGTTGGATCCCGTTGCTTTTTTAAACAGTTTCTCAACATACCCTGCCACCTTTAACGATTTGTGCACATAAACCCCCAGATCTCTCTGTTCCTTTATCCCTTTTAGCGTTGTGCCCTTCAGTTTACATTGCGTCTTCTCATTCTTCCCTCCAAAATGTATCAATACGCATTTTTCTGCTTTAAATTTCATCTGCCACGTGCCCGCCCAAGCCACCAGCCTGTCTGTTTCCTCTTGACGTCTATCAGTGTCCTCCTCACTGCATACGACCCTTCCAAGTTTTGGAAATTTTGGAATTGTGCCCTGAACACCCAAGTCCAAGTCATTAATATATTTCAAGAAAAGCAGTGGTCCCAGCTCTGACCCTGGGGAACACCACTCTGCACCTTCCTCCAGTCCGAAAAACAACCGTTTACCACTTCTCTCTGTTTCTGTTCCCCAGTCATTTCTGTATCCATGTTGCTACACCCCCCTTTATTCCATGGGCCACAGTCTTGATGATAAGCCTACCAGGCGGAACTTTATCAAACGCCTATTGGAAGTCCATAAACACCACATCAACCACATTGTTGTCGGAAGAGATATTTCTGTGGAGACTTCGTTTTAGCAAGGAGGCAATCGGCCGCCTCTGTGAGATATCACAAGAGGAGCTTCAGCCACCTTCTATTTCCTGCAGGGCCTCGTCAGTGGCATGTGGGTCATTTCAGTCAGGCTCCGGTAACATGTGCAACATCACCCAGAGCCCTGTGAGAGTCTGAATTCATCAGCCCACAGATACACCATCACCCAGAGCTCTGTGAGAGTCTGAATTCATCAGCCCACAGATACACCATCACCCAGAGCCCTGTGAGAGTCTGAATTCATCAGCCCACAGAGACACCATCACCCAGAGCCCTGTGAGAGTCTGAATTCATCAGATCACAGATACACCATCACCCAGAGCCCTGTGAGAGTCTGAATTCATCAGATCACAGAGACACCATCACCCAGAGCCCTGTGAGAGTCTGAATTCATCAGCCCACAGATACACCATCACCCAGAGCCCTGTGAGAGTCTGAATTCATCAGATCACAGAGACACCATCACCCAGAGCACTGCGAGAGTCTGAATTCATCAGATCACAGAGACACCATCACCCAGAGCCCTGTGAGAGTCTGAATTCATCAGATCACAGAGACACCATCACCCAGAGCCCTGTGAGAGTCTGAATTCATCAGCCCACAGATACACCATCACCCAGAGCCCTGTGAGAGTCTGAATTCATCAGATCACAGAGACACCATCACCCAGAGCCCTGTGAGAGTCTGAATTCATCAGCCCACAGATACACCCTCACCCAGAGCCCTGTGAGAGTCTGAATTCATCAGATCACAGAGACACCATCACCCAGAGCCCTGTGAGAGTCTGAATTCATCAGATCACAGAGTCACCATCACCCAGAGCCCTGTGAGAGTCTGAATTCATCAGATCACAGAGACACCATCACCCAGAGCACTGCGAGAGTGAATTCATGAGGTCACGGGCGCGGTATTCCGCAGGATTTCCCAGTTCATCAACCTCGACATGTCCCCAGATCGACAAAGGAATAGGTCTACCGTGTTCCACAGGATCGCTGGATTCCGCAAATGGAGAGGTCTACCGTGTTCCACAGGATCGCTGGATTCCGCAAATGGAGAGGTCTACCGTGTTCAACAGGATCACTGGATTCCGCAAATGGAGAGGTCTACCGTGTTCCCCAGGATCGCTGGATTCCGCAAATGGAGAGGTCTACCGTGTTCAACAGGATCACTGGATTCCCCAAAGGAATAGGTCTACCGTGTTCCACAGGATCGCTGGATTCCCCAAATGGAGAGGTCTACCGTGTTCCCCAGGATCGCTGGATTCCCCAAAGGGAGCGGTCTACCGTGTTCCACAGGATCGCTGAATTCCCCAAATGGAGAGGTCTACCATGTTCCACAGGATCGCTGGATTCCGCAAATGGAGAGGTCTACCGTGTTCCACAGGATCGCTGGATTCCGCAAATGGAGAGGTCTACCGTGTTCCAAAGGATCGCTGGATTCCCCAAAGGGAGAGGTCTACTGTGTTCCAAAGGATCGCTGGATTCCCCAAAGGGAGTGGTCTACCGTGTTCCAAAGGATCGCTGGATTCCCCAAAGGGAGAGGTCTACCGTGTTCCCCAGGATCGTTGGATTCCCCAAAGGGAGAGGTCTACCGTGTTCCAAAGGATCGCTGGATTCCCCAAAGTAAGAGATCTACCGTGTTCCACAGGATCACTGGATTCCCCAAAGTAAGAGATCTACCGTGTTCCACAGGATCGCTGGATTCCCCAAAGGAAGAGATCTACCGTGTTACACAGGATCACTGGATTCCCCAGAGTGCAGGGTGCTGTCGATGGAACCCATGTGATATAGAAGGCATCCAATGAGGCACCTGTCACTAACATCACCAGGAAGGGGTTTAATTCGTTAAATGGGAGGATCCTTTGCGATGCTGACCTGTGGATCAACTTTACCCTGCGGGAAGGACTGACCTTTGACCAGGAAGACGAGATGCCTCTGGGAATGGATGAGATGCAGGATGACAACCCGGATGTTGCTGGGGCCATTGTTTGTTCCCCCACCCCGACCCCCGAGGAAACCGTGGCTGCAGGGGACAGGGCAGCGGGAGAGCACCCAGTGGCTGATGCTTTCAGACATCGATGAAAATGGGTAATTGTCTCCTCGCCCCCTCGCAGGAAAGCAGATAACAGGACAAGCAAGATTGAAAGTGAAACAGTGAGCTTCAATTGCAGCATCAAAAAATTAGTGCAAAACTTTACATTTACATTTTGAGGTGGTTAGTGATTGCAAAACTTTATTGTGAACATTGAGGTGTGTAGTGCAAAACTTTAAATAAAAGTTGCGTTCACTTATTCATTTTCTAGTTTGAAATCAGTTGCGATGTTAACATGGTTTACATTCATAAAATTTTGGAACAATTATAAATGACTACTGATTAAGTTCGAAGGGCAGCAGCAGCAACAAAAATTATCACACAAACATTCAGAGGAGATTCATCACATAACAAAATATCAACAAGCGAATAAAAACAAACAATCAAAACATCAACAGAACAAACAGCAATAAGATTTACAGACGCCCCTTTGCGGCATGCTCGAGGGTCGCTGTGACACTCTGAACAAGAGGAGGGGAACTCTGTCCGAGAGGAGCATCCTATTTCCTCCTGGCCCCCATCCCTCCCTGTGATCGAGCCCCTCTTGAGCCCAGGGCACGACCACGGTGTCTTGTAAAATGGCTGTAATCAGGGAGCTCGGAGCTGGGGTGCTGCTGTTCCACGGGGACATGAGCAAAAGTAGCGTCAGGTGCAGAATTAGCTCCTGGCTCTTGGGCCTGTCCTCTGTCTGCAGCAGGAGGTGGCACGGGGTGTGTCACGGGCTTCGGGTGCAGCACAGCCGTGCTCGCATTCAACTCCATGAAATGTACGAGAACCTGGTGAATATTTGTCAGCTGGACAATGTTCTGTCCAGTATGGGCCAGCTGGGCAATGTTCTGTCCAGTATGGGCCAGCTGGACAATGTTCTGTCCAGTATGGGCCAGCTGGACAATGTTCTGTCCAGTATGGGCCAGCTGGGCAATGTTCTGTCCAGTATGGGCCAGCTGGGCAATGTTCTGTTCAGTGTGGGCCAGCTGGACAATGTTCTGTCCAGTATGGGCCAGCTGGACAATGTTCTGTCCAGTATGGGCCAGCTGGACAATGTTCTGTCCAGTATGGGCCAGCTGGACAATGTTCTGTCCAGTATGGGCCAGCTGGGCGCTAATGTTCTGTCCAGCGTCCTAGATCTCCTGTCTCATGGAGGCGAAATAGTCATGGTATTTGTCGCTCTCATCAGCCCTCAACCGTCTCACTTGTTGACCGTTGATGTCCTCTCCCAATTCATCATCCACAGGGTAGGGTGGGGGGAGGAGGAGCAGGGGAGCTGACATCTACGCCGTCTCACGGGAGACTGGGGCGCATCTACCCCACTCGCATCGATCCCTCAACCCCCGACAGGTCGGACTCAGCTGGCGGCTGCCTGTGAGAGGGGGATTATGTGTGTCTCGCACAGAGCCAGAGGGGCCGGGAGTTGGAGAGGCGGTGAGGTGAGGCTCCTCATGGTCAAGCGCTCCCCCCACATCAACACCCTGAGGTTGACAGGTGGGCTCAGGAGTGAAGACACCACTTCACCTGCCCTCACTTCCCACCTCCCACCACCGTCCCGCCCCCCACAGGGCCCGCATCGTCCTCATCCTCCAGAAACCGTCAACGTTCTTCCTCTTCCCGCTCACTAATCGTCAAAACTCCCTGCAGCTCAAACACCATCACCCTCTGCAGCCCAAACACCATCACTCTCTGCAGCCCAAACACCATCATCCTCTGCAGCCCAAACACCATCACTCTCTGCAGCCCAAACACCATCACCCTCTGCAGCACAAACACCATCACCCTCTGCAGCCCAAACACCATCACTCTCTGCAGCCCAAACACCATCACCCTCTGCAGCCCAAACACCATCACCCTCTGCAGCCCAAACACCATCACCCTCTGCAGCACAAACACAATCACCATCTGCAGCCCAAACACGATCATCCTCTGCAGCCGCCGACTCACCACCTTCTGCAGCCCAAGTGTCCTCAGACGGCTGTGAACCTGTGGGAAGGAAGAACAAAATGTTCCACTGGTGAAGCATGTTCATCGGTCACATCACAGACGCCCACACGCTGCACGAGCATGGTCAGACTCGAATCTCCTTTTCCCATCCTTCAGACAACACGCAGGTTTTAAACATGCAGCTGGCCAATAGAGGAATGTGAAACTCACCTTTCCTCGCTCCAGTGTCTGATCGGTCACCAGGCACGAAACTGGAAGTGTTGCCCTGCAGCTGAGCGGCCCTTTCTTCATGCTCGGTCATCTCCCTCATAAAGGCTGAACCGCCGCCGGTCTTCGACCTCTCACGGTTGTTAATAGCCATTTTACACTACAGGACATTAAACAATAAAAATCAGTTTGTGCTTGTTTGTGTGAGAGAGATAAGTTGGGGGTTTGGAGACAGGGTCTAATTCACTAATTGTAATTTAACACCTCAAATCTCTGGAGTAGGGATAAAAGATCTGTAAAAGCATTCAGTGAGGCCCGTCCACAATGGTAACTGAGTTTTACGACCAGTTGCCATTAGATTGAACCTTGACCACACCACCCAGAAACAACCTGTGTTTATGCATTAGTTAAACTCAGCACATTTAAATCTGAACTTTTGAATTTCAAAAACTCTCTATACATCCTGACCGACTGCATTAAATCATTGATTTTTTGCGGCCCTGTTCCGCTGTCCGTGACACGGTGACGTTGGTGCTCAGAACCTGTGCCACCTCCTTCCACACCAACACGCTAACTTTCTGTGCCGCCCGAGACTTCCGTTCCCTGAAGCCGCCGAAGCCTCACCTCAACCTCATTGAGGAGTGTGGAGAGGTCTTCATCAAAAAATTACTGACCATTGTATTACCAGCCCCCTTGTATACTTACTGAACATTGTATTTTCAAAACGCATGTATCCTTACTGACCATTGTATTATCACTTCCATGTATCCTTACTTTTTTTTTTATTCGTTCATGGGATGTGGGCGTCGCTGGCGAGGCCAGTATTTTTTGCCTATCCCTAATTGCCTTGGAGAATGTGGTGGTGAGCCGACTTCAGGAACAGCTGCAGTCGAAGTGGTGAAGGTTCTCCCACAGTGCTGTTAGGAAGGGAGTTCCAGGATTTTGACACAGCGACGATGAAGGAACGGCGATATATTTCCAATTGGGGATGGTGTATGACTTGGAGGGGTACGTGCAAGTGGTGTTGTTCCCATGTGGCTGCTGCCCTTGTCCTTCTTGGCGGTCGAGGTCGCGGGATTGGGAGGTGCTGTCGAAGAAGCCTTGGCGAGTTGCTGCAGTGCATCTTGTGGATGGTACACACTGCATCCATGGTGCGCTGGTGGTGAAAGGAGTGAATGTTTAGGGTGGTGGATGGGGTGCCAATCAAGCGGGATGCTTTGTCCTGGATGGTGTCGAGCTTCTTGAGTGTTGCTGGAGCTGTACGCATCCAGGCAAGTGGAGATTATTCCATCACACTCCTGACTTCTGCCTTGTAGATGGTCGAAAGTGTTTGAGGTGTCAGGAGTTGAGTCACTCGCCGCAGAATACCCAGCCCCTGACCTGCTCTTGTAGCCACATTATTTATGTGTCTGGTCCAGTTCAGTTTCTGGTCAATAGTGACCCCCAGGATGTTGATGGTGGGGGATTCGGCGATGGTAATGCCGTTGAATGTCAAGGGGAGGTGGTTAGATTCTCTCTTGTTGCAGATGGTCATTGCCTGGCACTTGTGTGGCGCAAATATTTCTTGCCACTTATAAGCCCAAGCCTGGATTTTGTCCATGTCTTGCTGTCTGCGGGCACGGACTGCTTCATTATCTGAGGGGTTGCGAATGGAACTGAACACTTTGCAATCAAAAGCGAAAATCCCCATTTCTTACCTTATGATGAAGGGAAGGTCTTTTCTGAAGCAGCTGAAGATGGTTGGGCCTTGGACACTGCCCTGAGGAACTCCTGCAGCAATGTCCTGGGCATGAGATGATAGGCTTTCATCAACAGCTACCATCTTCCTTTGTGCTCGGAATGACTCCAGCCACTGAAGAGTTTTCCCCCTGATTCCCATTGACTTCAATTTTACTCGGGCTCCTCGGTGCCACTTTCGGTCAAAAGCTGCCTTGATATCGAGGGCAGTCACTCTCACCTCACCTCTGGAATTCAGTACTTTTGTCCATATTTGGACCAAGGCTGTAATGAGGTCCGGAGCCGAGTGGTCCTGGCGGAACCCAAACTGAGCATCGGTGAGCAGGTTATTGGTGAGTAAGTGCCGCTTGATAGCACTGTCGACGACACCTTCCATCACTTTGCTGATGATGGAGGGTCGGCTGATGGGGCCGTAATTGACCGGAGTAGATTTGTCCTGCTTTTTGTGGACAGGACATACCTGGGCAATTTTCCACGTTGTCGGTTAGATGCCAGTGTTGTCGCTGTACTGGAACAGTTTGGCTGGAGGCGCGGTTAGGTCTGGAGCACAAGTCTTCAGCACGACAGCCGGGATGTTGTCGGGGCCCATCGCCTTTGCTGTATCCAGTGCACTCAGCCTTTTCTTGATATCACGTGGAGTGAATCCAATTGGCTGAAGACTGGCTTCTGTGATGGTGAGGATATCGGCAACGCTTCAGCCTTGTCTTTTGAACTCACGTGCTGGACTCTGCCATCATTGAGGATGGAGATGTTTACAGAGCCTCCTCCTCCCATTAGTTGCTTAATTGTCCACCACCATTCACGACTGGATGTGGCAGGACTGCAGAGCTTTGATCTGATCCGTTGGTTGTGGAATCGCTTAGCTCAGACTGCAGCATGTTGCTTCCACTGTTCCACATGCATGTAGTCTTGAGTTGTAGCTTCACCAGATTGGGACCTCATTTTTAGATATGCCTGGTGCTGCTGCTAGCATGCTTTTCTATACTCCTCATTGAACCAGGGTTAATCCCCTGGCTTGTTGGTAATGGTAGAGTGAGGAATATGCCGGGCCATGAGGTTACAGATTGTGCTGGAATACAATTCTGCTGCTGCTGATGGCAAACAGCGACTCATAGATGCCCAGTTTTAAGCTGCAATAACTGTTCTGAATCTATCCCATTCATCACGGTGATAGTGCCACACAACACGTTAGATGGTGTCCTCAGTGCGAAGACGGGACTTCGTCTCCACCAGAACTGTGCGGTGGTCACTCCTACGAAAACTGTCATGGACAGATTCATCTGCGACAGGTAGATTGGTGAGGACGAGGTCAAGTAGGTTTTTTCCCTTGTGTTCGTTCGCTCACCACCTGCCGCAGGCCCAGTCTGGTAGCTGTGTCCTTCAGGACTCGGCTAGCTCGGTCAGTAGTGCTGCTACCGAGCCACTCTTGGTGATGGACAATGAAGTCCACCCTCGCCCCACCAGAGTACATTTTTTCCCCTGCTACCCTCAGTGCTTCCTCCAAGTGGTGCTCAACATGGAGGATGCCTGATTCATCAGCTGAGGGAGGGCGGTAGTTAGTAATCAGCAGGACGTTTCCTTGCCCATGTTTGATCAGATGCCATGGGGTCCGGAGTCAATGTTGAGGACTCCCAGAGCCAGTCTCTCCTAACTGTATATCACTGTACCGCTACCACTGGTGGGTCTGTCCTGCCGGTGGGACAGAACACACCCAGGGATGGTGATGGAAGAATCTGGGTCGTTGGCCGAAAGGTATGATTCTATGAGTATGGCTATGTCAAGCAGTTGCTTGACTAGGCTATGGGACAGCTCTCCCAATTTTGGCACAATTCCTCAGCTGTTTGTGAGGAGGACTTTGCAAAGTCGACTGGGCTTGGTTTGCCTTTGTCGTGTCTGGTGCCGGCTGGTCCGCCCGGTTTTATTCTTATTGTGATTTTTTTAAAGCTCGATTGCACCACTGAGTGACTTTATTGGCCATTTCATAGTGTGATTAAGAATCAACCACATTGCTGTGGATCTGGGGTCACTTAAAGGCCAGACCGATTATTGACAGCAGGATTCCTCCCCTAAAAGACATTAGTGAACCAGAAGGGTTTTTCATGACAATCCGGTAGTTTCATGGCCACCTTCACTGATACTAGTTTTTTTTTAAATTCCAGATTTGATTTAATTAATTGATGTTAAATTCCCCACTTCTTGTGATCGGGATTTGAACTTAAAACTACAGATTACTAATTCATTCAAAAATCCACAATGCTACCGCACGCTGGTACGACTTATGGTATTATCAGCCCCCATGTATACATGCTGACCATTGTATTATCAGCAACCATATTTACCAATTGACAATTGTACCATCAGACCCCATGTATTATTACTGACCATTGTATTATCAGCCCCAATGTATACTTTCTGATCATTGTATTATCAGCTCCCATGTATCCTTATTGACCATTGTATTATTTGTCCCCAAACATACTTACTGACAATTGTATTATCAGCACCCATGTATCCCTACTGACCATTATATTATCAGCCCTCACGAGTACTTACTGACCATTGCATTATCAGCCCCATGTATCCTGACTGAAACATTGTGCTATCTGCCCCATGTATTCTAACTGACTGTTGTATTATCAGCTGCCATGTATATTTACTGACCATTGCATGATCAACCCCCATGTATCCTTACTGACCATTATATTATCAGCCCTCATGTGTACTTAGTGACCATTGTATTATCAGCACCCATGTATATTTACTGACCACATGATTATCAGGCACCAAATATACTTACTGACCATTCTATTATCAGCCCCCATGTATTCTTATTGTCCATCGTATTATCAGCCACCATGTATCCTTAAAGACCATTTTATTATCAGCCCCATATATCCTTACTGAACATTGTATTATCAGCCCCATGTATCCTAACTGAACATTGTATTATCAGCCCCATGTATCTTACTGCCCATTAGATTATCGCTCCCATGGATCCTTACAGAGCATTATATTTTCACCCCCATGTATCCCTGGAGACCATGGCATTATCACACCCCATGTGTCCTTAATACCCATTATATTTTCACCCCCATGTATCCCTAGAGACCATGGCATTATCACACACCATGTATTCTTACTGCCCATTATATTTTCACCACCATGTATCCCTAGAGACCATGGCATGATCACACCTCATGTATCCTTAGTGACCATTCAATTATCACCCACATGTTTCCTTACTGACAATTGTACTATCACCCACATGTATCATCATTGACCATTGCATTACCTGACTCCAAGTATTCTTATCGACCATTGCATTATCACATCCCAACTATCCTTATTGACCGTTGTATTATCAACCCAAACATTCTTAGTGAACATTGCATTATCTGCCCAATTTACACTTACTGACCATTGCAGTATCACACCCCATGTATCGTTTCTGACCATTGTAGTATCAACCTCAGGTATTCTAACTGACCATTGTATTATCAGCCCCCATGTATTCTTATTGACCATCGTATTATCAGCCCCCATGTATCCTTACAGACCATTTTATTATCAGCCCCATCTATCCTTACTGAACATTGTATTATCAGCCCCATGTATCTTACTGCCCATTAGATTATCACTCCCATGTATCCTTACACAGCATTATATTTTCACCCCCATGTATTCCTAGAGACCATGGCATTATCACACCTCATGTATCCTTAGTGACCATTCAATTATCACCCACATGTTTCCTTACTGACAATTGTACTATCACCCACATGTATCATAATTGACCATTGCATTACCTGACTCCAAGTATTCTTATCGACCATTGGATTATCACATCCCAACTATCCTTATTGACCGTTGTATTATCAACCCAAACATTCTTAGTGACCATTGCATTATCTGCCCCATTAACACTTACTGACCATTGCAGTATCACACCCCATGTATCGTTTCTGACCATCGTAGTATCAACCTCAGGTATTCTTTCTGACCGTTGTATTATCACCCCCGTGTATTTTTACTCACCACAGTATTTTCCGCAACCAAGTATCCTGACTGACTATTGCAATACCACCGCTATGTATTCTTACTGACCATTGTATTATCAACTCCAAGTATTCTTACTGACCATTGTCTTATCTCCATCAAAGTAACCTTACTGACCATTGTATTATCACCCCCATGATTTCTTCCTGACCATTGCATTATCACACTCACGTATCATTATTGACCGTTGTATTGTTACTCCCCATGAGTCCTTACTGACCATTTCATTATCACACCCCTTTTATCCTTAATGACCATTGTGTTATCACCCCCGATGCATCCTTACTGACGATTGCATTATCGGCCCTCACGTATCCATACTGACGATTGCATTATCACACCACAAGCATTCTTACTGTTCATTGTCTTCTTACCCCCATGTATTCTGATTTATTATTGTATTATCAACGCTATGTATTATTACTGACCATTGCATTGACACACTCCATTGATCCTTACTGACCATTGCATTATCTCTCGCGTGTATTATTACTGACCATTGTATTATCTGCATCCAAATATCATTACTGACCATTGTATTACCATCCCCATGTATTCTTGCCGTCCATTTCATTATCTCACCCATTGTATCCTTACTGACCATTGTATTATCAGCCCCCATGTATCCTTACTGACCATTATGTGATCTGCTTCTATCCATCCTTGTTGTCTTTTGCACTTTAGTTTAGTCCACCCCAGAAACCTGATTTGAAACATTCTGAAATTGCAGGCTGAATTAGTGCCACGGAAATAATCTGAACTCTGTCAGTGAAGCTGCTCTCTCTTCACATCAGTACTGTAAGATGGTGAGATTCATATTTTCTTGTTCATGTCATTTTATTTCAGTAATATTCAGAATTTTCGGTAGCTTCACTTCATGTCAGTAAAATATTTGTTTACCGATAATTTTCTATACAGAGTGATGGAGTTAAGCGGTCAACCTTACCTGTTTGTTTAGTGACTGCAATTAATGTCATTCAGTGTGTCGTTTAATTGTCTCACTGGAGAGTTCCCTCAGGCTATAAATAGGGACTGTTTTCACAGTGTCACATCAGAGTGTTTGATGCAGCATTGCCTCGAGTACAAACAGTGATCAAATCTTTAATGCGGTTGGAGGAACCTTAAGAAGCTTCGTTGGAGGAAGGACGTCCAACAACAAAAGAAGAAAACTTTAAGCGAGAGAGAGAGAGAGAGAGAGAGCTGATCGCTCTTCTGCCTTGATGCGGAAATCCTTGGTTTTAAGGTTGTATGTATTGTTTGATTTGTTTGATGCTTGTTAGAATTGTATAAATCATTAAATATTCACTTTGACTAACGAACGAATATGTGTGACTTTGTTTGATCGACTATTGCACAGGCCCTATAATCGTTTACAATATCAGCTCGCATGGGATATGTCACAACTAAGCTTCAGATTCTGGGGGCACTTTATGATGCACAAAAGATTTACTATCCGCTCCTCGCTGCTATTGGTGTTCCTGGTAAGTGATTATTTCGGCAATTAATTCTGTAAACCATGTTTATCTGTATTTATTTTCCTTGTCCTTCAGACCCGGTCATTAATTGCATTCAGTGTAATCCTCTTGTTCAGTGTCTGACAATGCGCCTTGTTTCCTTCATGTAACATGTGAACAGTTGCCGATTCACTGGTCCCAGTTCAATGAACACTATATCCTTTTTATGACTTTTTTCAACTGATGGTCATTTTTTAGGATTTGACTGTTATTTGAGTCTCGTACACAAGGAATGTTGGTGGACGATTCTCTTTATTGAACAGCTTGCCCTCTGCTCTCTGCACTGAACCCGAGTATCGGATCAGAAATATGTGTTCACAGGTAACAGGAGTTTTAAGGTCTGCTGGTTATGGTTAATGACACTGATCTGTGGAAACCAGCGCTGACAGTCAGATCACCAATACACTCTGAAATATTGGACAATATCCAATAATGATTCAGCTCCAGGCAGCTGTCTTACTTTCAACCGTCTGCCACTCTGCCTTATGGTCATTGGTGCTGGATGGTCAGGACAGGCTTTAAACTATAATATATGTTCCAGTAAATTGTTTATTCAGTTATGTTTGAGTTGATTTATTTCCACTGTTTTGATTTAGTCCCGTTCCCGTGGGCCACATTACAGGAGATCTCAGTGATGTCCACATGGACTATCCAACATCTACTGTTGAAGCGCATTGGGACCTTTCACTATGTTAAAGGCGCTATATAAATGCAAATTGTTGTTGTTTATTCAATTATGTTTGAATTGATTTATTTCCTTTTTTTTATTCAATCCCATTTCTTCAAATCACTTTGAAATTCCCAACTGTTTCATCTTTGACCCTCCATTCGCCACGATACTTCTGCAGATACTGATTTGATGAATCTCACCTTCATCTCCACCTTTGATACCCTTGACCCCAGTAAACACCTTCCACTCTCTCACCCTGTTCGTTCTCCTTGGCACGACTCTCACTGTTGCTCGCTTCAGTCCGAGGCGCCCAGATTTGAACACTTTTGACGTACATCTGGATTGGCCATTTATCGCCAGATCTCGCTGGACCTCATCAAGCACTATCGGGATCTGCTCTCCTCTGTGAAAACTCCTCACTATTCCAGGATCACCCTGGAATGCAGAGATGACCCCGGCTTCTCTTCACTACAAACCGCCTTCTGAAACCCCTCTCCCCTGTCCCCTCCACCCTCACTTTCAACAAGTGCGAGGAGCTGATGGACTTCTTTGTCACTAAGATTGAGACCATTCATTCAGCTGCCTCTGCCGCTACTCTCCCTTCCCCTTGCCCACCGAGCCAAACTTCCCCAAGGTCCCCGCGCCCCAGCCCTAGCCCTGAATCCACATCTTTCTCTAGTTTCTCTTCTATCTCCCCTCATGCCCTCTCCGAGCTCGACTTCACCAAAAAACAATCTGCTGCTCCCTCGTCCCCTTTCCCACTAAACTGCTGACTACCAACCTTGACTTCCTGACCTCGGTGCGAACTGATAATGAAAACGAATGTACCGTTATCGTTCAAATAAAGTCACACGTATGTTGGAGGTTCGTAAATCAAAATGATTATTTAATGAATTAAACAATTCTCACAAGCATCAACCAAATCAAATATTACATACAACCTTAAAACCAAGGATTTCAACATCAAGGCAGAAGAGCGATCAGCTCTCTCTCTCTCTCTCTTGAAGTTTTCTTCTTTTGTTGTTGGACGTCCTTCCTCCAGGTGAAGCTTCTTAAGGTTCCTCCAAATGCATTAAAGAATCTGCCACGATGTCCCATCTTTATATAATTTTGCCAGTTGGGGTGTGAGTAAAAGTTAAGAGAAGTTCCATTTTGGCCACGCACACACGGTTGCATTAATGATGGACGGTTTGCTGGGCCACTCAAAACCATGTGACCCCAGGTGCAGCCTTTCCACCGAGTGAAATCACCGAGTGAAACCACCGTGTTAAACCACCGTGAGAATCCTCCTGCAGCCTCTCGGCCGTCTGAAACCAGGTGTAAGTAACTTCAATTGTCTCTTCCAAGGATTTCTAACTCTCTCAGCATTGTTTTTCCAAGTTGTTATCTGTTGAGCTTCTTATTAGTTGTTTTGAGAACCAAAGCCAGTTTGCATCTAAATGAATTTTTTGCATCTGTTTTCACTATGGAGAAGGACGATGTAGACATAGAAATACGGCAGGAGGACTGTGATATACTCGAATATATTAACATCGAGCGGGAGGAGGTATTGGCGGTTTTAGCAGGCCTAAAAATGGATAAATCCCCAGGCTCGGACGAAATGTATCCCAGGCTACTGTGTGAGGCAAAGGAGGAGATTGCGGGGGCTCTGACACATATATTCAGAACCTCTCTGGCCACAGGGGATGTGCCAGAGGACTGGAGAACCGCTAATGTACTACCATTATTCAAGAAGGGGAGTAGCGAAAAACCGGGGAACTACAGGCCAGTGAGCCTAACATCAGTGGTAGGAAAATTATTGGAAAAAATTCTGAAGGACAAAATTAGTCTCCACTTGGAGAAGCAAGGATTAATCAGGGATAGTCAACATGGCTTTGTCAAGGGAAGATCATGTCTGACTAATTTGATTGAATTTTTTGAGGGGGTGACTAGCCGTGTGGATGAGGGTAACGCAGTGGATGTGGTATACATGGATTTCAGTAAGGCCTTCGATAAAGTCCCGCACAGGAGACTGGTCAAGAAGGTACGAGCCCATGGGATCCAGGGTGCCTTGGCACTTTGGATACGAAACTGGCTTAGTGGCACAAGGCAGAGGGTGATGGTCGAAGGTTGTTTTTGTGACTGGAAGCCTGTGGCCAGTGGGGTACCACAGGGATCGGTTCTGGGTCCCTTGCTGTTTGTGGTCTACATTAATGACTTGGATATTAATGTAAAAGGTATGATCAGTAAGTTCGCTGATGATTCAAAAATTGGTAGGGTGGTAAAGAGTGAGGAGGATAGCCTCAGTCTGCAGGACGATATAGATGGGTTGGTCAGATGGGCGGAACAGTGGCAAATGGAATTTAACCCGGAAAAGTGCGAGGTGATGCACTTTGGAGGGACTAACAAGGCAAGGGAATACACAATGAATGGGAGGACCCTAGGCAAGACAGAGGGTCAGAGGGATCTTGGTGTGCAAGTTCACAGATCCCTGAAGGCGGCGGAACAGGTAGATAAGGTAGTAAAGAAGGCATATGGGATACTTGCCTTTATTAGCCGAGGCATAGAATATAAGAGCAAGGAGGTTATGATGGAGCTGTATAAAACACTGGTTAGGCCACAGCTGGAGTACTGTGTGCAGTTCTGGTCGCCACACGACAGGAAGGATGTGATCGCTTTGGAGAGGGTGCAGAGGAGATTCACCAGGATGTTACCAGGGCTGGAGCGCTTCAGCTATGAAGAGAGACTGGGAAGATTGGGTTTGTTTTCCTTGGAGCAGAGGAGGCTGAGGGGGGACATGATTGAGGTGTACAAAATTATGAGGGACACAGATAGGATGGATACTAAGGAGCTTTTTCCCTTCGTTGAGGGTTCTATAACAAGGGGACATAGATTCAAGGTAAAAGGCGGGAGGTTTAGAGGGGATTTTAGAAAGAACTTTTTCACCCAGAGGGTGGTTGGAGTCTGGAACTCACTGCCTGAAAGGGTTGTGGAGGCAGGAACCCTCACAACATTCAAGAAGCATTTGGATGAGCACTTGAAATGCCATAGCTTACAAGGCTACGGACCAAATGCTGGAATATGGGATTCGAGTAGACAGGGCTGATGGCCGGCGCGGCCACGATGGGCCGAAGGGCCTCTATCCGTGCTGTATGACTCTATGACTCTATGACTCAATGAAACTTCTCGAAGCTTCTACACACCGTTACTTTCATTCTTATCAGTTGTTGTTGAAAACCGAATCTTCTCAAAGTTTCTGCACATTGCTGCCTTTGCAGTTTAAACTTACAATGTCCAAATGTAATGTCCAAAGGGGTAAAGTTAAATCTTTCATTCACGGTTCTCTCTTGTCTGGTAGTGTCACCCTCCTCAAATCTGCCGTCATCACCCCATCCTCAAAAAACCCATCCATGACCCCTCTGTCCTTGCAAATTACAGCCCCCATCTCCAAGCTCCCATTCCTCTCCTGGAACCTGTTGTCGCATCTCAAATACGTGCCAATCTTTCCTACAACTGCATTTGGAACCTTTCCAATCAGGTTTCCACCCTGATTCATCACTGAAGCGGCCCTAATCAAAGTTTCAAATAACATCCCATGTGACTGACAATGGTAAACTATCCCTCCTCATCCTTCTCGACCCGTCTGCAGCCTTTGACACGGGTTACCACACCATCCTCCTCCAACGCCCCTCGTCCTTGTCGAACTGGGTGGGACTGACCTCGCGTGTTTCCATTCCTATCAATCGGGGCTGAGCCAGAGAATCTCCTGCAATGATTCATCTTCCCGCCCCCACACCGTTATCTCTGGTGTCCAACAAGGAACAATCCTTGACCCCTTCCTATTTCACATATTCAAGCTTTCCCTCGGCGACATCATCCAAAACACAAAGTCAGATTCCACATGTAACTGACACACCCAGCGATACCTCACCACCGCCTCTCTCGACCCCATCGCTCTCTCTGATTTGTCACACTGCTTCTCCGACATCCAGTCCTGGATGAGCAGAACGTTCATCCAATTAGGAAGACTGAAGCCCCTATCACAAATTCCATTCCCTCGCTACTGATTCCATCCCCCTCCCTGGCCACTTTGAGGCTGAACCGGACTAGTAGGCGTTCTGTTTGGCCCTGAGCTGAACTTCTGACCCCATATCCTCTCCATCACCAATACCGCCTACTTCCACCTCCCTAACATCTCCCGTCTCCGCCCCTGCCTCAGCCCATCTACTGCTGAAATCCTGACCCATGGTTTTGTTACCTCCAGAGCCGACTATTCCAATGCTCTCCCGCCTACCCCCTCCATAAATTTCAGCTCATCCAAAACTCTGCTGCCCGTATCCCAAATCATACCAAGTCCCGTTCACCCATCACCTCTATGCTTGCTGACCTACATTGTCTCCCGGTCGAGCAACGCCTCGATTTACAAATTCTTATCCTCATGTTTCATAGATTCACATAGAATTTACATCTCACAAACAGGCCAATCGGCCCAACTGGCCAATGTTGATGTTTATGCTGCACATGAGACTCCTCCCATTCAACTTCATCTCACCATATCAGCATATCCTTCTATTCCTTTCTCCCTCATGTACTTCCCCTTAAATGCATCTATTCTATTCGTTTCAACTATTCAATGTGGTAGCGAGTTCTACATCCTAACCACTCTCTGCATAAATACGTTTCTCCTGAATTGTTTATTGGATTATTGGTGACTATCTCATATTTATGTCCCCGAGTTTTGTTCCCCCTCTCCCACATATGGAAACGTCTTCTCTACGTCTATCCTCTCAAGTGCTTCATAATTTTAAAGATCTGTATTATGTCACCCCTCACCCTTCTCTTTCCTCGACAAAAGACCCACAGCCTGTTCAACCTTTCATGATAAGTATATCCTGTCAGTTCTGACATCATCCCTGTAAATCTCTTCTGCACCCTTTCCAGTGCATCTATTCCCTTTTTATAATATGGATTCCAAAACTGTGCACAATCGTCCAAGTGTCGACTAACCATTAGTTATAAATCACTGGTCAGGCCTCAGCTCTCCAATTGTGTCCAATTCTGGGCACCACACTTTAGGAAGGATGTCAAGGCTTTGGAGGGGGTGCAGAGGAGATTTACTAGAATGGTACCAGGGATGAGGGACTTCAGTTATGTGGAGAGACTGGAGAAGCTGAGATTGTTCTCCACGTGTTCAAATCCCTCCGTGGATTCTCCCCTCCCTGTCTCGGTAACTCTGTGTTCCTCCAACTCTGGCCTCTTGTATCATTGATCCCGACCTCTTTTGGGTCTATCCTGCTGGTGGGACAAGATGAAGATGGACGAATCAGCGATGTTTGCTCATGGACATGATTCTGTGAGTACGATTATGTCAGGCTGTTCCTGAACTCGTTTTAGGGAAAAATTTTCAACGTGAGAACCATCCCTCAGATGTTATTGAAGAGAACTTTGAAGGGCCGAACGTGCTGAGATTGGTTTACTTTTACGATCCCTTGGTCGCTGATGGCAGATCCATCGGAATGTATTGCTATTACTGAAACTTGTGACGATTGTTTACAATTGGCTGCCTTGCTGGATAACATCAGAGGACATTAAAAGTCGACCAATGGTTTGGGTCTGGAGTTACATGTCGGTCTGACTGGGTAGAATGGGAGGCAGCGGGGTTTTACAAACCATCCCGCAGTTCTTCACGTCTATTTTTTTGATAAAATTACCAGGTTTGATCAATTGAATTTCACGATTTGCCTTGGTGGGATTTGAAAAACCGACTCCAGGATTATTCCCCCAGTACCAGGACATTCCCGCTGAAACATCACCTGCCTCCGCCCCAACATCAACACATGAAACCCTCAACCAAATCTTTATCACCTCCAGACTCGATGATCAAAATACACCCCCGGCTGGTCTCCCATCCTCCATCTTCTGTAAACTTCAGTTCATCCAAAACTATGCTGCCTGTATCACATCCCACAAAACTCCGGCCCACACTTCAATCTCAACTCTCCAGTCCTGTGAATCCAGTGTCTTACCCACATGCCTCGTCGTGCACTCCACCAGTGGTGGCCGTGACTCCAGTCTCTTGTCCACCCTCCTCTCCCTTCACTCCATCAGTGGTGGCCGTGACTCCAGTCTCTTGTCCACCCTCCTGTCCCTTCACTCCACCAGTGGTGGCCGTGACTCCAGTCTCTTGTCCCCCCTCCTCTCCCTTCACTCCACCAGTGGTGGCCGTGACTCCAGTCTCTTGTCCATCCTCCTCTCCCTTCACTCCACCAGTGGTGGCCATGACTCCAGTCTCTTGTCCATCCTCCTCTCCCTTCACTCCATCAGTGGTGACCGTGACTCCAGTCTCTTGTCCACCCTCCTGTCCCTTCACTCCACCAGTGGTGACCGTGACTCCAGTCTCTTGTCCATCCTCCTCTCCCTTCACTCGATCAGTGGTGGCCGTGACTCCAGTCTCTTTTCCATCCTCCTCTCCCTTCACTCCATCAGTGATGGCCGTGACTCCAGTCTCTTGTCCATCCTCCTCTCCCTTCACTCCACCAATAATGGCCATGACTCCTGCCTCATGTCCATCTTCCTCTCCCTTCACTCCACCAGTGGTGACCGTGACTCCAGTCTCTTGTCCACCCTCCTCTCCCTTCACTCCACCAGTGGTGACCGTGACTCCAGTCTCTTGTCCACCCTCCTCTCCCTTCACTCCACCAGTGGTGACCGTGACTCCAGTCTCTTGTCCACCCTCCTCTCCCTTCACTCCATCAGTGGTGGCCGTGACTCCAGTCTCTTGTCCATCCTCCACTCCCTTCACTCCACTCGTGGTGGCCGTGACTCCAGTCTCTTGTCCATCCTCCTCTCCCTTTACTCCACCAGTGGTGGCCGTGACTCCAGTCTCTTGTCCATCCTCCACTCCCTTCACTCCATCAGTGGTGGCCGTGACTCCAGTCTCTTGTCCATCCTCCACTCCCTTCACTCCACTCGTGGTGGCCGTGACTCCAGTCTCTTGTCCATCCTCCACTCCCTTCACTCCACTCGTGGTGGCCGTGACTCCAGTCTCTTGTCCATCCTCCTCTCCCTTCACTCCACCAATAATGGCCGTGACTCCAGTCTCTTGTCCATCCTCCACTCCCTTCACTCCACTCGTGTTGGCCGTGAGTTGAGCCGCGGACGTCTCACGTTCTGAAATTTTCTCCTTAAACTCTTCTTCCTCTCCACCTCCATCTCCCCCTTTAAGACCCTCCTATACACCCAAGCTTTCGTTCACAGCTCCGAATCTCTCATTCTTTGACTTGGCGTCCATTTTCATCACGCCTCTGTGAAGTTCGTTGGGATGTTTGTTAAAGCAACTGTATGGTACAAATTGCAGTGAAATTAATTATTGATTGAATCACACTTCAAAACTAAGCCACTGGCTGTGAAGCGCTTTGGGACGTTCTGAGTTCGTGAAAGGCGTGATATAAATGCAAGATTTTCTTGCATTCAAGTGATCATTTTAGAAATGGAACAATTTCCCCTCGGAGGGAATCACAGCCAAGTCCAAATATGCTGACCCAAAGTCCACACATGCGCAGTTTCCAGCAGGGAAACAGGACAGTGATCAGGACTCGGAACCCTGGGTTATTTCCCTCCTAACCCAAGGTCATTGAGGCCATTGTAACTTCCAACTGCCGACCCAGTACAGGCCCTGGATTGGAGTTGGGGCCTGCTGGTGGTTTTGGTTTCCTGCTACACCAGGGCGGTGCTTTAAAACAAATCCTCTCCACAGCAGAACGTTCTGCCACAGATAAAAAAATTAGATTCTCGCCCTGGATTCAATAATAACGCTGAACATTTCACCCTGAATTCGACCAGGCTGCTGCTTTTACTCTCAGGCTGAAGTACAATTCCCTATTTTTCTCTTCCTTACAGTAAACTTAGTGACAATTGTGATCCTGTCTCGAGGAAGGTGCGGTCTCTCCAAATGTGTCACCCGATACCTGGTGTCCATGGCAGCGGCCGATCTACTGGTCGTTATCACTGATCTGATATTCAGGCAAATTCCTATTCTTTATTGGGATAAGTTTGAGTTCATTTGGGACTTTAAAGTGTGTAATATTCACGCCGTCCTGCTTTACGCAGTCACAGACTGTTCTGTCTGGTTCACGGTCACTTTCACCTTTGATCGATTTGTGGCCATTTGTTGCCAGAAGCTGAAAACAAAATATTGCACCGAGAAAACGGCGGCTGTGGTTCTGGGAACAGTGAGTGTGCTGTTCTGTGTGAAGAACACTTTCTGGTTCTTTATGTATGGAGGTGAATATTGGTTTAGTAATTCTCCCTGGTTTTGTTATGTATCAGATTATGTTATTTATTCACAGGTGTGGACAGTAATTGAATTCCTTCATTATATTTCAACCCCATTTGTTCCATTTGTTCTGATTCTGCTGCTCAATGCTTTAACCGTCAGACACATTTTAGTGTCGAGCAGAGTCCGCAGGAGACTCCGGGCCCACAGCAGTGGGGAGAGTCCCAGTGACCCAGAGATGGAGAAGAGAAGGAAATCCATCATTTTGCTGTTTCTTATATCGGGGAATTTTATCCTGTTATGGGTGGTAATTCTGTTGTATTCTGTATGGAACCGATTGTATACATTGGACTTTATTCCTCTGTCTCCACCTGAATTTGTACAAGAACTGGGATTTATGCTCCAGCTCCTGAGTTGCTGCACCAACACGTGTATTTATGCCGTGACCCAGACTAAATTCAGAGAGGAGTTGAAGAATGTGGTGAAATATCCCTTTACTGGAATTGTTAAATTCATTAAATAATGAGAAGACTTTCCATCATCACAAGGTGTTGGTCTGGTTTTCTGCCCAATCCCCTCATCTCTGTGATACAAACACAGTGAGGCCGGTTTTCATCTTTCACCGCCCTGATGAAGTGACTAACCGGGACGGTAGATGTGGGGAAGTCCGCGGAGATCAGTCCCGCTTGATTCCGGCTGGTTTTGAGCCCCGCTAAGTCCTCTGGTGCGGCCTGGGGCGGGTTGATGAAGCTCCAGTCCGCCAGGCTCTTGTTTCATGTGTTTACACAAAGCGGGCGTGGCGGGGAAGGTCGCTGTGTCATTTTAGAGGCCCCAGGGGACAGGCCTCTGAGTACCCAGCAACCCCAGGGAAAAATTGGGGAAAAGGCCTCGGACCAACCTGCAGCCAGGGAGGAAGGCGTACAATTATCAGTGGTTTCAGCCTTTTAAAGGCCCCTGGTCTATCTGTCCCATGGACTTTTATGTAATTCACCAAATAAAATGTCCCTTTGAAGACTGCGGTTGGGGAGGATGAACTATGAACTGTACCCAGCTCACCCTGAACACATGCAGCCCATGGTGTGAGGACCAGAGAGTCATCTTTGAGTAATCATTTCACTTCTCCTCAGAGACATAGTTACCGGAGGAGGCCATTGAGCCCCTCCGGCTTGTTCCTCCTTCAATTCGATCATGGCTGATCTGAATCTGAACTCCATTTCCCCCTTGGTTTTGGAACCCTTAATACCCTCGCTTCGCAAAGATCTATCGATATCAGTTCTGAATTTTCAATTGACCCCAGTCGCAACAGCTTTTTGGGGAAGAGAGTTCCAGATTTCCACCACTCTTTGTGTGAAGAAATGCTTTCAGACATCAAGTCTGAACAGCCTAGCTGTAATTTTAAGGATACACCCACTTGCTGTGGACTCTCCCACCAGAGTTGATGTACAGGGTAAAATGTGATGATGTTCAGGGTATAAAGTGGTGATGCACAAGTTTTAAAATGGTGATGTACCAGGTAGAATGTAGTGATGTACAAGGTATAATGTGGTGATGTACAGGGTACAAAATGGCGATGTACCGGATATAAAGTGATGATTTACAAGGTATAAAGTGGTGATGTACAGGGTATAAAGTGGTGATGTACAGGGTATAAAGTCATGATGTACAGGGTATAAAGTGGTGATGTACAGGGTATAAAGTCATGATGTACAGGGTATAAAGTGGTGATGTACAGGGTATAAAGTGGTGATGTATTGGGTATAAAGTGGTGATGTACAGGGTATAAAGTGGCGATGTACCGGGTATAAAGTAATGATGTACAGGGTATAAAGTGGTGATGTACAGGGTATAAAGTGGTGATGTACAGGGTATAAAGTCATGATGTACAGGGTATAAAGTGGTGATGTACAGGGTATAAAGTGGTGATGTATTGGGTATAAAGTGGTGATGTACAGGGTATAAAGTGGTGATGTACAGGGTGTAAAGTGGTGATGTACAGGGTATAAAGTGGTGATGTACAGGGTATAAAGTGGTGATGTGCAGGGTATAAAGTGGTGATGTACAGGGTATAAAGTGGTGATGTACAGGGTATAAAGTGGTGATGTGCAGGGTATAAAGTGGTGATGTACAGGGTATAAAGTAATGATGTACAGGGTATAAAGTGGTGATGTGCAGGGTATAAAGTTGTGATGCACGAGGTATAAAGTGGTGATGTACAGGGTACAAAATGGCGATGTACCGGATATAAAGTGATGATTTACAAGGTATAAAGTGGTGATGTACAGGGTATAAAGTGGTGATGTACAGGGTATAAAGTCATGATGTACAGGGTATAAAGTGGTGATGTACAGGGTATAAAGTCATGATGTACAGGGTATAAAGTGGTGATGTACAGGGTATAAAGTGGTGATGTATTGGGTATAAAGTGGTGATGTACAGGGTATAAAGTGGCGATGTACCGGGTATAAAGTAATGATGTACAGGGTATAAAGTGGTGATGTACAGGGTATAAAGTGGTGATGTACAGGGTATAAAGTCATGATGTACAGGGTATAAAGTGGTGATGTACAGGGTATAAAGTGGTGATGTATTGGGTATAAAGTGGTGATGTACAGGGTATAAAGTGGTGATGTACAGGGTATAAAGTGGTGATGTACAGGGTATAAAGTGGTGATGTACAGGGTATAAAGTGGTGATGTGCAGGGTATAAAGTGGTGATGTACAGGGTATAAAGTAATGATGTACAGGGTATAAAGTGGTGATGTGCAGGGTATAAAGTTGTGATGCACGAGGTATAAAGTGGTGATGCACAGGTTATAAAGTGGTGATGCATTGGGTATAAAGTGGTGATGTGCAGGGTATAAAGTGGTGATGCACAGGGTATAAAGTGGTGATGTACAGTGTATAAAGTGGAGATGTACTGGGTATAAAGTGGTGATGTACTTGTTATAAAGTGGTGATATACAGGGTATAAAGTGGTGATGTACAGGGTATAAAGTGGTGATGTTCAGGGTATAAAGTGGTGATGTACAGGGTATAAAGTGGAGATGTACAGGGTATAAAGTGGTGATGTATTGTGTATAAAGTGGTGATGTACAGGTATTAAAGTGGTGATGTTCAGGGTATAAAATGGTGATGTCGTGGGTATAATGTGGTGATGCACAGGGTATAAAGTGGTGATGTACAGGGTATAAAGTGGTGATGTACAGGGTATAAAATGGTGATGTCGTGGGTATAATGTGGTGATGCACAGGGTATAAAGTGGTGATGTACAGGGTATAAAGTGGTGATGTACAGGGTATAAAGTGGTGATGTACAGGGTATAAAGTGGTGATGTTCAGGGTATAAAGTGGTGATGTACAGGGTATAATGTGGTGATGTACAGGGTATAAAGTGGTGATGTGCAGGGTATAAAATGGTGATGTCGTGGGTATAATGTGGTGATGCACAGGGTATAAAGTGGTGATGTACAGGGTATAAAGTGGTGATGTACAGGGTTTAAAGTGGTGATGTATCCGGTATAATGTGGTGATGTACAGGGTATAAAGTTGTGATGTACAGGGTATAAAGTGGTGATGTATTGTGTATAAAGTGGTGATGTACAGGGTATGAAGTGGTGATGTTCACGGTATAAAGTGGTGATGTACCAGGTATAAAGTGGTGATGTACCGGTTTTAAAATGTTGATGTACAGGGTATAAAGTGGTGATGTACCGGGTTTAAAATGTTGATGTACAGGGTATAAAGTGGTGATGTACCGGGTTTAAAATGTTGATGTACAGGGTATAAAATGATCTCCACACACATTGAACACAGCTCATCTTTCACTCCTGGACAATTGTAAAGAATTTTACAACACCAAGTTATAGTCCAACAATTTTATTTGAAAATCACAAGCTTTCGGAGGCTTCCTCCTTTCTCAGGTGCATGTGGCGGTCTATGCGATTTTTCGCTGTGGCCCGTCGGAACTGTCGATCGATGAGTCGAGCATCATATCCCGTTCTTATTAGGGCCTCAGAAGACTTACATGGGACGCAACCAACAGAGTACCCTTCATCATCCAGTACTTCCCCGGAGCGGTGAAACTGCGCCATGTTCTCTGCAGCCTTCAACATGTCATCAATGACGACGAACACCTCGCTATGGCCATCCCCACACCTCCACTACTCGCCTTCAAACAGCCACCCAACCTCAAACAGACCATCGTTCACAGCAAATTGCCCAGCTTTCAGGAGAACAGCGTCCACGACACCACACAACCCTGCCACGGTAACCTCTGCAAGACATGCCAGATCATCGACACAGACACCACCATCACACGAGAGGACACCACCCCCCAGGTGCATGGTTCATACTCCTGTGACTCGGCCAACGTTGTCTACCTCATAAGTTGCAGGAAAGGATGCCCCAGAGAATGGTACATTGGCGAGACCATGCAGACGCTGCGATAACGAATGAACGGACACCGCGCAACAATCGCCAGACAGGAGGGTTCCCTCCCAGTCGGGGAACACTTCAGCAGTCAGGGACATTCAGCCACCGACCTTCGGGTAAGTGTACTCCAAGGCGGCCTTCGAGACACACGACAACGCAAAATCGTCGAGCAGAAATTGATTGCCAAGTTCCGCACCCATGAGGACGGCCTCAACCAGGATCTTGAGTTCATGTCACGCTACATGTAACCCCACCAGCAACAAAAGTTATCTGTTTTTAATATAATGGGTCATTTACTGTCTTTCTCTTCCTTCCGGATGTTTCTATCCTTCTGCCTCTCCTCCTCTGTTTTTTTTTTGGTTGTTTGTATATTCGGTGGCCCTATAGGTAACACCTCTCTGTCTGAACACTTTGATTGCCTTGGCAACGGGCAGTTGGAAAGACTGTCGGTAATCACCAGGTATTGTTCTGTGATTTATAAATGCGAAAGTTTCGAGGATTTCATTTCCACATACACCTGAGGAAGGAGGAAGCCTCCGAAAGCTTGTGATTTTCAAATAAAATTGTTGGACTATAACTTGGTGTTGTAAAATTGTTTACAATTGTCAACCCCAGTCCATCACCGGCATCTCCACATCATGACTTCCGGATAAGGCCCCGAGCTGTAAACAACCCATAATAAGCAGTGTTCTGTGAGGTTGTTTCCGAGGTTGGTTGCAAGGAACTGCATTATCAGTGATGTCATAAAGCTGTGACGGTTCCATGACACTGTCCCTGAGTATTGTGACATCACAGACGCGCCGTGCAGACCAGTCCCTGCGCTGTGTTTGACCGAGAATCATCATTTCAAACATAGCTTCCCCTTCACACATCACCTTTGGTTTGAATGATGTCTGAAGGAAGCTGTCTGGGGCTCGGAGATACACAAACTTTACAATGAATCACTTGGTGTCCGTTTAGGGGAGACCCAACTTTAAAATGGTGCAGTGACATGCACATGTCATAGGATGAACCCCCTCTTATTGACTCCTTACTCTCCCCCTTCCCCTGCCCTCCGGGGAAGACAGTTACCGGCCCTCCTACCGTGTGAAAACCCCACAGAACGGCTGCTCACAGACACTCGGTCTGACTCCCAGACACAGAACTCTGTCCACAGACAGGTACACTTTGAGGGTCAGGGGGTGGGGATTACAGGGCTGATGTTACATTTCACGTGTCCGCCGCTCTCTATTTCACCTGACTCCATGCAGCAGTCTGTGATCTCCACAGAGGCAATGGGACACCAGTCAAGCAATGCCCACAGCCGGCACCTTCTGGACTGAGCGTCTGAAGTGAGACGGAGACACACGGCGGGGGGTGGTGGTGCAGGGGCAGGGGTGTATATTGCGGCTATCACGGGTATAATGAGTGGATAATGCAGTCAGGATCAGGAAGTCAGGCTTGTTTACACGATCAGGGGCAGCTGATGGAGGGAGACACCAGATCAGGAAACCTGAAATGTCCACAGTAAATCGACATGTGACCTCCACAGTACCTCGCCATGTGATCGCCCCTGTACCTCGTCACGTGATCGCCCCAGTGCCTCGCCATGTGATCCCCCCAGTACGACAGCATGTGATGTCCCCAATGCCCAATCATGTGATCTCCCCTGTTGTTCCCTGAAGTTGATCTTCCAGTTTCAGTGGTGGAGGTGAAAACCTCGAGTTAACCGAGGGAACCTCGACTGGAGAATCTGAGGTTTGTATGAAAGAAGTGAGTAATAACAAGGAAATTAATAAAAACTGATTCAATAAAAGAAAGAAACAGGCGAATTATACTAACGTAAGCAATAAAAAGTGGCTAAAATAATGCAAATAAAACTCATCTGATCATCAATGTTAAATATTAAATATAAATCAGTTATCTCTGGAAATTGATAAATAAATAACTGCAAAGAAAGAATGAAATCTCCAGGACCTGATGGTTTTCCCTCAGGGTATTAAAGAAAACAGGTGGGGAAATTTCAGAAACATTCGTCTTAGTTTCACAAAGCTCTCTGGACTCGGGAATTGTGCCTCTGGATATGAAAATTGAAAATGTCACTTCGTTATTTAAAGAGTGAGAGAGAAACAAGGAAAATATTTCATTTTAACATCCGTTGTGGGGAAGTTACTGGAATCTATCATCGGAGATAAAATGATTGAGGACTTGAACAAGTCTGAGCTGATCAAAGATAGTCAGCGAGTCAGCATGGATTTGTGAAGGGTAGGTCATGCCTGACTAATCTAGTGGAATTTTTTGAGGTCACTAACAGGGTGGACAGGGAGTGTCGATGGACATTGTCTGTGTGGACTTCAAGAAGGCATTTGATAAGGTTCAGCATAAGAGATAATCAGCAAAAATAAAAGTGCACAAAATTGATAGTGACCTTGTGACTTGGGTTGGAATTGGTGGGGAGGCAGGAGACAGAGAGTGGGGTTAAAGGAAATGTTCTTTGATTGGCGGGATGTGACAAGTGGTGTTCCCCAGGGATCTGGACTGGGGCCTCAGCTTTTCACCATATTTATCAACAACTTGGATGAAGGAATAGCGAGTTTTATATCCAAGTTTGCAGATGCCACTAAGTTGTGAGGCACAGTAAATTGTGTAGATGGGAACAGGAAGTTACAAAGGGACAGATTACGTGAGTGGACAAGACTGTGGCAGATGGAGTTCAGTGTGGGGAAGTGTGAGATCATCCACTTTAGATGCAAGAAGGAAACATTGGAGTATTTTCTTAAAGTGAGAGACTGGGAACTGTGAAGGAGCAAAGGGATTTGGGTGTCCTTGTACACAAATCACTAAATGCTAGTGCACAGGTACAAAAAGTAATCACAAAGACTAATGGAATGTTGGCCTTTATCACGAGGGCTGGAATACAAAGGGGAGGAAGTTATGCTTCAGTTCTACAGAGCCTCGGTCAGAGCCCCTCTGGTGTACTGATCCTCAACAAGGATATATTGGCCTTGGAGGGTGGACAGTGTAGATTCACCAGAATGGTACTGGGGCTTGAAGAGTTCAATTATGAGGACAGGTTGCAGAAACTTGTTTTGTATTCCCTTGAGTTTCGAAGGTTGAGGGGTGATCTGATCCAGGGATTTCAAATGATAAAGGGATTCGATAGGGCACAAATAGAAACTATTTTCTCTGGTGGGGGAATCCTGAACAAGAGGGCATGACCTTAAAATTAGAGCTCGGGCGTCTCGGAGTGAAATCAGGAAGCTCTTTATCACACACGAGTAGTGGAAATCTGCTCAGGCTGATTGAAGTGGACCCTGTGATATAATAGAATTTTCTGTCCTCTCAGACTTCGACATCTTGCAGATCCATCTTTTAAAAAGTTGTAGGAACTCAGTTCTAAGATGGATTCCACTCACTTTGTAATAAGTCCTCGATCGGCTTGTCTTATCATCGAGATATCAAGGATCAGACACACTGTGTTCAAAAGAAAGCTGGTTTATTTGACACTTATCCAGAATATTAAGCTCCAGCCCAGTTATAGGGCTTATTAGCATCAGAAACAGACCCCAACTTCCAGAATGAACATGGTTCAGTCGTGGACGTGATTAACAGCGGCAATAACAGCAGAATCCAACCCCTGCACTCACAGGTGAATTCATTGTTATCTCAGCAGTTTGGATGACTGAGTGAATCCCTTTCCACAGACAGCTCTGTGTATGGGAAGGGATTCACTCAGTCATTCCATCTAGTCTCACTGAACACCAACTAGTTCACACTGACAAGAAACCTTTTAAATATTCTGACTGTGAGAAGAGCTTTAAAAGCACAACCGGACTGCTGACACACCAGCGAGTTCACATTGGTGAACGGCCTTTCCCCGGTGTGACTGTTGATGAGTTTCCAGTTCCAACGGGTAATTGAATCCCTTCCTACAGTCCCCACATTTCCACGGTTTCTCCGTGGTCCGGGTGTCCTTGTGTCTCTCCAGGTTGGACATTCAGTTGAAGCCTCGTCCACACACAGAACACGTGTACGGTTTCTCCCCCCTGTGAATGTTGCGATGCTTTTTCAGGCTGTGTAACTGGTTAAAGCTCTTTCCACAGTCAGTGCACTGGAACACTCTCACTCGGGTGTGTGTGTCTCGGTGAGTTTCCACTCACACTGATGTTTGAAATCTTTTCCCACAGACGAAACAGACAAACATTTCTCCTTCCACATTCAAAGGCCGATGATATTCAGGTCCTGATGAATCGAGTGACGGTCAGATCTTGATGTCATGTTTGGTTTGAGTTTCCCGTTTACAAATCCTGCCCTTCTAATACCCTGTAAAAGAGTTTACAAAAATCATCATTGTAAATACAGGATAGAAATTCAGCACAGGCAAACATAGAAACTTAGAAACTCGGAGCAGGAGTAGGCCATTCGGCCCTTCGAGCCAGCACCGCCATTCAATATGATCATGGCTGATCCTCTATTACAACACCATAGTCCCGCTCTCTCCCCATACTCCTTGATGCCTTTTGCGTCTACGAATCTATCTAGCTCCTTCTTAAATATATTCAGTGATTTGGCCTTCTGTGGTAGAGAATTTCACAGGTTCACCACCCTCAGAGTGAAGAAATTTCTCCTCATCTCAGTCCTAAATGTCCTACCCTGTAACCTGAAATGTGACCTCTCGTTCTGGACCCCACCCCCCCCCCCCCCAACCAGGGGAAGCATCCTCCCTGCATCCATTCTGTCCAGCCCGATGCTTCAAGGAGATCCCCTCTTATTCTTCTAAACTTGAGTGAATACAGGCCGAGTCGACCCAATCTCTCCTCATATGACAGTCCTGCCATCCCAAGAATCAGTCTGGTGAACCTTCGCTGCACTCCCTCAATTGCAGGTATATCCTTTCTTAGGTAAGGAGATCGAAACTGCACACAATACTCCAGGTGTGGCCTCACCAAGGCCCTGTATAACTGCAGTAAGACTTCCTTGCTCCTGTACTCAAATCCACTTGCAATGAAGGCCAACATACCATTTGCCAGTTTCTAGTTTCTATGAACCATTCTTTCCTCTCTTATACCCCCAGACTGTAAATCCCTTTCCCACAAACTCTCCCTCCTCCCTGTGCTGAAATCCAAACCCATTTCACTCTCTCGAACGTACTTTTCCTCTGCTCCCAGTTTTCTCCCTCCCTCTACTCTGGTTGGGTTCAGTTCTACACCCCGTGTGCAGAATGAGAATGAAATGAATAAGTAATTATGATCTGGAATGAGCTGCCTGGAAGGGTGGTGGATGCAGATTCAATCGTGGCTTTCAAAAAGCAATTCGATAAATATTTGTAAGAAAAAAAATGCAAGGCTGTGGGGTAAGAGCGGAGGAATGGGACTAACTGGATTGCTCTTACAAAGAACCAGCACAAGCTTCATAGGCCGAATGGCCTCCTGTGTTGTCACCATTCTATGATTCCATTCAATGATTTTCTCTCCTGGTCATTGAGAACCTGAAGCCCCGCCCACTCTTTGTTCAGGTCATTCGGACACTGAAGCCCCGCCCACACTTTGTTCCTGGTTACTGGGATCCTGAAGCCCCGCCCACCCTTTCTTCCTGGTTGCTGGAACCCGAAAGCACTGTCCAATCTTTGTTCCCGGTCAGGGGTCCCTGAAGCCACGCCCACTTTTTGAACGTGGTCACTGGGAGCCTGAAGCCCCGCCCACTCTTTTTACCTGGTCACTGGGACCCTGAATCATAGAAATCATAGAATCGTCGAAGTTTACAGCACACAAGGAGGCCATTCGCCCATCATGTCTGTGCCCACCGAAAAAGAGCTATCCAGCCGAATCCCACCTTGCAGCACTTGGTCCGTAGCCTTGTAACTTATGGCACTTCAAGTGCACATCCAAGGACTTTTTAAATGCTATAATGGTTTCTGCCTCTCCCACTCTTTCAGGTAGTAAGTTCCCGACCCCCGCCACACTCTGGGTGAAAAGATTTCTCCTCAGCTCCCGTCTAATCCTTTTACCACTTACTTTAAATCAGTCACCCCTTGTTATTGACCTCTCTGCTAAGGGAAATAAGTCCTCACTATCCACTCTATCATACATTGACCACCCACTGAGTGAAGAATTTTCTCCTCATCTCAGTCCTAAATGACCGACCCCTTATCCTGAGACTATGCCCCCGAGTTCTAGACTCTTTAACCAGGGGTAACAGCCTCTCAGCACCTACACTGTCAAGCCCTCTCATAATCTTATACGTTTCAATGAGATTGCGAGTGGCACTTCCTTTCCATCTTAAAAAACAACTTGTTCGGAACATAGGAATATCGAAACAGGATTCGGCCATTCAGCCCCTCGAGCCTGCTCCGCCATTTGATCAGATCATGGCTGATCTGTGATCTTACTCAATACACCTGCCTTTGGCACATATCCCTTAATACCTTTGGTTGCCAAAAAGCTATCTATCTCAGATTTAAATTTAGCAATTGAGCGAGCATCAATTGCCGTTTGTGGAAGAGGGTTCCAAACTTCTACCACCCTTTGTGTGTAGAAATGTTTTCTAATCTCGCTCCTGAAAGGTCTGGCTCTAATTTTTAGACTGTGCCCCCTACTCCTAGAATACCCAACCAGCGGAAATAGTTTCTCTCTATCCACCCTGTCTGTTCCCCTTAATATATTGTAAACTTCGATCAGATCACCCCTTAACCTTCGAAACTCGAGAGAATACAACCCCAATTTTTGTAATGTCTCCTCGTAACTTAACCCTTGAAGTCCTGGTATCATTCTAGTAAACCTACGCTGCACTCCCTCCAAGCCCAATATGTCCTTCTGAAGGTGCGGTGCCCAGAACTGCTCACAGTACTCCAGGTACGGTCCAACCAGGGCTTTGTATAGCTGCAGCATAACTTCTGCCCCCTTGTACTCTAGTCCTCTGGATATAAAGGCCAGCATAAAGGCCTTATTGATTATTTTCTGATTGTTCCAAGTGTTGCCAGCTTATTATCGGGTAGGCCACACAAAAAAATGGGGCCTCGTAAGTTTCCTTCATAATGACAGGCCTGAACTCGAGTTAGAAAACACAGTTCGAAAACATTTCGCAATTAAACCAGACTGGGCGGGGAGGGGCTGAGGTGCGAGTTAGTAAAGGAAACTTGGCGACCAGCGGACATCACTCCATGGCTGAGGGTCCGGGCACTCGGGTTCCTGCATAATTTATTTATCAATGTATTTATTAATTTCGTTCATTGACCCTTCGGCCCCAATCCTGATGGGTGGTAAAATAATGTTCCGGACACGAATTCGGGCCTTCAGTGGTGATGTGCTTACCCAGAATTCCCCCGCGCGGCAGAATGAGCCCTTTTGACAACTGCAGGCGCCTGGTGAGCAGACTCTGGCCTCTGAGCATGCGCAGTACGAATGTTGGCGGCTGACTGAGGCAGAACAGACGCGTCGGGATCCGGTCGGAGATGGTGGGCATGGTGGAGGAATAGGACCTGTGGGTGGGCAGGGAAGCTTTATAAACAACTAGTGTAGGCCTCAGGCCCTGAATAAAAGCCCACAGGCTCCGTCCAGGGAATTGCTGGATGACTGGATACATAGATTTATAAAGACAGATGGATAGATGGATGGATGGATATATCGAGAAAGAAAGATAGATAGAGAGATGAATGGATGGATAGATAGAGAGATAGATAGATGGGTGGATGGATAGATGGAGAGAGAACGAAATACAGATAGATCAATGAATGGATAGATAGAGAGAGAGAGTATGACAGTTAGATAGCTGCATGGATGCATAGATTGAGAGAGAGAGATAGATAGACAGATAGATGGATGGATAGATAGAAAGAGAGATAGATGGATGGATAGAAAGAGAGATAGATAGATAAGTGGATGGATAGATAGAGAGATAGAAAAATGGATGGATGAACAGATAGATAGATAGATGTATGGATGGATAGATAGAGAGATAGATAGATGGATGGATGAACAGATAGATAGATAGATGTACGGATGGATAGATAAAGAGATAGATGGATGGATAGATAGAGAGATAGATAGATGGATAGCTAGATAGATAGAGAGATAGATAGAGAGATGGATGGATAGAGAGATAGAGAGATAGATAGAAGGATGCATAGATGGACAAATGGATGTATAGATAGAGAGATAGATAGATAGATATCGAGATAGATAGATAGATGGATAGAAAGGTAGATAGAGAGATAGATAAATGGATGGATGGATAGATAGTGAGAAAGATAGATCGATGGATAGGTACAGAGATAGATAGGTGGATGGAGGGATGAATAGAGAGATAGATAGATGGATGGATGGATAAAGAGATAGATAGATTCTTCGAGATTCCTTTTGTTCCTCACCATTCATCATTTTCTTCCATTGCCCTGCTCCTGTTAATCGCTGTGAGACGTTCGATTATTTGATGGACGCTTTATGAATGCCAATTCTTGCGTGGGCAATAATAAATAAAATTCAGAAAATTACTCTGGTACATGTAGTGTGGTTCCTTCATCAGAAGATGGTGATAACGATCTTTGTAAAACGTAACTGTCCAGAAGCGCGTGTCTCTGAACACATAAGGAACAGTTCACTGCACATTTTATTATTATCATCAATATTATCACCACTCAATCCACTTTGAAGGGGATATGGATTCAAACAGCAGGCGGAAACTAACGAGGACATAATATCAATTACATTTAAAAGTTTCGAAATCGATCTTTGGAAGTGTCTGTTTGTGAGATTAGAGATTGGACACTGTGACAAGGGGCGAACTTGTGTAATGATAAAACAGCGGGGAGCAGTATGTCAAATAAACACATCATTGCTGGTTTGTGTGAGTTCATAGAATGACAGAATCAGAGAAACATACAGCACAAAAGGAGGCCTTTCTGCCCATCGTGCCGATGCTAGCTCTTTGAAAGAGTTATCCAATAAATCCCACTCCCTTGCTCTTTCCCCAGAGTTCTGCACTTTTTCCTTTTCAAGTATTTATCCAATTCCCTTTTGAAAGTTACTGTTGAATCTGCTTCCACCACCCTTTCAGGCAGTGCATTCCAGACCATAATCACTCACTGCGTAAAAACAACTGTCCTCATCTCCCTCTTGGTTCTTTGCCAATTATTTCATATCTGTGTCCTTTGGTTACCGACTCTCCTGACAGTGGAAACAGTTCCTCCCTTTCTACTCTTTGAAATCTCCTCATAATTTTAAACATCTCTATTAAATCTCCCCTTAACATTCTCTGCTCCAAGGAGAACAGTCCCTCCTACTCTAATCTCTCCAAATAGCTGAAGTCCATCTTCCCCGGTCTCAATCTGGCAAATCTCCCCTGAACCCTCACTAAGGCCTTGACATGCTTCATAAATCGTGGTGCCCAGAATTGGACACAATACTGTAGTTAAGTTGTAACCAGTGATTTATAAGGTTTAGGATAACTTCTTTGCTTTTGTCCACTTTGCCCCTATTTATAAAGCCACAATCCCGTATGGGATAAGCATAGTGAGAGACGAAGTATTAAGGGGTTTATCACCTTTGAAAGCAGATAAATCGCCAGGCCCCGATGAAATTTATCCCAGGCTGTTAAAAGAAGAAAGGGACGAAATAACGGAGGCTCTGATACATCATTTTCCAATCCTCTCTGGCTACAGGGGTGGTGCCGGAGGAGTGGGGGACTACTAATGTTGTACCGTTGTTTAAAAAGGGAGAAATGATCGACCTAGTAATCACAGGCCAGTCAGCTTAAACTCGGTGGTGGGCAAATTATTGGAATCATTTCTGAGGGACAGGATGAACCATCATTTCGAAAGGCACGGATTAATCAAGGACAGTCAGCATGGGTTTGTTAAGGGAAGGTCGTGTCTAACTAGTTTGAATGAACTTTTTCAGGAGGTAAAAAGGAGGGTCAATGAGTGTAGTGCGTTTGATGTGGTCCACATGGATTTTAGCAAGGCTTTTGACAAAGATCCACATGGCAGACTGGTCCAAAAAGTAAAAGCCCATGGAATCCAAGGGAAAGTGGAAAGTTGGATCTAAAATTAGCTTAGTGGCAGGATGCAAAGGGTATTAGACAACGGGTATTTTTGTGACTGGATGGCTGTTTCCAGTGGCGTTCTGCATGGCTCAGTACAATGTCCTTTGCTTTTTTTGTGGTATATATTAATGATTTAGACTTAAAAGTAGGGGGCATGACTAAGAAGTTTGCAGATGATACAAAAATTGGCCGTGTGTTTGGTTGTGAGGTGGAAAGCTGTGGACTGCAGGAAGATGGACTGGTCAGGTGGGCAGAACAGTGACAAATGGAATTCAATCCGGAGAAGTGTGAGGTAATGCATTTCGGGAGGGCCATCAACGCAAGGGAATACACAATAAATGAGAGGATACTGAGAGATGTAGTGAAAGAGAGGGACCTTGGAGTGTATTTCCACAGATCTCTGAAGGCAGCAGTGCAGGTAGATAAGGTGGTTAATAGGATATACGGGATACTTTCCTTTATTAGCCGAGGTATAGCATATAAGAGCAGGTACGTTATGCTAGAACTTAAGAAACACTAGTTTGTCCACAGCTTGAGTACTGCGTACAATTCTGATCACCACATTACAGGAAAGATGCAATTGCACCAGAGAGGGTGCAGAGTGCATTTAAAAGGATGTTGCCAGGACTGGAGAATTTTAGCTGTGAGGTAAGATTGGACAGGCAGCAGTTGTTTTCTTTGGAACAGAGGAGACTGAGGGGTGATTAAGTTGTGGTGCATAAAATAAGAGGGGCCTAGATAGAGTGGATAGAAAGGACCTATTTCCTTTAGCAGAGAGGTCAATAACCAGAGGTTATAGATTTAAAGTCATTGGTAGAAAGATTAGACGGTAGCTGAGGAAATTTTTTGTCAGCCAGAGAGTGGTAGGCGTCTAGAACTCAGTATCTGAAAGGATGATGGAGGCAGAAACCCTCATCACAGTTTTTAAAATTCTGGGATATTCACCTGAAGTGTCAGAATCTACAAGGCTACGGATCAAGTGCTGGGAAGTGGGCTTAGCCTGAGTAGCTCTTTTTCGGCCTGCACTTCCATGGTAGGCCAAATGGCCTCCTTCTGTGTCCTAAATGTTTCCATACTTCCATGTTTTTTTAATAGCCTTATCAACTTGTCCTGCCACCTTTAAAGATGTATGTGAATCCCCCGGTCTCTCTGTTCTTGCACTCCGTTTAATATTGAACCATTTCGTTTATATTGCCTCTCCTCCTTCGGAAGACGTGATAAGATGGCGCACAAATTCATATTCCTTCTTAGCAGCCAATAATAGAAATGTCATTTCCAAGCTCATATTAGCAATTGGTGTAAATGCCAATCGTGCCCACCAGGTGCCAGCAAACAATGTAGCCGAAAGATCCATGCAGTTTTTTACTTGCAGGTGGAGAATGCCTCACTTCTGCCACACTCAAACGAACTATGTGTAGATGAGTGCGGTGAATCAAATATTACTCTGGGACATGGACTGGATCAGGAAATGAGACATCAATTCCAGTACTGCAATAAAATGTAGTTCAGAGGTCTGACTCCAAACTTAAAACAGTCTTCAGCACGGGTTGTTGGCCTCAGTGCAGAGTGTGGGCGCTGGTTAAAAATAATCAGTTCAATTCAATCACATTGAACTTATAACAGATACATACAGTAATGAACTGAACGAAGTGTTCAAAATGTTAAAACGATTTAATAGTGTAGATACGGAGAACCTGTTTCCTCTGGTGGGGGAATCAATAATGTGGAGACATAATCTTAAAATTACAGCTGGGCCGTTCGGGTCTGAAATCAGGAAGCACGTTTTCACACAATCTGGAACTCTCTCCCCGAAAGGCTGTGATTGCTGGGACAATTGGAACTTTCAGGACTGAGATCGATAGATTTTTGTTGGGTCAGGGTATCAGGGGATGTGGAGCAAAGGTGGGGAAATGGAGGTGAAGTGAAAATCAGCCATGATTTAATTGAAAGCAGAGCCGGCTCGAGGGGCAGAATTGCCTCCTCCTTTTCATATGTTCCGAATATAATTCCTGTAAATTTATCTGGACGGTTAATGGATTGAGATCATAATATTGCCTGATGAGAGTAAGGACGAACGGTGGAATGTAGGAATGACATTGGACAGTCTCTAGTGCAATCATAACAGAAACAGGGCCTGGTGCAACACTAACAGAGGCAGAGCCTAGTGTAATAATGACATTAGGCAGTGTCCAGTGTAATAATGACATTAGGCAATCTCGAGTGCAATCATAACAGAAACAAGATCTGGTATAACACTAACAGAGGCAGTGTCTAGGGTAATAATAAAGGAGCCAGATACCAGTGCAATACTAACAGATATGTGCGGTGATACGAACAGAGGTATTGCCAAATGTATCAGTGATGGAGGTAATGCATAATGTAATAATAAACACAGGGTCTACAGTGTGAATAAAAGGCACAGGATCTGGTGCAGTAATAACAGAGGCATGGTCCAGAATAACATAATCAGTGACATGCACTATTGAAGTAATAACTGAGACAGGGTCTAGTGTAATGCAAACAGTTACATAGGCTTGTGCAGTAATAAATGAGACAGAATCTGGTGTAAAATAACCAGACACATGGACTAGTGCAGTAATAACTGAGAGAGGGCCTCGTGCAATATAACAAGAGACATGGTCTAATGCAGTAATAACCGAGAAAGGGTTTTGGGTAAGAAATACAGCGACATTTTCCAGTGCATTTATAATTAAAACATGGTCAAGTGTAATATAAACAGAGGCATGGTCTAATAGCAGTGCTAACTGAGACAGGCTCTCGAGTAATATAAGCAGATACATAGTCCAGTGCAGTATTAAATGAGACAGGTTCTAGTGTAATTTAAAGAGAGGCATGGTCTAATGCAATAATAACTGAGACATGGTGTTGGGTAATTTATACAGTGACATGTTGTAGTGCAGTAATAACTGAGGGAGGGCACAGTGTAACATAAGCAGAGACATGGTCTAGTGTAATATAAACAAAGACATGGTCTGGTGCAGCAATAAATGAGTCAGGCTATCGTGTACTATAAACAAAGGCATGGACTAGTGCAGTAATAACTGAGACATTGCTGAGTGTAACACAACGAGGGACGTGCTCTAGAGCATTAAAAACTAAGACATAATCGAGTACAGTATAAACAGATATGGACTATTGCAGTAATATCTGAGACAGAGACCAGTGTAACATAACAAGGAACATGGTCCAGTACAGTAATAACTAAGATATGGTCTAGAGTATTATAAACGGAGACATAGTCTAATGCAGTAACAAATGAGACAGGGTCTAGTATAATATAAACAGAGACATGTTCTAGTGTAATATAAACAGAGGCATGGTCTAATTTAATCCTAACTCAGAGAGGGTCTAGTGCAATATAAAGAGAGGCATGTTCTCGTGTAATGTAAACAGAGAATTGGTCTAGTGTAATGTAAAGAGACACATGGTCTGTTGCAGTAATAACTGAGACATCGTCTAGTGTAATATATGCAGAGACATGGTCTTGTATAGTAAGAACTGAGACAGTGTCTCGTGTAATATAAACGGAGATATAGCCTCGTGCAGCAATAACGGAGACAGGGCCTAGTGTAATGTAAACAGAGACATAGTGAAGTGCAGTAATAACTGAGACATGATCTAGTGCAGTAATAACTGAGGGAGGACCGAGTGTAATATATACAGTGACATGATCTAGTGCAGAAGTAACTGAGACAGGGCTTAGTGTAATATGAACAGAGACTTGGTCTAGTGCAGTGATAAATGAGAGGGGACCGAGTGTAATATATATCGTGACATGGTCCAGTGTAGCATATCAAGAACATGTTCCAGTGTAGAAGTAACAGAGCGAGGGCCTAGTATAATGTAAACAGAGGCATGGTCTCGTGCAGTGATGACTGAGAGGGGACCGAGTGTATTATATACAGTGACATGGTCTAGTGTAGTATAACAGAGGCATAAAAACATAGAAACATAGAAAATAGGAGCAGGTGTAGGCCATTCGGCCCTTCGAGCCTGCCGCACCATTCAATATGTTCATGGCTGATCCTCGAACTCAATACCATTTTCCCGCTCTCTCCCCATACCACTTGATGCCTTTTATGTCTGGAAATCTATCTAGCTCCTTCTTAAATATATTCAGTGACTTGGCCTCCACAGCCTTATTAGGTCGAGAATTCCACAGATTCACCACACTTTGAGTGAAGAAATTTCTCCTCATCTCAGTCCTTAATGTCCTATCTCGTATCCTGAGGCTCTGTCCGCTCGTTCTGGACACCCCAGCAAGGGGGAACATCCTCTTACACTTCACGATCCATGATTACTCTTCACATTTATCCACATTATACTGCATCTGCCATGTATTTGCCCACTTACTCAACTTGTCTAAATCGCCTTGAAGCCTCTTTGCATCCTCCTCACAACTCACGATCTCACCCAGTTTTGTGTCGTCAGCAAACTTGGAAATATTACATTTGGTTCCCTCATCCAAATCATTGATATATATTGTGAATAGCTGGGGCCCAAGCACTGGTCCCTGTTGTACCCCACCAGTCACTGTCTGCACCCCGAAATAGAACCATTTATTGTTACTCTGTGTTTCCTGTCAACCAATTTTCAATCCATGCCGGTATATTACCACCAATCCCATGTTCTTCAATTTTGCACACTCTTCTCTTATGTGGGATTTTATCAAAGGCCTTCTGAAAATCCAAATGTACCACATCCACTGGTTCTCCCTTATCTATTCTACTAGTTACATCCTCAAAAATACTCCAGTCGGTTTGCCAAACACGATTTCCTTTTCATAAATCCATGTTGACTTTGCCTAATCCCGTTGACATTTTCTAAGTGTCCTGTTATCACAACCTTTATAATAGACTCTAGCATTTTCCCCACTACTGATGTTAGGCTAACCGGTCTGTCGTTCCCGATTTTCTCTCTCCATCCTGTTTTAAATAATGGGGTTATATTTGCAACCCTCCAATCAGCAGGAACTGATAATAATCTCTAAGATTTTAGAAGATGACAACTAATGCATCCACTATTTCCATGGCCACCTGTTTTCGTACTCTGGGTTGAAGATTATCAGGCCCTGGAGATTTATCGGCTTTCAGTCCCAGTAATTTCTCAAGCACTATTTTCTTACCAATTCTAATTTCCTTCAATTCCTCCTTCTCACTAGTCCCTTAGTTCACTAGCATTTCTGGGTAGTTATTTGTGTCCTCTTCCGTGAAGACAGAACCAAAGTATTTGTTTAATTGCTCTGCCATTTCCTTGAGGGATATGGGCCAAGTGCAGGCAATTGGGACTAGCTTTGTGGTATAAACTGGGCGACATGGACATGTTGGGCCGAAGGGCCTGTTTCCATGTTGTAAATTTCTATGATTCTATTCTATGATTCTTGTTCCCCATTAAAAATTATCAAGCTTCTGACTGTCAGGGACCTATATTTGTCTTCACTAACCTCTTTCTTTTTACATACTTGCAGAAGCTTTTACAGTCCACTTTGATGTTCCTTGCAAGTTTACTCTCATACTCTATTTCTCCCCTCTTAATCAATCTCTTAATCCTTTTCTGCTGAATTCTAAACTGCTCCCAATCCTCAGTCTTACTACTTTTTCTTGCAACTTTATATGGATACTAATTTTATTGATACTATTCTTAATTTCTTTTGTTAGCCATGGTTGGGCTGCTTTTCGTTTTGTGTTTTTTCGCCAGAAAGGAATGTATAATTGTTGCAATTCATGCATTCGTTCCTTAAACGTCAGCCATTGTCTATCCACCGTCATGCCTTTTAATGAAACTTCCCAATCTATCACAGCCAACTCACTCCTCATAATATCGTGGTTTCCTTTGTTTAGATTTAGGACCCTAGTTTCTGATTGGACTTCTTCACTTTGCATCAAAATGAAGAATTCTATCATGTTGTGAACACTCTTCCCAAAAGGACCCTCCACAACAAGATTATTAATTAATCCCTTCTCATTGCACAATACCCAATCTAGGATAACCTGTTTCCTGGTTGGTTCCTCGACGTACTGGTCTAAGAAACCATCTCGTACACACTCCAGGAATTCATCCTCCACAGTATTATTGCTAATTTGGTTTGGCCAGTCGATATGTAGATGAAAGTCACCCATGATTACTCTAGTACCCTTGTTACATGCACCTCTAATTTCCTGTTTGATGCCGTCCCCTACATTACAATTACTGTTTGGAGGCCGATAGACAAATCCCACCAGTGTTTTTTGTCCCTTGGTGCTTCTTAACTCTACCCAGACTAATTCTACATCTTGATTTTCTGAGCCAATATCCTTTCTCACTATTGCTCTGATTTCATCCTTTACTGACAACGCCACCCCACCTCCTTTTCATTTTTGCCTGTCCTTCCTAAATATTGAATATCCTTGGATATTCAGCTCCCAGCCTTGGTCACCCTGAAGCCATGTCTCTGTAATTTCAATTATGTCATATCCGTTTACATCTATTTGCGGTGTTAATTCGTCTATCTTATTACGAATGCTTCGTGCAATCAGATACAGTGCCTTTAAATTGGTCTTTCTCGCATTTTTAGACATCTTAACATTTGTTTGTACTCTAGCCATATTTGTCTCATTACCATTTTTTCTTACCCGAGCCATGTACTAGTGCAGAAATAAATGAGCGAGGGCCTAGTATAATGTAAACAGAGACATGGTTTCGTGTAATATAACCAGATACTTGGCCTGGTGCTGGAATAACTGGGAGAGGGCCTAATGTAATTCAAACAGAACATGGTCTCGTGCAGTAATAACTGAGGCAGCGCCTAGTGGAATACAAACAGAGTCATGGCCTGGTGGAGTATTCACTGAGCCGTGGTCCACTGAAGCAATAACTAAGACGTATGTCCAGTGAAGTAATAATTGAGAGTGGGTCCAGCATAATATAAATCAGAGACATGATCTTGTGTTGTAATAACTGAGGCAGGGGGTAATGTAACATGAATTGAGACAAGGCCTAGTGCAGCAATAACTGAGACAGTGCCTAATGTAATTTAAAAAGAGACATCGTCTAATGCAGTAATAACTGAGATATCGTCTAGTGTAATATAAACAGCGACATGGTCGACTGCATTAATAACTGAGGCATCAAACAACTTTTTGTTATATATTAATGACCTGGGCTTGGGTACAGATGGTATAATTTCAAAGTTTGCAGATGTCACGAAGCTCGGAAATGTCGTAAACAATGCGGAGGATAGTAACAGACTTCAGGAGGACATGGACAAACTGGTGAAATGGGCAGACACATGGCAGATGAAATTTAACGTAGAGAAGTGTGGTGTGACACATTTTTTTTATTCGTTCACGGGATGTGGGCGTCGCTGGCGAGGCCAGCATTTATTGCCCATCCCTAATTGCCCATGTTGGTAGGCAGAATGAGGAGAGGAAATATGAACGAAATGGTACAATTTTAAAGGGGGTACATGAACAGACAGACCCTGGAATGTATGTACACAAATCTTCGAAGGTGGCAGAACAAGTTGAAAAGGCTTTTTAAAAGCATATGGGGCCCTGGGCTTTTTTAATAGAGGCTGAGAGTACAAAAAGAAGAAAGTTATGCTAAACCTTTATAAAACACTGGTTAAGCCGCAGCTGGAGTATTGCGTTCAATTCTTGCCACCACACTTAAGGAAGGATGTCAAAGTCTTAGAGAGGGTTCAGAAGAGATTTACTAGAATGGTGCCAGGGGTGAGGGACTTCAGTTATGTGGAGAGATTGATGAAGCTGGGGATGTTCTCCTTATAAGAGAGAAGGTTAAGGAGAGATTTGATAGATGTGTTCAAAATCATGAACGGTTCTGATAGAGTAAATAAGGAGAAACTGTTTCCAATGGCAGAAAGGCCGGTAACCAGAGGATACAGATTTAAGGTGATCAGTAGAAGAGCCAGAAGCGACATGAGGAATCATTTTTTGACGCAGCGAGTTGACACATACCTGGAATGCGCTGCCTGAAAGGGTGGTGGAAGTAGATTGAATCATAACTTTCAAAAGGGAATTGGATAAATAATTGAAGGGAAATGGGACCTATTGGATAGCTCTTTCAAAGAGCCGGCGCAGGCACAATGGGCCGAATGGCGTCCTTTGCTGGACTTACTATGGTACGATGATACTATGATACATGGTCTGGTGTAATATAAAGGGAAACAGGGTCTCGTGCAGGAATAACTGAGGCAGGGTGTAGTGTAATATGAACAGACACCTGGTCTAATGCAGTAAGAATTGAGGCAGGATGCAGTGTAATTTCAACAGACACCTGGTCTCGTGCAATAATAAATGAGGCAGGGTGCAGTGCAATATAAACAGACACCTTGTCTTTCCTTTAATTCGTTCATGGGATGCGGGCTTCGCTGGCTAGGCCAGCATTTATTGCCCATCCCTTACTGCCCTTGAGAAGGTGGTGGTGAGCCGCCTTCTTGAACCGCTGTAGTCCGTGTGGTGAAGGTCCTCCCACAGTGCTGTTAAGAAGGGAGTTCCAGGATTTTGACCCAGCGACGATGAAGGAACGGCGATATATTTCCAAGTCGGGATGGTGTGTGACTTGAAGGGGAACGTGCAGGTGGTGTTGTTCCCATGTGCCTGCTGCTCTTGTCCTTCTCGGTGGTAGAGGTCGCGGGTTTGGGAGGTGCTGTCGAAGAAGCCTTGGCGAGTTGCTGCAGTGCATCCTGTGGATGGTGCACACTGCAGCCACTGTGCGCCGGTGGTGAAGGGAGTGAATGTTTAGGGAGGTGGATGAGGTGTCAATCAAGCGGGCTGCTTTGTCCTTGATGGTGTCGATCTTCTTAGGTGTTGTTGAAGCTGCACTCATCCAGGCAAGTGGAGAGTATTCCATCATACTCCTGACTTGTGCCTTGTAGATGGTGGAAAGGCTTCGGGGAGTCAGTAGTTGAGTCACTCGCCGCAGAATACCCAGCCTCTGACCTGCTCTTGTAGCCACGGTATTTATATGGCTGGTCCAGTTAAGTTTCTGGTCAATGGTGACCCCCAGGATGTTGATGGTGGGGGATTCGGCCACCGAATGGTAATGTCATTGAATGTCAAGCGGAGGCGGTTAGACTCTCTCTTGTTGGAGATGGTCATTGCCTGACTCTTGTCTGGCGCGAATGTTAATTGCCACTTATCAGCCCAAGCCTGGATGTTGTCCAGGTCTTGCTGCATGCGGGCAAGGAGTGCTTCATTATCTGAGGGGTTGCGAATGGAACTGAACACTGTGCAATCGTCAGCGAACATCCCCATTTCTGACCTTGTGATGGAGGGAAGGTCATTGATGAAGCAGCTGAAGATGGTTGGGCAGTAATAATTGAGACAGGGTGCAGTGTAATATAAAAAGGCACCTGGTCTGGTGCAGTAATAACTGAGGCAGGGCCTCGTGCAATATAACCAGAGACATGATCGATGGTATTAATAATTGAGTCAGAGCTTAGTGTAATATGAACAGGGATTAAAACAGATTATTGTGTTTGATCACAGGAAATGAAATACTGTCCAGGCTATGAAGGTGAAAATTACTCCCAGCGTTTTTAGTGTAACGACAACAAAGGGAGGTCTGGTGTAAGAATTGTCGACAGTAACAATAACAGATGCATTGTTCTCCAATAAAATTCACAAACTCATCCTCTGGTTTAACAGACAGGATATTTAGTGTAACGATAGCAGAGATTGGGGAAGAATTCCGTCATCACTACCTGGGAGCTAATCTGCTGAATCGATCGCATGGCCTTAAGAGAACCCGCCTGACTTTAGTTCCAGGCCATGACAAGTAAAATCTACCCCAGGGTCTAGTGTAATAAATCAGAACAGGGTCTAGTGTAATAAGAGCAGAGGGAGGGTTTACTGCTACAACAACAAAGAAACACTGAAATACAAGGGCAGAGGGTTTTGATATCATAGTAATAACAGAGGCCAGGGTCCAGTGTAATGAAGGAGAGACAGAATCTAGTCTAATAATAATAATAATAAAAATAACAATAATAAAGGCATGGTTGTGGTCCAACAGCAGAAAGAGGGTGCAGTGTAATAATTAGGGGCACGGTAGTGTCGCAGTTATGTTACTGGATCAGTAATACAGAGGCCTGGGCGATTAATTCAGAGAACATGAATTCAAATATAGAAGTTTGAGAATTTGAATTCAGTTGTTAAAACTCTAAATAAAAAGCTGGTCTCAGTAAAAGTAACCATGAAGCTATCGGATTGTTGTAAAAACCCAACTGGTTCCCTGAAGTCCTTTAGGGAAGGGAATCTGCCGCCCTCGCCCGGTCTGGCCAAATGCAACTCCAATCCCACAGCAACCTGGTGAACTCGTAACTGCCTTGTCAAGTGGCCTGGCGAGCCACTTGGCCGGATCAAACCGTTAGAAAGAATAGGACTGCAGTGGTTCAAGAAGAAGCCCCACGCCCCCACCCCCCACCCACTGGCGGAATGAGAAAAAGTATCATTCTGGTGAATCTGCGCTGCACCCGCTCCAAGGCCAAAATATCCTGCCTGAGTTGCAGTGCCCAGATCTGAATGCAGTACCACCGATGGGGTGTAACCTGAGCTCTGTGCAGCTGTAACATAACTTCCACCCCCTTGAATTCCAGTCCCCTTTAGATAAAAGCCAACTTTCCAATAACATTTGTGATTAATTTTTGTATCTGTTGGAAAGGACAGCAAGAGAACCTCCCTAAATCTGCTGCGGAAATCTTTATGTCCACTTGAGTGGGCAGACGGGCCTCAGTTTATTATACAGCGACAAGGACAGAGAGATACTGAGAGCGGTAGGGAGAGAAGGATCCAAAAAAAACGACAGAGGCACAGAGATACAAGAGAGAAAGAAAGAAATAGTGACAGAAATAGAGAGAGATAGAAAGAATGAAAGACAGAGGTGGACACAGAAATGGTGATGGAACAAGGCGAGATATAAATACAGAGAGAAACAGTTCGGGAGACAAAGGAATCGATACACTGAGATGGAGAGAAATACAGGGAGAGCGAGGGATAAACAGAGAAAGAAACACGAAGAAAGAGAAAAAGAGGGAGAAAGAAACTTAAAAAGAGAAAGAGACAGGAGGTATCGAGAGGAAAAAAACTGAGGAATAGAGAAATAAGTAATAGAGAGAAAGACATGAAATGAAAGGCAGCGAACCATCAGGTCACTGCTTCAGATACCAGAGGAAGCTGAGTGACTGTTTCCAAAGATACCGCCAGTCATGTCCTCAATGGAGACTCGAACAGAGAAAGGCTCATTTGCAAATATCACCGCAATGCTTATCTCTGTCCTTCTGCACCGACCCTGCGGCCATATTTAGACCGCGCTGTAAGATGTTGCCATCAGATTATGGCTCCTGTTTTTATTTTTTGCTCAGAAGTGAGATGTGTGGTTTCGAGCAGGCAGCAGAAAAACAGGAAGTGTGTTGACTCAGAATGAAATCAAAGGCAGCAGCTTTATGTTTTCAACCTGAACAGACATCCTGTCTCTGTGGGCGGGCTGACCCGAACAGCTCGATAACTGGAATATCTCCATTATAGTTCAAAACTGTATTTACCTCCATTTCAGTTTAAAGAATAAAATATGAACTCGGTTTTAATACATTCACTGAAAGGGGAGATCGGCTGAGGATTGTCACTGGAAGAACAGGGGAGAGAAAAAATATCTGTTCGCAAAGAAGGGTTATCAGAAAATAGAATGCTTTGCCACGAGTGGATACTGAGTAGAGAATAAAACACCAATTAAAGAAAGAAAGACAGAAGGAAATAGATGGATAGAAAGAACGAAAGACAGAGGTGACATAGAAAAAGTAGTAATGCGTTAAGGAGATATAGAATCATAGAAAATTTACGGTACAGAAGGAGGCCAATCGGCCTATCGTGTCCGCACCGGCCGAAAATGAGCCACCCAGCCTAATCCCACTTTCCCGCATTTGGTCCGTAGCCCTGCAGGTCACGGCTCTTCAGGTGCACATCCAGGTACTTTTTAAATGTGATTAGGGTTTCTGCCTCTACCACCCTTTCAGGCACTGAGTTCCAGACTCCCACCACATTTCTCCTCAGTTCCCCTCTAATCCTTCCACTAATCACTTTAAATCTATGCCTTCTAGTTAGTGGCCTCTCTTCTCAGGGAAATAAGTCCTTCCTATCCACTCTACCTCGGCCCTTCATGATTTTATGCATCTCAATTAAATCACCGCTCTGCCTCCTCTGAGAACAACCCCAGCCTATCCAATCTTTCCTCATAGCTAAAATTCTCCAGTCCTGGCAACATCCTCGTAAATCTGTGATATATAAATACAGTGAGAAACAGTTAGGGAGGCACGGGAATGTCCACACAGAAATTGAGAGGCTTTTGAAAATGGAGGCTATAAAAATGACACAGGGAATGGGCAGATAAATGGGATTACAGTAAATAATTCCAGGTGAACAGCCTGCAGCTGTTTACAACACAGAGAGCCTCCCTCCGTGCTGTAAATTGACAGATTCTATGATATCTACAAAAATAAAGTAACTTGAGTTTGGCTCTTTGTGTGACCATCAGTAGTTACCACTCTGAACTCCGCATCAGAGGTTCTGGGCTGCTGTCAACTTTCTGACCTAGAACTTAGAGCGCTCATTATCTGAGCTGCATAGTCGGAGGTGCGGTTACTCGAATAGCCCATTAAACTGGCATCCTATGTACCTGTTCTGGTGGTTCGGGTGGACATTAAACATCTCATAGTTTTGGGCGAAATCAAAAGTAAAATTCTGCTGATGCTGGAAATCTGAAATATAAACAGAAAATGCTGGAAATACTCAGCAGGTCAGGCAGCATCTGTGGAGAGAGAAACAGAGTTAACGTTTCAGGTCGACAACCTTTTGTCAGAACTGGAAGAAGTCAATCTACCTGAAACGTTATTTCTGTTTCTTTCTCCACGGATGATGCCTGACCTCCTGATGATTTCCAGCATTTTCTGTTTTTATTTCATCGTTTTGGGAATCCCATTGTAAAAAGGACACTAAAGCCACACAGAATATACAGTGTAGATTCACCAGGGTGATACCAGGCACGGCACGCTATCGTGTGAGGAGATGCATTGGAATCTGCAACTATTTCCACTGCAGAAGATAGCGCTAAAAGTAGAATTAACCAAAATTTTAAAATTATGAATTGCATTGAAAAGGTGATTAGGAAAAAGTCAATTTCATCCAGTTGGGTACTCGGTGACCGGAAATGGCCAATGTAAAATTGCCACTCAGGAGAGAGAGGAGTGTCTGTAGCACATATGTGCGTGTGTCTTTCCGTCTTTTTCACATTACTTTATGTTTCTCCCACATAGATGTGGAAATGCAACATCTGAGCCCTTTGATGGTCTCGATGCAGGCTGTTTAAACTCACTCAAACCATAAAAAAGACTTCCATTTATATCGCGCCTTTCACGACCTCAAGGCGGCCCAAAGTGCTTTGCAGCCAATGAAGTACCTTTGAACTGTTGTAATGTAGGAAAGGCGGCAGCCATTTGCGTAAGGCAAAGTATCAGAAAGAACAATGAGATAAATGACCAGATCATCTTTTTTAGTGATGCTGGTAGAAGGGCCGAGGACACCGGGGAGAATTCCCCATCTGTTCCTCCAATAGTCCCATGCGATCTTTTACATCTACCTGAGAGGGCAGCTGGGGCAATGGGTTAACTCTTATCAGAAACACGGCATCTCCGACAGTGCAGCACTCCATCCGTACTGCCCCTCCGATAGTGCAGCACTCCCTCAGTCCCACACTGGAGTGTCAGTCTAGATTTTGTGCTCAAGTCCCAGGAGTGGGACTTGAACCCACAACCTTCTGACACAGAGGCGAGAGTCCGCCATGTTTGACAATAATTCAAGTGCAAAAAAAAGATTTACTCGAGTTCTCTATGTTCTGATTCTGGCTCTGCTAGTAGCTGGGAGACATTAGTGACTGATGAACTTTTCTTGTGTTTTTCCTAAAGGGCTGAGGAAGCGGGAATTCCTTTCGGTTATTATCTAATTTCGCTGATTTTTTATATATAAAACACTGTAGTAAATGGATTTAAATGAAACAAAAAAAAAGGGGAAATCACAGATGTCCAAGATAGAAAAAGAGGAAGGGTTGAAAACACATTTTAAATGTAAAAAATCTTGTATTTTTTTGCCCAAGTGAATGATAATGTTGAGGTTTTATGAGAACTTCCAGCCTTTTGTGAAATGGGCACTGTGAATTAAAATATTACAAGCAGAAAATCATATTTCTGATACAAAAATGACAACACTGACATGTTAACATTTCAGGACAATTATGTAGAATTCTCATTTAAAACTTTCTGGATTTGACTTTCCTACGAGGCAGCTCGTTGAAAAAAGTTGACTCTGTTGTTTGTAAACTCGAATCTACAACATCGACACATGAAGTCTTTACATCGCTACAGCCCAGATTGTGGACAAAAAGCATTTATTTAGATGGCTTTATAGGGCAGAGAATCATAGAATCATAGAATGAAACACCACAGAAGGAGGCCTTTCGGCCCATCGTGCCTGTGCTGGCTCTTTGAAAGAGCTATCCAATTAGTCCCGCTCCCCTGCTCTTACCCCATAACCGTGCAAATTTTTCAGCAAGAAAGAAAATACATAGACAACAATTAGGAGGGAGAGGTAGATCCGGAATGCTTGGAAGGATGAAAGCACCATCAATCGATAAGGGTTTTTAGGAGGCATTTCTAAACCAGGAAGGGAGGGGGCAAGTTGGAGCTGTTTACCTATCGAGCTCCAAAAGCCAGGAGGATAGTAACTGAAGAGTGGTTGCCAATGTCGGAAGTGCAAAAATGAGATTCCAGAATTAAATCAGTGATGTAACAGCAAAGCCTGTATACAGGGACAGACAGCTGAAGGAGGTTTCTAGGGGTGAGTGAGGGAGATATGGAGGAGTTGAAAGTTGAGGATAAGGAATTTGAAGCTAATCCCAGGGCACCATGAGGAACTCGAACTTTACAAGGACCAGGATACTGGGAGTACTGGCAAAGTGATGGCCAGAGCTGGCGTGATGGGAGTGTGGAACATGCTGGTGGGAACGGTCAAAGGGATTGGAAGCACGGGACTTCGTTCTGGCAATGAGGTTGGGGGATTCCAGTGTGGGGTTGAGTGGCAGTAAGGAATGTGGGTGCTGAGAGTTTGAGATTTAGTCACTGAAAGAAGCTGGGTGGTGAGGATATAGAAGTTAATGATGGTAAGGGCTCTGTGATTTTGGTAGTGTATGATTTTGTGATGGAGAGGATCTCTGTGTTGTGAAGATGGAAGCTAATTTCTAATTGATTAGAAATCAAGCTAAATCCATTTACTAAATAAATCTAGATCTCAAGTGATTGTATTAGTCCTAGAAATAAACTACCGATCAATAAATAAGTAAACAAAACCGAGAAATAGCAGTACAGGCTCTGTGTCAAGACTGTAATATGTGGGAGTTTGTGGACAATGTGACCGTCCCGGATTGCCACATCTGCAGGAATTGTCTCTGGATTGAGACAATGCAGCTCAGAGTCTTTGAGCTGGAGTGCGATTTAGAGACACTCCAACACACAAGGGAGGAGGAGGTGGAGAAGGATGTCCCACACACGCTGGTCCTATCCAACGGTTACGAGGTACTTGATTCCTGATACCTGTGAGGATGAGGATGAAGGTTTCAGGGAGGATGGCCAGAATGCTAACCATGGCACCGTGGAGCATGAGGCAGTCCAAGGGGTGGGAGGGGGGAGACGATCGGGATCGAAAGGTTGAAGTTATAGGGGATACTATAATCAGGGGATAGATAGTGTCCTCTGCAGTCGCGAACAGGAGGGTGTGTTGCCTCCCTGGTGCAAAGGTAAATATCCCTGAGCAACTGGAGAGTGACTTGGAAAAAGAGGGGGTGGATCCAGTTGTCATGGTCCACGTCCTCACTGATGACATAAGGGAGAAAAGGGAGGAGGTCCTGCTAAGGGAATATCAGAAGCGAGGAACTAACATAAGGAGCAGGAACTCACAGGTGGTAATCTCAGATTGTTACCCGAGCCACGAGCTAATTGGCACAGGGTTAGACAGATCAGGAATGTGAAAGAATGGTGTGGGAAGGAGTGGTTCCATTTCGTGGGACACTGGCACTAGGACTGGGACAGGAAGGAGCTGTACCGCTGGAACTAGGGAAAATAAACTGGGAAAAATTACTGACAAATAAAGAAACAGAACAGAAGTGGAGAACATTTAAAAAGGTGATCGATAGAGTCCAGGAGAAATGTATCCCACTAAAAAGCAAGAACAAACCAGCCAATGATGATACACCATGGATGAATAAAGAAATAAGGGCAAAATTGAAACTGAAAAAAGGCGTACACTAAGTACACAGATAACAAATGAGAGGATGACAAAGGGGAATACGAGAAAGTTAGGAAAGAAGTACTAAGAAACAATAAGCAAAGTAAAGAGAAACAATGAAATTAAATTTTCAAGGAATATCTGAAGAAATAGTAAAGTATGCTATAGACACAAAAATAACAAAAGCAAAATCAGGATAGTGACAGGGCCACGATACACTCACAGGCAATGACAGCGAAATTGCAGAAATATTCAACAATTACTTTGCCTCAGTATTTATCAGGGTGGGCATGACATTAGAAGAAGAGATCAAAAAAGATAATTGATAAACTCATCAAACTTAGAGTCGATAAAACCCCTGGTCCGGATAGATTGCATCCGCGCATATTAAAGGAAGTTATAGAAGAGATAGCAGAGGCACTTTTACATATATATAAACAGTCATTCGAAAAGGGAATAGTGCCAGAGGACTGCGGACAGCTAATGTGATTCCTATATTTAAGAAGGGAGATAGAAAAAGTACAAGGAACTATTGATCAATAAGCTGAACGTCGATAATTGGAAAGATAATCGAATCCTTACTCACAGATGTTCTCGGAAAACATCGAGAAACCGAAAATATAATAAAGAATAGTCAGCACGGATTTCAAAAGTGAAGGTTATGGATGATCAACATTATTGAATTCTTTGAAGAAGTAACAGAAAGGGTCGACAAGGGTAATGCAGCAGATGTAATTTGTTTCGATTTTCAAAAGGCCTTCGATAAGATACTGCATGGTAGACTCATGACTAAGGTCAGAGCATGTAGAGTCAGGGGACAAGTAGCAGAATGAGTAGCAAGCTGGCTACAAAACAGGAAGCAGAGAGTAGGGGTTAAAGGTAGTTACTCAGACTGGCAAAAGTGGTGTTCCTCAAGGATCGGTGCTGGGACCACTATTGTTCACCATTTATATAAACGATTTGGACTCAGGAATCGAAAGTACAATTTCAAAATTTGCGAATGATACCAAATTGGGGGAAGGGGGTGAGGGTGATATAGTTAATACTGGAGAGAACTTCGACACAAAACAGGAACCTGCAGAATTGGTGGGTAATTGACAAATGGACTTCACTAGAGATAAGGGTGAGACGGTACATTTAGGTAGGAAGAATAAGGAGGTCACATATTCCTTGGTGAATAAGAATCTAAATGGGGTAGAGGAGCAGAGGGATCTGGGGGTAAAGATTCACAAATCACTAGAAGTGGTGATGCAGGTTATTAAGGCCATTAAAAAGCAAACCAAGCTCTGGGATTCATTTCTAGAGGAGTAGAATTGGAATGCAGAGAAGTTATGTTAAACTTGTATAGAACCTTGGTGAGACCACACTTGGAGTCCTATGAACAGTTCTGATCTCCATATTATAAAAAGGCTATGGGGCACTGGAGAAGGTGCAGAAAAGATTCACCAGGCTGATAACACAATTGAGAGGTTAAACCTCAGGAAAGATTGAACAGGCTGAGGCTCTCTTCTCTAGAAAAGAGAAGACTGAGGGGTCACCTGATAGAGGTCTTTAAGATTATGAAAGGGTTTTATAGGGTAGACATAGAGAAGATGATTCCACTTGCGGGGGAGACCAGAACAAGGGACCATCGATATAAGATAGTCACTAATAATCCAGTAGGGAATTCAGGGGAAACTTAATAACCCAAAGAGCGGTTAGAATGTTGTAAGAAGTAGTTGAGACGACAAGCATAGATGCATTTAGGGGGAAGTTAGATAAGCACATGAGGGATAAAGGAATAGAAGGTAATGCTGATAGGGTTCGATAAAATAGGGAAGGAGGGAGTTACATTCTATGTAATTCTATGTAAGAGGTCCTGGTGTTGGGAATGCGGGAGTTAATAAAGAGGAATCCTGGTGTTGGGAGTGTGGAAGTTAATGAAGGGGAGTCCTGGTGTTGGGAGTTCAGGAGTTAATAAAGAGGAGTCCCAGTGTTGGGAGTGTGGAAGTTAATGAAGGGGAGTCCTGGTGTTGGGGGTTCGGGAGTTAATGAACAGGAGTCCTAGTGTTGGGAGTTCGGGAGTTAAAAAAGAGGAGTCCTAGTGTTGGGAGTGTGGGAGTTAATGGAGCGGACTCCTGGTGTTAGGAATGCGGGAGTTAATGAAGAGGACTCCTGGTGTTGGGAATGCGGGAGTTAATGAAGAGGACTCCTGGTTTTGGGAGTGTGGGAGTTAATGAAGAGGAGTCCTGGTGTTGGGAGTTCGGGAGTTAATGAAGAGGACTCGTGGTGTTTGGAGTGTGGGAGTTAATGAAGTGGACTCCTGTTGTTGGGAGTGCGGGAGTTAATGAAGAGGAGTTCTGGTGCTGGGAGTGCGGGAGTTAATGAAGAGGACTCCTGGTGTTGGGAGTGCGGGAGTTAATGAAGAGGAGTCCTGGTGTTGGGAGTGCGGGAGTTAATGAAGAGGAGTCCTGGTGTTGGGAGTGCGGGAGTTAATGAAGAGGAGTCCTGGTGTTGGGAGTGCGGGAGTTAATGAAGAGGAGTCCTGGTGTTGGGAGTGTGGGAGTTAATGAAGAGGAGTCCTGGTGTTGGGAGTGCGGGAGTTAATGAAGAGGAGTCCTGGTGTTGGGAGTGTGGGAGTTAATGAAGAGTACTCCTGTTGTTGGGAGTGCGGGAGTTAATGAAGAGGACTCCTGGTGTTGGGAGTGCGGGAGTTAATGAAGGGGCACCTGGTGTTGGGAGTGCGGGAGTTAATGAAGAGTACTCCTGGTGTTGGGAGTGCGGGAGTTAATGAAGAGGAGTCCTGGTGGTGGGAGTGCGGGAGTTAATGAAGTGGACTCCTGGTGTTGGGAGTGCGGGAGTTAATGAAGAGGAGTCCTGGTGGTGGGAGTGCGGGAGTTAATGAAGTGGACTCCTGGTGTTGGGAGTGTGGGAGTTAATGAAGAGGACTCCTGGTTTTGGGAGTGCGGGAGTTAATGAAGGGGCACCTGGTGTTGGGAGTGCGGGAGTTAATGAAGAGGAGTCCTGGTGTTGGGAGTGCGGGAGTTAATGAAGTGGACTACTGGTGTTGGGAGTGCGGGAGTTAATGAAGAGGAGTCCTGGTGTTGGGAGTGCGGGAGTTAATGAATAGGACTCGTGGTGTTGGGAGTGTGGGAGTTAATGAAGAGGAGTCCTGGTGTTGGGAGTGCGGAAGTTAATGAAGGGGCACCTGGTGTTGGGAGTGTGGGAGTTAATGAAGAGGAGTCCTGGTGTTGGGAGTGCGGGAGTTAATGAAGAGGAGTCCTGGTGTTGGGAGTGCGGGAGTTAATGAAGAGGAGTCCTGGTGTTGGGAGTGTGGGAGTTAATGAAGAGGAGTCCTGGTGTTGGGAGTGCGGGAGTTAATGAAGAGGAGTCCTGGTGTTGGGAGTGCGGGAGTTAATGAAGAGGAGTCCTGGTGTTGGGAGTGTGGGAGTTAATGAAGTGGACTACTGGTGTTGGGAGTGCGGGAGTTAATGAAGAGGAGTCCTGGTGTTGGGAGTGCGGGAGTTAATGAATAGGACTCGTGGTGTTGGGAGTGTGGGAGTTAATGAAGAGGAGTCCTGGTGTTGGGAGTGCGGAAGTTAATGAAGGGGCACCTGGTGTTGGGAGTGTGGGAGTTAATGAAGAGGAGTTCTGGTGCTGGGAGTGCGGGAGTTAATGAAGAGGACTCCTGGTGTTGGGAGTGCGGGAGTTAATGAAGAGGAGTCCTGGTGTTGGGAGTGCGGGAGTTAATGAAGAGGAGTCCTGGTGTTGGGAGTGCGGGAGTTAATGAAGAGGAGTCCTGGTGTTGGGAGTGCGGGAGTTAATGAAGAGGAGTCCTGGTGTTGGGAGTGTGGGAGTTAATGAAGAGGAGTCCTGGTGTTGGGAGTGCGGGAGTTAATGAAGAGGAGTCCTGGTGTTGGGAGTGCGGGAGTTAATGAAGAGGAGTCCTGGTGTTGGGAGTGCGGGAGTTAATGAAGAGGAGTCCTGGTGTTGGGAGTGTGGGAGTTAATGAAGAGGAGTCCTGGTGTTGGGAGTGCGGGAGTTAATGAAGAGGAGTCCTGGTGTTGGGAGTGTGGGAGTTAATGAAGAGTACTCCTGTTGTTGGGAGTGCGGGAGTTAATGAAGAGGACTCCTGGTGTTGGGAGTGCGGGAGTTAATGAAGGGGCACCTGGTGTTGGGAGTGCGGGAGTTAATGAAGAGTACTCCTGGTGTTGGGAGTGCGGGAGTTAATGAAGAGGAGTCCTGGTGGTGGGAGTGCGGGAGTTAATGAAGTGGACTCCTGGTGTTGGGAGTGCGGGAGTTAATGAAGAGGAGTCCTGGTGGTGGGAGTGCGGGAGTTAATGAAGTGGACTCCTGGTGTTGGGAGTGTGGGAGTTAATGAAGAGGACTCCTGGTTTTGGGAGTGCGGGAGTTAATGAAGGGGCACCTGGTGTTGGGAGTGCGGGAGTTAATGAAGAGGAGTCCTGGTGTTGGGAGTGCGGGAGTTAATGAAGTGGACTACTGGTGTTGGGAGTGCGGGAGTTAATGAAGAGGAGTCCTGGTGTTGGGAGTGCGGGAGTTAATGAATAGGACTCGTGGTGTTGGGAGTGTGGGAGTTAATGAAGAGGAGTCCTGGTGTTGGGAGTGCGGAAGTTAATGAAGGGGCACCTGGTGTTGGGAGTGTGGGAGTTAATGAAGAGGAGTCCTGGTGTTGGGAGTGCGGGAGTTAATGAAGAGGAGTCCTGGTGTTGGGAGTGTGGGAGTTAATGAAGAGGAGTCCTGGTGTTGGGAGTGCGGGAGTTAATGAAGAGGACTCCTGGTGTTGGGAGTGCGGGAGTTAATGAAGAGGAGTCCTGGTGTTGGGAGTGTGGGAGTTAATGAAGTGGACTCCTGGTGTTGGGAGTGCGGGAGTTAATGAAGAGGACTCCTGGTGTTGGGAGTGTGGGAGTTAATGAAGGGGCACCTGGTGTTGGGAGTGCGGGAGTTAATGAAGAGGACTCCTGGTGTTGGGAGTGTGGGAGTTAATGAAGTGGACTCCTGGTGTTGGGAGTGCGGGGGTTAATGAAGAGGAGTCCTGGTGCTGGGAGTGCGGGGGTTAATGAAGGGGCACCTGGTGTTGGGAATGCGGGAGTTAATGAAGAGAACTCCTGGTGTTGGGAGTGCGGGAGTTAATGAAGAGGAGTCCTGGTGTTGGGAGTGCGGGAGTTAATGAAGAGGACTCCTGATGTTGGGAGTGTGGGAGTTAATGAAGTGGACTCCTGGTGTTGGGAGTGTGGGAGTTAATGAAGAGGAGTCCTGGTGTTGGGAGTGTGGGAGTTAATGAAGAGGACTCCTGGTGTTGGGAGTGCGGGAGTTAATGAAGAGGAGTCCGGGTGTTGGGAGTGCGGGAGTTAATGAAGAGGAGTCCGGGTGTTGGGAGTGCGGGATTTAATGAAGAGGACTCCTGGTGTTGGGAGTGTGGGAGTTAATGAAGAGGACTCCTGGTGTTGGGAGTGTGGGAGTTAATGAAGAGGACTCCTGGTGTTGTGAGTGTGGGAGTTAATGAAGAGGAGTCCTGGTGTTGGGAGTGCGGGAGTTAATGAAGAGGACTCCTGGTGTTGGGATTGTTGGAGTTAATGAAGTGGAGTCCTGGTGTTGGGAGTGTGGGAGTTAATGAAGAGGAGTCCTGGTGTTGGGATTGTTGGAGTTAATGAAGGGGATTCCTGGTGTTGGGAGTGTGGGAGTTAATGAAGAGGCGTCCTGTTGTTGGGAGTGCGGGAGTTAATGAAGAGGCACCTGGTGTTGGGAGTGCGGGAGTTAATGAAGAGGCACCTGGTGTTGGGAGTGCCGGAGTTAATGAGGTGGACTCCTGGTGTTGGGAGTTCCTGGGTTAATGCAGGGGACTCCTGGTTTTGGGAATTTCGTAGTTAATGCAGGGGAGTCCTGGTGTTGGGAGTTTGGAAGTTAATAACAGTAAGGCTCATGGGTGTTGGCGTGCGGAATTTTCGCCATGGTCAGGGAACAATGTGTTTGTAATGCTGTATTTAGTGACAGGAAGGACAGTAGATGTTGGTGATATGGGAGCTGGTGACAGTAAGGGGTATTGTGGATGGGAGTAAATTGCTTGAGAAGCTCAGCAAGTGAGGCAGCATCTGTGGAGATAGAAACAAATTTAATGTTTCAGGTCGGAGACCTTTCATTAGAACTGGAAGATGTTAAAGAGTTAAAGTGTTTCAGCAAATACAGAGCCAGGGGAAGGAGGGAGGAAAGAACAAAAGGGAAGGCCTTTTCTCGGATAGAGGGCAAGATGATTAAATGATAAAATGGATGATGGTGCAAGGCAAGGAGGGTGGTAATGGGACAAGTGAAGAAACAAAAGATGGGTCCAGAGGAGCTGTCCGTGGCAACATCAGAACCATTACCAGCAGCTGCAGTCCAAAAAATAAAAAATAAATAAAATGGGAGCAGTGGATCTGATCTGAAGTTATGGAAATCAGTGTTGAGTCCGGAAGGTTGTAAAGAGCCTAAACCAAAGATGAGGTGCTGTTCCTCGAGCTTCTGTTGAGCTTCATTGGAACAGTGTAAGAGGCCGAGGACAGAGAGGTCGGAGTGGGAGTGGGACGGGGAATTAAAACGGCAAGTGACCAGCAGGTCAGGGTCAGGCTTGCGGACTGTGCGGAGGTGTTCAGCAAAGCGATCACCCAACCTGCGTTTGGTCTCCCCAGTGTAGAAAAGCCCGCATTGTGAGCAGCGAATAAAGTAAATTGAAAGATGTAAAAGTTTCACCTGGAAAGAATGTTTGGGGCCCTGGACGGTGGGAGGGGAGGAGGTGAAACGACCAGGGTGCAGGACCTACCTTGGGAGTGTTTGATGGACAGTGTAGAGGGAGCTTTACTCTGTATCTAACCCGTGCTGTACCTGCCCTGGGAGTGTTTGATGGGACAGTGTAGAGGGAGCTTTACTCTGTATCTAACCCATGCTGCTTGAGGCTAACGGCCGTGAGAGAAAAGGCGCTGTTGCTCCCTCTACACTGTCCCATCAAACACTCCCGAGACAGGTACAGCACGGGTTAGATACAGATTAAAGCTCCCTCTACACTGTCCCATCAAACACTCCCAAGAGATAACTCTTCCCATGCACTTCATCTCGATATGTGCAGAACTCAAACTGTTTATCTTTACCCAAACCGCAACGAGGTGAAATTGTTCTCTCAATATATTAAAGAATAATGCCCCGTAGTTAGTTTAGAAAGAGTTCAGATGCCTGAGTTTGCAATCTCAACACTTCGCACGACCACAGAATAGAATCACAAAATCACACAGGAGGCCATTCGGCCCATCGTGCCTGTGCCAACTCTTCGAAACAGCTGCCCAATCAGTCCCATTCCCCTGCTCTTTCCCCATGGCCTCCACGAGTTTTTCCTTTTCAAGTATTTATCCAATTACATTTTCAAAGTTACCATTGACTCTGCTTCCACCCACTTTCAGGCAGCGCATTCCAGATCAAAACAACTCGCTGCGTTAAAAAAATTCTCCTCACCTCCCCTCCAATTATCTTAAATCTGTGTCCTTTGGTTACCGACCCTCCTATCAGTGGAAACAGGTTCTCCCTATCTACTCTGTCAAAAACTGCTTATAACTTTGAACACCTCCATAAAATCTTCCCTTATCTTTCTCTGCTCTCATGCGAACAATTCCAGCTTCCAGCTGCTCTGATGGTGCACTTCACGCTGTGCAAAACACCAGTTTCAGGAGGCGGTCTGCCTCGGTTATTTAGAGCTCTTTGTATTTAGGAATTGCTGACACTTTTATATGGGCCGATTGGAATTTGCTTGCGTATTTACAGACGTGGCGGTATAACTCCTGGAGAAGGTAAGAGAAATCGCCCCTGTCAAGGAAACGGATCAGTTTAAGGCAGGGTTCAGGCCCTCAGTTTATGATACGCTGAGCTTAGGAGTCAGCCGTGAATTGGTGATAGCACTCTCCCTCTGTGTTAGAACGTCGTGGGTTCGAGCCCCACTCCAGAGAATTGAGCTCCATATTGGCTGACAATCCAGTGCAGTACTGGCGGAGTGCTACACTGTCGGAAGTGCATTTTTTTGGATGAGACGTTAAATTGAGGCGCTGTCTGTCCTCCCAGGTGGACGTGAAAAATCCCACGGCTATATTTTGAAGAAGAGCATGGGGTTTCTCCTGCGCCAATGTTTATCACTCAATCAGCATCACTGAAACACTTTATCTGGTCATTTATCTCATTGTTGTGTGTGGGTTCTTACTGTGCGAAAATTGCTGTATCTATCTCCATCTTGCTCTCTCCCTAACTGTTTCCCCATCTTCCCTCTCCCTTTCTCCTTTTGCTCTCTCTTCCTGTTCCCCCATTCCTCCCTCTTTCTTTCCCCTGCTTCTCCCTTTCTGTTTCCACCTATCTTTCTCCTTCTTCCTCTCTCTCCCTGTTTCCCTTATCTCTCCCTCTCTGTTCCCCCTTCTCTCTGTTTTTCCCTGTTTCTCCCTCCCTCTGTCTGTTTCGACCTGTCTCTCCCTCTTCTTCTGTTTCTTACTCTCTCCCACTCTCTCTATTGCTCCCTCTATCCCTCTTTTCAGTACTCATTATCTCATTGCTCTTTGTGGGATCTTGCTGTGCGCAAATTGGATGCCGTTTTTCCTACATTCAACAGTGACCACACTTCAGAAGTACTTCATTGGCTGCAAAGCCCTTTGGGATGTACGGAGGTCATGAAAGGCGCTATATAAATGCAAGTCTTTCTTTCTTTTTAAATGTCAACATTTGAAAATACAAGTTGCGACATGTTAAAAGCTCAGAGATTAATGCGTCTGGAGAACATTGCTCTGGTCATTGCTTTAACATGTTTACTTTACATAGGTTAAATGTTCCACAAAGTTCACATCCAGAGGAACACCAGCCTCTTTAGGAATGTTCGACTGATTTCTGCAGCCGAACTGGGTTCTTAATTTTAATCTTTTTTCCACTTTGATACAAATAACATCTGTTCTAATTGAACAAAACCGCCACCGATGCCAATGTTCGAGACATTTCTATTTCTTTGGACCAACTGTCAATATTCTGAAAATTAAACCTATTTGTGAGTTCAAACAAATCAATAACTGACTTTGATGATCTGGGTTTGCTGCCGTGAACATTTCACCGAAACCAAAGGCGCTTATGTAAATAATCACAGAAATAGAAGTCCTAGATTAGAGTATTGAGCACCGAAAGTCAGCACCACATGTTCCCCCAACACAACCCAGAATAAAGAGAGAGAGAGAAATGCAAATGTCTCAACGAATTCAAACAACAATTGTTTTTGGTCCATTTCTATAAGTTATCGGAGAATTAAATAAAGATAATATCTACGTTCATAATCATGGAATCATAGAAAGATTACAGCACGGACGGAAGCCATTCGGTCCGTCGAGTCCGTGCCTTCTCTCTGCAAGAGCAATCCAGCTCGTCCCACTCCTCCGCCCTATCCCGGTAACCCTACAATGATTTCCCTTCAAGTACTTATCCAGTTCCCTTTTGAAGGCCATTATTGAATCTACCTCCACCACCCCCTCAGGCAGTGCATTCCAGATCACAACCACTCACTGTGTAAAAAAAGTTTTTTCTCATCTCGCCTTTGATTCTTTTGCCAAACTCCTTAAATCAATACCCTCTGATTCTTGACCCCTCCGCCAATGGGAACAGTTTCTCTCGACCTACTCTCTCCAGAGCCTTCATGATTCTGAATACCTTTATCAAATCTCCTCGCAACCTTCTCTGCTCTAAGAAGCACATCCTCAGCTTTTCCAGTCTATGCAGGTAATTGAAGACCCTCATCCCTGGAATCATTCTAGTAAATCTCTTCTACACCCTCTCCAAGGCCTTCATATCCTTCCTAAAGTGCGGTGCCCAGAACTGGACACAATACTGCAGTTGTGGTCGAACCAGTGTTTTATAAAGGTTCATCACAATCTCTTTGGTTTTGTACTCTATGCCTCTATTTATTGAGACCAGGATCCCCTCTGCTTTCTTAACCACTTTCTCAACCTGCCCTGCCACCTTCAACGATTTTTGCACATGTACCCCCAGATCTCTCTGTTCCTGCACCCTTTTTAGAATTGTGCCCTCTAATTTATTTTGCCTCTCCTCATTCTTCCTACCGAAATGTATCACTTCACACCTTTCTGTGTTAAATTTCACCTGCTATGTGTCCGCCCATTCCACCAGCCTGTCTATATCCTCTTGCAGTCCATCACCATCCTCCGCACTGTTCACTACACTTCCAAGTTTTGTTTCATCTGCAAATTTTGTTATTGTGCCCTGTACACCCAAGTCCAAGTCATTAATATATATCAAAAAAAGCAATGGCCCGAGTACCGACCCTTGGGGAACACCACTGTGCACCTCCCTCCAGTCTGAAAAACAACCGTTCACCACTACTCTCTGTTTCCTATTACTTAGCCAATTTCGTACCCATGCTGCCACTGCCTCATTTATTCCATGGGCTTCAACTTTGATGACAAGCCTACTATGCGGCACTTTGTCAAACGCCTTTTGGAAGTCCATATACACCACATTAACGGCATTGCTTTCATCGACTTTCTCTGCTCCCTCATTAAAAAACTCAACCAAATTGATTTAACACGTTTTAACAAATCCGTGCTGGCTTTCCTTAATTAATCCACACCTGTCCAAGTGACTGTTAATTTTGTCCTGGATTATCATTTCTAACGGATTCCCCACTATCGAGGTTCAGCTGATTGTCCTGTGGTTGCTGGGTTTATCCTTGCACCCTTTTTTGAGCAAGGGTGTAACATTTGCAATTCTCCATTCCTCAGGCACCACCCCCGTATCTAAGGATGATTGGAAGATTGTGGCCAGCACCTCCGCCATTTCCACCTTTACTCCCCTCAGCAACCGAGGGTGCATCCCATCGGGATCGCGTGACTCATCTACATTAAGTACAGCGGGCCTTTCTAGTACCTGTTCTTTCTCAATTTTTAGCCTAATGGATAAGGATTCCCTCTCGTATTATGGGGAAGTACTGAGGGAGCATTACTCTGCACCTATCCCATGCTGTATATGAATTGAGAGTGTTTGATCCGGTTGTATCGGAATGAGTTGTACCTTGAATCCAACCTGTATTCTGTCTGACTGAGGCGTGTTTGATGGAAAACTGTAGGAGGAGCTATTTTTTCATGTAACTCTATCTGTGTTACCTGGGAATGCTTATTGGGGTCGTTTAACGTGCTTTGTTTTTGTCTCCAACAAGTATTGTGTTTTAAGTAGGTCTCTTTAACGGGACAGTGTGGGAGCAGATTAATTTTTCAGATAACTTGTGTTGTGCCTGATCTGGGAGTGTTTAATGGGACAGTGCGACTCGTTTACCTCAGCAACATGTTTACAATAAGTGCAACTTCATGCCTATTGCATTAGGGTGTTGTCAGTATGACGTGTTTACATTAACAACACGTCATCGTCGCGTGACATCATCGCAGAGACAATGCCGCGTCATCAGTGTCACTTGAGCGCTGTAGCAACATCGGTGCACCCTCCTAATCTCAGCAAACACGGAGTGCTCAATGTGACCTTATCAGTATGGTAAACATGGGGTGAAATTGGACATGGTGGGGATGGGGGAGGAGGCGGGAGAGTGTTGGGGGGGGGGGCGCAAAACGGACGATATTGAAATTGACACCCTTTTTACGTCCCGCCCGATAGTCCAACCCCTGTCATTCCACAGGATTGAGTATCAGGCGTGTCCTATAACGGGCGGAAAACACAATGTAATTTCTTTAATGGAAGAAAAATCAGGGGCTGCTGGCGTGCACACTTGCGACAAGCTGTACAGCTGAAACAGAAAATACATATCCATGTTTAAAGGCTGAAGGCATTACATATCGGCGTGGGGTGATCAGCAGGCCCTGGTAGTACGTATCCAAAAATTGGAAGAGGTTGCGAGGGAAATAGTGGAGGTAATGGTCAAAAAAAGACTGTGGAAACAGAAATAGTACGAAAGTCGCTGGAGAGTAGCAAGTGTTGCATTCCCCTCCCATTAACGGAAATAATTAAGTTCGAGAATTACACACTTATTAACGTTACATTCATTTCTACCATCACTTGCACAAATCATCACACACTCCAGGTTTATATCATGAACTTTTGTGTGATGCTGAGATGATCACTTGACAATAAATCAGAGAGATTCCATGGTAGCAGGCGTTTGAGTTCCCTCAATGCACCGTCCCCAATGAATATTCTATCCCTGGAACGTTAAAGAGGAACATTTCACCGCTGCAGTCCATTATACGGGATGATATTAATGAACACTTAGAAAGGCGAGGGCTGATCAGGGACAGACAGCATGGATCTATCAAGTGCAGGTTGTGCTTGAGGATTTCAACTGGGAGCAGAGATGAAGGGAAAGGGCCTGTTTTGTGTCTATGGATTTTCAGGAAACGTTTCCTAAGGTGTTACATTAGAGACTTGTTGCAAAAAGGAAGGCATATGGTAGTGAAGGGAATGTGGCTATTCGGACAGAGTGGTGGCTGAGGGGCTGAAGTGAAAGTGTAGGGGTAACTGGATTTTGTTTTTGCATTCACAGGAGGTGGTCAGTGGCAGACTATAGGGATCTGTGCTCCGGCCCCTTTTGTTTTATGTTTTTGTTGACATTTACACAAATGGTTTGGATATAGACAAAAGACGAATGCTATCACAGTTTGCTGATGGTTCCAAATTATAATCCCAAAGCTATGAAGAATAATTCAGAAGATTACAGGACTTGGGCCGGTTAGTCGAAAGATGAGATAGGTGACAAATGCTGTCGAATGCAAGGAAATGTGAAGTAACACATTTGTGGGAAAAAAATATTGAAAGCTAGTATAATACAAACAGCAACACACTTGAGAGATGGAGGGACAGATCATCAGAGAATCATAGAGCTCATAAGGAGAAGATTAGGCCCATTGTGCTGGTTCTTTGAAAGAGCTATCCAATTAGTCGCATTCCCCTGCCAAGGAAACTGTCTGCTTTTTAACAACTTTATCAATTTGTTCTGCCACCTTCAAAGATTTGTGTACGCTCACCCCAGGTCTCCCTGGTCCTGCACCCCCTTTAAAATTGTACCATTTAGTTTATGTTGCGTTTCCTCATTCTTCCTCCCAAAATTCATCACCACACACTTCTCTCCGTTAATTTTCATCAGTTATGTGTCTGCCCATTTCATCAGTCTGACTATGCCTTACTTAAGTCTGTTACTACCCTCCTCACTGTTCACTACATTTCCGAGTTTTGCGCCATCTGCAAACTATAACCAAGTCCAGGTCATTAATATATATTAAAAAGAGCTTGCTAATACCGACCCCTGGGGGACACCACTTTCTACTGCCATCCAGTCTGATAAACAAGCGCTCACCTCTGATATATTTATAAATATATACAACACAGAGAGTACGGATAGTAAAGGGAATAAAAAGGTGACTGTATTTCTGAGTTTCATACATTGGGTCATTGAATTTAAAAGCAAGGACGTTATGTTACATTTGTACTAATCATTGGCGATTTGTATTCAGTTCTGAGTACCTCGTTATAGCAATGATATCAAATCGATGGAAAGATACATCGAAAATTCTATAGTTATGGTTGAAAAAGTTGATGTTTTTCCCTTCCCCCTTGCCCCACAGGGATAGAGATGATTAAATGAAGGGACGAAGAGCTTTTCAAAGTTCTGAAAAATTTTGAAAGGGTAAATAATAAAAGATTGCTTCCACTGGTTGGCCATTCACGCGGTATGGGATCAGTGTTATCAGGAGGAGAGCAGGAGGATGCTCTGGGAGATTTTTTTTCACGCAGAAGGTTCCTGGGTTGTTTTAGCCATCTCCACTATTGAAGATGAACCTCTATCCTTAATTACAAGGTTATTGGTTATGTAATTGCGAGGAAAAACATCGAAAATGCACCGTAAATCGCAGGAACATGAGATCCGAAGGCACATTTGAAGGGGAAGCGCCGCTATTGCCAAACGGCGGCCTTCAGTGTCGCACCTTATATGATTCTAGGATAGGTTCAGCTATTCATTGTGTGACCTCATCACTTTTCCAACAGAACACTTGGGACAAGCTTGCCTTGGTAACAGGATAGTCAGCGTGACATCGTTTTCTGAAGAAGAGCACTCAGGGGAATGGGTTATAAATAAATGTTAAAGATATAAACTATCTGCAATGATATTTTTAATATCAGAAAATAAAATGCTGAAAATAATTGTTGAAGATAATAATTTATCTTTGTGGAATGTACTTGTAACCATTAAGAATTATATTTGTTGTACACTCACACACACACATATACAAATAGCAAACACTTTGATTGGGCTCTTTTCAGTTGTTCCTTTTAACCAGATGAGAGTTAGAGTAGCTTGTGGGATTTAGGACCCTGCAGCAGCCCAAACGGCGGTGCTGTGAGTGCACAGTTCCGGGCTCTGCCTCACAGAATCAGTATTAGCTAATTAGAAAATACTGCAGGAAAAAGATCCTTAACATAAAAACAACTGCGATCAATTAGCACAGCACAATACAAGTGTGCACTAGTAAACTTTCACACAACAGATTTTACCACTAATGGCGCTGTCCCTCCTCTATCGCCTCCCTCAATCCCCAATCGTCTCTGGAAGATTGTTGCAAGATTCATCCCCAGCCTTTCAACGCGAATATTCCGACATAATAGGAGATACATTACAAATTGCACGCAGCTGCTGATAGCGATTAACAAGAATAAACGTATGCGTCCAACCAAAAATGATTGTATGCTCCCACCCTCGCAAATATATATTCATATATATATTTATGTTAGTATCCGTCCGTGTGTCAGTCTGTCTGTCTATCTATCTATCTTTCTATCCACCTATCTATCTATATAATACATGTGTCTGTGTCTATGTGAAGGATATATTACACAGATACACAGATTGATAGATATTGCAGGGTGCACTGTTATGAAGAAAATAGCTTGACCAAAATTGATCAACGTGAAGCACATGCCGCAATCTCAGTAATATCTTTTGGGATATGTCCAAACTGATTGAAACAAAGAGAAGCGTCTCTGAGGGATGGAGATTCCCTTCCCTCGTGTTTCACATTTCAGCTGCCCTGCTGTTCGGCGAATTGAGAGCAGCAGCGGGAGAAAATCACTTGGTTTGGTCTGGCGCGGCCCCTAATGGACGTTCTCAAGGTCGCATCGGTCTTACTGAGTGTCAGCTCTTTGTCGGCCCCGTGTGCGCGTGCGCATGCGTGCCCGGGACATTAATGGAAATGCAGCTCAATTTCAAAGGGAATAGTTCTTCATCATTATTTAGTGGAAAACAAAATCACTAAAAAGCTACTAGTAGCAGCGAACTCATAAAAAGATATTCTGCAACTCAATGACTTTGATCTAACTTTCATGGACCTTCTTTATAGGTTCAAAGCCGATTAATCCGCAGGGACAAATGTTGTAAACTTCAGGCCCCAAAGCTTGAGCGGGGCCAAGGTCAAACACCAGTGTTCCCTCCCTCTATATCCCCCTCAACAATAAAGGTTAATTAGCTGCCAACAATTCTGTAAATGATCTCGAGAGGCGGAAAATCGGCAGCGGTAAGAGTCACCTCTTTGTAGTTGGCAGAAATCCCGCAACGTCGGAGATACGGCCCAACTTCACAATACCATTACTCCTGGGCCAAGATCTATCAATGGTTGACAGTAATAATTAATGAGTGAATAAATGCGGGAGAGGTTCCACTGCAACGAGAACTAACCAATGTCGGACCTATTTCAAGGAAGGTGACAAAACAAATTGTTAGATTTCGGCAAACTAATTTTACAGCAGTGCAGCAGAATCATTGAAAGGGACCAGAAAGAACAACATTGAGAAGAGGTTATACCGAAATTCTCCAGGAAGTGTCAGTCCAGGAATTTAGAGAGGGACAGATCCTATCTTGTCAAACCTCTTGACTTTTTTCAGGATGTGACATTCCAAGTGGACATTTGAAATTCGTATGCTCTGTTATTGGTACATCGGAATACAGGTTTTACAGACAGAAACTGTAATTGCAGCCCATCTTACTGATCCCAGTGTTTAGTAAATATAATACACAATACCTTTCATCCACCTCTAGTCAATGATTCACCAGGTGCGTATGCACCGCTCAGTCTCTCTTTATTCTTCAGCTCTCTCTCACACACCCATTCTCCCTGGAACTTTCTGATCCAATTAATCCCCACTATTTCCTCTCACAGGCCATTAATATGTTCACACGTCTCTGAGTAAAGACTTCCCAGATTTACTGAAAGATTTCCATGTGCATTGCAGGTAACATTTGTAGGCGATTCGGGTTTGGTTGAATGCGAGCATGGAGTGGGTCTGGCTTACTGAACGGTATCCGGCTGGACATGTGAACTCAACAGAGCGCCTCAGGGATCAGCAGTGGCGGCCTGACTGAACGCATATCCGGCTGGACATGTGTACTCAGTGGAGTGCCTAAGGGATTAGCACTGGCGGCCTTATTGAACGGATATCCGGCTGGACATGTGAACTCAATAGAGTGCCTCAGGGATTAGCAGTGGCGGCCTTACTGAACGGATATCCGGCTGGATATGTGAACTCAGTAGAGTGCCTTCGGGATAAGCAGTGGCGGCCTTACTGAACGGATATCCGGCTGAACATGTGAACTCAGTGGAGTGCCTAAGGGATTAGCACTGGCGGCCTTACTGTTTGCGATCTTCATAAATTACTTTCATTCGGTAACTTCATGGGAAGTTGGTCAGGGTGGAGAAAGTGGCCGACAGCAGGAAGCAGCCCAGGGATTAAAGAAAGACGTAAAAAATAATACCATCGGCAGAACTATGGTAAATATGTTATGTTATCGGAGTTATGCTACAGTTGTATAAATCTCTGGTTAGACCCCAATTAGTAAACTGCGTTCAGTTCTGGGCACCGCACCTCAGGAAGGATATTTTGACCTTGGAAGGGGTGCAGGGCAGATTCACCAGAATTATAGTGGGGCTAAAAGGGTTAAATGCTGAGAACAGATTGCATTGACTTGGCCGGTATTCCCTCGAGTCTCGAAGATTAAAGCGTGATGTAATTGAGGTGCTTACAACGATTGAAGGATTTGATTGGGTCGATAGAGAGAAACTATTTGCTCTTGTGGGGGAATCCAAACAAGGGGGCATAATCTTAAAATTAGAGCTAGGCCGTTCAGGGGTGATGTCAGGAATCACTTCTTCACACAAAGGGCAGTGCAAACCTGGAACTGTCTCTCCCAAAAAGCTGTTCATGCAAGGTCAATTCGAAATTGAAAAACTGAGAATGATAGATTTTTGCTAGGTAAGGGTGTTAAGGAATATGGGACCAAGGTGGGTAAATGGAGTGAAGATACAGATCAGTCATGATCTAAATGAATGGTGGAACAGGCTCGAGGGACACAAATGGAGGGAGATAGCTAAAGCTGTGATTGAGTACAGTGATACAGAGATACATCAACAGAGCGAAATAGATAAAGGTGTGACTGAGTGCAGTGAACGATACAGAGAGACAACAACAGAGCTAAATAGATAAAGGTGCGACTGAGTGCAGTGAACGATACAGAGAGACAACAACAGAGGTATATAATAAAGGTGACACTGAGTACAGTAATTGACAGAGACACCAAGAGGGAGATAGATAAAAGTTCGACTGGTTTTTGTGAGTGATAGCTAAAGGTGTGCCCGAGTGCAGTGAACGTTACAGAGAGACAACAACAGAGGGAGAAAGATGACGGTGTGACTAAGTGCAGTGACTATGATCCACATGCCTTAATCACACCATCCTCCTTCAACGCCTTTCCTCTGTCGTCCAGCTCGGCGGGACTTAACTTGCTTTGATCAACCTTGCGCACCTGCTTGTAACCAGAGTATCTTTACCAATGATTTCTCTTCCAACCTCCATACCGTCAAGTCACTTCCTCATTCTCTGCTAGACAATTTATATTGGTGACCCCTCATTGCTGACTCCCCAAATAGAGGAAATAGTCTTCCATTAATGACTCACTCAATGCACTTTCTAATTTTCTGCAAGTTCTTGACAGAGTCACACTTGGAGCATTGCATTCATACTGGTGCCCATACATGGTGGAGGGGAATATAGAGGGGGATATAGAGGGAAAAATAGGGGGGGATACAGAAGAGAATATAGAGGGGGTTATAGAGGGGAATATAGAAGGGAATACAGAGGAGAATATAGAGGGGGTTATGGAGGGGGATACAAAGGGGATTATAGAGGGGGATATAGAGGTGACATAGAGGGGATCATAGAGGGGATTACAGAGGGGTATACAGAGGGGGATATGGAGGGAAATGTGAAAGGCAATATAGAGCGGATTATCGAGGGGCAATGTAGAGGGGATATAGCGGAGGTTATAGAGGGAGATATAGAGGGAGAAATAGAGGTGGTGCGGAGGGCGATATTGAGGGAATATTGAGAGGAATATGGAGAGAATATAAAGGGGAATAGAGAGGGGTATAAGGGGGGATGATAGACGTTGAATATAGAGAGGAATATAGAGGGGATATACAAGGGGATATAGACTGGAATATAGAGGGGAATATAGAGGGGAAATATAGAGGGGAATATGGATGGGAATATAGAGGGGGATATAGAGGTGGAATATTGAGAGGAATACAGAGGGGATATAGTGGGGGGAAAAGAGGGGTATATAGAGTGTGATGTCGAGGGAAATTTAGCGGCGGAATATAGGGAGATTATAGAGGGGCAATGCAGAGGGGATATAGAGGGCGATATAGATGGGGCAATATAGGGGGATATAGCGGGAATATTGTGGGGATTATAGTGGGGGATATAGAGGTGACATAGAGGGGATTATAGGGAGGGATATAGAGGGGATATAGGGGGATATAGAGGGAAGAATAGAGGGAGTTATCGAAGGGAATCTGGAGGGGGATATGGAGGAGAGTATATAGGGGGAATATAGAGGGGATATAGAGAGAGATATAAAGGGGGATACAGAGGGGGATATAAAGGGGCATATAGATGGGAATATAGAGGAGAATATAGAAGGTGATATAGAGGGAAATATAGAGTTGGATATGGAGAGGGAATATAGAGAGGAATGTAGAGTGGAATACCGGGGAAGTATAGAGGGGAAATGGAGGGGGATACAGAGAGGGAATATTGAGAGGAATGTAGAGTGGAATATAGAGGAAATATAGAGGGGGGATACAGATGGGACTATAGAGGAGACCATAGAGGGTGAAATAGAGGGGCATTTTCGACTGGGATATAGAGAGGAATATAGAGGGGAATATAGAGGGGAAAATAGAGGGAATATATAGGAGTATATATAGGGGAATATTGAGTGGAAAATAGACGGAACATAGAAGGGATTATAGAGGGGAATATAGAGAGGAATTTAGGGGGTTATATAGAGGGGAGATAGAGGAGACCATCATGGCCCTAAGGAGGTGCAGACCAGGGCAAGTAAAATGACACCCAGTCTCAGGGTATTTTGGTATCAGGCTGGGCTGAAGGAGTTGGACCTATTTTCATTAGTGAACTCAGTCTAAGGGCAGATATGACAGAATTTTATATTGTAATTGAAGGAGATAGATTGTGATGAATTGGATGGGATATTTGAGACGGAGAGCAATGGAAGAAGTACATGATATGCTTATAAAACAGGTCGGCAAAGAACTAAGGCAGCTAAATACAACTTAATACATCCAATGGGGTTCGTTGTAACGTAAGTATCATTTGTTGCTGGGGAGATCTGTGTACCTTTCGGCTTTACTCACAATGAATGGAGGTTGAACTCGGCTTTCAGCTCTGCGGTCAGTTCTCAGGAAACAGCTCATGGATTTACTCCACAGAACCCGCAGATGCTTCTTGTAAATTACATTGTGAGTTTTCGCCATTTCCTGACAACAGTAAGACGGACTTCCCCCAAGGAATGTTTTACAGATATGGCTTGAGTATGGGTTTAAACAAAACGAGGTTTAACTACTCAGCAAAAGCACGTCTTTTACATGCGATAACATCTAAAGTCTAATTGTCTGCAAATCTCCCCTGTACAATATCATAAAATGTGAGAACCTTGAGATATTATTTAAATATTTTTCAATCCCGAGTACAGACCATTCTAGCCTTGATATTTTCCATAACCTACTATAATCCGGCAGTAGGCTGGGGAATATGTGTTACTTCCGCAAAAATATACAGGCGGTTATTGATATGAGGAATAGTATAAACGATAAAATACAAGCATTTTATTAAATGATTCTTTCTTTACAGGACTCGGGAATACTGAAAGCTGTTCGTTTATAATTAAAGAGAACAACAGCAACGAACACTGAGACTGGGAAATATAGTTACAAACAGATCTGGTCTGACTGTAATTCCAACACTACATTCACGTTAAATTTATAACATGAAGTATATGTATATATATATCTATATCCAGCGAACGTACCATATATGATATCATATATTTAATATATACACACAGAATACGTTTATATACATCCATTGACTGTGTAATTAAATTGCACAGCGTGCAGAATCTGTCCTTAATTATTCAGTTCCGGAGATTTCTAATTGGAATCAAAAGTGAGCAGAGGCGCTGTAAATTTTGAAATGATTTTACATGTACAGTTTCTGTGATAGAAATAGATACACTTGTGTGCGCGTGTGTGTGTGCGTGAGTGAGAGACATAGACAGACAGAGACAGAGACAGAGAGAGAGAGAAATAGAGAGAGAGAGAGAGAGGGAGAGAGATTTGGAAACAAGTTAACTGTTGCCCACAACACGAATTTTACCCAGCGCTGGGAGTCACGTTCACTGGAACCAAAACAGCTGCATCTCTGATTAATCCAACAATGGATCAAAGATCAGACCTTCAGCTAGAACATGGGAACTAATAATCTCACTTTCCTTGTAAAAATTAAAAAATCTATCTAACATTAATAAAACAATGTCTCCGTTTATTTTTTTTCTTTCACACTTTTCAATAGTCTTTAATTTTTTAGTATTCAGGACATTTACAATGTGCAATATGCTAATTCTCATTAGAAAGCAAGGCGTTTGAGAATTTAATTCTGAGGGTGACAGTTTTGGAGAAACTGTGTAATCTCCTGCACAGACAGGTGGATTGCTTCACAATTTACAATCGTTCAATATCAGTAATTTTACCCCACTACCGATAGTAAAGTTAGTATCAGGGGCCCGAGTGATGGGGAGAGCTCACATTAAGTACAGAACTGCATAGAAACGGTATCTGATACCTGAACATAAATGCAATAGTTTCCCAACTTTTCTTGTTAAACATCCTATAGAATTGGTACAATAATAATTACTTCCTCTCTCCGTTTGCATTCTATTCACTGACACCAACTCTATAGGGAATAACAATGTGGGGAGAATCAGACTCCTTATACTATCTTTTAAACTAAATTTGTTTTGGATTGACTGTATTATCTAGATCGATAATTAGCCAATACAAAGCAACAATAATTTTGAGAGTTGAGCACAGAAAATGGATTATTGGTGCTAATTTTTTTGTTGATCGAAAATCAGATCGTTGAGCTGAGAAAGGAAAAGAGAGGAGGAGCCAAACTACTGCTGAAGGAGGCGGATGATTTCCAGCCCCGGGCTTCAGCTCAAGGAGCTCCAGGCAGTTTAAATAGTGGAGCGCTCGGCTTCAGGTCAGCAATCAGGAGGCTGTTGTGGGGAGCAGAGAGTTTGATCAAGAAAGCAAATGATGGCGCTTGGCTTCTACCTCTGTTTACTTCTGTCTTACTTTACCTGTGAGTACTCTTTCCCTTTTCAGCTCAGGGTGGGGGAAATTCCTCTGATTACAATGTGAAGATTATCTTAGCGAAATTGCAAATACGTCAGGAAAGAACCGATTTATCTGTTCTCCAGCATTACAACAAAATAAAATCGTCAATGATTCGTTCAAGATATTGTATAAAAAAGAACTATTTTTAAATATTTATATTTTTAAATATTCTGTTTTACTTTTGCGACTATCTTTAATTATGACCGTTTTAATTGACATCCGAACTTTCCCCCCCATTTTAAGATGTCCAATGCAACATCGTGCTGACTCAATCGGATTCCGTTACCGCAAAGCCCACGGAGACTCAGACACTGTCCTGTTCGGTGACTGGGTTCAATGTCAACAGCTATTACATGGCTTGGATTAAGCAAGTTCCTGGGAAAGGGCTGGAGTGGTTACTGCTCTATCATAAGCACACAGCCACGAATTATTACGCACCCGGAGTTCAAGATCGATTCACCCCATCCAAAGACAGCACAACCTTTTATCTGAAAATGACGAATTTGAAGACCGAAGACACCGCCATGTATTACTGTGCAAGATACCCACGGGGAGGGGGTCCGGGGCTGGGCCTGCACAAAAACAGGAGGAGAAATCCAACCGTTCCAACTATAACCTGACGGTTAGTAATTAAATAAAGTACAATGTTAATAGCAGTACTTTCAAATAGACGGTATTTCTTATCAAAGCATCTTGTTTAAGGACAGTTAACTGATATAAAATATGAACTGTTGTTGTAATAATGAGGAGAAGGGACTCTGCTGGTGTCCAGCACTTCTATGTGTGAGGAATGGAAATTTGAAGTTAATACTTGTTTCAATATATTCTACCACTGGTCGCTGATGTGCACAGATGTGTTCTCTTTCTGTCACCCTGAGTGAATTTCTAGTCAGGTTGCAGTCCCAATAAGGGTTTTTTGAAAGTGAATTTTGACAGACAGTGCTGCACAGAGAGCGAGTGCAGTATTTGTGCTGGCGTGTGTCATTGTGATACTACAGTGGATCCACAGTGCTTCATATCGACATCTCGTCATACAGTAACACTGAGCGGGATCCTGCTGAAATCTGTGATCACAAAACCATCATGAACAGCAACATTAGTGTCATTCCATATATATCACTGTCAGAAATATCTCCAAGTTTATAAAACCAGCTATAAAGGGTAAATTGAACTGACGAATTTAAATTCCATGCAAAGACTGGTTGTGTGTCTTAACAGTAAAACGTGGCTTTTCATAAACATATAACAAGTTATACTGATACAAGCATCACATTAATGCATCCACTGGTGAATCTGCATCGAGTTTTTTGTAAGCTGTTTGGAATTTAGATCTACAAACCAAAGCTATATGTTAGCAGAAGTATTTGACACGGTGTGTATCATGGTGTATAACTGGGTGGCACAGCATTAATTGTCAATACAAAAACCCTTTCAACATTCATGGGGTGAAACTGGGGCAGTGCTCCGGCTGGAATATAACTGCGAATGTATTAAAGGAATATTCATGTATTGTTATCTCGCACTGCAGTCCTGACAAGGATTCGGCAGATCAACTATAACAATTATTCACGAAATTGTTGGCGATTTGGAAAAATGTTCATCAACGAATGTATGAGATCGCAAATATCAAAGTAATTTATAAACAATCAAATGGAACCATTTGTTGCTCTCTATAATGACTTTTAATATCACATAAATCTATCGTAACTTTACCTTGCCTCTGGAATGTCAAAACTTAAAATAATGTAGACTGTTTTCGATACCGTGTGCAGAGCCCCTTATTGTGTGACCCAGGTGAAGGAATGTAACGCAGTGATTACTTCGACTACTGGGGACAAGGGACCATGGTGACGGTGACTGCAGGTAAGAAACATGCACTAATTTAGTAGCAGTGTTTAATTTGTATGTTTAATCTTATATTTCGTTCGGTTTTAATAGTTAATTATTTTCACAATCCTGAGAAGTTGGCACTGTTTCCTTAGATTTATTGGTGTGTAACTTTTGATTGTTCATCTGAGTTTTTATAGATCAAAGCAGTTGTTTTACTCCTGCATTTCTCCTTGATTATTGTGGGATCTTGTTTATCTGCGAGTATGGGTTATTTGAAACTGGAAACCTGATGCTGAACTGTGTTTATTTTTTGTTTCTGCAATGTTTAATTTGATAACATCTGGCTAATGCAGTTCTCTGTTTCAATGTCGTCCCAAATGCTTTGGGCTCAGTACGAGATCATGTACATGGGGCTCCTTTCAGGATATACTGAAATTCTTTATGAGTGTAGAGTACTCGCTCGGCCGTGTAGAAAACTGCTTAAAAATCCACTCCTGACTCCATCATGTGAAAGACACTGTGAAAATCCGCAGAGTCTGTATTGTTTCAGTGATCTCAGAAAACTACAGAGATTCTAATTGTGTAGAGTCAGAGCATATAAATATTAGAAGCTAGATGCATCATTGTATCATAGTGGGTACAGCACAGGAGGAGGCCATTCGGCCCATCGTGCCTGTGCCAGCTCTTTGAAAGAGCTATCCAATCAGTCCCATTCCCCTGCTCTTTCTTCATAACTTTGTTTTTTCCTTTCAAGTATTTATCCAATTCTTTTTGAAAATTACTTTTCAATCTGCTTCCACCGCCCTTTCACTGCATTCCAAATCATAACAACTCGCTGCGTAATTTAAATCTAATTTCTGTGCCTTTATTCACATAAAACTAATATATTAATCTGTTAATATAATATTCGATTCGTTCATATTGAATATCTGTCACGAAAATGTTGTTAACATTTCCACAATGCACAGAAGCAGGTTTAAAATTAATATTGGATTTTACTATAATTTAATACAGCATCAAATAATATCAATATTAACTTACAATATAATCAATTAAACACAAACCGCCTTCCACAAATGTCCCATTCACAACACCGTCAGGAGAAAATGTCAGAGATGGGAGAAAAATCAATCGATTATGTTACAATTAATTTCACAAATCACCGCCTGTCTTACTCAGTTGTGATTGAGCTCCATAAGGTCTCACTTCAGATTTTAAATAGTTGCTGTATCCTGGTTTCGTCTTGATGATTTTATATATTATATTTAATTAATGAGCAAAGTGGAGCTTGTGGCTGGATAGATTGCAATTTAAAATACCTCTTGGTTTATTAAGTACTTACTCTTCAATGGAGGCAGTTTTATTGTTAGTAAACTGTCCAAAAATGTTGGCTCTTTGTATATTATCTTTAGTAAAGCCTGTCTCACTATTTTAGGTAGTGAGACAGGCTTTACTAAAGAAGTGCAGAAAATCATTGGCAGAAAGAGATAAACTGGTATAGAAGCCAAACAGAATTTTTAAAATGAATGGGGGTAATTTTGATTTTGGCGACAGTGCGAAACGGGTGCTGGGGAGTCGACAGCCCGTTTAGCATCTCTCCCGGCTTTTATTTCCAATGACGTGAATCACCAGTTTTACACTGTCCCACCAAGTCAAAATTACCACCAATATATTTTAATCAAAGAACTTTCAGACTTCACAAGGTTGGAAATAGACAAGAAATAAACTAGGCAGAGTGGAGGAAATTATAAGGTTGGAGGCAGCGATGCGGCTATTGCTGGAATTCAAGCGGAATTGTTAAAATGATCTTCGTTTAATTAAATTACATTAGTTAATTAAATTTTAAAAACTACTGACCTCGTAAGGCTGGAAGGAAACTCGAAACAATTTTAAACTGCAAACAGATTTGTTTCACTAAAATGACGTTAATATCAACATTAATTTATTATCAGCACTCTGGAGGTAAAATTCAACTTGTGCGGTGCGTAAAACGGGCGGTAGCGGATGGGCTCTCCGAATTACACAACGCCTGGTTTTCCCTGAATTACGCTCGCGCCGAAGTTAGAAGTTCGAACCAAAGGCTCGTTTCTCCATTTGCTCCGTTATATTCAGGGTCTCTGATAATTAAACGAAGCGCTGCTCTGTTTTGCACGGATCCTTGTGTCGTTTCAATTAAACTTGAAGTGTTCTGAATTCCACATTTCGAAGTTAAAGTGTGAAGATGTCGGTGTAGATTCCCGCCTGGGTGTTAAACAATCCCTGCTCTGTGCACAGAGAGGAAATTTGAGTGGAGAGGATTGCAGACCTGCTACAAAACTCTCCCGATTTTCCTTCCATTAGTTTAAATAGGAGGAAGATCAGGTGGATTCTGTGAGGGACGTCTAGTTTTTCCGATCAGATTTCCCTCCCCCCTCCCCCCACCCCAGATTGTTGTTCAGCGCGACGCTGAGATTATCCTTAATGTCCAGCCAGCGAAAACAAAAATCTACCATTCGTGTTTTATTGAACTATTTCTCTGCAGTCGAGGCTGTGGCACAGATCATTTATGAAACGGAAGAGCGCTACTTTCGCAAATAGACGTTCCGCAGCTCATCTGTGTTGGCGATTTGAGACCCGAGCCAGGCGGTAAACAAACAATAACTAGACCCGGACTCGGATGTGTTGAGGGCGGTGGAAGAATAGGACAGGGAACAGTTCTGGTCCAAAGGTCCTACCCGCATTTACAAGGCGTGTCTCGGCTGACATTATTAATAGTTATTATCATTGCTGTTGATAATAATACTATTATTACCACATTATTAATACTAGTTTTAATATTGTTGTTGATATTATTATTATTTATGTATCTTTAAGTGAAGGGACATTAGGAGTAAACAGAAATTACCCCGAAACTTGGCCCAATATTTGATTACAGCAAGAAAGCAAATGGGAGAAGTTGCTCGATGCATCATGAGAGAGAAAGGGTTCACATTAAGAGGTGACATTATTTCTCTACACCGTTCATTAGACCATGAGAGAGAAAGGGTTCACATTAAGAGGTGACATTATTTCTCTACACCGTTCATTAGACCATGAGAGAGAAAGGGTTCACATTAAGAGGTGACATTATTTCTCCATACAACGTTCTTTAGACTATGAGAGAGAAAGGGTTCACATTAAGAGGTGACATTATTTCTCCATACAACGTTCTTTAGACTATGAGAGAGAAAGGGTTCACATTAAGAGGTGACATTATTTCTCTACACACCGTTCTTTAGACCATGAGAGAGAAAGGGTTCACATTAAGAGGTGACATTATTTCTCTGTACACCGTTCTTTGGACAATGAGAGAGAAAGGGTTCACATTAAGAGGTGACATTATTTCTCCATACACCGTTCATTCGACCATGAGAGAGAAAGGGTTCACATTAAGAGGTGACATTATTTCTCCATACAACGTTCTTTAGACTATGAGAGAGAAAGGGTTCACATTAAGAGGTGACATTATTTCTCTTTTCACCGTTCATTAGACGATGAGAGAGAAAGGGTTCACATTAAGAGGTGACATTATTTCTCGATACACCGTTCTTTCGACCATGAGAGTGAAATGCAAAGTCAACGACAGCCAATCGGCAGCTCGTTTTCCCCCTGCCCGAGTTTCTTTTCCATTTAAGGCAGTTCAAAACGGATCACCGATTGGCTGTCGCCCGTTTTGCACCACAGACATGATGAATTGATACCCAATGGGCGGTAGCTCACAACTGGCGGTATTGCAACAACCTCCCATTATACTTCAATGGGAGTGAATATCAGGCGGGGCGACAAACAGGCGGCCGATTCGATACTGCTCCATTTGCCCCACTGCCCAAGGCGGATTTCTGCCCCTATATCACACCCACACTGAACAAATTCCTCTTCACTTATATAGAAATGAAAGTTGGGTGGATTGTAAAATGGGCTGCAATTCGTTATCGTCGATTTTGCGTTACTGCCAAAGAAGGATTTAAATATCCCACTTCTCATCCTGTCCATGAGACCCACCTCCTGCCCCCTCGACCCAATTCCCAACAAACTGCTGACCACCAAACTTCCCTTCCTGGCCCCAATGTTAGCCGATATTGTTAACGATACATGTCAGCTGATATTATTAACGGCTCGATCTCCTCAGGTACTGACCCCTCCCCTTCAAATCTGCCGTCATCACCCCCGTACTAAAAAAAACCCACACTTGCCCCTTCTGCCCTTGCAAACTACCGCCCCATCTCCAACCTCCCTTTCCTCTCCAAAGTCTTTGAATGTGTTCTCGCCTCCCATAAGAGACCATAAGAGATAGGAGCAGGAGTAGGCCATTCGGCCCCTCGACCCTGCTCTGCCATTTCATGAGATCATGGCTGATCTGATTTTTACCTCAACTCCACTTTCCCGCCCTTTCCCTATATCCTTTGACTCCCTTGCTGATCAAAAATTTGTCTAACCGAGCCTTGAATGTGTTCAATGACTCAGCCTCCACAGCTTTTTGGGGTAAAGAATTCCAAAGATTCACGACCCTCTGGGAGAAGAAATTCCTGCTAATATCCGCTTAAGCGGGCGACCCCCTTATTCTGAGACTATGCCCCCTAGTTTTAGATTCCCCTATCGAGTCCCCTCAGAATCTTGTATGTTTCAATAAGATCTCCTCTCATTCTTCGAAACTCCAATGAGTACAGACGCAACCTGTTCAATCTTTCCTCGTAAGACAAACCTTTCATACCCGGAATCATCCGAATGAACCTTCTCTGAACTGCCTCCTATGCAAGTGTGTCCTTCCTTAAATAAGGGCACCAGAACTGTACGCAATACTCCAGGTATGGTCTCACCAGCATCCTGTACAGTTGTAGCATGGCTTCCCTGCTTTTATACTCTAATCCCCTGGAAATAAAGGCCAATATTCCGTTTGCCTTCCGGATTACCTGCTGCACCTTTATGTTGACTTTTTGTGTTTCATGTACGAGGACACCCAGATCCCTCTGTACCGCAACATTTTGTAGTATTTCTCCATTCAAATAATATTTTGCTTTCTTATTTTTGCTCCCAAAGTGGATGACTTCACATTTTTCCACATTAAATTCCATCTGCCAAATTTTGCCCAATCGCTTAACCTGTCAATATCCCTTTACAAACACTTTATGTCCTCATCACAACTTGCTTTTCACCTATCTTTGTATCATCAGCAAATTTGGCCACAAGACACTCTGTTCCTTCATCCAAGTCATTGATATATATTGTAAATAGTTGAGGCCCCAGCACTGAGCCCTGCGGCACCCCACTAGTTACAGATTGCCATTTTGAAAATGACCCTTTTATCCCGACTCTTTGTTTTCTGTTAATTAGCCAATCCTCTATGCATGCCATTATATAACCCCCAACACCACAAGCTCTTATCTTAAGCAATAATATTTTGTGTAGCATTTTATCGAATGCCTTTTGGAAATCCAAATATACTGCATCCATTGGTTCCCCTTTATCCACCCTGCCGGTTACTTCCTTAAAGAACTCTAATAAATTTGTCAGACACGATTTCGCCTTCATTAAACCATTTTGACTCTCCTTGATTGTATTATGAGCTTCCAAATGTCCTGCTGCTACTTCCTTAATAATGGATTCTAGCATTTTCCCAATGACAGATGTTAGGCTAACTGGTCAATAGTTACCTGATTTCTGTCTCACGCCCTTCTTCAAAGGGATGTTACGTTTGCGGTTTTCCAGTCCGCTGGGAACTTTCCAGAATCTAATGAATTCTGGAAGATTACAACCAATGCATCCACTTTCTCTGTAGCCACTTCCTTTAAGAACCTTGCATGCAAGCCATCAGGTTCAGGGGACTTGTCAGTCTTTAGACCCATTATTTCACCTAGTACTTTTTCTCCAGTGATAGTGATTGCTTTTAGTTCCTCCCTCCCCTTTGCCCCTTGATTTTCTACTATTATTGGTATATTATTATGTCTTCTACTGTGAAGACAGATACAAAATATCTGTTCAATTCCTCTGCCATTTCCTTGTTTTCCATTATTATTTCCCCAGTCTCATCCTCTAAGGGACCAAAGTTTACTTTAGCTACCCTCTTCCTTTTTATATACTTGTACAAGCTTTTACTGTCAGTTTTTATATTTCTTGCCAGTTTATTCTCATCATATTTTTTCTCCCTCTTTATTATTCTTTTATTCATCCTTTGCTGGTTTTTAAAGTTTTCCCAATCTTTGGGCTTACCAGTAATCTTTGCCATGTTGTGTGCTTTTTCTTTTAACCTGATACCATCCTTTACTTCCTTATTTAGCTAACCCTAATGCATCCTTTTTGTGGATTCTTTCCTCCCCACAGGGATATATTTTGTTGCGAGTCTTAAAATATCTTTTTAAATGTTTGCCACTGCTTATCCACCATCATACCATCTAATCTGTTTACCCAGTCCACTTCAGCCAATTCTGCCCTCATTCCTTAATTAAGTTTAATGCAGTAATTTCAGACCCAAAATCCTCGCTCTCAAACTGGATGTGAAATTCTATCATGTTATGATCACTGCTTCACAGGGGATCCTTTACTTTGAGATCATTAATTAATCCTGTTTTGTTACCCATTACCAGATCCAAAATGGCCTGTTCCCTGGTTGGTTCCCCGACGTATTGATCTAAGAAACAGTCCCTAATACACTCTATGAACTCCTCCTCAGGGCTATTTTTGCGAATTTGTTTTGCCCAATCTCTGTGAAAGTTAAAATCGCCCATGATTATTGCATTACCATTTTTACAAGCCCCCCTTATTTCCTGATTAATATCAAATACCTGTTCCCATCTTTACCACAACTCCTTTATGATCCCCTCCAATCAGGTTCCTGCCCTGAAATGGCGCTTAGCAAAGTTACAAATGACATGCTATGTGACTGTGGCCGTGGTAAGCTATCCCTCCTCGTCCTTCTCGATCTGCCTGCCGCCTTTGATACGATTGACAACATCATCCTCTTCCAAAGCCTCTTCTCCGTCGTCCAGCTGGGCGGGACTGTGCTCGCCTGGTTCCATTCTAAGCTACCCAGTGGTAGCCAGAGAATCACCTGCAATGGCTTCTCTTCCCGCTCCCGCACCGTTAATTCTGGAGTCCCCCAAGGATCTATCTTTGGCCCCCTCCTATTTCTAATCTATATGCTGCCTCTCAGCGACATCAAACGAAAACACGACGTCAGATCCCACGTGTACGCTGACGACACCCAGCTCGACCTCACCACCACCTCCCTCAACCCCTCCACTGTCTCTGATTTGTCACACTGCTTGTCCGACATCCAGTGCTGGATGAGCAAAAATGTCCTCCAACTAAATATTGGGAGGACAGAAGTCGTTGCGTTTGGTCCCCGCCATTAACTCCGTTCCCGAGGCCACCGACTCCATCCCTCTCCCTGGCCACTCTCTGAGGCTGAACCAGGCCGTTCACAAACTCAGCGTCCTATTTGACCCTGAATTAAGCTTCCGACCACAAATCATCTCCATCATCAAGACCGCCGACTTCCGCCTCCGTAACATCACCCGTCTCCACCCCTGCCTCAGCTCATCTGCTGCTGAAACCCTCATCCCTGCCTTTATTACCTCTAGACTTGATTATTCCAATGCTCTCCCGGCCGGCCTCCCATCTTCCGCCCTCCATAAACGTGGGCTGATCCAAAACTCTGCTGCCCCGTATCCTAACTCGCACCAAGTTCCGTTCACCCATCACCCCTTTGATCGCTGACGTCCATTGGCTGTCGGTCCGGGAACGCTTCGATTTTAAATTTCTCATCCTTGTTTTCAAATTCCTCCATGGCCTCACTCCTCCCTATCTCTGTAACCTCCTCCAGCTCTACAACCCTCCGAGGTCTCTGTTCTTCTCCAATTCCGGCGCCTTGCTCATCCCCGATTTTAATCGCTCCACCATTGGTGGCCGTGCCTTTAGATGCCTTGGACCTAAACTCTGTAATCCCCTCCCTAAACCTCTCCGCCTCTCTACCTCTCCCTCCCCTTTAAGATGCTCCTTAAAACCTACCTCTTTGACCAAGCTTTTGTTCACCTGTCCTAATATCTCCTTATGGGCCTCAGTGTCAAATTTTGTTTGATAATCGCTCCTATGAAGCGCCTTGGGACGTTTTACAACGTTAAAGGCGCGATAGAAATGCAAGATGTTGTTGGTGTACAATCGCATTTTAAAGAATTATATATTCGCACTTTAGATCTGTTTGCATATCCGAACACTTAGTTTCATATCCCTGAGTATACAGTCCCACATTCCGCACACTTACTAAATTATATCTGTCACATGCCCGCCCATTCTCCTATCCTGCCTCTGTCTTCATGAAGATTTTTACATTCCTCCTCGCTGCTTGCCAAATCATGTACTTTTTTGTGGTTTCGCAACTTTCGAGATTCTATTCCCTGTTGCCAAGTGTAAACCATCGAATGTATGTAAACAGAAGTGCCCCGAATACTGACACCAGGAGGACTTCACTTTCCAGCCGTTCTCCAATCTGAAGGACACGTTAACCGTTTCTCTGTGTTTCCTGTCCACCAACCAACTTTCCATCCCTGCTGCTAACAGTTCCTCTAAACGTATACGCCCGATTTTTTATCTAGCCCCCTCTTGGCCTCGATGGATATTCAGACTTATATGCCGAGAAATTCGTCAGAGCTGCTCCCGCTCCGCCTGCGAGGCTTCGTGGGAAGTAGAGTGGAAACTCCGTTTACAGGGAGTAGCCTGGGAGAATTTCCAGACCTGTGATATTAATATTTTTGCCTGAACTTTATTTGAGAACAGGGAGGGGAGAGAATATGTGCTCGTTATTGGAGTGGCGACAAGGAGTTGGGCGAAGTCAATGATACAATTTCCTTGTACTGAGTCTGGTTGAATGGAGCTTGATGGACCGAATGGACTTTCCTGTCTCCGGACTTTCGGATGTACCAGACTGGGGTTCGGTGAGCCCATTTCAAGTCAGGCCTCACAATCAGCAGAGGCTCACTTTTCATTGTTGTTTGTGATCCTCAAATGATGCAATTGGTGCAGATTCTGGCGGATATTCAAAACATGCGGGCGTTTCATGTAAATGTGATGGCGGAGTTTCACTTTTGTGTTCAATTTGTTCCTCTTTCACAGCTGAACCGTCTGCTCCGACACTCTTCGCCCTGCTATCGTCCTGTGGAGAACCCAATACTGAAGGTTTGGTGACGGTCGGGTGCTTGGCGATGAACTATTCCCCCGAAAAAGCCATCCTTTCCTGGACCAAAAATGACCAAAGCATCACCAGTGGATTCATGACCTACCCGTCAGTGTTCAACAAGAAGGGAACCTACACCCTGAGCAGCCAGTTAACGATCCCCGAGTCAGAGATGGAGAGCAGCAAAGTCTACTGCGTTGTTCGGCACAGCGGATCTGCCTGGGAGACAGTGACGCTGTCCATTCCAGGTTAGTGTGAGCTCGATGGCGACCAAGATGTGAAAAGATAACAGAATTTTCCAATACAGAATTATTTAATTTTAAAATGTGAAATCACCTTTTTTCCTTGAATTCCCACAATAGGATTGCGTGCGGTCCCTCCAACTGTTATCCTCACGCAAAGTTCACCTCAGGAAATCTTATCCAGCAAACATGTAACGGCCGTGTGTTTAATATCCGGATTCCGACCAAAACCCATCGAAGTGCAGTGGCTGAAGGGCGGATTGCCCGTGAAGTCCGGGTTCTTCACCTCTCCACCCTGTGAAGAGAACGGCAACTTCAGCGTCAGTAGTCGGCTGGAAATCACCTCCAGGGAATGGTTCAACGGTGCGGTATACACCTGCTCCGTCACTCACAAAGCGAGCAAGAGCATCCAGAGCAAAAATATCACCAGTTCTCCAGGTAAGAGGCAAACCGTGAGCTGAGGCCAGATGCATCTAAGTGCCAAATTCTACTGACATTTACAGCCAGTGTTCCGTGGGGTGGGGGTGAGGGTGTGTGGGGGGACTGATAACTTCTTTCACCAATTATTAGGAACATATCATTGATGTTATTGAGCGTCTCTGAGTCAGAAGGTCGTGGGTTCAATCCCACTCCAGAGACTTGAGCATAAAATCTATGCTGACACTCCCAGTGCAGGACTGATGGAGCGCTGCACTATGGGAGGGGCCATCTTGGTGAGACGTTAAACCGAGGCCCCGATCTGCCCTCTCAGGTGGACCTTAAAGATCACACAGCAATATCTAGAAGACAAGCAATGGAGTTCTCCCCTGTGTCCTGGCCAATATTTATCCCTCAACCAACATCACTAAAAGAGATTACCCGGTCATTATCACATTGCTGTTGGTGGAAGCTTGCTGTGAGCAAATTGATAGCTGAGTTTCCAACATTTCAACAGTGACCACACGTCAAAAGTAGTTTTTTTTCTGTAAAGCGCTCTGGGACGTCCTGAGGTGATGAAAAGCGCTGGATAAATGCAAGTTCTTTTTTTCTTTACCGAGTATCTAGTTACTTGCTTCCTTCTCCTGGACGGCCTGACTCTCTGTGCCTCTGTTACAGTTCAGTGAGCACTGCAGACGTTCCAGAGCCTCGCCCCAGAAGGAATTCCTCTGCGGCCATGTCATCGGATCAGTCTGCGATCCTGGTCCCAGTTTAGTTCTCAGTGAGCCGACATCAGGCGGTGTGCATGGAGAGCGTCAGAGCTGTGCTTCAACACAACTGTTCCAGGGAATGGGGAAATCACCAATGGTCACATTCCTGATTAATAGCACGGAAAATCAGGCGCACTGTATAATGGGAGGCTGAGCCCATATCGCCCAAAGTTAAAATGACTCCCCTTGTCTTTAATCAAATAAAGGCTGAACTTTCGCATCACAATTCTCCAGAGAATGCATCAATTCACATTTATTTTCCTCTCACAGATTGTCCTCCACCCGGTGAACCAGAAGTCACTATTCTGCCACCATCACAAGAACAGGTTTTACTGGAGGCGACGGTGACTTTGACCTGTGTCGTGTCTGATGCTCCGAATGGGGTCAACGTGTCCTGGACCAGAGAACAGCAGCCTTTAAAATCAGAGATTGCCGTCCAACCTGGCGAGGGCTCCGACAGCCTGATCAGCAAAGTAGACATCTCGACACAAGCGTGGCTGAGTGGGGATACGTTCTATTGCGTGGTGAGCCATCAGGATCTTCCAACTCCTAAAAGAGCGTCCATACACAAGGAACGAGGTGAGCAGTGAGGTTGCAGCAACAAGTGCCACATTGTGAATCTTCTCAGTGCGTGTACATGACTTCTATTCATTAAATATATGCATAGTCTATCCCCATGGCATAGTTTAGTCCATCCACCACCTGAAACATCCATTCCCTCCACCACCGGCTCACTGTGGTTGCAGTGTGTACCATCTACATGATACACTGCAGCAACTCGTGCAGGCTTCTTTGGCAGCACCTCCCAAACCCGCGGCCCCGACCAACAGGTGCATGGGAACACCATCGCCTCCAAGTTCTCCTTAAAATCACAACTCATCCCGATTTGGGCATGTATCGCCATTCCTTCATTGTCCCATTCAAATTTCCGGAGCTCCCTCCTAACAGCACTGTGGGAGTACCTTCACTATACGGACTGTAGCGGGCCAAGCAGAAGGCTCACCATCACTTTCACAAGGACAACTATGGATGGGCAATAAAAGCCGACCGTACGAGAGGCGCCCACATCCCGGGAATGAATAAACAATAAAGTTGGTAAATGGACAAAATGGAGAGGAAACTCTTTTATTCCGAACGAAAGGCTTTTCTCACTTCTCGGTCCCCTCTGCAGAGCTTGGATTAGAGGAAACTCTTTTACCCCCACCACGGCAAGTAGCGAAATTGAACTCAATAATCCTGTAAATTCGCTGGCTGACACCGGAGAAACTGAGGGAGTCCAGAACAAGGGGCCATAACCTTAATATTAGAGCTCGGTCGTTCAGGGGTGATGCGAGGGAACATTTCTTCATACAAACGGCAGTGGGAATCTGGAACTCTCTCCCCAAAAAGCTGGTGAGGCTGGAGGTCAATTGGAAATTTCAAAACTGAGATTAACAGTTTGTTGCTGGATTACGTGCAATCCGGAGCAAATCCACTGCACCATGGGAGACTCGGCTGAACAGCGAGCGAAAGAAATGCAGTTGCTATCGGGGGTTCAATAGTCTTACTAAAATTGTACAGGGCTTTGTTGAGACCTCACCTGGAGTATTGCGTACAGTTTCGGTCTGCTTATCTGAGGAAGGATATACTTGCCTTTGATGCGGTGCAAAGAAGATTCACTAGATTGATTCCTGGGAGGAGAGGGTTGTCCTGTGAGGAGAGATTGAGTATAATGACCCTGTACTCTCTGGAGATAAGAAGAATGAGAGGTGATCTCATTGAAACATACAAGATTCTGAGGGGGCTTGACAGGGTAGATGCTGAAAGGTTGTTTGCCCGGCTTGGAGAGTCTAGAAATAAGTGGCATAGTCAAAGGATAAGGGGTGGCCATTTAAGACTGAGGTGAGGAGGAATTTCTTCACTCAGAGGGTTGTGAATCTGTGGAATTCTCTACCCCATAGGGATGTGGATGCTGAGTCGTTGAATATATTCAAGGCTGAGATGGACAGATTTTTGGACTCCAGCGGAATTATTAGTAAAAAAAATAGTACTCGGGAAATTAATGGGGCTATCGGCTGACAAATCCCCAGGGTCTGATAATCTACATCCCAGAGTACTAAAGGAAGTGGCCCTGGAAATAGTGGATGCATTTGTGATCATCTTCCAAAATTCTATAGACTCTGGAACAGTTCCTACAGTTGGAGGGTGGCAAATGTAACCCAACTATTTAAAGCAGGAGGGAGAGAAAAACAGGGAATTACAGACCAGTTAGCCTAACATCAATAGTGGGGAAAATGCGATCGTCTATTATAAAAGATGTGATAACAGAACACTTGGAAGGCATTAGCGGGATTGGACAAAGTCAGCATGGGTTTATGAAAGCAAAATCATGCTTAAGAAATCTTCTGGAGTTTTTTGAGGATGTAACTGGTAGAATAGATCACGGAGAACCAGTAGATGTGGTGTATTTGGATTTTCCGAAGGCTTTTGATAATGTGCCACACAAGAGGTTAGTGTGCAAAATTAAAGCACATGGGATTGGGGGGAACATATTGGCATGGATTGAGAATTGTTTGACTGATAGGAAGCAGACAATAGGAATGAACGGGTCTTTTTCCGGGTGCCAGGCGGTGACTAGTGGGGTATCGCAGGGAACAGTGCTTGGACCCCAGCTATTCACAATATATATCAATGATTTGGATGAGGGAACTAAATGTAACATTTCCAAGTTTGCAGACAATACAAAGCTGGGGTGGAATGTGAGCTTTGAGGAGGATGCAAAGAGTGATTTCGACAAGTTGGGTGAGTGGGCAAGAACATGGCGGATGCAGTATAACGTGGATAAATGTGAGATTATCAACATTGGTTGTAAAAACAGAAAGACAGATTATTATCTGAATGGTGATAGTTTGGGTAAAGGGGAGGTGCAACGAGACCTGTGTGTCCTTGTACACCAGTCGCTGAAAGAGAGCATTCAGGTGCAGCGAACAATTGGGAAGGCGAATGGCATGTTGGCCTTCATTGCAAGAGGATTTGAGTAGAGGAGCAGGGATATCTTACTGTAGTTTGCAGGGCCTTGGTGAGACCACGTCTGGAGTATTGTGTGCAGTATTGGTCTCCTTATCTGAGGAAGGATGTCCTTCCCATGGAGGGAGTGCAACGAAGGTATACCAGACTGATTCCTGGGATGGCAGGATTGACGTATGAGGAGGGATTGGAACGACTAGGCCTATATTCACTGGAGTTTAGAAGAAGAGAGACGATCTCATCGAAACATGTAAAATTCTAACAGGACTAAACAGACTAGATGCAGGGAGGATGTTCCCGATGGCTGGGGAGTCCAGAACCAGGGGTCACAGACTCAGGATACGGCGTATGCCATTTATAACTGAGATGAGGAGAAATTTCTTAAATCAGAGGGTGGTGAACCTGTGGAATTCTCTACCACAGAAGGCAGTAGAGGCCAAGTCATTAGATGTATTCCAGAAGGAGATAGATATATTTGTTAATGTTAAAGGGATCAAGGTATATGGGGATAAAGCGGGAACAGGGCACTGAGTTAGACGATCGGCTATGATCATTTTGAATGGCAGAGCAGGCCCGAAGGGCCGAATGGCCTACTTTTGCTCCTATTTTCGATGTTTCTATGAATCAAGTGATATGGGGATCGGGCTGGAAAGTGGAGTTGAGGTTGAACATCAGCCATGATCTTATTGAATGGTGGAGCAGGTTCGGGGGGCCGTATGGCCTACTCCTGCTCGTATTTCTTATGTTCTTATGTTCTTGTGTTCAGGGAGATAGACCGGCGTTTCTGCAAGGGCCGACATGAGTCCTGTATGTGTGTTGTCTCCCTGGTGCCAGGGTAAAGGACAACATTGAGAGATGCGGGACCTTTTGAGGAGGGAAGGGGAACAGCCAGAAATCGTGGTCCATGTGGGAACCGATGACATAGGAAGGAAAAGGTCCTGCAGTCAGAGTTTCAGGAGCTAGGGAGGATGTTATAAAGCAGCACCTCAAAGTTAGCAAAATCTGGATTACTCCCAGTGCCAAACGCTAGTGAGTATAGGACTAGCCGAATAAGACAGGCTAATGCATGGCTGGAGAAATGGTGCAGGAGGGTGGGTTTCAGATACCTGGGGCATAGGGAGCAGTTGTGGAGCAGGATGGATCTGTTCAAGATGGACGGGTTGCACCTCAACAGAGCTGGGAAGTTAACTGCTGCTATGGGCGAGGGTTTAAACAAATTTGGCAATAGGGTGGGCACCAGGATGAAACATTATAGAGAAGAAGCAAGGTGCACAGAGGACTGGGAGGGACAAATAGCACTTGAGCAAAGAGTACTTCAGAAATAGGAGGGATCAGACAGGGGGAAATTAGGCAGTCTAAGATGAGCTTGGAGTGCATGTGTGTAAATGCACGTGGCGTGGTAAATAAGGTTGGTGAGCTGCAGGCTCAAGTCGCCACATGGGACTGTGATATAGAGGCAATGGCAGAGATATGGCTCAAAGGTTGGGGGGAATGGGTACTTTATATTCCTGTCTACACTGTATTCAGGAAAGATAGTGAAGGAAAGAAAGGAGTTATGGCAGTATTGATCAATTAAACTATTATAGCACTGGAAAGTGATGATGAAGGTGAGGGGGTGTCAAAGACAAAATCCATTTGGTTAAAATTAAAGAACAATGGAGGAGCTATTACACTACTGGGTGTGTACGATAGGCCACCAGATAATGGGAAGGAGATACAGGAACAAATTTGCAGGCAAATTACGGAAAGATGCAAGAACGATAGATTAGTGATAATGGGGGGCCTTCCATTATCCCAATATAGGCTGGGACAGCAACAATGTATCGGGCAAAGAGGGGAAGGAATTCCTGAAATGTGTACAAGAGAACTTTGTTGAACAATGTGTTTCCAGCCCAGCGGGGAAGGAAGCAATGCTGGATCTAGTTCTGGGAATGAAGTGGGGCAAGTGAAGCATGATTCAGTGGGGGAGCATTTGGGGAACAGTGATCATAATATCATGAGATTGAGAAAAGTCGTTGAAAAGGACAAGGAACAATCTAATGTGAAAAAAATTAACTGGAGGAGGACTAATTTCAGTGAGTTAAAAAGGGATCTGAGTCCTGGTGGATAGGAATCAAAGATTGGTTTGCAAAATAGTAATTGAACAATGGGAGGCCTTCAAGGAGGAAATGGTTCACATCCCGTCCCACGAGGGGGAAAGGAAGGGCATCCAAAACTCGAGCTCATTTGATGACTAAAGGTATAGAGATTACAATGAAACAGAAAAAGGAGGCTTATGACAAATGTAAGGCACAGAATACAGTTTAGGACTAAGTTGAATACAGAAAGTACAGAGGAGATTTAAAAAGGAAATAAGAGCGGCAAAGAGAATATGAGAATAGATTAGCGGCCAGCACAAAAGGGAAACCAAAAGTCTTTTATGAAGATGTAAATTGTAAAAGGGCAGTGAAACGAAGGGTGGGACCGATTGGGGACAAAAAAAGAGATCTTCATCTGGAGGAAGAGGGCAGGGCTGAGGTACTAAATGAATGCACCGCATTGGCCTTCACTAGAGAAAAGGATGCTGCCACTGTAACAGTAAAAGAGGGGTCAGTAGCGATATGGGATAGGATAAAAATAGATAGACGAGGTACTTAAAAGATTAGCAGTACTCAAAGTAGAAAAGTCACCCGGTCCAGATGGGATGCAGCCTCGGTTACTGAGGGAAGTAAGGGTGGAAATTACGGAGGCTCTCACCACAATTTCCAATCCCCCTTAGATATGGGGATGGCACCAGAGGACTGGAGGATTGCAAATGTTACAGAATTGTTCAAAAAGGTAAACCCGGCAGTTACAGACCAGTCAGCCGAATGTCGGTGGTGGGGAAACTTTTAGAGAGAATAATCCGGGACAAAATTAATTGTCACTTGGAAAATTGTCGGCTCGTAAATGAAAGTCAGCACGGATTTGTTAAAGGAAAATCGTGTTTGATAACTTGATTGAGCTCTTTGATGAAGCAACGGGAAGGGTTAATGAGTGTAATGTGGTTGATGTTGTGTATATGGACTTTCAAAAGGCACTTGATAAGTACCACATAATAGACTTGTAAGCGAAATTAAAGCCCCCGGGGATTAAAGGTACAGCGGCAGCGTGGATACAAAATTGGCTAATCATAGAATGTTTCCAGCTCAGATGGAAGCCATTCGGCCCATCGTGCCCCTGCCGGCTCATTATAAGAGCAATCCAGTTCGTCACATTTCCCCACGCTTGCCCAGTATCAGTGCAATTTTTTCCCTTGAAGTATTTGTCCAATTCCTTTTTAAAAGCCACGATTGAATCTGCTTCCACCACCCTTGCACTCCGATCCCAAAACTGGTCCCACTGCCCCAAGACTCTGAAGCCATCCATCCTGCGCCATGTCTGCAGCCACGAATTAACCTGCCTTATCTTCCAATTTCTGCACTCACCAGCGGGTGGCACTGGGAGTAATCCAGAGATTACTACCTTTGAGGTCTTGCTTTTCAACTTCCTCCCTCGCTCCTGAAACACTGACCGCAGGAACTCATCCACTTTTCTTTCCTTTGTCGCTAAGGGACAGAAAGCAAAGAGTAGTGTTGAACGATAGTTTCTCAGACTGGAGGGAAGTATAGAGTGGTGTTCTCCAGGAATCAGCCTGACATGGACTTGGGTATACTGGGTACAATTACAAAGTTTGCTGAAGACACGAAACTCGGAAATGTAAATAATGTGAAGGATAGTAACTAACTTTCGGAGGACATAGACAAACTGGTGAAATGTGCAGAGACATGGCAGATGTAATTTAACGCAGAGAAGTATGAAGTGATGCATTCTTTGGGAGGAAGAATGAAGAGACACAATATAAACTAAATGGTAGAATTTTAAAGGGAGTGCAGGAACAGAGAGACCTGGCAGTGTACGTACAGAAATCTTTGAAGGTGGAAGGAGAAGTTGAGAATGCTGTTAATAAACCATATGCGATCCTCGGCTTTTGTAATAGAGGCACAGAGCACAGAAGCAAATAAGTTACGCTAAATCTTTATAAATCATTGGTTAGGTTTCAGCTGGAGTATTGTGTTCAATTCTTGGCACCATACTTTAGAAAGGATGTCAAGGCCTTAGAGAGGGTGCAGACGAGATTTACTAGAATGGCAGCAGGGATGAGAGATTTCAGTTATTTGGAGACTGGAGAAGCCGGGATTGTTCTCCTTAGAACAGAGAATGTTAAGGGGAGATGTTATGGAGGTGTTCAAAATCATGAAGGGTTTTGATCAGGTAAATAAGGAGAAACTGTTTCCAGTGGCAGAAGGTTCGGTAACCAGAGGACACAGATTTAAAGTGGTTGGCAAAAGAGCCAGAGGCGACATGAGGAAACATTTTTTACGCAGCGAGATGTAATGATCTGAATGTTCTGCCTGAAACGGTGGTGGAAGCAGATTCAATAGTAACTTTCAAAACGGAATTGGTTAATACTTGAAGGGAAAGAATTGGACAGCTATCGGGAAAGAGCAGGGTAATGGGAATAATTGGATAGCACTTTCAAAGAGCCGGAATAGGTACGTTGGGCCGAATGGCCTCCTTCTGTGCTGTACCATATTATGATACTGTAATAAAGGGTATTGAGAGATATGGAACCAAGCGGGTAAATGCAGTTGAGACACAGATCAGCCATGTTATAATTGAATGACGGAACAGGCTCGAGGGCCTGAATGGCCTCCTTCTGTTCCTATGTTCCTGAACTGACCGTTAAAAATCCGAACTCTTTTCCATTGTCCTTTTACTGTCCATATCCGAAGGGAGGCTATCACCCCTATGCGATCTTCGCTACATGTGGCTTTGCTCCGGGACGATGGAGTTGTCCTCTCAAATTATCGACAAGCCACTCAGTTACATTTCTCAAACGATGGCCTTCTCAAGGCACGTAGAGGAGAGGAGAGATGTCACCTTAAGTGACTCGTGCACAAAGCAACAAACAGAGTTTTTAAAATTAGGCAAGGGGACGATATCTCGGAGTGCAAAGTGAATCTTCACAACCTAAAGCTGCGCTTTATTCCCTCTATGATCGCCTCTCACTTATTAATATCCAAACATTTTTTTCTGCAGATCCAAATCCACAGGAACCGTCTGTGTTTGTCCTCCTCCCGTTAGCAGAAGAAATCTCCGCTCAGCGGTCTATGACCCTCACCTGCTTAGTGAGAGGTTTCTCTCCCAGAGAGATCTTTGTCAAGTGGACCGTTAATAACAAGACGCTGAATTCCAGCGGCTACAAGAACACTGAGGTGATGGCGGAGAACGACAGTAGCTCCTTCTTCATGTACAGCATGTTATCCATTAAGACGGAGGATTGGACCAGCGGTGCTTCTTACTCCTGTGTGGTCGGACATGAAGCCATTCCCTTGAAGATAATGAGCAGAACGGTTAATAAATCGAGCGGTAAACCGAGTTTTGTGAACATTTCCCTTGTACTGATGGACACCGTGAATTCTTGTCAATGAGATTATCTCATTTCCATTCCTTAATTAAAAGCAAATAAAGACCCTTTTTCTGTTAACGAGTCAAATGTATGGGAATTGAATTATTTTTGTTGGTCAGGAGCAGGATATGTTCCCTTTGGAGCCCCAATGCACCAACATTCCGTTGGAACGCAAGAACAGGCGGAGGCCATTCAGCCCTTCGAGCCTGTTCCGCCATTCATTGAGATCATGGCTGATCTGTATCCTAACTCCATCCACCCGCCTTGGCTCCAGATCCCTTAATACCCTTGGTTAGCAAAAATAAATCAGCTTTAAAATTATTAATTGAGCATCGACTGCTTTTTGTGGGAGAGAGTTCCACACTTCTCCCACCCGGTGTGTGAAGAAATGTTTCCGAACTTCTCTCCTGAATGGCCTGGCTCTGATTTTAAGGTTATGTCCCCTTGTCCTAGACTCCCCCGCCAGCGGGAAATTCTTCTCTCTATCTACCCTATCAATTCCTTTCAAAATCTTTAAAATCTCATTCAAATCACCCCTAAACCTTCTATATTCCGCCCTTCCAGCTTATTCACAGCACAAGCTAAATGCAGACTAAAGGTGCTTCCACTACCAGACCCCTTAACCCGAACATAAGAAAACCGCTTCCAAACACAACACAATGGCTGTTTCCAATTCCCACAAAAACAATACATTGCGGCTTCTCTTCGTCATTGCACCGATTTCTTCCGATTGAAGCCAGTTTTGCGCTGTTAGATGATGCCCGTTGGGAACTAGTGTGAGGCCACTCCCACTAATTTAACAGAAGACCATTAAAGCAACATTCAGTGGGTAATTTCTATCCAATTAAATGTTGGATTTCTATCTTCACTGCATTGAATCCAGGCAGTAGTGACGGAAGGGCATTGGTCGGCACAGACCATCTCTCCTGTCCTCATGAAAGAGAGACAGACACTGCCCTTCTGTTGTACACGAACCCCCGGGACCAGCGGGCAGTCAGTTTCTAAATAACTGAACCACATGGTCTGCAAATATAAACGTCGCTTTACATCAAATAAATCAACGTATTAAATAAATATTTAGGAATAAAAATATCTATTCAGGGGGATTGAGAAAACATTGCCTGACTAAACTTGAGATGAGAGGTGTGGCGTCAATAATCTAAACTACATTGACCTCGTCTTTGAGGTGATAACGATTGCACCCACACTTTGTCCCTGAAACAGAGCACATTAGAAACCGCTGGAGATCAATATTCCAGAGCAGGTGGTCGTTCATTGTCACAGGCCGTGCCCAGAGCGGTCAGAATTTCTGACAGCCGGGAAAAGCCACGTTCATATCCTGAAGTGGGAAAATTAACTAATCTCACTCAACTGATCGTTAAAAATATACTAAATGGACTGATTTTCTAAAACCCAGTTCTTGGTATTCTGAGAAACTTTGATACCATAACATCTTCCTGCTCCCTATTCCGGTCGTATACATGCACTGAAGCAATGATCTCAGTTGGAAACTGATCCAGATAGATAATCTTCAAAGTATTTCCATCACAAATAAACGACCAAGATTGGAACTAACATTCGATCTCTTACCCTGCACCATGCCAGCCGTCAAATAGGAGTTATCGAAACCTATCGATAAAATAATCGACATAAATCACTGAACCTCCCTCGATATCTCACCATAATATCCCCGAATGAAAGGTCGACGAAATCGATTGAAAATACATTAGTGTCTGACATTTAAGAAAAAAAAAATCACCTTTACCAACACGGAATGTATGAGGATCATAAAGGAAGCGAGGTTGTGAAGTTAGGAACAGAGACAGATTACTGAGCGGGATTAACTGAACAAAATATACAACTTGGAAATTAAATTAGAGATCAAAATAATACAGTAAGGAAAGAAATAAACTAATAATAATAATATATCCTGGTTTAATAAACGATCTGAATATATTTCCTCCTCTCCATCCCCGTAGATTCCATAAACCAGGTCTGGGTTGAAGACTATGAGGAAGAGAGCGGCAACATCTGGACAACCGCTTCCACATTCATCATTCTGTTCTTCCTGAGCATTTTCTACAGCGCTGTCGTCACTCTGGTGAAGGTGAGAAGATTCAATCCAGTGACACTTTGATCTGAATGAAGCGGTTTGAAAAGCCTCTGAAAGTTTCATTCATAAAAACCCTGAGATAAATGCACGGACCACTAAATATCTGCTTCATTCTTTTATCCCTCTTTTACAGGTAAAGTGATCGGTTGAATTTCGGCGTGGATTTTGCACATCTGTTTATTAACATCTCTGTATTATGAAAAGAAGAATTCCTCCTGGTGATTCTCAAAGTGAAACGCCGTCAGTTAATATATCGACATCTATAGCTGAGAAAAACATAAACGGGATTTCCGTCTTTCTGTTTGAAATGTTTATTAATGTGTGAGATAACCATCGCTCTAATGTAAATGATTCTTAGAGTTTGAGTCCGCTTTCACCTTTGTTTTAATAATTCATGTGTAAATAATTAACTTTTCTCATTCCTTATCCACAGTTGTTTCCTTCCCTTTATGTTGAGCCTCTGTTTTCCTTCTCTGCTGTCTATTACAGTTGTGAAGACAGCTGGCAGCTCAGATCGGCTCTGTTCTATTCTCAATGTGACACTAAGTTGTTACATTCAGTTCGTGTTAACTTTTTAAAACTTCTTTGTAAATTGTAAACTTTTAAATTGTTAATAAATCTTGAATGACAAATGGACTAATTTGGACTTTGCTGAATTTCTTTCTCCAAGATTAAGCCACACTGTTATATTTTGCCGATCTCAATTCTTTTTCCCTGACAGATATTTTGCATCCGTCCTGTTTGGGTTGTGTTTGAACCCAGGACCCTTCAGTTAAGGATCCACTGCGCCACCTAGTGTCCCATCAGAGAAAAGCGACCTCTATCTTTTCATGTCAAGCTCCAGAGGCGAAATGACTGTGCAGTGACCAGGCGCACCTCGCAGTCTCCTCTCACGTTATGGTCCGCCGCAGTCACATGCTAAATTCTGTTAACAATAAAAACAACAACATCTTGCATTTATATGGCGCCTTTAACGCAATAAAACGCCACAAGGCGCTTCACAGAAGCGATTATCAAACACAACTTGACACCAAGACACATAAGGAGATATTAGGACAGGTGACCAAAAGCTTAATCAAAGAGGAAGGTTTTAAGGAGCATCTTAAAGGAGGAGAGAGAGATAGAGAAGCAGAGAGGGTTAGGGAGGGAACTCCACAGTGTAGGGCGTAGACAGCCGAAGGTACGACCGCCAATGGTGGAGCGATTAAAATCGGGGATGCGCAAGAGGAACAGAGATCTCAGGGGGTTTTAGTGCTGGAGGAAGTTACAAAGAAAGGGAGGGGTGAGGCCATAGAAGCATTGTTGGATTGGGAGCCAATGTGGGTCAGCGAGTACAGGGGTGATGGGTGAACGGGACTTGGTGCGAGATAGGATATGGGCAACAAAGTTTTGGATGAGCTCAAGTTTACAGAGGGTGCAACGTGCGAGATAATCCAGGAGATCAATGGAATAGTTGAGTCTATTGGTAACAAAGACATGGATAGCTGAGGCAAGGGCGGAGACGGGCGATGTGACGGAAGTTGAAGTAGGCGGTCTTGGTGATGAAGACGACACAGGGTTGGAAGCTCAGCCGAGGGTCAAATCGGGCGCCAAGTTTGCGAACAGTCAGCTGTTTAATGTGGTCAATGCACCACAAATAATTAGAACCCGAACGACAAATGATACACAATATTAGCGGATTTTTCTGTTACTGTGGCAACAAAGGGGTTTTTAATCCTCCAATAATTACTTCCACGTGATTCCGATATGAGTAGTTATTAACCTTTATCGCTGTTTACAAGCTATTTGTTCCTCTGAGGAATGCGGAGGTCATTGGTTCCCACATCTCTTGAGACGCTGAACCAAGCCCCCCTCAACATCACCCTCTTGCTAAATGTCTCGGGCGCTATGCGAGCTATGCGAGGTGGGATACTTAACTAGTTTTAAACCATATTCTTAAAGTCCCTCCTCTTGAACCTGAGTGAAACCACTCTGGTTCAATTTTCACTTTAACCCTCAACTTTCTCCTTGGCTGCCGAAGATCATCCTGAGTTTATATTTTATCATCATCAGATTTACATAAGCACAGATAGACAAGTACATATTGCTCCAAGTTTCATTGGGTTAATATTATACATTATGATACAGACAAAGAAAATCATAATACCCTGTACAGGAAATTAAAGTGTGCCATATTATCAAGAAATCATGGACTTTAAAGATTCTCCAGTTATCCTGTTGCTAATATCCACCTTATGGATAATTTTTTGCTGAATATTATTTCCCCCCAGCCCAATTTAATTGTTAACTCAAAGGAACCTAACCCTGCACATTGAAAATCCAAATATCTGTGCCCCTCTTTACTTTAATTTCAACCCCCTGTTCTGTTCCAGTTTTATCCCATTATTTTACCACTTCATCTCATTCATCGGCTCTGGAGGAATTTCAATGTCCAATACAATATTTACAGTCTGCTTCAATATCTCAATACATTTTATTGTTTATCGAAGCATTGAAAATTTATGGCACAGAAGGAGGCAATTCGGCCTTTCCTGTCTGCGCTGGCTGAGAACCGAGACACCCGGCCTAATCCCACTTTCCCGCAGTTGGTCCGTCGCCCTGCAGGTCACGGCTCTTCAGGTGCACATCCAGGTATTGTTGAAATGAGTTAAGGGTTTCTGCCTCAAACAACTCTTTCAGGCAGTGAGTTCGAGACCCCCACCAACCTCTGGGTGAATTTTTTTTTTCCCTCATTTCCGCTCTAATCCTAAAAGTAATACCAATCACTTTAAATCTATGCTCCTTGCTTATTGACGCCTCCGCCAAGGGAAATAGGTCCTTCCTATCCACTCTATCTCGGCCCCTCATAATTTTGTACACCTCAATCAAATCACCCCTCAGCCTCCTCTTTTCCAAGGAAAACAACCCCAGCCTATCCAATCTGTCATCATAGCTAAAATTCTCCAATCCTGGCAACATCCTACTAAATCTCCTCTGCACCCTCTCTCGTGCAATTACATCCTTCCTGTAATTTGGTGACCAGAACTGTGCGCAGTACTCAAGCTGTGGCCTAACTAGTGTTTTATACAGTTCTAACATAACATCCATGATTTTGCATTCTATGCCTCGGCTAATAAAGCGAAGCATTCCGTATGTCTTTTTAACCACCATATCCACCTGTCCTGCTACCTTCAGAGATCTGTGGACATGCACTCCAAGGTCCCTCAATTCCTCTGCACCTCTCAGTATCATCCTATTTATTGTGTACTCCCTTGCCTTGTTTGCCCTTTCCAAATGCATTACCTCACACTTCACCGGATTGAATTCCATTTGCCACTTTTCTGCCCATCTGACCAGTCCATTGATATCTTCCTGCAGTCTATAGCTTTCTTCCTCACTATCAACCGCACGGCATATCTTTGTGTCATCCGCAAATTTCTTAATCATGCCCCCTACGTTTAAGTCCAAATCGTTAATGTGCACAAGAAAAAGCAAAGAGCCTAATACCGGAGCCCTGCGGCACCCCACTGGAAACAGCCTTCTAGTCACAAAAACACCCGTCGACGTTAACCCTTTCCTCGCTGCAACTGAGCCAATTTTGGATCCAATTTGCCACATTCCCTTGGATCCCATGGGCCTTTACTTTTTTGACCAATCTGCCATGTGGGACCTTGTCAAAAGCCATCCTAAAATCCATGTACACTACATCAATTGCGCTACCCCCATCGATCCTCCCGGTCACCTCCTCGAAAAATTCAATCAATTCAGTCAGACGCAACCTCCCGTTAACAAATCCGTGCTGACTGTCCTTGACTGTCCTTTTAAATGACAGTTTATCCTGTCCTTCAGAATTGATTCCGATAATTTGCCCACCACGAGGTGAGAATGACTGGCCTATCTTTCGGTCCCTTTTCAAACAACAGTGCAACATTAGCAGTCCTCCAATCCTCTGGCAATACGCCTGTATCCAGTGAATTTTGGAAAACGAAAGCAGGAAGATATGAATGGACTGGTCAGGTGGGCAAATAGGTGGCAAATGGAGTTCAGTCCAGAGAAGTGTAAAGTTAATGCAATTGGGGAGGGCAAACAAGGCAAGGGAATACACAATAAATGGGAGGATACTGAAAGGTGTCGATGAATTGAGGGACTTTGAAGTGCATGTCCACCGATCCCTGAAGGTAGCAGGACAGGTAGATAAGGTGGTTAAGAAGGCATACGGGATACTTTCCTTTATTAGAGGAGGCATAGAATATAAAAGCAGGGAGGTTATGCAGGAACTGTATAAAACACTAGTTAGGCCACAGCTTGAGTACTGCGCAGAGTTCTGGTCACCACATTACAGGAAGGATGTAATTACATTAGAGAGGGTGCAGAGGAGATTTAGAAGGATGTTACCAGGACTGGAGAATTTTAGCTATGATGACAGATTGGATGGGCTGGGGTTGTTTTCCTTGGAACAGAGGAGGCTGAGGGGAGATTTGATTGAGGTGTACAAAATTATGAGGGGCCTTGATAGAGTGGATAGGAAGGACTTATTTCCATTAACGGAGGGTTCATTAACCAGGGGGCATAGATTTAAAGTGATTGGTAGAAGGATTAGAGCGGAAATGTGGAAAACATTTCCACCCAGAATGTGGTGGGGATCTGGAACTCACTGCCTGAGAGGGTGATAGAGGCAGAAACCCTCAACTCATTTCAAAAATACCTGGATGTGCACCTGAAGAGCTGTGACCTGCAGGGCAACAGACCAAATGCGGGAAGGTTGGATTCGGCTTGGTGGCTCGTTTCTCAGATGGCGTGGACACGATGGGCCGAATGGCCTCCTTCTGTGCCGCAAATTTTCTTAGATTCTATGATGGCTGTGTGTCTCATGTGTCTGTCTGTGTGTGTCTCACTTCTTCAAAGCTTTTCCGAGTGTCTCTCTATCGTTCTTTCCCTCTGTCACTCTTTCCCCCGCTCCCCACATTATTTCATCTTTACTGACAAAGAGATTGAAATGTGAAAGACAAGCCTTCTTTCAGCAGATTGTGTGCTCGCTGCCGAGAGTGCTGCCCACTGAGCGACGGCTGACAACTGGACCAGTTCTGCGGCTCTGTGTCATTTTTCATCACTTTGTTCGTCAAAGTCCTGACTAAAATGCTGTTGGGGATGAGGAAAGAGTGACAGAGAGAAGGAAAGACACAGAAGCACTCAGAAAACTGCAAGAGAAATGAATGCGAACCATTTAAAAGCAGCAAATGTATAATCTCCCCGTCGGGCGAATTGACCCGCGGTCCCCCGAGTGACAGGCGGGGATACTCAGCACTGTATTAACGAGGAGCCGGCGTGGCCACAGAAAGGACACTCACCAGAGACGGCGTTAGACACGCTTCAAATTTCAGTGAACCTATTTTATCCATTTATTTGATGACCTTTCATCTCTGCGTTTCAATCTACACGTGTGTGTCTGTCTCTGTGTGTGTGTACCTTTGTGTGTGTCTGTCTCTGTCTGTGTACCTTTGTGTATGTCTGTCTCTCTGTCTGTGTACCTTTGTGTGTGTCTGTCTCTCTGTCTGTGTACCTTTGTGTGTGTCTGTCTCTCAGTGTGTGTACCTTTGTGTGTGAGTATCTATCGGTGTATCAGTGTCTGCGTGTGTACATGGCTGTGTGTGTCTGTGCCTAAAATGAAAATGTTAGAATCCATTATTAAGGAAGTTATCTTTCCTCCCTCAACTAACACCACCAAAACGCAGATTGACTGACCATCCATTTCATTGTTGTATGCGGGATCTTTCTGGTAAACCTCCACTTGGAGATAAATTGCAAGAGAAATGAAAGTGAAGCTTTTAAAGGCAAAAAAACAACAACCTCCCGGTCGGGAAATTGAACCCTGGTTTCCACGGGCCACTGTTGAAAGAAGACTGACCTTTCACATTTCCATCTCTCTGTTCGTCAAGGTCCAGAATAACGTGATGTGGGGAGCGCGGGAGAGAGTGACAGAGAGAGAAAGAGAGAACGTTGGAAAAAGTGAGACACACACACAAACAGGTATATTACACACACAGGAATAATCGTTAAATCTCTCCCCCCACCTTCATGTTTCAAGGTGTCTCTCAGGATCAGTCTTTGTCTCTCTCCCTCTCTCTCTCTCTGTATCTCTCTCTCTCTGTCTGTTTGTCTCTCCCCCTCTCTCTCTCTAATACCCGCAGATCTGAGAATCACAGGGTCAAAGAAGGAAACAGATCGGAACACATTTGTGCTCTGCAACAGACGGGCCCCAAGAATTCAGTCCCCAAACAGTCTCCGCTCAATAATATTCTGAAAGTGACAATCACCTGTTTCATTCTTTTTCTGTTCTATTTTTCTCTGTCGCTTTTGAAGACGAAGCGAGGCAAAGAAGTAAAATTTGTAGTTGGCGTCTTAAAGATGCTTCCTCCCCGTCGGGGAACTAAATCCCTGGCTGAGGGGGGATATCTCACCACGATGGAGAATATCCAATTGGAAATGATTTTTCCGAAGCCTTTTAATCGCCCCACGTCCCCGTGTCTCGCCATCTCAGGGAGGAGGTCAAACTGGCCGGAAAAACTTGGACCATTTAACGATTCAACCGGAGCCGTTTTCCTGGGAGTCGGTTTTGAAACAGGACACAGGCTCAATGTGTTCCAATCTGTTTCCTTCTTTGACCCTGTGATTCTCAAATCTGCGGGTATTGGACAGATGGAGGGAGAGAGACTGACACAGACTCAGACAGACCGAGAGAGTCTCTTTCTGTCCCAGTGTCTCTCTCTCTTTCTGAGTGTCTCTCTTTATCACTCTTTTCCTCGCACCCCAAATCACTTTATTCTGGATCTTAACCAACAGAGAGATGGAAATGTGAACGGTGAGTCTTCTTCAAACAGTGGACCGTGGAAAGTTCAACAAACTGACATCAAATGGGTCATTTCATTAAAAATTGAAGCCGGCACGGACGGGGATCGCACGGACAGACACATCACACACTCACACATAGAGGTGTACCTGGCTGTGTGTGTGTGTGTGTGTCATGTGTCTGAGCGTGTGTGTCACTTCTTCAACGCTTTTCAGAGTTTCTCTCTGTCACACTTTCCCCGCTCCACACATCATTTCATCCTGGACTTTGACTGACAATGAAAATGAAGCAGTGAGACTCAAGAATATTACACACCACGCTAAACTGCGAAACGACCAGGATGGCCGAGTGGTTAAAGCGTTGGACTTAAACTCTCATGGGTTTATACCCGCGTGGGTTCGTACCCCACTCCTGGTAGTTGTTGCATTTTGATACTGCTCACTTTAAATCTTCTTCAATTTGCATCAGAGAAACATGGAAAGGTGACAGCACGGAAGGAGGCGATTCGGCCATTCGGTCCGTGCCGGCTCCATGCAAGAGCATTCCAGTTATTCCCACTGCCCCCCCCCCCCCCCCACCCCGTAGCCCTGATTTTTTTCCCTCTGCAGCAAAAACACCATCACTCTCTGCAGCCCAAACACCATCACCCTCTGCAGCCGCCGACTCACCACCTGCTGCAGCCCGAGTGTCCTCAGACGGCTGTGCACCTGTGGGAAGGAAGAACAAAATGTTCCACTGGTGAAGCATGTTCATCGGTCACATCACAGACGCCCACACGCTGCACGAGCATGGTCAGACTCGAATCTCCTTTTCCCATCCTTCAGACAACACGCAGGTTTTAAACATGCAGCTGGCCAATAGAGGAATGTGAAACTCACCTTTCCTCGCTCCAGTGTCTGATCGGACACCAGGCACTAAACTGGAAGTGTTGCCCTGCAGCTGAGTGGCCCTTTCTTCATGCTCGGTCATCTCCCTCATAAAGGCTGAACCGCCGCCGGTCTTCGACCTCTCACGGTTGTTAATAGCCATTTTACACGACAGGACATTGAACAACAAAAATCAGTTTGTGCTTGTTTGTGTGAGAGAGATAAGTTGGGGGTTTGGAGACAGGGTCTAATTCACTAATTGTAATTTAACACCTCAAATCTCTGGAGTAGGGATAAAAGATCTCGAAAAGCATTTAGTGAGGCCCGTCCACAATGGCAAATGAGTTTTACGACCAGTTGCCATTGGATTGAACCTTGATCACACCACCCAGAAACACCCTGTGTTTGTGCATTCGGAAAACTCAGCACAATTAAATCTGAACTTTTGAATTTCTAAAACGCTCTATACATCCTGGCCGACTGCATTAAATCATTGATTTTTTGCGGCCCTGTTCCGCTCTCCGTGACACGGTGCTGTTCGTGCTCAGAACCTGTGCCACCTCCTTCCACACCAACACGCTAACTTTCTGTGCCGCCCGAGACTTCCGTTCCCCAGAAGCCTCCGAAGCCTCACCTCAACCTCATTGAGGAGTGTGGAGAGGTCTTCATCACAACATTTGTTTCACCTCTTCTCATTCATCTTTTGCTGTTCCATCATTTTTCTCAGTGTAAAAACAGCCTTTTCAAAAACAGTTCATTTTATTTTACACTCCTTTTTAAAGACTGTTTATTTAAGTTTCCACTGCTTTTTAAAAATGCATTTAAATTCGGCTTTTTATAAAAAGTTTATTTTGAATTTACAATTGCATGAAGAACACGAACTTTCAATGAGAAGTCTGTTCACCTCTTTGAGCAATGAAGGCTGGAGCTGTGGGCGTGACTTCACTTCCTGACAGATTTTGTGGGCGTGTCTTCTCCTCTCACAGACATTTCCAGCCGCGGCAACCAACGCTGCTCAGAGGCTCGGGGGACTGAGCAGGATTGGATTCATGGTCCAATTCAAACAATTCGACGCAGAAAAGCCCGCCGGAAGGAATTTCGTTAATTTAAATCGAAGGAGCGGCGGTGAACTTTGATTCGACGCTCCGAACAATTTCTGGCAAGATCTGCCTCATGCTTCCTAACTGACCATTGCATTATCAGACTCCATGTATACTTACTGACCATTGTATTATCAGCCCCGATGTATCCTTACTGACCATTGTATTATCAGCCTCGATGTATCCTTACTGACCATTGTGTTATCAGACCCCATGTATACTTACTGACCATTTTATTATCAGCCCCGATGTATCCTTACTGACCATTGTGTTATCAGACCCCATGTATACTTACTGACCATTGTATTATCACTCCCATGTATCCTTACTGACCATTGTATTATCAGTCCCCATGTATACTTACTGACCATTGTATTATCACTCCCATGTATCCTTACTGACCATTGTATTATCAGTCCACGTGTACACTTACTGACCATTGCATTATCAGCCGCCGCGTATACTTATTGACCATTGTATTATCAGCCCCCATGTGTACTTACTGACAATTGTATTATCAGCCCCCATGTATACTTAAAAGACCATTGTATTATCAACCCCCATGTATACTTACTGACCATTGTATGATCAGCCGCCATGTATACTTACTGAGCATTTTATTATCATCCGCCATGTATACGTACGGACCATTCTATCATCACTCCCATGTATCCTTACTCACCATTATATTATCACTCCCATGTGTACTTAAAGACTATTGTATTATCAGCCCCCATGTATACGTACTGGCCATTGTATTGTCAGCCCCCGTGTACACTTACTGACCATTCAATTATCAGCCGCCGTGTAAACTTACTGGCCATTCTATTTTCAGCCCCCATGTATACGTACTGGCCATTGTATTGTCAGCACCCTTGTATACTTATTGACCATTGTATTAATACTCCCCGTGGATAATTACTGACCATTGTATTATCGGCCCCCATGTCTACACACTGACCACTATTATCGGCCCCCATGTATCCTCAGTAACCATTGTATTATCAGGCCCCATGCATCCTTACTGACCATTGAATTATCAGGCCCCATGAATCCTTCGTAACCATTATATTTTCAGGCCACATGCATCCTTTGTAACCATTATATTATCAGCCCCCATGTATCCTTGGTAAATATTGTATTATCAGCCCTCATGTATACTTACTGACCATTGTATTATCAGCCCCGATGTATCCTTACTGACCATTGTATTATCAGACCCCATGTATGCTTACTGACCATTGTATTATCAGACCCCATGTATACTTCCTGACCAGTATATTATCAGACCCCATGTATCCATACTGACCATTGTATTATCAGCCCTCATGTATCGTGACTGACCATTGTATTATCAGCCCCCATGTATATTGACTGACCATTGTATTATCAGCCCCCATGTATCCTTACTGACCATTGTATTATCAGACCCCATGTATACTTCCTGACCAGTATATTATCAGACCCCATGTATCCATACTGACCATTGTATTATCAGCCCTCATGTATCGTGACTGACCATTGTATTATCAGCCCCCATGTATCATTACTGACCATTGTATTATCAGCCCCCATGTATCGTGACTGACCATTGTATTATCAGCCCCCATGTATCGTGACTGACCATTGTATTATCAGCCCCCATGTATCCTTACTGACCATTGTATTATCAGACCCCATGTATACTTCCTGACCAGTATATTATCAGACCCCATGTATCCTTACTGACCATTGTATTATCAGCCCCCATATATCCTGACTATCCATTGTAATATCAGACCCCATGTATAGTCACTGAGCATTTTATTATCTGCCCCCATGTATCCTTACTGACCATTGTAAATCCAGACTCCATGTATACTTACTGACCATTATATTATCAGTCTCCATGTATCCTGACTGACCATTGTAATATCAGCCCCCATGTATAATTACTGACCATTGTGTTGTCAGGCCCCATGCATCCTTAGTAACTACCGTATTATCAGACCCCATGCATCCTTAGAAACCATTGTATTATCAGCCCCTATGTGTCCTTACTGACCATTGTACTATCAGACCCCATGTATACTTACTGACCATTATATTATCAGCCGCCATGTATCCTTACTGACCATTGTAATATCAGACCCCATGTATACTTACTGACCATTATATTATCAGCACCCATCTTTACTTACTGACCATTGTATTATCGGCCCCCGTGTATACTAACTGGCCATTGTATTTTCAGCCCCCATGTATTTTCAGGCCCCATGTATACTTGCTGACCACTGTATTATCAATCCCATGTATCCTGACTGACGATTGTATTATGAACCGTCATGTATTCTTACTGACCATTGCATTATCACTCGCATGTATTCGTACTGTCAATTGTAATATCTGTGTCCAATTATCTTTACTGACCATTGTATTACCACCACCATGTGTTCTTACAGACCACTCCATTATCAGCCCCCATGTCTCCTCACTGACCATTGCATTATTTGCCTAAAATATCCTAAATGAGCATGTAAATGTCAGATCCCATGTATTCTAACCGACTATTGAATTAAGGGCCCAATGTTTCCTTAATGAATATTGTATTATCACCCCCGTGTATTTTTATGGATCATTGTGTTATCACCCCCGTGTATTTTTACTGATCATTGTATTATTACCACCGATGTATCCTTATTGCCATTGCATTATCACACCCCATGTATAATTACTGACCATTGTATTATCAATCCCATCTCTCCTTACTGACCATTATATTATCAGCCCCCAAGTATCCTTACTGCCCATTGTATTATAACCCCCATTTATCATAATTGACCATTGTATCATCTGCATCCAAGTATCCTTATCGACCATTGCATTATCACATCTCAAGTATCCGTACTGACCGTTGCATTATCACCCCTACACATTATTAGTGATCATTATATTATCTGCCCCATTTACAGTTGCTGACCATGGCAGTATCACACTCCACGCATCCTTACTGACCATTGTCGGATAAACCCCAGGTATTCTTCCTGACTGCTGTATTATCATTCCGCTGTGTTCATGCTGACCGTTACATTATCATACAAATGTGTTCTTTCTGACCATTGCATTAGCAAACCCCGTGTTTCCTCACTGATCATTGCATTATCTGCATTCAAGAATCCTTGAGGAACATTCAGTTGTCACCCACATGTATCCGTACAGGACATTGCATTATCACACCAAATGTATCCTTACTGACCATTGTATTATCAGTCCCCATGTATCCTTACTGACCATTGTATTATCAGCCCCCATGTATCCTTACTGACCATTATATTATCAGTCCCAATATATCCTGACTGACCATTACTTGATCTGCTTCAATCTATCCTTGTTGTCTTTTGCACTTTTGTTTACTCCACCCCAGAAAACGTATTTGAAACATTCTGAAATTGCCGGCTGAATTCATATCACAGAAATAATCTGAACTCTGTCAGTGAAGATGCTCTCTCTTCACATCAGCACTGCAAGACTGCGGGATTCAGATTTTCTTTTTTACGTCATTTTCTTTTACTAATATTCAGAACTTTCGGTAGCTTCACGTCACATCAGTAAAATGCTTGTTTATCTATAATTGTCAATATGGAGTGATGGTGTTGAGGGATTAAGCCGACCTGTTTGTTTACTGACCTTAATTAATGTCAATGTGTCGTTTAATTGTCTCACTGGAGAGTTCCCTCAGGCCATAAATAAGGACTGTTTCCAAGGCGTCACAGCAAATTGTTTGATGCAGCTTTGCCTCCAGAACAAACAGTGATCATTGGATCTCACAGATAATGAAATCATGTTCTTGTTTGTTCCAACTGAGCTTCGGATTCTGTGGGCAATTTATCATGTACAAAAGATTTACTATCCGCTCCTCGCTGCTGTTGGTGTTCCTGGTAAGTCATTATTTCAGCAATTAATTCTGTAAACCATATTTAACTGTATTTACTGTCCTTGTCCTTTAGACCCGGTTATTAATTGTATTCAGTGTAATCCTCTTGTTCAATGTCTGGTAATGCACCTTGTTTCCTTCATGTAACATGTGAACAGTTCCCGATTCATTGGTCCCAGTCCAATGAACAGTCTGTTCTTTTTATGACTTTCTTCAACTGATGGTCATTTTTTAGGATTTGCCTGTTATTTGAGTCTCGTACACAAGGAATGTTGGTGGACGATTCTCTTTATTGAACAGTTTGCCGTCTGCTCTCTGCACTGAACCCTAGTATCGGATCAGAAATATGTGTTCATAGAGTAAGACAGCTGCCTGGAGCTGAATCATTGTTGGATATTGTCCAATATTTCAGAGTGTATTGGTGACCTATCTGTTAGCGCTGCTTTCCACAGATCAGTGTCTTTAACTATAACCAGCAGACCTTAAAACTCCTGTTACCTGTGAACAAGTAACTTGAATTGTCTTTCCCAAGGGTTTCTAACTGTTTCAGCATTGTTTTTTCCAAGTTGCAATCTGTTAAGGTTCTGATCAGTTGTTTTGAGAAACAAAAGCCAGTTCGAAGCTTTTCGAAGCTTCTGCTCATCGTTACTTTCATTCAGATCAGTTGTTGTTGAAAACCGAAGCTTCTCAAAGTTTCTGCACATTGCTGCCTTTGCAGTTTAAACTTACAATGTCCAAATGTAATGTCCAAAGGGGCAAAGTTAACCCTTTCATTCACGGTTCTCTCTCGTCTCCTCTTCAAATCTGCCGTCATCACCCCATCCTCAAAAAAAAATCCATGACCCCTCGGTCCTTGTAAATTACGGCCCCATCTCCAACCTCCCTTTCCTCTCCTTGAACGTGTTGTCGTTTCCAAAATCTGTGCCCATCTTTCCTGCAAATGCATAAGCGACCTCTCCAATCAGGTTTCCACCGCTGACGCAGCACTGAGACGGCCCGAATCAAAGTCACAAAAGACATCCCATGTGACTGACCGTGGAAAACTATCCCTCCTCTTCCTTCTTGGCCTGTCTGCAGCATTTGACACGGGTGCCCGCACCATCCTCCTCCAACGCCTCTCGTCCGTTTTCCAACTGCCCTCGCCTGGTTCCATTCCTTTCGATCCAGGCTTGGCCAGAGAATCTCCTGCAATGATTCATCTTCCCGCCCACACACCGTTATCTCTGGTGTCCCACAAGGAACAATCCTTGACCTCCTCCGATTTCACATATTCAAGCTTCCCCTCGGTGACATCATCCGAAAACACAAAGTCAGATTCCACATGTCAATGACACCCAGCTGTCCCTCACCACCGCCTCTCTCCACCCCTTCACTCTCTCTGATTTCTCACACTGCTTGTCCGACATCCAGTACTGGATGAGCAAAAATTTCATCCATTCAAACATTAGAAAGACTGAAGCCATTGTCTTCGGCCCCAATCACAAATTCCGTTCATTCACAACTGATTCCATCCCCCTCCCTGGCCACAGTCTGAGGCTGAACCGGACCAGTAGGCGTTCTGTTTGACCCTGAGCTGAGCTTCTGACCCCATATCCTCTCCATCACCAAGACCGCCTACTTCCACCTCCCGAACATCGCCTGTCTCTGCCCCAGCCTCAGCCCATCTTCTGCTGAATTCCTGATCCGTGGTTTTGTTCCCTCCAAACTCGACTTTTCCAATGCTCTTCTGGCCGCCATCCCACCCACCACCCTCCATTAACTTGAGCTCATCCAAAACTCTGCTGCCCGTTTACTAACTGACATTAAATCCCATTCACCCATCACCCCTGTGCTTCCTGACCGACATTGGCTCCCGGTCGAGCAACGTCTCAATTTAAAAATTCTTATCCTTGTGTTACATAGAAACTACAGCTCACAAACAGGCCATTCGGCCCAACTGGTCTATGCCGGTGTTTATGCTCCACACGAGCCTCCTCCCATTCGACTTCATCTCACCCTATCAGCATATCCTTCAATTTATTTCTCCCTCATGTACTTCCCCTTAAATGCATCTATTCTATTCGCTTCAACTATTCCTTGTGGTAGCAAGTTCTGCATTCAAAACACTCTCTGGGTAAATAAGTTTCTCCTGAATTGCTTGTTGGATTGATTGGTGACTATATTATATTTATGACCCCCAGTGTTGACCGCCATCCACCTCAGCCCCCCGCGACAAATGGGAACATTTTCTCTCCGTCCACCTCACCAAGCCCTCAAAAATTTTCAAGATCTCTACAATGTCCCCCCTCAGCCTTCCCTTTTTTCGAGAAAAGAGCCCCAGCCTGTTGAGCCTTTCCTGATAACTATGTCCTCTCAGTTCTGGTATCATCCTTGTAATTATTTTTGCACTCTCTCCAGTGCATCTGAACCCTTCATATAATATGGAGACCACAATTGCGCACAGTGCTCCAAGTGTTGTCTAACCACTGGTCATAAATCACTGGTCAGGCCTCAGCTGTCCAATTGTGTCCAATTCTGGGCATCTCGCTTCAGGAAGGAAGTCAAGGTCCTGGGGAGGGTGGAGAGGAGATTTACTAGAATGATACCAGGGTTAAGGGACTTCAATTATGTGGAGAGACTGGAGAAGCTGTGATTGTTCTCCGCGTGTTCAATTTCCAACAGAGCTACACCCCTCCCTGTCTCAGTAACTCTGCGTTCCTCCATCCATGCCCCCTTGTATCATTGGTCTGGACATCTTTTGGGTCTATGCTGCTGGTGGGACAAGATGGAGATGGAGGAATCAGCGATGTTTGCTCATTGACATGATTCTGTGAGTACGATTATGTCAGGCTTGTGCTTAACTCGTCTTCAGGACAAATCTCCATCTTGAGAACTATCTCTCAGATATTATTGAAGAGAACTGTGAAATGCTGAACGGACTGAGATTGGTTTAGTCTTACTATTCCTCGGTCGCTGATGGCAGATCCATCTGAATTTATTGCAATCATTGAAACTTGTAGCGATTGTTTACAATTGGCTGCCTTGCTGGACAACATCAGAGGGCATCAAATGTCAATCACTCATTCGGGAATGGAGTTACATGTAGGTCGGTCTGGGTAGAGTGGGATGCAGTTAGGTTTTAGAGACCGTTTCGCAGTTTTGCATGGCTATTTTTGCGATAGAATTACCAGATTTCTTCAATTAAATTTCACGATTTACGTTGGTGGGATTTGAAGTACGGACCCCAGGGTTAGTTCACCAATACCAGGACAAATAGCCTGCAGAAACCGCTTGTTTCCCACCGCATTTATTCCGCATCACAAAGACCGCCGCTGTGACATCACCTGCCTCCTCCCTAACATCAACATTTGAAAGCCTCATTCAAATCTTTATCACCTCCAGACTCGATTATAAAAATACTCCCCCGGCTGGACTCCCATCCTCCATCTTCTGTAAACTTCAATTCACCTAAAACAATGCTGCCTGTATCCCATCGTGCACCAACTCCGGGCCGCCCTTCAATCTCAACACTCTATTCCTGTAAATCCAGTCTCGTGTCCACCCTCCTCTCCCTTCACTCCACCAGTGATGGCCGTGACTCCAGTCTCTTGTCCATCCTCCTCTCCCTTCACTCCACCAGTGGTGACCGTGACTCCAGTCTCTTGTCCATCCACCTCTCCCTTCACTCCACCAGTGGTGGCCGTGACTCCAGTCTCTTGTCCATCCTCCTCTCCCTTCACTCCACCAGTGGTGGCCGTGACTCCAGTCTCTTGTCCATCCTCCTCTCCCTTCACTCCACCAGTGGTGACCGTGACTCCAGTCTCTTGTCCATCCTCCTCTCCCTTCACTCCACCAGTGGTGACCGTGACTCCAGTCTCTTGTCCATCCTCCTCTCCCTTCACTCCACCAGTGGTGACCGTGACTCCAGTCTCTTGTCCACCCTCCTCTCCCTTCACTCCACCAGTGGTGACCGTGACTCCAGTCTCTTGTCCATCCTCCTCTCCCTTCACTCCACCAGTGGTGGCCGTGGCTCCAGTCTCTTGTCCACCCTCCTCTCCCTTCACTCCACCAGTGGTGACCGTGACTCCAGTCTCTTGTCCATCCTCCTCTCCCTTCACTCCATCAGTGGTGGCCGTGACTCCAGTCTCTTGTCCATCCTCCTCTCCCTTCACTCCACCAGTGGTGACCGTGACTCCAGTCTCTTGTCCATCCTCCTCTCCCTTCACTCCATCAGTGATGGCCGTGACTCCAGTCTCTTGTCCCTCCTCTCCCTTCACTCCACCAGTGGTGGCCGTGACTCCAGTCACTTGTCCACCCTCCTCTCCCTTCACTCCACCAAAGATGGCCGTGACTCCAGTCTCTTGTCCACCCTCCTCTCCCTTCACTCCACCAGTGGTGACCGTGACTCCAGTCTCTTGTCCACCCTCCTGTCCCTTCACTCCACCAGTGGTGGCCGTGACTCCAGTCTCTTGTCCACCCTCCTCTCCCTTCACTCCACCAGTGGTGACCGTGACTCCAGTCTCTTGTCCACCCTCCTCTCCCTTCACTCCACCAGTGGTGACCGTGACTCCAGTCTCTTGTCCACCCTCCTCTCCCTTCACTCCACCAGTGATGGCCGTGACTCCAGTCTCTTGTCCATCCTCCTCTCCCTTCACTCCACCAGTGATGGCCGTGACTCCAGTCTCTTGTCCATCCTCCTCTCCCTTCACTCCACCAGTGGTGACCGTGACTCCAGTCTCTTGTCCTCCCTCCTCTCCCTTCACTCCACCAGTGATGGCCGTGACTCCAGTCTCTTGTCCACCCTCCTGTCCCTTCACTCCACCAGTGGTGGCCGTGACTCCAGTCTCTTGTCCTCCCTCCTCTCCCTTCACTCCACCAGTGATGGCCGTGACTCCAGTCTCTTGTCCACCCTCCTCTCCCTTCACTCCACCAGTGGTGGCCGTGACTCCAGTCTCTTGTCCTCCCTCCTCTCCCTTCACTCCACCAGTGATGGCCGTGACTCCAGTCTCTTGTCCTCCCTCCTCTCCCTTCACTCCACCAGTGATGGCCGTGAATCCAGTCTCTTGTCCACCCTCCTCTCCCTTCACTCCACCAGTGGTGGCCGTGACTCCAGTCTCTTGTCCTCCCTCCTCTCCCTTCACTCCACCAGTGATGGCCGTGACTCCAGTCTCTTGTCCACCCTCCTCTCCCTTCACTCCACCAGTGGTGGCCGTGACTCCAGTCTCTTGTCCATCCTCCTCTCCCTTCACTCCACCAGTGGTGGCCGTGACTACAGTCTCTTGTCCATCCTCCTCTCCCTTCACTCCACCAGTGGTGGCCGTGACTCCAGTCTCTTGTCCTCCCTCCTCTCCCTTCACTCCACCAGTGATGGCCGTGACTCCAGTCTCTTGTCCATCCTCCTCTCCCTTCACTCCACCAGTGATGGCCGTGACTCCAGTCTCTTGTCCATCCTCCTCTCCCTTCACTCCACCAGTGGTGGCCCTGACTCCAGTCTCTTGTCCACCCTCCTCTCCGTTCACTCCACCAGTGGTGACCGTGACTCCAGTCTCTTCTCCATCCTCCTCTCCCTTCACTCCACCAGTGGTGGCCGTGACTCCAGTCTCTTGTCCTCCCTCCTCTCCCTTCACTCCACCAGTGATGGCCGTGACTCCAGTCTCTTGTCCATCCTCCTCTCCCTTCACTCCACCAGTGATGGCCGTGACTCCAGTCTCTTGTCCACCCTCCTCTCCCTTCACTCCACCAGTGGTGACCGTGACTCCAGTCTCTTGTCCACCCTCCTCTCCCTTCACTCCATCAGTGATGGCCGTGACTCCAGTCTCTTGTCCTCCCTCCTCTCCCTTCACTCCACCAGTGGTGGCCGTGACTCCAGTCTCTTGTCCATCCTCCTCTCCCTTCACTCCACCAGTGGTGAACGTGACTCCAGTCTCTTGTCCACCCTCCTCTCCCTTCACTCCACCAGTGGTGACCGTGACTCCAGTCTCTTGTCCATCCTCCTCTCCCTTCACTCCAGCAGTGGTGGTCGTGACTCCAGTCTCTTGTCTACCCTCCTCTCCCTTCACTCCACCAGTGGTGGCCGAGACTCCAGTCTCTTGTCCACCCTCCTCTCCCTTCACTCCACCAGTGGTGACCGTGACTCCAGTCTCTTGTCCATCCTCCTCTCCCTTCACTCCAGCAGTGGTGGTCGTGACTCCAGTCTCTTGTCCATCCTGCTCTCCCTTCACTCCAGCAGTGGTGGCCCTGACTCCAGTCTCTTGTCCATCCTCCTCTCCCTTCACTCCACCAGTGGTGGCCGTGACTCCAGTCTCTTGTCCATCCTCCTCTCCCTTCACTCCACCAGTGGTGGCCGTGACTCCAGTCTCTTGTCCATCCTCCTCTCCCTTCACTCCACCAGTGGTGGCCCTGACTCCAGTCTCTTGTCCACCCTCCTCTCCCTTCACTCCACCAGTGGTGGCCGTGACTCCAGTCTCTTGTCCATCCTCCTCTCCCTTCACTCCACCAGTGGTGGCCGTGACTCCAGTCTCTTGTCCACCCTCCTCTCCCTTCACTCCACCAGTGGTGACCGTGACTCCAGTCTCTTGTCCATCCTCCTCTCCCTTCACTCCACCAGTGGTGTCCGTGACTCCAGTCTCTTGTCCACCCTCCTCTCCCTACACTCCACCAGTGGTGACCGTGACTCCAGTCTCTTGTCCATCATCCTCTCCCTTCACTCCACCAGTGGTGACCATGACTCCAGTCTCTTGTCCACCTTCCTCTCCCTTCACTCCACCAGTGGTGGCCGTGACTCCAGTCTCTTGTCCATCCTCCTCTCCCTTCACTCCACCAGTGGTGACCGTGACTCCAGTCTCTTGTCCACCCTCCTCTCCCTTCACTCCACCAGTGGTGGCCCTGACTCCAGTCTCTTGTCCATCCTCCTCTCCCTTCACTCCACCAGTGGTGGCCGTGACTCCAGTCTCTTGTCCATCCTCCTGTCCCTTCACTCCACCAGTGGTGACCGTGACTCCAGTCTCTTGTCCATCCTCCTCTCCCTTCACTCCACCAGTGGTGACCGTGACTCCAGTCTCTTGTCCACCCTCCTCTCCCTTCACTCCACCAGTGGTGACCGTGACTCCAGTCTCTTGTCCATCCTCCTCTCCCTTCACTCCACCAGTGGTGGCCGTGGCTCCAGTCTCTTGTCCACCCTCCTCTCCCTTCACTCCACCAGTGGTGACCGTGACTCCAGTCTCTTGTCCATCCTCCTCTCCCTTCACTCCATCAGTGGTGGCCGTGACTCCAGTCTCTTGTCCATCCTCCTCTCCCTTCACTCCACCAGTGGTGACCGTGACTCCAGTCTCTTGTCCATCCTCCTCTCCCTTCACTCCATCAGTGATGGCCGTGACTCCAGTCTCTTGTCCCTCCTCTCCCTTCACTCCACCAGTGGTGGCCGTGACTCCAGTCACTTGTCCACCCTCCTCTCCCTTCACTCCACCAAAGATGGCCGTGACTCCAGTCTCTTGTCCACCCTCCTCTCCCTTCACTCCACCAGTGGTGACCGTGACTCCAGTCTCTTGTCCACCCTCCTGTCCCTTCACTCCACCAGTGGTGGCCGTGACTCCAGTCTCTTGTCCACCCTCCTCTCCCTTCACTCCACCAGTGGTGACCGTGACTCCAGTCTCTTGTCCACCCTCCTCTCCCTTCACTCCACCAGTGGTGACCGTGACTCCAGTCTCTTGTCCACCCTCCTCTCCCTTCACTCCACCAGTGATGGCCGTGACTCCAGTCTCTTGTCCATCCTCCTCTCCCTTCACTCCACCAGTGATGGCCGTGACTCCAGTCTCTTGTCCATCCTCCTCTCCCTTCACTCCACCAGTGGTGACCGTGACTCCAGTCTCTTGTCCTCCCTCCTCTCCCTTCACTCCACCAGTGATGGCCGTGACTCCAGTCTCTTGTCCACCCTCCTGTCCCTTCACTCCACCAGTGGTGGCCGTGACTCCAGTCTCTTGTCCTCCCTCCTCTCCCTTCACTCCACCAGTGATGGCCGTGACTCCAGTCTCTTGTCCACCCTCCTCTCCCTTCACTCCACCAGTGGTGGCCGTGACTCCAGTCTCTTGTCCTCCCTCCTCTCCCTTCACTCCACCAGTGATGGCCGTGACTCCAGTCTCTTGTCCTCCCTCCTCTCCCTTCACTCCACCAGTGATGGCCGTGAATCCAGTCTCTTGTCCACCCTCCTCTCCCTTCACTCCACCAGTGGTGGCCGTGACTCCAGTCTCTTGTCCTCCCTCCTCTCCCTTCACTCCACCAGTGATGGCCGTGACTCCAGTCTCTTGTCCACCCTCCTCTCCCTTCACTCCACCAGTGGTGGCCGTGACTCCAGTCTCTTGTCCATCCTCCTCTCCCTTCACTCCACCAGTGGTGGCCGTGACTACAGTCTCTTGTCCATCCTCCTCTCCCTTCACTCCACCAGTGGTGGCCGTGACTCCAGTCTCTTGTCCTCCCTCCTCTCCCTTCACTCCACCAGTGATGGCCGTGACTCCAGTCTCTTGTCCATCCTCCTCTCCCTTCACTCCACCAGTGATGGCCGTGACTCCAGTCTCTTGTCCATCCTCCTCTCCCTTCACTCCACCAGTGGTGGCCCTGACTCCAGTCTCTTGTCCACCCTCCTCTCCGTTCACTCCACCAGTGGTGACCGTGACTCCAGTCTCTTCTCCATCCTCCTCTCCCTTCACTCCACCAGTGGTGGCCGTGACTCCAGTCTCTTGTCCTCCCTCCTCTCCCTTCACTCCACCAGTGATGGCCGTGACTCCAGTCTCTTGTCCATCCTCCTCTCCCTTCACTCCACCAGTGATGGCCGTGACTCCAGTCTCTTGTCCACCCTCCTCTCCCTTCACTCCACCAGTGGTGACCGTGACTCCAGTCTCTTGTCCACCCTCCTCTCCCTTCACTCCATCAGTGATGGCCGTGACTCCAGTCTCTTGTCCTCCCTCCTCTCCCTTCACTCCACCAGTGGTGGCCGTGACTCCAGTCTCTTGTCCATCCTCCTCTCCCTTCACTCCACCAGTGGTGAACGTGACTCCAGTCTCTTGTCCACCCTCCTCTCCCTTCACTCCACCAGTGGTGACCGTGACTCCAGTCTCTTGTCCATCCTCCTCTCCCTTCACTCCAGCAGTGGTGGTCGTGACTCCAGTCTCTTGTCTACCCTCCTCTCCCTTCACTCCACCAGTGGTGGCCGAGACTCCAGTCTCTTGTCCACCCTCCTCTCCCTTCACTCCACCAGTGGTGACCGTGACTCCAGTCTCTTGTCCATCCTCCTCTCCCTTCACTCCAGCAGTGGTGGTCGTGACTCCAGTCTCTTGTCCATCCTGCTCTCCCTTCACTCCAGCAGTGGTGGCCCTGACTCCAGTCTCTTGTCCATCCTCCTCTCCCTTCACTCCACCAGTGGTGGCCGTGACTCCAGTCTCTTGTCCATCCTCCTCTCCCTTCACTCCACCAGTGGTGGCCGTGACTCCAGTCTCTTGTCCATCCTCCTCTCCCTTCACTCCACCAGTGGTGGCCCTGACTCCAGTCTCTTGTCCACCCTCCTCTCCCTTCACTCCACCAGTGGTGGCCGTGACTCCAGTCTCTTGTCCATCCTCCTCTCCCTTCACTCCACCAGTGGTGGCCGTGACTCCAGTCTCTTGTCCACCCTCCTCTCCCTTCACTCCACCAGTGGTGACCGTGACTCCAGTCTCTTGTCCATCCTCCTCTCCCTTCACTCCACCAGTGGTGTCCGTGACTCCAGTCTCTTGTCCACCCTCCTCTCCCTACACTCCACCAGTGGTGACCGTGACTCCAGTCTCTTGTCCATCATCCTCTCCCTTCACTCCACCAGTGGTGACCATGACTCCAGTCTCTTGTCCACCTTCCTCTCCCTTCACTCCACCAGTGGTGGCCGTGACTCCAGTCTCTTGTCCATCCTCCTCTCCCTTCACTCCACCAGTGGTGACCGTGACTCCAGTCTCTTGTCCACCCTCCTCTCCCTTCACTCCACCAGTGGTGGCCCTGACTCCAGTCTCTTGTCCATCCTCCTCTCCCTTCACTCCACCAGTGGTGGCCGTGACTCCAGTCTCTTGTCCATCCTCCTGTCCCTTCACTCCACCAGTGGTGGCCGTGACTCCAGTCTCTTGTCCACCCTCCTCTCCCTTCACTCCACCAGTGGTGGCCGTGACTCCAGTCTCTTGTCCACCCTCCTGTCCCTTCACTCCACCAGTGGTGACCGTGACTCCAGTCCCTTGTCCACCCTCCTCTCCCTTTACTCCACCAGTGGTGGCCGTGACTCCAGTCTCTTGTCCACCCTCCTCTCCCTTCACTCCACCAGTGGTGACCGTGACTCCAGTCTCTTGTCCATCCTCCTCTCCCTTCACTCCACCAGTGGTGACCGTGACTCCAGTCTCTTGTCCATCCTCCTCTCCCTTTCCTCCACCAGTGGTGGTCGTGACTCCAGTCTCTTGTCCACCCTCCTCTCCCTTCACTCCACCAGTGATGGCCGTGACTCCAGTTTCTTGTCCACCCTCCTCTCCCTTCACTCCACCAGTGGTGGCCGTGACTCCAGTCTCTTGTCCACCCTCCTCTCCCTTCACTCCACCAGTGATGGCCGTGACTCCAGTCTCTTGTCCTCCCTCCTCTCCCTTCACTCCACCAGTGGTGGCCGTGACTCCAGTCTCTTGTCCACCCTCCTCTCCCTTCACTCCACCAGTGGTGGCCGTGACTCCAGTCTCTTGTCCACCCTCCTCTCCCTTCACTCCACCAGTGATGGCCGTGACTCCAGTCTCTTGTCCATCCTCCTCTCCCTTTACTCCACCAGTGGTGGCCGTGACTCAAGTCTCTTGTCCATCCTCCTCTCCCTTTACTCCACCAGTGGTGACCGTGACTCCAGTCACTTGTCCATCCTCCTCTCCCTTCACTCCACCAGTGGTGACCGTGACTCCAGTCTCTTGTCCTCCCTCCTCTCCCTTCACTCCACCAGTGATGGCCGTGACTCCAGTCTCTTGTCCACCCTCCTCTCCCTTCACTCCACCAGTGGTGGCCGTGACTCCAGTCTCTTGTCCATCCTCCTCTCCCTTCACTCCACCAGTGGTGGCCGTGACTCAAGTCTCTTGTCCATCCTCCTCTCCCTTCACTCCACCAGTGGTGGCCGTGACTCCAGTCTCTTGTCCACCCTCCTCTCCCTTCACTCCATCAGTGATGGCCGTGACTCCAGTCTCTTGTCCTCCCTCCTCTCCCTTCACTCCACCAGTGGTGACCGTGACTCCAGTCTCTTGTTCATCCTCCTCTCCCTTCACTCCATCAGTGATGGCCGTGACTCCAGTCTCTTGTCCACCCTCCTCTCCCTTCACTCCACCAGTGGTGACCGTGACTCCAGTCTCTTGTCCTCCCTCCTCTCCCTTCACTCCACCAGTGGTGACCGTGACTCCAGTCTCTTGTCCATCCTCCTCTCCCTTCACTCCACCAGTGGTGACCGTGACTCCAGTCTCTTGTCCATCCTCCTCTCCCTTCACTCCACCAGTGGTGGCCGTGACTCCAGTCTCTTGTCCATCTTCCTCTCCCTTCACTCCACCAGTGGTGACCGTGACTCCAGTCTCTTGTCCATCCTCCTCTCCCTTCACTCCACCAGTGGTGGCCGTGACTCCAGTCTCTTGTCCACCCTCCTCTCCCTTCACTCCACCAGTGGTGACCGTGACTCCAGTCTCTTGTCCATCCTCCTCTCCCTTCACTCCACCAGTGGTGACCGTGACTCCAGTCTCTTGTCCACCCTCCTCTCCCTTCACTCCACCAGTGGTGGCCGTGACTCCAGTCTCTTGTCCACCCTCCTGTCCCTTCACTCCACCAGTGGTGACCGTGACTCCAGTCCCTTGTCCACCCTCCTCTCCCTTCACTCCACCAGTGATGGCCGTGACTCCAGTCTCTTGTCCATCCTCCTCTCCCTTCACTCCACCAGTTGTGGCCGTGACTCCAGTCTCTTGTCCATCCTCCTCTCCCTTCACTCCACCAGTGATGGCCGTGACTCCAGTCTCTTGTCCACCCTCCTCTCCCTTCACTCCACCAGTGGTGACCGTGACTCCAGTCTCTTGTCCACCCTCCTCTCCCTTCACTCCACCAGTGATGGCCGTGACTCCAGTCTCTTGTCCATCCTCCTCTCCCTTCACTCCACCAGTGATGGCCGTGACTCCAGTCTCTTGTCCATCCTCCTCTCCCTTCACTCCACCAGTGGTGACCGTGACTCCAGTCTCTTGTCCACCCTCCTCTCCCTTCACTCCACCAGTGGTGGCCGTGACTCCAGTCTCTTGTCCTCCCTCCTCTCCCTTCACTCCACCAGTGGTGGCCGTGACTCCAGTCTCTTGTCCATCCTCCTCTCCCTTCACTCCACCAGTGATGGCCGTGACTCCAGTCTCTTGTCCATCCTCCTCTCCCTTCACTTCAGCAGTGGTGGTCGTGACTCCAGTCTCTTGTCCATCCTGCTCTCCCTTCACTCCAGCAGTGGTGGCCCTGACTCCAGTCTCTTGTCCACCCTCCTCTCCCTTCACTCCACCAGTGGTGACCGTGACTCCAGTCTCTTGTCCACCCTCCTCTCCCTTCACTCCATCAGTGATGGCCGTGACTCCAGTCTCTTGTCCTCCCTCCTCTCCCTTCACTCCAGCAGTGGTGGCCGTGACTCCAGTCTCTTGTCCACCCTCCTCTCCCTTCACTCCACCAGTGGTGGCCGTGACTCCAGTCTCTTGTCCATCCTCCTCTCCCTTCACTCCACCAGTGGTGGCCGTGACTCCAGTCTCTTGTCCACCCTCCTCTCCCTTCACTCCATCAGTGATGGCCGTGACTCCAGTCTCTTGTCCTCCCTCCTCTCCCTTCACTCCACCAGTGGTGACCGTGACTCCAGTCTCTTGTCCACCCTCCTCTCCCTTCACTCCACCAGTGGTGACCGTGACTCCAGTCTCTTGTTCATCCTCCTCTCCCTTCACTCCATCAGTGATGGCCGTGACTCCAGTCTCTTGTCCACCCTCCTCTCCCTTCACTCCACCAGTGGTGACCGTGACTCCAGTCTCTTGTCCTCCCTCCTCTCCCTTCACTCCACCAGTGGTGACCGTGACTCCAGTCTCTTGTCCATCCTCCTCTCCCTTCACTCCACCAGTGGTGACCGTGACTCCAGTCTCTTGTCCATCCTCCTCTCCCTTCACTCCACCAGTGGTGACCGTGACTCCAGTCTCTTGTCCATCCTCCTCTCCCTTCACTCCACCAGTGGTGGCCGTGACTCCAGTCTCTTGTCCATCTTCCTCTCCCTTCACTCCACCAGTGGTGACCGTGACTCCAGTCTCTTGTCCATCCTCCTCTCCCTTCACTCCACCAGTGGTGGCCGTGACTCCAGTCTCTTGTCCATCCTCCTCTCCCTTCACTCCACCAGTGGTGGCCGTGACTCCAGTCGCTTGTCCACCCTCCTCTCCCTTTACTCCACCAGTGGTGGCCGTGACTCCAGTCTCTTGTCCACCCTCCTCTCCCTTCACTCCACCAGTGGTGACCGTGACTCCAGTCTCTTGTCCATCCTCCTCTCCCTTCACTCCACCAGTGGTGACCGTGACTCCAGTCTCTTGTCCATCCTCCTCTCCCTTTCCTCCACCAGTGGTGGTCGTGACTCCAGTCTCTTGTCCACCCTCCTCTCCCTTCACTCCACCAGTGATGGCCGTGACTCCAGTTTCTTGTCCACCCTCCTCTCCCTTCACTCCACCAGTGGTGGCCGTGACTCCAGTCTCTTGTCCACCCTCCTCTCCCTTCACTCCACCAGTGATGGCCGTGACTCCAGTCTCTTGTCCTCCCTCCTCTCCCTTCACTCCACCAGTGGTGGCCGTGACTCCAGTCTCTTGTCCACCCTCCTCTCCCTTCACTCCACCAGTGGTGGCCGTGACTCCAGTCTCTTGTCCACCCTCCTCTCCCTTCACTCCACCAGTGATGGCCGTGACTCCAGTCTCTTGTCCATCCTCCTCTCCCTTTACTCCACCAGTGGTGACCGTGACTCCAGTCTCTTGTCCATCCTCCTCTCCCTTTACTCCACCAGTGGTGACCGTGACTCCAGTCACTTGTCCATCCTCCTCTCCCTTCACTCCACCAGTGGTGACCGTGACTCCAGTCTCTTGTCCTCCCTCCTCTCACTTCACTCCACCAGTGATGGCCGTGACTCCAGTCTCTTGTCCACCCTCCTCTCCCTTCACTCCACCAGTGGTGGCCGTGACTCCAGTCTCTTGTCCATCCTCCTCTCCCTTCACTCCACCAGTGGTGGCCGTGACTCCAGTCTCTTGTCCATCCTCCTCTCCCTTCACTCCACCAGTGGTGGCCGTGACTCCAGTCTCTTGTCCACCCTCCTCTCCCTTCACTCCATCAGTGATGGCCGTGACTCCAGTCTCTTGTCCTCCCTCCTCTCCCTTCACTCCACCAGTGGTGACCGTGACTCCAGTCTCTTGTCCACCCTCCTCTCCCTTCACTCCACCAGTGGTGACCGTGACTCCAGTCTCTTGTTCATCCTCCTCTCCCTTCACTCCATCAGTGATGGCCGTGACTCCAGTCTCTTGTCCACCCTCCTCTCCCTTCACTCCACCAATGGTGACCGTGACTCCAGTCTCTTGTCCTCCCTCCTCTCCCTTCACTCCACCAGTGGTGACCGTGACTCCAGTCTCTTGTCCATCCTCCTCTCCCTTCACTCCACCAGTGGTGACCGTGACTCCAGTCTCTTGTCCATCCTCCTCTCCCTTCACTCCACCAGTGGTGACCGTGACTCCAGTCTCTTGTCCATCCTCCTCTCCCTTCACTCCACCAGTGGTGGCCGTGACTCCAGTCTCTTGTCCATCCTCCTCTCCCTTCACTCCACCAGTGGTGGCCGTGACTCCAGTCGCTTGTCCACCCTCCTCTCCCTTTACTCCACCAGTGGTGGCCGTGACTCCAGTCTCTTGTCCACCCTCCTCTCCCTTCACTCCACCAGTGGTGACCGTGACTCCAGTCTCTTGTCCATCCTCCTCTCCCTTCACTCCACCAGTGGTGACCGTGACTCCAGTCTCTTGTCCATCCTCCTCTCCCTTTCCTCCACCAGTGGTGGTCGTGACTCCAGTCTCTTGTCCACCCTCCTCTCCCTTCACTCCACCAGTGATGGCCGTGACTCCAGTTTCTTGTCCACCCTCCTCTCCCTTCACTCCACCAGTGGTGGCCGTGACTCCAGTCTCTTGTCCACCCTCCTCTCCCTTCACTCCACCAGTGATGGCCGTGACTCCAGTCTCTTGTCCTCCCTCCTCTCCCTTCACTCCACCAGTGGTGGCCGTGACTCCAGTCTCTTGTCCACCCTCCTCTCCCTTCACTCCACCAGTGGTGGCCGTGACTCCAGTCTCTTGTCCACCCTCCTCTCCCTTCACTCCACCAGTGATGGCCGTGACTCCAGTCTCTTGTCCATCCTCCTCTCCCTTTACTCCACCAGTGGTGACCGTGACTCCAGTCTCTTGTCCATCCTCCTCTCCCTTTACTCCACCAGTGGTGACCGTGACTCCAGTCACTTGTCCATCCTCCTCTCCCTTCACTCCACCAGTGGTGACCGTGACTCCAGTCTCTTGTCCTCCCTCCTCTCCCTTCACTCCACCAGTGATGGCCGTGACTCCAGTCTCTTGTCCACCCTCCTCTCCCTTCACTCCACCAGTGGTGGCCGTGACTCCAGTCTCTTGTCCATCCTCCTCTCCCTTCACTCCACCAGTGGTGGCCGTGACTCCAGTCTCTTGTCCATCCTCCTCTCCCTTCACCCCACCAGTGGTGACCGTGACTCCAGTCTCTTGTCCACCCTCCTCTCCCTTCACTCCAACAGTGGTGGCCGTGACTCCAGTCTCTTGTCCACCCTCCTCTCCCTTCACTCCACCAGTGGTGGCCGTGACTCCAGTCTCTTGTCCATCCTCCTCTCCCTTCACTCCACCAGTGGTGGCCGTGACTCCAGTCTCTTGTCCACCCTCCTCTCCGTTCACTCCACCAGTGGTGACCGTGACTCCAGTCTCTTGTCCACCCTCCTCTCCCTTCACTCCACCAGTGGTGGCCGTGACTCCAGTCTCTTGTCCATCCTCCTCTCCCTTCACTCCACCAGTGGTGGCCGTGACTCCAGTCTCTTGTCCACCCTCCTCTCCGTTCACTCCACCAGTGGTGACCGTGACTCCAGTCTCTTGTCCATCCTCCTCTCCCTTCACTCCACCAGTGGTGGCCGTGACTCCAGTCTCTTGTCCACCCTCCTGTCCCTTCACTCCACCAGTGGTGGCCGTGACTCCAGTCTCTTGTCCACCCTCCTGTCCCTTCACTCCACCAGTGGTGGACGTGACTCCAGTCTCTTGTCCACCCTCCTCTCCCTTCACTCCACCAGTGATGGCCGTGACTCCAGTCTCTTGTCCACCCTCCTGTCCCTTCACTCCACCAGTGGTGGCCGTGACTCCAGTCTCTTGTCCATCCTCCTCTCCCTTCACTCTATCTGTGGTGGCCGTGACTCCAGTCTCTTGTCCATCCTCCTCTCCCTTCACTCCATCAGTGATGGCCGTGACTCCAGTCTCTTGTCCATCCTCCTCTCCCTTCACTCCAACAGTGGTGGCCGTGACTCCAGTCTCTTGTCCACCCTCCTCTCCCTTCACTCCAACAGTGGTGGCCGTGACTCCAGTCTCTTGTCCATCCTCCTCTCCCTTCACTCCATCAGTGGTGGCCGTGACTCCAGTCTCTTGTCCACCCTCCTCTCCCTTCACTCCACCGGTGGTGGTCATGACTCCAGTCTCTTGTCCATCCTCCTCTCCCTTCACTCCATCAGTGGTGGCCGTGACTCCAGTCTCTTGTCCACCCTCCTCTCCCTTCACTCCACCAGTGGTGGCCGTGACTCCAGTCTCTTGTCCACCCTCCTCTCCCTTCACTCCACCAGTGGTGACCGTGACTCCAGTCTCTTGTCCATCCTCCTCTCCCTTCACTCCACCAATGAAGGCCGTGACTCCAGTCTCTTGTCCACCCTCCTCTCCCTTCACTCCACCAGTGGTGACCGTGACTCCAGTCTCCTGTTCATCCTCCTCTCCCTTCACTCCACCAGTGGTGGCCGTGACTCCAGTCTCTTGTCCATCCTCCTCTCCCTTCACTCCACCAGTGGTGACCGTGACTCCAGTCTCTTGTCCATCCTCCTCTCCCTTCACTCCACCAGTGGTGACCGTGACTCCAGTCTCTTGTCCACCCTCCTCTCCCTTCACTCCACCAGTGGTGACCGTGACTCCAGTCTCTTGTCCATCCTCCTCTCCCTTCACTCCACCAGTGGTGACCGTGACTCCAGTCTCTTGTCCATCCTCCTCTCCCTTCACTCCACCAGTGGTGACCGTGACTCCAGTCTCTTGTCCACCCTCCTCTCCCTTCACTCCACCAGTGGTGACCGTGACTCCAGTCTCTTGTCCATCCTCCTCTCCCTTCACTCCACCAGTGATGGCCGTGACTCCAGTTTCTTGTCCACCCTCCTCTCCCTTCACTCCACCAGTGATGGCCGTGACTCCAGTCTCTTGTCCTCCCTCCTCTCCCTTCACTCCACCAGTGGTGGCCGTGACTCCAGTCTCTTGTCCACCCTCCTCTCCCTTCACTCCACCAGTGGTGGCCGTGACTCCAGTCTCTTGTCCACCCTCCTCTCCCTTCACTCCACCAGTGATGGCCGTGACTCCAGTCTCTTGTCCATCCTCCTCTCCCTTTACTCCACCAGTGGTGACCGTGTCTCCAGTCTCTTGTCCATCCTCCTCTCCCTTTACTCCACCAGTGGTGACCGTGACTCCAGTCACTTGTCCATCCTCCTCTCCCTTCACTCCACCAGTGGTGACCGTGACTCCAGTCTCTTGTCCACCCTCCTCTCCCTTCACTCCAACAGTGGTGGCCGTGACTCCAGTCTCTTGTCCACCCTCCTCTCCCTTCACTCCACCAGTGGTGGCCGTGACTCCAGTCTCTTGTCCATCCTCCTCTCCCTTCACACCACCAGTGGTGGCCGTGACTCCAGTCTCTTGTCCACCCTCCTCTCCGTTCACTCCACCAGTGGTGACCGTGACTCCAGTCTCTTGTCCACCCTCCTCTCCCTTCACTCCACCAGTGGTGGCCGTGACTCCAGTCTCTTGTCCATCCTCCTCTCCCTTCACTCCACCAGTGGTGGCCGTGACTCCAGTCTCTTGTCCACCCTCCTCTCCGTTAACTCCACCAGTGGTGACCGTGACTCCAGTCTCTTGTCCATCCTCCTCTCCCTTCACTCCACCAGTGGTGGCCGTGACTCCAGTCTCTTGTCCACCCTCCTGTCCCTTCACTCCACCAGTGGTGGCCGTGACTCCAGTCTCTTGTCCACCCTCCTGTCCCTTCACTCCACCAGTGGTGGCCGTGACTCCAGTCTCTTGTCCACCCTCCTCTCCCTTCACTCCACCAGTGATGGCCGTGACTCCAGTCTCTTGTCCACCCTCCTGTCCCTTCACTCCACCAGTGGTGGCCGTGACTCCAGTCTCTTGTCCATCCTCCTCTCCCTTCACTCTATCAGTGGTGGCCGTGACTCCAGTCTCTTGTCCATCCTCCTCTCCCTTCACTCCATCAGTGATGGCCGTGACTCCAGTCTCTTGTCCATCCTCCTCTCCCTTCACTCCAACAGTGGTGGCCGTGACTCCAGTCTCTTGTCCACCCTCCTCTCCCTTCACTCCAACAGTGGTGGCCGTGACTCCAGTCTCTTGTCCATCCTCCTCTCCCTTCACTCCATCAGTGGTGGCCGTGACTCCAGTCTCTTGTCCATCCTCCTCTCCCTTCACTCCACCAGTGGTGGCCGTGACTCCAGTCTCTTGTCCACCCTCCTCTCCCTTCACTCCAACAGTGGTGGCCGTGACTCCAGTCTCTTGTCCATTCTCCTCTCCCTTCACTCCATCAGTGGTGGCCGTGACTCCAGTCTCTTGTCCATCCTCCTCTCCCTTCACTCCACCAGTGGTGGTCATGACTCCAGTCTCTTGTCCTCCCTCCTCTCCCTTCACTCCACCAATGAAGGCCGTGACTCCAGTCTCTTGTCCACCCTCCTCTCCCTTCACTCCACCAGTGGTGACCGTGACTCCAGTCTCTTGTCCATCCTCCTCTCCCTTCACTCCACCAGTGGTGACCGTGACTCCAGTCACTTGTCCATCCTCCTCTCCCTTCACTCCACCAGTGGTGACCGTGACTCCAGTCTCTTGTCCACCCTCCTCTCCCTTCACTCCACCAGTGGTGGCCGTGACTCCAGTCTCTTGTCCCCCCTCCTCTCCGTTCACTCCACCAGTGGTGACCGTGACTCCAGTCTCTTGTCCATCCTCCTCTCCCTTCACTCCACCAGTGATGGCCGTGACTCCAGTCTCTTGTCCACCCTCCTCTCCCTTCACTCCACCAGTGGTGACCGTGACTCCAGTCTCTTGTCCACCCTCCTGTCCCTTCACTCCACCAGTGGTGGCCGTGACTCCAGTCTCTTGTCCATCCTCCTCTCCCTTCACTCTATCAGTGGTGGCCGTGACTCCAGTCTCTTGTCCATCCTCCTCTCCCTTCACTCCATCAGTGATGGCCGTGACTCCAGTCTCTTGTCCATCCTCCTCTCCCTTCACTCCAACAGTGGTGGCCGTGACTCCAGTCTCTTGTCCACCCTCCTCTCCCTTCACTCCAACAGTGGTGGCCGTGACTCCAGTCTCTTGTCCATCCTCCTCTCCCTTCACTCCATCAGTGGTGGCCGTGACTCCAGTCTCTTGTCCATCCTCCTCTCCCTTCACTCCACCAGTGGTGGCCGTGACTCCAGTCTCTTGTCCACCCTCCTCTCCCTTCACTCCAACAGTGGTGGCCGTGACTCCAGTCTCTTGTCCATCCTCCTCTCCCTTCACTCCACCAGTGGTGACCGTGACTCCAGTCTCTTGTCCATCCTCCTCTCCCTTCACTCCACCAGTGGTGACCGTGACTCCAGTCTCTTGTCCATCCTCCTCTCCCTTCACTCCACCAGTGGTGACCGTGACTCCAGTCACTTGTCCACCCTCCTCTCCCTTCACTCCACCAGTGGTGACCGTGACTCCAGTCTCTTGTCCACCCTCCTCTCCCTTCACTCCACCAGTGGTGACCCTGACTCCAGTCTCTTGTCCACCCTCATCTCCCTTCACTCCACCAGTGGTGGCCGTGACTCCAGTCTCTTGTCCATCCTCCTCTCCCTTCACTCCACCAGTGGTGACCGTGACTCCAGTCTCTTGTCCATCCTCCTCTCCCTTCACTCCACCAGTGGTGACCGTGACTCCAGTCTCTTGTCCACCCTCCTCTCCCTTCACTCCACCAGTGGTGACCGTGACTCCAGTCTCTTGTCCATCCTCCTCTCCCTTCACTCCATCAGTGGTGACCGTGAGTTGAGCCGCGGACGTCTCACGCTCTGACATGTTCTCCTTGAACATTTCATCCTCTCCACCTCCCTCTCCCCCTTTAAGACCCTCCTTCACACCCAAGCTTTCGCTCAGTGCTCCAAATCTCTCATTCTTTGGCTTGACGTCCATTTTCCTCACGCCTCTGTGAAGTTCCTTGGGATGTTTGTTAAAGCAACTGTATGGTGTAAATTGCAGTGAAATTAATTATTGATTGAATCACACTTCAAAATTAACCCATTGGCTGTGAAGCGCTTTGGGACATTCTGAGTTCGTGAAAGGCGTGGGACAAATATAAGACTTTCCTGTTTTCAGGTGGTCATTTTAAAAATGGAACAATTTCCCCTCGGAGGGAATCACAGCCCAGTCCAAATATGTTCATCCATAGTCCAGACATGCGCAGTTCCCAGCAGGGTCACAGGACTGTGACCAGGACGAGGAACCCTGTCCGATTTCCCTCCAAACACAAGGTCATTGAGGCCATTGGAGCTTCGAACTGCCGACCCAGTACAGGCCCTGGATTGGAGCTGGGACCTGCTGGTGGTTTTGGTTTCCTGCGACACCAGGGCGGTGTTTTACAATAAACCCTCCACAGAGCAGAAAGTTCTTTCACAGGTAAAGGAATAAGATTCTGTCCCTGGATTCAATAATAATTGAACATTTCACCCTGAATTCGACCAGGCTGCTGCTTTTAATCTCAGTCTGAAGTATAATTCCCTGTTTTTCTTCCTTACAGTGAACTTAGTGACGATTGTGATCCTGTCTCGAGGAAGATGTGGTCTCTCCAAATGTGTCACCCGTTACCTGGTGTCCATGGCAGCGGCGGATCTACTGGTCGTTATCACTGATCTGATATTCAGGCAGATTCCTATTCTTTTTTGGACTCAATTTATGTTCATGTGGAACTTTAAAGTGTGTAATATCCACGCCGTCCTGCTTTACGCAGTCACAGACTATTCTGTCTGGTTCACAGTCACTTTCACCTTTGATCGATTTGTGGCCATTTGTTTCCAGAAGCTGAAAACAAAATATTGCACCGAGAAAACGGCGGCTGTGGTTCTGGGAACAGTGAGTGTGCTGTTCTGTGTGAAGAACACTTTCTGGTACTTTATGCTTGGAGGTGAATATTGGATTCGTAATTCTCCCTGGTTTTGTTTTGTATCATTGGATGTTCTTGATTCACAGGTATGGGCAGTAATTGAATTCCTTCATTATATTGTAACCCCATTTGTTCCATTTGTTCTGATTCTGCTGCTCAATGCTTTAACCGTCAGACACATTTTAGTGTCGAGCAGAGTCCGCAGGAGACTCCGGGCCCACAGCAGTGGGGAGAGTCCCAGTGACCCAGAGATGGAGAAGAGAAGGAAATCCATCATTTTACTGTTTGTTATATCGGGGAATTTTATCCTGTTATGGGCGGTGTTTCTGTTGTTTTTTGTATGGTACCGATTATATGGGTTAGACTTTATTCCTGTGTATCTACCTCAATACGTACAAGAACTGGGATTTATGCTCCAGCTCCTGAGTTGCTGCACCAACACGTGTATTTATGCCGTGACCCAGACTAAATTCAGAGAGGAGTTGAAGAATGTGGTGAAATATCCCTTTACTGGAATTGTTAAATTCATTAAATAATGAGAAGACTTTCCATCATCACAAGGTGTTGGTCTGGTGTTCTGCCCAATCCCCTCATCTCTGGGATACAAACACAGTGAGGCCGGTTTTCATCTTTCACCGCCCTGATTTAGTGACTAACAGGGACGGTCGAGGTGGGGAAGTCCGCGGAGATCAGTCCCGCTTGATTCCTGCTGGTTTTTAGCCCCGCGAAGTCCTCTGGTGCGGGCTGGGGCGGGTGGATGAAGCTCCCGTCCGCCAGGCTCTTGTTTCATGTGTTCACACAAGGCGGGCGGGCGGGGCACACATTCAGCCCGTGGTGTGAGGACCAGAGAATCATATTTTAAGAATCATTTTCCGTCTCCTTCGGAACAGAGGAACAGGAGTCGGCCATTGAAACCCTCGAGCGTGTTCCCCCATTCTATTAGATCAAGTTCGATCTGTATATTAACTCCATTTACCCGCCTTGGATTTGAACACTTAATACCCGCCCCTAACAAAAATCGATCAATCTCAGTTTTGAAATTTTCAATTGATCCCCAGCCTCAACAGCTTTTTGGAGGAGAGGGTTCCAGATTTCCACTGCCCTTTGTGTGAAGAAATGATTCCTGACATCACCCCTGAACAGACTACCTTTAATTTTAAGGTTATGGCCCATTGTTCTGGACTCCCCCACCAGAGGAAATAGTTTCTCTCTATCTTCCCCATCAAATCCTTTAATCACCTTAAATACGACCATTAGATCAGCCCTTAATCTTCTGTACTGAAGGGAATACAAACCTAGTCTGTGCAGTCTGTCCTCATAATTTAAACTTTTTAGCCCCGGTATCATTCTGGTGAATCTGTGCTGTACCCCCTCCAAGGCCCATATATCCTTCCTGAGGTGCGCTGCCCAGAACTGAATTCAGTCTCCAGATGGGGTCTAACCAGAGCTCAGCACAGCTTTAACATAACTTCCACCCTTTGTGTTCCAGCCCTTTTTGATCAGGCTCAAAGTTCCATTTGTCTTTTCAATTATTTTTTGGACCAATTCTTCAGCTTTTAGTGATTTCTGGACTTGGACCCCACAATCTCTCTGCTCTTCCGCAGTCCCGAGCATCTCACCATTTAGATAATCTGATCTATCTTTCTTAGGTCGAAAGTGGATGACCTCACACTTTCCCACATTGAACTCCACCTGCCACAGTTTTGCCCATTCATTTAATCTTTCAACGTCCCTTTGCAACTATCTGCTCCCATCTACAATATTTATTGTGCTTCCTAACTTACTGTCGTCAGCGAACTTCGGCTGTCTATTCCTTCATCCAAGTCATTTATAAATACAGTGAAAAGCTGAATCCCCAGTACAGATCCCTGGGGACACCACTGGTCACATCCTGCTGATTTGAGTCCATATCCATTATCCCCACTCTCTGTCTCCTACCTCCTAACCAATTCCCTGTCCAAGCCAATGGGTTGTCTCCAATTCCATGCACTCTCGATTTTGTCAACAGACTCTTATATGGAACCTTGTCGAACGCCTTCTGGAAGTTCGTATAAATAACATCCATAGACACTCCTAATCTACCACATTAATTAGCTCCTCAAAAAAATCAACTAGCTTCGTTAGACAAGGTAGCAGGAGAGGTCGATAAGGTGGTTAAGGAGGCAGATGGAATGCTTTCCTTTATTAGCTGAGGCACAGAATAAAACAGCAGGGATGTTATGCTGGAACTGTATAAAACACTAGTTAGGCCACAGCTTGAGTACTGCGCACAGTTCTGGTCACCACATTACAGGAAGGATGTAATTGCACTGGAGAGGGTGCAGAGGAGATTTACAAGGATTTTGCCAGGATTGGAGAATTTTAGCTGTGATGACAGATTGGATAGTCTGTGGTTGTTTTCCTTGAAACAGAGGAGGCTGAGGGGTGATTTGATTGAGGTGTACAAAATTATGTAGGGCCTCGGTAGAGTGGATCAGAAGGACCTATTTCCCTGAGCGGAGGGATCAATAACCAGGGGGCATAGATTTAAATTTATTAGTAGAAGGATTAGAGCGAAAATGAGGAAAATATTTTCAACCACAGGGCGGTGGGGGCCTGGAACTCACTGCCTGAGAGGGCGGTAGAGGCAGAAACGCTTAACTCATTAAAAAAATACCTGGATGTGCACCAGAAGAGCCGTGACCTGCAGGGCTACGGACCAAACTCGGGAAAATGGGATTAGGCTGGGTGGCTCGTTTATCAGCCGGCGCGGACACGATGGGCCGAATGGCCTCCATCTGTGCAGTAAATTTTCGATAATTCTATGATTCTAAGAGGTCCAGGATCAATTTATAGCTTATTGAGTTAGACTTGTCACTGTCCCGGACACTCCCTGTCCCTCAGTATCTGTGTCCGGGGAGAAGCTGATGGATTTGTGTTACCTTCTTCAGGTGAATCTTTGTGTTCATCGAGGTGATGGGTGTCAGAGCCTGGAAATGGGACATTTAATCAGTCCGAGCACCTCTTGTCAGTATCCGGGACTCCCAGGTCAGGCACAGAGCAGTTTACATACAACAACAACAACTTGCATTTATGTAGCGCCTTTAACATAATAAAAGTTCCCAAGGCGTTTCACAGGAGCGATTATCAAACAAAATTTGACACTGAGCCACATAAGTAGATATTAGGACAGGTGACCAAAAGCTTGGTCAAAGAGGTAAGATTTAATGAGCGTCTTAAAGGAGGAGAGAGAGGCGGAGATGCGGAGAGGTTTAGGGAGGGAATTCCAGTGATTCGGGTCAAGGCAGCTGAAGGCACGGCCGCCAATGGTGGAGTGATTTAGGACAAGGGCAGAAATCTCGGAGGGTTGTAGGGCTGGAGGAGGATACAGAGATAGGGAGGGGCGAGGCCGTGGAAGAATTTGGAAACAAGGATGAGAAGTTTAAAATCGAGGTGTTCCCAGACCGACCAAAAGCAAGCACAGGGGGTGATGGATGAACAGGAATTGGTGCGAGTTGGAATACGGGGAGCAGAGTTTTGGATCAGCTCAAGTTTATGGAGGGTGGAAGATGAGAGGCCGGCCAGGAGATCATTGGAATAGTCAAGTCTCGAGGCAACAAATGCATGGATGAGGGTTTCAGCAACAGATGAGCTGAGGTGGGCTGGAGATGCGCAATGTTATGGAGGTGGAAGGAGGCGGTCTTGGTGATGGAGAGGATATGTGAGTAAATCTCTCTCTACACTGTCCCATCAAACAATCCCAGGGCAGGTACAGCACGGGTTAGATACAGAATAACGCTCCTTCTGCACTGTCCCATCAAACACTCCCAGGGCAGCGACGGCACGGTTTACATTTTTTTTTCGTTCATAGGATGTGGGCATCGCTGGCAAGGCCAGCGTTTATTGTCCATCACTAATTGCCCTTGAGAAGGTGGTGGTGAGCCGCCTTCTTGAACCACTGCAGTCCGTCGGGTGAAGGTTCTCCCACAGCGCAGTTTGGAAGGGAGTTCCAGGATTTTGACCCAGCGACGATGAAGGAATGGCGATATATTTCCAAGTCGGGATGGTGTGTGACTTGGAGGGGAACATGGAGGTGGTGGTGTTCCCATGTGCCTGCTGCTCTTGTCCTTCTAGGTGGTAAAGGACGCGGGTTTGGGAGGTGCTGTTGAAGAAGCCTTGGCGAGTTGCTGCAGTGCATCCTGTGGATGGTACACACTGCAGCCAAGGTGCGCCGGTGGTGAAGGAAGTGAATATATGGGTGGTGGATGGGGTGCCAATCAAGCGGGTTGCTTTGTCCTGGATGGTGTCGAGCTTCTTGAGTGTTGTTGGAGCTGCACTCACCCAGGAAAGTGGAGAGTATTCCATCACACTCCTGAATTGTGCTTTGTTGATTCTCGAAAGGCTTTGTGGAGTCAGGAGGTGAGACACTCGCCGCAGAATACCCAGCCTCTGACCTGCTCTTGCAGCCACAGTATTTATATGGCTGGTCCAATTTCATTCTGGTCAACGGTGACCCCCAGGATGTTGATGGTGGGGGATTAGGCGATGGTAATGCCATTGAATGTTCAGGGGAGGTGGTTAGACTCTCTCTTGTTGGAAATGGTCATTGCCTGGCACTTGTCTGGCGCGAATGTTACTTGCCACTTATGAGCCCAAGCCTGGATGTTGTCCAGGTCTTGCTGCATGCAGGCGCGGACTGCTTCATTATCTGAGGGGTTGTGAATGAAACTGAACACTGTCCAATCATCAGCGAACATCCCCAATTCTGACCTCATGATGGACTGCAGGGGAATCAAGGGATATGGGGATCGGGCAGGAAAGTGGAGTTGAGGAAGAAGATCAGCCATGATCATATTGAATGGCGGAGCAAGCACGAGGGGCCGAATGGCCTACTCCTGCTGCTATTTCTTATGTTCTTATCTTCTTATACAAAACCACAGATGGCGTAATGAATGTTGATTTCAGACAGTAAGGATGGAGGAAGGAGGGAGAGTGTGTTGAATGGGGAATTTACAGCTGAGAATGGACAGGAGACGACCGAATATTCTACAGAAAGACCAACAACGTGTATTTATACAGAGCATTTAACAAAGTAAAACATCCCAAGGTGCTTCACTGGAGTGAAATCAAATAAAATTTGATGGTAGAATTTGAAACTGGAGACAAGAAACTAGAATTGTCTGTTCTGAAATTCTTTCCTGTAATTAAAGTAGGAACTTTGGTAAACTCCTTTTACAGGATATTAGAAGGGGAGGATTTACAGAATGGAAACTCAAACCAAACATCACGTCAAGGTCTGACAGTCACTCGATTCATCAGGACCTGAATATCATCGGCCTTTGGATGCAGAATGAAAAATCACCAATCACAGCAGTGAGAAACTGTACACGTGTTCTGTGTGTGAACATCCTTTCAGGCAATCGTCCAGCCCATGAGACACAAACACAGACGTGCCGGGAATCAACAGTGCAAATGTGGGGACTGTGGGAAGGGGTTCAGTTGCTGGAAACTCATCGACCCAGTCACACGGGGAGAGGCCGTTCACCAGCTGAGTGTGGGAATGGATTCACTCGATCATCCCATTCACTGACACACCGGCACAGTCACACCGGAGAGAGACCGGTTAGAGAAAAAGTACGAGGTAAACTAATGGGTCTTAAGGCTGACTAGTCCCTAGGAACTGATGGCTTGCATCCAAGGGTCTTAAAGGAAGTGGCTGCAGAGATAGTGGATTGGAAAACCGCAAACATAACGCCCCTATTCAAGAAGGGAGTGAGACAGAAAGCAGGTAACGATAGACCAGTTAGCCTAACATCTGTCATTGGGAAAATGCTAGATTCCATTATTAAGGAAGTAGTAGCAGGACATTTGGAGACTCATAATACAATCAAGGAGAGTCAACGTGGTTTTATGAAGGGAAAAACATGTCTGACAATTTATTAGAGTTCTTTGAGAATGTAACGAGCAGGGTGGAAAAAGGGGAATCAATGGATGCAGTATATTTGGATTTCCAAAAGGCATTTGATAAGGTGCCACATAAAAGGTTACTGCACAAGATAAGAGCTCATGGTGTTGGGGGTAATATACTGGCATGGATAGAGGATTGTCTAATTAACAGAAAACAAGGATAAAAGTGTCATTTTCAAAATGACAATCTGTAACTAGTGGGGTGCCGCAGTGATCAGTGCTGGGGCCTCAACTATTTACAATATATATCAATGACTTGGATGAAGGAACAGAGTGTCTTGTGGCCAAATTTGCTGATGATACAAAGATAGGTGGAAAAGCAAGTTGAGATGAGGACACAAAGTGTCTGCAAAGGGATATTGACGGGTTAAGTGAATGGGCAAAAATTTGGCAGATGGAATATAATGTGGGAAAATGTGAAGTCATCCACTTTGGGAGGAAAAATAAAAAAACAAACTATTATTTGAATGGAGAAATACTACAGAATGCTGCGGTACAGAGGGATCTGGGTGTCCTTGTACATGAAACACAAAAAGTCAACATGCAGGTGCAGCAAACAAACAGAAGATTGGCCTTTATTTCTGGGGGGATGGAGTATAAAAGCAGGGAAGTCATGCTACAACTGTACAGGGTGCTGGTGAGACCATACCTGGAGTACTGCGTACAGTTCTGGTGCCCCTATTTAAGGAAGGACATACTTGCATTGGAGGCAGTTCAGAGAAGGTTCACTCGGTTGATCCCGGGTCTGGAAGGGTTAGCTTATGAGGAAAGACTGAACAGATTGGGTCTATACTCACTGGAGTTTAGAAAAATGAGAGGAGATCTTATTGAAACATACAAGATTCTGAGGGGACTCGATAGGGTAGATGCTGAGAGGATGTTTCCCCTCATGGGGGAATCTGAAACGAGTGGCATCGTCTCAGAATCAGGGTTCGCCCGTTTAAGACGGAAATGAGGAGGAATTTCTTCTCCCAGAGGGTCGTGATTCTTTGGAATTCTTTACCCCAAAAAGCTGTGGAGGCTGAGTCATTGAATACATTCAAGGCTGAGTTAGACAAATTGTTGATCAGCAAGGGAGTCAAAGGATACGGGGAAAGGGCGGGAAAGTGGAGTTGAGGTAAAAATCAGATCAGCCATGATCTCATTGAATGGCGGAGTGGGCTCGAGGGGCCGAATGGCCTACTCCTGCTCCTATCTCTTCAGATCTCCCCGGTGCGCCGTCATGTGATCTCCCCGGTGCACCGTCATGTGATCTCCCCAGTAGTTACCTGAAGTTGATCTTCCAGTTACAGTGGTGGTGGTGAAAACCTCAAGTTAACCGAGGGAACTTGGACTGGGGAATCTGAGGTTTGTGTGAAAGGAGTGAGTAATAAAAAGGAAATTAATAAAAACTGATTGAATAAGAGAAAGAAACATGTGAATTATACTAAAGTGAGCAATAAAAAGAAACTAAAAGAATACAAATTAAACCCATCTGATAATCAATGTTTAATATTAAAATATGAATCAATTATCTCTGCCGTTATTTATTTATCTGTTCCCAAAGAAAGAATGAAATCTCCAGGACCTGATGGTTTTTCCCTCAGGGTATTAAAGGAAACAGGTGGGGAAATTACAGAAACATTAGTCATAGTTTCCCAAAGCTCTCTGGACTCGGGAATTGTGCCTTTGGATATGAAAATATCACTCCAATATTTAAGAGAGGAGGAAGAGAGAGAAAAGGAAATGACAGATCTGTCAGTTTAACGTCAGGAGTGGTGAAGTTACTGGAATCTATCACCAGAGACAGAATGATTGAGGACTTGAACAAGTCTGAGCTGATCAAAGAGAGTCAGCGTGGATTTGTGAAGGGTGGGTCATGTCTGACTAATCTAGATGAATTTTTTGAAGTCACTAACAGGCTGGACAGGGAGTGTCGATGGACATTGTCTGTGTGGACTTCCAGAAGGCATTTGATAGGGTTCAGCACAAGAGATTATTCGCAAAAATAAAAGTGCACAAAATTGAAAGTGACCTTGTGACTTGTGTTGGGAGGTGGGAGACAGAGAGTGGGGATAAAGGGAACGTTCTTTGATTGGTGGGATGTGACAAGTGGTGTTCCCCAGGGATCTGGACTGGGGTCTCAGCTTTTCACCATATTTATCAATAACTTGGATGAAGGAAGAGAGAGTTTTATATCCAAGTTTCCAGATGACACTAAGTTAGGAGACACAGTAAGTTGTGTGGATGGGAGCAGGAAGTTACAAAGGGACAGATTAAGTGAGTGGACAAAACTGTGGCAGATGGAGTTCAGTGTGGGGAAGTGTGAGATCATCCACTTTGGATACAAGAAGGAAACATTGGAGTATTTTCTTAAAGTGAGAGACTGGGAACTGTGGAGGAGCAAAGGGATTTGGGTGTCCATGTACACAAATCACTAAAAGCGAGTGCCCAGATACAAAAAGTAATCACAAAGACGAATGGAATGTTGGCCTTTATCTCGAGGGCTGGAATACAAAGGGGAGGAAGTTATGCTTCAGTTCCACAGAGCCTCGGTCAGAGCCCCTCTGGAGTGCATATATCCAGAATATTAAACTCCAGCCCAGTTATAGGCGTTATTAATATCAGAAACAAACCCCAACTGTCAGAATGAACAGTTCAGTCCTGGATGTGATTAACAAAAGCAATAACAGCAGAATCCAACCCCTGCATCACAGGTGAACTCGCTGGTGTCTCAGCCAGTGGGATGACAGAGTGAATCTCTTCCCAAACACGGAGCAGGTGAACGGCCTCTCCCCAGTGTGAACCCGTTCATGTTTCAGCAGGTCCCTTGTCCTCTTGAAGCTCTTCACAGTTAGTACATTTAAACGGTTTCTTATCAGTGTGAACAAGTTGGTGTTCACTGAGGCTGTATGACTGAGTGAATCCTTTCCCACACACGGAGCAGGTGAACGACCTCTCCCTGGAGTGAGCTCGCTGGTGTCTCAGCTGGTGGGATGACTGAGTGAATCCCTTCCCACACACGGAGCAGGTGAACAGCCTCTCCCCAGTGTGAACTCACTCGTGTGTAAGCAGGGTGGATGAATCAGTGAATCCCTTCCCACACACGGAGCAGATGAACGGCCTCCCCCTGTGTGACTGCGTCGATGAGTTTCCAGCTTAGATGGGTAATTGAATCCCTTCCCGCAGTCCCCACATTTCCATGGTTTCTCCGTGGTCCGGGTGTCCTTGTGTCTCTCCAGGTTGGACAATCAGTTGAAGCCTCGTCCACACACAGAACACGTGTACGGTTTCTCCCCGCTGTGAATGGAGCGATGTTTTTTCAGGCTGTGCAACTGGTGAAAGCTCTTTCCACACTCAGTGCACTGGAACACTCTCACTCGGGTGTGTGTGTCTCGGTAATTTTCCAGTCACGCTGATGTTTGAAATCTTTTCCCACAGACAGAACAGACAAACATTTCTCCTTCCACATTCAAAGGCCGATGATATTCAGGTCCTGATGAATCGAGGGACTGTCAGATCTTGACGAGATGTTTGATTTGAGTTTCCCGTCTGCAAATCCTCCCCTTCTAATCCCCTGTAAAAGGAGTTTACAAAAGTCCTCACTGTAAATACAGGATAGAAATTCAGAACAGACAATTCTAGTTTCTATGGAACATTCTTCCCGCTCATTCCCCCAGACTGTAAATCCCCGTCCCACACACTCTCCCTCCTCCCTGTGCTGAAATCCAAACCCATCGCACCATCTCCATCATTTCTTCCCTCCACTCCCAGTTTCCTCCCTCCCTCTACTCTGGTCGGGTTCAGTTCTCCACCCCCTGGGAGCAGAGTGAGAGGAAAATAAATGAGGCACAGGGACCCTGAAGCCCCGCCCACTCTTTGTTCACAGTCACAGGGACCCTGAAGCCCCGCCCACTCTTTGTTCACCGTCACTGGGACCCTGAAGCCCCGCCCACTCTTTGTTCCCAGTCACTGGGACCCTGAAGCCCCGCCCACTCTTTGTTCACCGTCACTGGGACCCTGAAGCCCCGCCCACTCTTTGTTCACAGTCACTGGGACCCTGAAGCCCCGCCCACTCTTTGTTCACAGTCACTGGGACCCTGAAGCCCCGCCCACTCTTTGTTCACAGTCACTGGGATCCTGAAGCCCCGCCCACTCTTTGTTCACCGTCACAGGGACCCTGAAGCCCCGCCCACTCTTTGTTCACAGTCACTGGGACCCTGAAGCCCCGCCCACTCTTTGTTCACAGTCACAGGGACCCTGAAGCCCCGCCCACTCTTTGTTCACAGTCACAGGGACCCTGAAGCCCCGCCCACTCCTTGTTCCCAGTCACTGGGACCCTGAAGCCCCGCCCACTCTTTGTTCCCTGTCACTGGGACCCTGAAGCCCCGCCCACTCTTTGTTCCCTGTCACTGGGACCCTGAAGCCCCGCCCACTCTTTGTTCCTGGTCACTGGGACCCTGAAGCCCCGCCCACTCTTTGTTCACAGTCACAGGGACCCTGAAGCCCCGCCCACTCTTTGTTCACCGTCACTGGGACCCTGAAGCCCCGCCCACTCTTTGTTCCTGGTCACTGGGACCCTGAAGCCCCGCCCACTCTTTGTTCCTGGTCACTGGGACCCTGAAGCCCCGCCCACTCTTTGTTCCTGGTCACTGGGACCCTGAAGCCCCGCCCACTCTTTGTTCACAGTCACAGGGACCCTGAAGCCCCGCCCACTCTTTGTTCAAAGTCACAGGGACCCTGAAGCCCCGCCCACTCTTTGTTCACAGTCACAGGGACCCTGAAGCCCCGCCCACTCTTTGTTCACAGTCACAGGGACCCTGAAGCCCCGCCCACTCTTTGTTCACAGTCACAGGGACCCTGAAGCCCCGCCCACTCTTTGTTCACCGTCACTGGGACCCTGAAGCCCCGCCCACTCTTTGTTCCCAGTCACTGGGACCCTGAAGCCCCGCCCACTCTTTGTTCACCGTCACTGGGACCCTGAAGCCCCGCCCACTCTTTGTTCACAGTCACTGGGACCCTGAAGCCCCGCCCACTCTTTGTTCACAGTCACTGGGACCCTGAAGCCCCGCCCACTCTTTGTTCACAGTCACTGGGATCCTGAAGCCCCGCCCACTCTTTGTTCACCGTCACAGGGACCCTGAAGCCCCGCCCACTCTTTGTTCACAGTCACTGGGACCCTGAAGCCCCGCCCACTCTTTGTTCACAGTCACAGGGACCCTGAAGCCCCGCCCACTCTTTGTTCACAGTCACAGGGACCCTGAAGCCCCGCCCACTCCTTGTTCCCAGTCACTGGGACCCTGAAGCCCCGCCCACTCTTTGTTCCCTGTCACTGGGACCCTGAAGCCCCGCCCACTCTTTGTTCCCTGTCACTGGGACCCTGAAGCCCCGCCCACTCTTTGTTCCTGGTCACTGGGACCCTGAAGCCCCGCCCACTCTTTGTTCACAGTCACAGGGACCCTGAAGCCCCGCCCACTCTTTGTTCACCGTCACTGGGACCCTGAAGCCCCGCCCACTCTTTGTTCCTGGTCACTGGGACCCTGAAGCCCCGCCCACTCTTTGTTCCTGGTCACTGGGACCCTGAAGCCCCGCCCACTCTTTGTTCCTGGTCACTGGGACCCTGAAGCCCCGCCCACTCTTTGTTCACAGTCACAGGGACCCTGAAGCCCCGCCCACTCTTTGTTCAAAGTCACAGGGACCCTGAAGCCCCGCCCACTCTTTGTTCACAGTCACAGGGACCCTGAAGCCCCGCCCACTCTTTGTTCACAGTCACAGGGACCCTGAAGCCCCGCCCACTCTTTGTTCACAGTCACAGGGACCCTGAAGCCCCGCCCACTCTTTGTTCACAGTCACAGGGACCCTGAAGCCCCGCCCACTCTTTGTTCACAGTCACTGGGACCCTGAAGCCCCGCCCACTCTTTGTTCACAGTCACTGGGACCCTGAAGCCCCGCCCACTCTTTGTTCCCAGTCACTGGGACCCTGAAGCCCCGCCCACTCTTTGTTCACAGTCACAGGGACCCTGAAGCCCCGCCCACTCTTTGTTCCCAGTCACTGGGACCCTGAAGCCCCGCCCACTCTTTGTTCCCAGTCACTGGGACCCTGAAGCCCCGCCCACTCTTTGTTCACAGTCACAGGGACCCTGAAGCCCCGCCCACTCTTTGTTCACAGTCACAGGGACCCTGAAGCCCCGCCCACTCTTTGTTCACAGTCACAGGGACCCTGAAGCCCCGCCCACTCTTTGTTCCCAGTCACAGGGATCCTGAAGCCCCACCCACTCTTTGTTCACAGTCACAGGGATCCTGAAGCCCCGCCCACTCTTTGTTCACAGTCACTGGGACCCTGAAGCCCCGCCCACTCTTTGTTCACAGTCACAGGGACCCTGAAGCCCCGCCCACTCTTTGTTCACAGTCACAGGGACCCTGAAGCCCCGCCCACTCTTTGTTCACAGTCACTGGGACCCTGAAGCCCCGCCCACTCTTTGTTCACAGTCACTGGGACCCTGAAGCCCCGCCCACTCTTTGTTCACAGTCACTGGGATCCTGAAGCCCCGCCCACTCTTTGTTCACCGTCACAGGGACCCTGAAGCCCCGCCCACTCTTTGTTCACAGTCACAGGGACCCTGAAGCCCCGCCCACTCTTTGTTCACAGTCACTGGGACCCTGAAGCCCCGCCCACTCTTTGTTCACAGTCACTGGGACCCTGAAGCCCCGCCCACTCTTTGTTCACAGTCACAGGGACCCTGAAGCCCCGCCCACTCTTTGTTCACAGTCACAGGGACCCTGAAGCCCCGCCCACTCCTTGTTCCCAGTCACTGGGACCCTGAAGCCCCGCCCACTCTTTGTTCCCAGTCACTGGGACCCTGAAGCCCCGCCCACTCTTTGTTCCCTGTCACTGGGACCCTGAAGCCCCGCCCACTCTTTGTTCCCTGTCACTGGGACCCTGAAGCCCCGCCCACTCTTTGTTCCTGGTCACTGGGACACTGAAGCCCCGCCCACTCTTTGTTCACAGTCACAGGGACCCTGAAGCCCCGCCCACTCTTTGTTCACCGTCACTGGGACCCTGAAGCCCCGCCCACTCTTTGTTCCTGGTCACTGGGACCCTGAAGCCCCGCCCACTCTTTGTTCCTGGTCACTGGGACCCTGAAGCCCCGCCCACTCTTTGTTCCTGGTCACTGGGACCCTGAAGCCCCGCCCACTCTTTGTTCACAGTCACTGGGACCCTGAAGCCCCGCCCACTCTTTGTTCAAAGTCACAGGGACCCTGAAGCCCCGCCCACTCTTTGTTCACAGTCACAGGGACCCTGAAGCCCCGCCCACTCTTTGTTCACAGTCACAGGGACCCTGAAGCCCCGCCCACTCTTTGTTCACAGTCACAGGGACCCTGAAGCCCCGCCCACTCTTTGTTCACAGTCACAGGGACCCTGAAGCCCCGCCCACTCTTTGTTCACAGTCACTGGGACCCTGAAGCCCCGCCCACTCTTTGTTCACAGTCACTGGGACCCTGAAGCCCCGCCCACTCTTTGTTCCCAGTCACTGGGACCCTGAAGCCCCGCCCACTCTTTGTTCACAGTCACAGGGACCCTGAAGCCCCGCCCACTCTTTGTTCCCAGTCACTGGGACCCTGAAGCCCCGCCCACTCTTTGTTCCCAGTCACTGGGACCCTGAAGCCCCGCCCACTCTTTGTTCACAGTCACAGGGACCCTGAAGCCCCGCCCACTCTTTGTTCACAGTCACAGGGACCCTGAAGCCCCGCCCACTCTTTGTTCCCAGTCACTGGGACCCTGAAGCCCCGCCCACTCTTTGTTCACAGTCACAGGGATCCTGAAGCCCCGCCCACTCTTTGTTCACAGTCACTGGGACCCTGAAGCCCCGCCCACTCTTTGTTCACAGTCACAGGGACCCTGAAGCCCCGCCCACTCTTTGTTCACAGTCACAGGGACCCTGAAGCCCCGCCCACTCTTTGTTCACAGTCACTGGGACCCTGAAGCCCCGCCCACTCTTTGTTCACAGTCACTGGGACCCTGAAGCCCCGCCCACTCTTTGTTCATCGTCACTGGGACCCTGAGGCCCCGCCCACTCTTTGTTCCCTGTCACTGGGACCCTGAAGCCCCGCCCACTCTTTGTTCACAGTCACTGGGACCCTGAAGCCCCGCCCACTCTTTGTTCACAGTCACTGGGACCCTGAAGCCCCGCCCACTCTTTGTTCCCTGTCACTGGGAACCTGAAGCCCCGCCCACTCTTTGTTCCCCGTCACTGGGACCCTGAAGCTCCGCCCAGTCTTTGTTCCTGGTCACTGGGACCCTGAAGCCCCGCCCACTCTTTGTTCCCAGTCACAGGGACCTTGAAGCCCCGCCCACTCTTTGTTCACAGTCACAGGGACGCTGAAGCCCCGCCCACTCTTTGTTCCTGGTCACTGGGACCCTGAAGCCCTGCCCACTCTTTGTTCCCGGTCACTGGGACCCTGAAGCCCCGCCCACTCTTTGTTCACAGTCACAGGGACCCTGAAGCCCCGCCCACTCTTTGTCCACAGTCACTGGGACCCTGAAGCCCCGCCCACTCTTTGTTCACAGTCTGGGACCCTGAAGCCCCGCCCACTCTTTGTTCCCTGTCACTGGGACCCTGAAGCCCCGCCCACTCTTTGTTCACAGTCACTGGGACCCTGAAGCCCCGCCCACTCTTTGTTCACAGTCACTGGGACCCTGAAGCCCCGCCCACTCTTTGTTCCCTGTCACTGGGAACCTGAAGCCCCGCCCACTCTTTGTTCCCCGTCACTGGGACCCTGAAGCTCCGCCCAGTCTTTATTCCTGGTCACTGGGACCCTGAAGCCCCGCCCACTCTTTGTTCCCAGTCACAGGGACCTTGAAGCCCCGCCCACTCTTTGTTCACAGTCACTGGGACCCTGAAGCCCCGCCCACTCTTTGTTCCTGGTCACTGGGACCCTGAAGCCCCGCCCACTCTTTGTTCCTGGTCACGGGGACCCTGAAGCCCCGCCCACTCTTTGTTCACCGTCACTGGGACCCTGAAGCCCCGCCCACTCTTTGTTCCTGGTCAATGGGACCCTGAAGCCCCGCCCACTCTTTGTTCCTGGTCACTGGGACCGTGAAGCCCCGCCCACTCTTTGTTCCCGGTCAATGGGACCCTGAAGCCCCGCCCACTCTTTGTTCCCGGTCAATGGGACCCTGAAGCCCCGCCCACTCATTGTTCCCGGTCACTGGGACCCTGAAGCCCCGCCCACTCTTTGTTCCTGGTCACTGGGATACTGAAGCCCCGCCCACTCTTTGTTCCCCGTCACTGGGACCCTGAAGCCCCGCCCACTCTTTGTTCCCCGTCACTGGGACCCTGAAGCCCCGCCCACTCATTGTTCAAAGTCACTGGGACCCTGAAGCCCCGCCCACTCTTTGTTCCTGGTCACTGAGACCCTGAAGCCCCGCCCACTCTTTGTTCCCAGTCACTGGGACCCTGAAGCCCCGCCCACTCTTTGTTCCCGGTCACTGGGACCCTGAAGCCCCGCCCACTCTTTGTTCCTGGTCACTGAGACCCTGAAGCCCCGCCCACTCTCTGTTCCCAGTCACTGGGACCCTGAAGCCCCGCCCACTCTTTGTTCCCGGTCACTGGGACCCTGAAGCCCCGCCCACTCTTTGTTCCTGGTCACTGAGACCCTGAAGCCCCGCCCACTCTTTGTTCCCAGTCACTGGGACCCTGAAACCCCGCCCACTCGAGCAAAGATGGCCGCGCATGCGCCGTGAACCCTGAACTCTGACCAAGATGGCGGCCAGTTCCCCGCTCACCCGAGTCGCCGCCGGTCGGGCCTGTCACCGCGGTGTAAACACGGGGCCTGTGGGCTCTTATTCGGGGCCTGAGGCCTACACCGGGTGTTTATGAAGCTTCCCTGCCCACCCCCAGGTCCAATTCCTCCCCGGCGCCCACCGTCTCCTACCGAATCCCGACCCGCCTGTTCCCTCAGTCCGTCTCCACCACTCGCACCGCGCATGCTCAGAGCACCGCCCAGTCCCGCGCCTGCGCACTGGGCTCCTGTAGTCACTGATAGGGCACTTTCTGGGCCGCGGGGGATTCTGGGTAGACTCTCCGCCATTGACGGTCCGAATCGGTGAACAGAAATTTCGACATCGCATCGAGATTGGGGCCGGAGGGACAATAAACATTAAACAAAATCAATCAATAAATTATTCAGAAACCCGAGTGCCCGGGCCCTCAGACAGGGAGCGAAGTTCACCGGTCGCCACTTTTCCTTCACCAACTCGCACCTCAGGCCCCGCCCAGTCCGGTTCAATTGATCAATGTTTTCCAACTGTGTTTTCCAACTCGAGTTCAGGCCTGTCATTCTCAGAGAAACTTCGAGGCCTTGTTTTTTCTGTGTGCTGTGAGGACCGATATCGATCATCTTGATCTATTTCTGGTTCAATAACTTTGCTAAAGCTTTCTTTGTCGAGGCGGGTACAATTTTGTCTTTTAAAAAGCATTTGGACAGTTACATGGGTAAGATGGGTATCGAGGGATATGGGCCAAGTGCAGGCAATTGGGACCAGCTTAGTGGTATAAACTGGGCGACATGGACATGTTGGGCCGAAGGGCCTGTTTCCATGTTGTAAACTTCTATGATTCTATTCTATGAATGTGGCCCAGGCCAAGTGTCAGGAGATCGGATCAGGCCCACCATCGAAAATGAGTTTGACCCCCCTGAGATAGACAATGTGAACCGGATTATCCTCATCCACTGACCCAGCAACTTCCTCAAAAAACTCAAGCAAGTTTGTGAGACGCGACCTTCTTTTCCTGAAGCCGTGTTGAGTGTCTCTCACGGACCCTCCCCATTCCCCTCGCAATAAACGCCAACATTCCATTTGCCTTCCTAATCACTTCTTGTATCTGCAGACCAACTTTCTGTGATTCATGTACTACGATACCCAGATCCCTCTGTACTTCAGAGTTCTGCAATCTTTCTCCATTTAAATAATATACTGCTCTTCTGTTCCTCCTGCCAAAGTGGACAAGTTCACATTTTCCCACATTATACTCCATCTGCCAAATTTTTGCTCACTCACTTAACCTATCCATATCCCTTTGCAGACTCCTTATTCCTCTTCACAACTTATTTTCCTACCTACCTTTGTCTCATTCGCAAATTTAGCAACAATTCATTCGCTCCCTTCATCCAAGTCATTGATATCGATTGTAAATATTTGAGCCAGATCTTTACAAAACACTGGTAAAGCTTCAGCTGGAGTATTGTGTTCATTCTGGGCAGCACACTTCAGGAAGGATGTCAAGGCCTGAGAGGGGGTGCAGAGGAGATTTACTGGACAGGGATACAGGATTCAGTTACATGGAGAGACTGGAGAAACTGGAGTTGTTCTCCTTGGAGCAGGGAAGGTTAAGGGGAGATTTAATCGAGGTGTTTAAAGTCATGAAGGGTCTTGATAGACTGAATGGTGAGAAACTGTTTCCAGTGGCAGGAGATCAGTAACCAGAGGACACAGCATTCAGGTAATTGGCAGAAGAACTAGAGGTGAGATGAGGAGAATATTTTAACGCAGCCATTTGTTATGAGCTGGAATACACTGCATGAAAGGGTGGGGGGAATCAGAGTAAATTATAATTTTCAAAGGGGAATTGGATAAATACTTGAATAGGATAAATTTGCAGGATAAAGGGCATGAGAATGGGACTAATTGGATAGCTCTTTCCTAAAGCCAACACAGGCATGATGGGCCTAATGGCCTCCTTCTGTGCTTTATCATTCAATGATTCTATGATCAAGGGCCAGACATTGCTTCATCCTTCACTAACAGGGTCCCTATTAACAGTCGCTTCCTTCTGTATTCAGTGCAGTGAATGGAAACCTGTCTATTTTAGTGAGTTCAGCCTTTCTAAAATCTCTCACTATTTTTGAAGATCCATTTGACTCACTTGTTTCATTTTGAAAGACTTCTGATTTTTCTACTGTGTGTCGATGGTTTTGTTTAAAGGTGGAATGACATTTGTTTCAAAATATTCTGTTCTAACCCCCGGCCCAGTTTAAAACCCTCTGCACTACTGACCAGGAAGATCGCAAGTCCAATCCTTGATCTCAGCCAAGGCAGCAGTTCAGGGGCTGGAATTGGCCTCAGTACCACTGGGCTAAATAAGAGTAACCCTGCTCTCGAAGGAGATCCAGTGACCTCAACTGGGAAATTTATGGCTGTCATTTGAGGGCAGGACTGGCCTCGACCGTGATGCCTACCACAGTGGATAATCCTGCTGTCACTCACTGTGTGGGCTCATGTATAAATGTTCCCTTACTGTTAGATTATTAACTAAGTCTGGGCTCATTACTCATTACTGAATCTAGTCCACCCTCCTTAAAACCTACCTCTTTGACCAAGCTTTTGCTCACCTGTCCTAATATCTCCTTATGTGGTTCAGTGTCAAATTTATTTTGTTAATCACTCCTGTGAATGGCCTTGGGACGTTTTACTATGTTAACGGCACTGGATAAATGTATCAATAAAACAGGGAACTCTTGGAAACACACTGTAGGTCCTTCTTTATCTGGACAGCAAATCACTGCTGTTGTGTTCAACCAGCAGTTAACAGAAGAACATAAGAAATAGGAGCAGGAGTCGGCCATACGGCCCCTCGAGCCTGCTCCACCATTCAATAAGATCATGGCTGATCTTCTGCCTCATTTAACATGTATCCAGAATATTAAACTCCAGCCCAGTTATCGGGGTTATTAACATCAGAAACAAACCCCAACTGTCAGAATGAACATGGTTCAGTCCTGGATGTGATTAACAGCAGCAATAACAGCAGAATCCAACCCCAGAAGTCACAGGTGAACTCGCTGGTGTCTCCGCAGGTTGGATGAATGAGTGAATCCCTTCCCACACACGGAGCAGGGGAACGGCCTCTCCTCAGTGTGAGTGCGTCGATGATGTGTCAGCAGTTCCCATTTGCTCTTAAAGCTCTTCCCACAGTCAGAACATTTAAACGGTCTCTTATCAGTGTGAACAAGTTGGTGTGTCAGTCGGTGCTGTGACTGAATGAATCCCTTTCCACACATGGAGCAGGTGAACGGTCTCTCCCCAGTGTGAGCACGCTGGTGGGCAATGAGAGTGGATGACTGCCTGAACCTCTTCCCGCAGTGAGAGCAACTGAACGGTCTCTCGTCAGTGTGAATTCGCTGGTGTCGAATCAGTCCCTCCGAGCTTTTAAACCTGTTCCCACAGTCAGAGCATTTAAAAGGTCTCTCCGCAGTGTGAATAAGCTGGTGTGTTCGGAGGGCGGATGAGTGGGTGAATCCCTTCCCACACACGGAGCAGGTGAACGGCCTCTCCCCAGTGTGACTGCGTCGATGAGTTTCCAGCTGGGAGGGGTAATTGAATCCCTTCCCACAGTCCCCACATTTCCACGGTTTCTCCGTGGTCCGGGTGTCCTTGTGTCTCTCCAGGTTGGACGATCAGTTGAAGCCTTGTCCACACACAGAACACGTGGACGGTTTCTCCCCGCTGTGAATGGTGCGATGTTTTTTCAGGCTGTGTAACTGTTTAAAGCTCTTTCCACACTCAGTGCACTGGAACACTCTCACTCGGGTGTGTGTGTGTCTCGGTGATTTTCCACTCACACTGATGTTTGATCTTTTCCCACAGACACAACAGACAAACATTTCTCCTTCCACATTCAAAGGCCGATGATATTCAGGTCCTGATGAATCAAGTGACTCGGTCAGATTTTGACGTGATGTTTGGTTTGAGTTTCCCATCTGTAAATCCTCCCCTTCTAATACCCTGTAAAAGGAGTTTACAAAAGTCATCACTGTAAATACAGGATAGAAATTCAGAACAGACAATTCTAGTTTCTCTGGATCATTTTTTCATCTTTTGAGCCTCGAAAGCTGTAAATCCCCGTCCCACACACTCTCTCTCCTCCTTGTGCTGAAATCCAAACCCATTGCACCAACTGCAACATTTATTCCTCTGCTCTTTTGAATTCAGTTCCACACTCACTGGTTCCCCTCTCTCTCCTCCCCTGAAGGTGCTGACTCTGACTGGGTTCAGTTCCACACTCACTGGTTCCCCTCTCTCCTCCCCTGAAGGTGCTGACTCTGACTGGGTTCAGTTCCACACTCACTGGTTCCCCTCTCTCCTCCCCTGAAGGTGCTGACTCTGACTGGGTTCAGTTCCACACTCACTGGTTCCCCTCTCTCCTCCCCTGAAGGTGCTGACTCTGACTGGGTTCAGTTCCACACTCACTGGTTCCCCTCTCTCCTCCCCTGAAGGTGCTGACTCAGACTGGGTTCAGTTCCACACTCACTGGTTCCTCTCTCTCTCCTCCCCTGAAGGTGCTGACTTTCCTTCCCGTATCCTAACTCGCACCAAGTCCCATTCACCCATCACCCTTGTACTTACTGACGGACAGTGACTCCCGGTCCAGCAATGCGTCATATTTAGATTCCTCATCCTTGTGTACAAATCCATCCATGGCCCTCGCCCATCCCAATCCCTGTAACCTCCTCCAGCCCTCCGATCCTCCCCTATCTTGTAACCTCCTCCGACACTCCCCTATCTCTGTAACCTCCTCCATGGCCCTCCGACCCTCCCCTATCTCTGTAACCTCCACCAGCCCTCCGATCCTCCCCTATCTCTGTCACCTCCTCCATGGCCCTCCGACCCTCCCTTTCTCTGTAACCTCCTCCATGTTCCTCCGACCCTCCCCTATCTCTGTAACCTCCTCCAGCCCTCCGACCCTCACAGATCTCTGCTCTCCCCCATTCCCTTCGCCCCACCATTGGGGGCCGTGCCTTCAGCTGTCTGAGCCCCAAGCTCTGGAATTCCCTCCCTGAACCTCTCCCCCTCTCTCTCCTCCTTCAATCCTCCCTCTTTGACCCAGCTTTCGGTGCCCTGTCCTAATCTCTCCTCATTCCTCTCTTCCCGCTCCTGTGAACCCTCTTGACCCATTTTGCTCCGTTAAAGGCGCGATAGAAATGCAAGTTGTTGTTGACTCTGCGGGTTCAGTTCGAGCGGACGGACCGCCGCCATTGGAGCTCCGACCCGACCCTCAGTTTCTCTGATGGGACTGAGATTGGGGGCGGGGAAAAACGCTTTTGGAGCAGCGGAGGGCGGAGCGGAAATAAAATAAAATAAACCCGAGATCCCAAGGCACGCTGGGTAATGGAGACCGCCATTAAACCGTCAGAAACACTCTGAGCGCAGGCGCGCACCGCCTCGCCTCGAGAAAACTTTGGGAAATGTATTTTTCCCCAAATCTGTTAATAATTTACTCTCATTACACATTGGAACTGACGGGCTGGATTGATGTTTATTTTCCAATTGCAGCTCAGGACCTTCAATCCCAGCGTCAACCCGGAGCAAATGCGCTCCCGACCAATAGGAAGAGCGGAGAGGGACTGGAGGAACGAGCGGGCGGTTGGTCCTCCAACCAATCGGAGTGTGTGAGGGGCGGGACTTGCGGCGGAGGGTCTGAGCCCGGATCTCACTCCTTCTCTGGAACTCTGCCGAATTTTTGAAACTTGATTCATCTCAAGATAAAACTCCAGGAGAAAACTGGACCTTTCAGTTGTGGCTTTAAACAGATGAAACCCTGTGGTGTGGAGCAAACAGTTCAACATTTGTTAGTAAAATGACTCTGATGAAGTAATGGAGAGCCATGTATCCAAGTTTGCTGATGACACTGAGCAAAGAGGCACAGTAAATAGTGTAGATGGGAGCAGAAAGTTGCAAGGGGGCAATAATAGATTCAGTGAGTGGGCAAAACGGTGGCAGGTGGAGTTGAATGTGGGGAAATGTGAATTCACCCACTTTGAACCTAAGACAGAGATCAGAGTATTTACCAAACGGCAAGCAGCGAGAAACTGTGGAGGAGCAGAGAGATTTCGGGGTCCAAGTACCGAAATCACTAAAAGCTAGTGGACAGTTACAAAAAATAATTTTAAAGGCTAAAGGAATGATGGCCTTCATCTCAAGGGGGCTGGAATATAAAGGGGTGGAAGTGATGTTACAGTTGTACAGAGCTCTGGTTAAACCCCATCTGGAGACTGCCTTCAGTTCTGGGCACTGCACCTCAGGGAGGATATACTGGCCTTGGAAGGGGTGCAGCACAGATTCACCAGAGTGATACTGACAGATTGCATAGACTGGGCTTGTTTTGAGTGGAGCTTGGAAGATTAAGGGGTGATCTAATCGAGGTGATTGAAGGATTTGATAGGGCAGATAGAGAGAAACTACTTCCTCTGGTGGGGGAGTCCAGAACAAGGAGGCATAACCTTAAAATTAGAGCGAGGCCATTCAGGGGTGATGTCAGGAATCACTTCTTCGCACAAAGGGCAGTGGAAATCTGGAACTCTCTCCCTGAGAGCAGTCGAGGCTGGGGGTCAAGTGAAAATTTCAGATCTGAGATTGATAGATTTTTGATAGGCGAGGGTATTCAAGGTTATGGTACCAAGGCGGGTGGATGGAGTTAAGATACAGATCAGATATGATACAATTAAATGGCGGAACAGGTTGGAGGGGCTGAATGGCCTCCTCTTGTTCATAATGATTAAATGTTCCTATTCTCTGCACAATTACAGAACGGACCGATTGTTAATAGGAGCTCCGTTAATGAAATCCCCTGACATTCAAAGAGAAACGGGACTGTCCCTTTAACTATAAACAAAGGGGAGTGCCTGTCCCTTTAAATATCTGCCCCATTCCCACAGGCAGTGGGAGGAGGAACAGCGCGCGGTCTCATTCCGCCCAAAACCAGCGGGGCCTCGCGCGAGGGAGCAGCTCCATGAGGGGGCGGGGCCAGTGGGTGAGGGCGGGGCCTCGGCTCTGACGTCCCCAGGAGCCCAGCGCGCAGGCGTGGGAGAGGCTCTGCGCGTTCGCCAGACGGAGTCTGAGGGTCGGGAGCAGGTAGGCGGGGGGCCGGGGACAGGACACTGAGAAACCGGGCGGAGGCCGCGCCCCACGGCTTATAAACATGGAGCGAGGCCGCAGGAACCGAGTCGGATCCTCTGGTCCCGAGTGTGAGCAGCCGGACGGCAACTGCGGGTCTTCTCCCCGGAGATAGGCCCGGGTTACCGGGGGAACCGGCCGCCATCTTTGTACAGGAGGATGGAGCGTCACTGCGCATGCGCGGCCAACTTTGTACAGGATGAGGGAGCGTCACGGCGCATGCGCGGCCACCTTGGTACAGGTACAGAGTGGGCGGGGCTTCAGGATATTTCACTCAGAATCTCAACCCGTGCTGCACCTGCCCTGGGAGTGTTTGATGGGACAGTGTAGAGGGAGCTTTACTCTGTATCTAACCCGTGCTGTACCTGCCCCGGGAGTGTTTGATGGGACAGTGTAGAGGGAGCTTTACTCTGTATCTAACCCGTGCTGTACCTGCCCTGGGAGTGTTTGATGGGACAGTGTGGAGTCAGCTTTACTCTGTATCTAACCCGTGCTGTACCTGCCCTGGGAGTGTTTGATGGGACAGTGTAGAGGGAGCTTTACTCTGTATCTAACCCGTGCTGTACCTGCCCCGGGAGTGTTTGATGGGACAGTGTAGAGGGAGCTTTACTCTGTATCTAACCCGTGCTGTACCTGCCCTGGGAGTGTTTGATGGGACAGTGTAGAGGGAGCTTTACTCTGTATCTCACCCGTGCTGGACCTGCCCCGGGAGTGTTTGATGGGACAGTGCAGAGGGAGCTTTCCTCTGTATCTAACCCGTGCTGTACCTGCCCTGGGAGTGTTTGATGGGACAGTGTAGAGGGAGCTTTCCTCTGTATCTAACCCGTGCTGTACCTGCCCTGGGAGTGTTTGATGGGACAGTGCAGAGGGAGCTTTCCTCTGTATCTAACCCGTGCTGTACCTGCCCCAGGAGTGTTTGATGGGACAGTGCAGAGGGAGCTTTCCTCTGTATCTAACCCGTGCTGTACCTGCCCCGGGAGTGTTTGATGGGACAGTGTAGAGGAAGCTTTACTCTGTATCTAACCCGTGCTGTCCCTGCCCTGGGAGTGTTTGATGGGACAGTGTAGAGGGAGTTTTACCCAGAATCTCAACCCATGCTGTCCCTGCCCTGGGAGTGTTTGATGGGACAGTGTGGAGGGAGCTTTACTCGGTATCGAACCCATGCTGTCCCTGCCCTGGGAGTGTTTGATGGAACAGTGCAGAGGGAACTTTACACTCTATCTCACCTTATTGTACCTGCCCTGGGAGTGTTTGATGGGACAGTGCAGAGGGAACTTTACACTCGATCTCACCCGTGCTGGACCTGCCCTGGGAGTGTTTGATGGGACAGTGTCGAGGGAGCTTTACCCTGTATCTGAACTGTGCTGTTCCTGCCCTGGGAGTGTTTGATGGGACAGTGTGGAGTGAGCTTTGCTCTGTATCTCACCCGTGCTGTAACTGCCCCGGGAGTGTTTGATGGGACAGTGCAGAGGGAGCTTTACTCTGCACATAACCCGTGCAGTCCCTGCCCTGGGAGTGTTTGATGGGACAGTGTGGAGGGAGCTTTACCCTGTATCTAACCCGTGCTGTACCTGTTCTGGGATTGTGAGACGGGACAGTGTGGAGGGAGCTTTATTCGGTATCGAACCCATGCTGTCCCTGCCCTGGGAGTGTTTGATGGAACAGTGCAGAGGGAACTTTACACTCTATCTCACCTTATTGTACCTGCCCTGGGAGTGTTTGATGGGACAGTGCAGAGGGAACTTTACACTCGATCTCACCCGTGCTGGACCTGCCCCGGGAGTGTTTGATGGGACAGTGTCGAGGGAGCTTTACCCTGTATCTAAACTGTGCTGTTCCTGCCCTGGGAGTGTTTGATGGGACAGTGTGGAGTGAGCTTTGCTCTGTATCTCACCCGTGCTGTAACTGCCCCGGGAGTGTTTGATGGGACAGTGCAGAGGGAGCTTTACTCTGCACATAACCCGTGCAGTCCCTGCCCTGGGAGTGTTTGATGGGACAGTGTGGAGGGAGCTTTACTCGGTATCTGACCAATGCTTTAACTGCCGCGGGAGTGTTTGATGGGACATTGTAGAGGGAGCTTTACCCTCAATCTAACCCATGCTGTACCTGCCCCGGGAATGTTTGATGGGACAGTGTAGAGGGAGCTTTACCCTGTATCTAACGTGTGCTGTGTCTGCCCTGGGAGTGTTTGATGGGACAGTGTCGAGGGAGCTTTACCCTGTATCTAACCTGTGCTGTCCCTGCCCTGGGAGTGTTTGATGGGACAGTGTCGAGGGAGCTTTACTCTGGATCTAACCTGTGCTGTCCCTGCCCTGGGAGTGTTTGGGACAGTGTCGAGGGAGCTTTACTCTGTATCTAATCCGTGCTGTACCTGCCCTGGGAGTGTTTGGGACAGTGTGCAGCAATCAATAACCAATGATTAACACTATTCACCCCTATTTATTAAAATCTGGGATACAGTTTCTGAACAGCTTCATCAACGGAGCCTCTCACTTTTCCTCTCCCTATTCTTCTTCCCAAAATCTATCACTTCACATTTCTCTGCATTAAATTTCATCTGCCATCTATCTGTCCAATTTATTATCCAGTGTCCGTGACACTGAAGTCACTTCCAGTGCTCTTCACAGTTCCCCACACTCCCTATCTTGGTGGCATTTGAATTATCTGGAGATTTTCATCTTGTGCCCGAAATACCTGAGCCCAGTTCATTTCCCTGTATTGAGAAGAGCAATGGTCCCAACACTGACCCTGGGGGACACCACTGTTTACATCCCTCCAGTCTGAACAATATCCATTATCCACGACTCTCTGTTTTCTGCCCTTTCCCCAACTTCCTGTCCACGCTGCCCCACTCCCTTCAATTCCGTGAGCCTTAATTTTATCAACAAGCCTCCTGTGCGGCACCTTCTCAAACACCTTTAGACAATCCATCTACACAACACCCACTGCATTCCCTTTATCACCACACTGTGTTATTTCCTCAAATAATCCCTGCTGTCTGTCCTGAATTCATCCATTTTACTAACAAATGTTGAAATGTTTGCTCCACCCCACAGGGTTCCATCTGTTTAAAGCCACACAGAGAGAGGTGGGAGAGGCCCATTGTTGGACAGTGTGAGCTGAGGGGTGGGAGATGCCCATTGTTGGACAGTGTGAGCTGAGGGGTGGGAGAGGCCCATTGTTGGACAGTGTGAGCTGAGGGGTGGGAGAGGCCCATTGATGGACAGGGTGAGCTGAGGGGTGGGAGAGGCCCATTGATGGACAGGGTGAGCTGAGCAGGCGCAGGAGACGCAGACTTCAGTGAACACCGAGTGCCCCACAGACCCCAATATAAAACAGTGAACATTATCCCCCCCAGACCCCAATATAAAACAGTGAACATTATCCCCCCCAGACCCCAATATAAAACAGTGAACATTATCCCCCCAGACCCCAATATAAAACTGTGAACATTATCCCCCCAGACCCCAATATAAAACTGTGAACATTATCCCCCCCAGACCCCAATATAAAACTGTGAACATTATCCCCCCCAGACCCCAATATTGAACAGTGAACATTATCCCCCCCAGACCCCAATATTGAACAGTGAACATTATCCCCCCCAGACCCCAATATTAAACAGTGAACATTATCCCCCCCAGACCCCAATATTAAACAGTGAACATTATCCCCCCCAGACCCCAATATAAAACAGTGAACATTATCCCCCCAGACCCCAATATAAAACAGTGAACATTATCCCCCCAGACCCCAATATAAAACTGTGAACATTATCCCCCCCAGACCCCAATATAAAACAGTGAACATTATCCCCCCCCAGACCCCAATATAAAACAGTGAACATTATCCCCCCCAGACCCCAATATAAAACAGTGAACATTATCCCCCCCAGACCCCAATATGAAACAGTGAACATTATCCCCCCCAGACCCCAATATAAAACAGTGAACATTATCCCCCCCAGACCCCAACATAAAACAGTGAACATTATCCCCCCAGACCCCAATATAAAACAGTGAACATTATCGCCCCCAGACCCCAATATAAAACAGTGAACATTATCCCCCCAAACCCCTCCCCCCAGACCCAAATGACGACGGATCAGGGAACGTCTGTAAAGGAAGTTGGAATGGTAACTGGTCAGAGAGCGTCTCTTTGATAGAGAAATCGGGATGTGTCAGTGAATATAAGAAGGAAAAATGGAGATGGGTCAAGGAGAGCCCATCACCAAAATTGGGAGATGTTGTGGAAGAGGGGGAGAGAACTTCACGGGGAGGGAGAGAGGGGAACCAGTGAGTGCAGAACTGAACCCAGTCAGAGTCAACACCTTCAGAGGGAGGGAGAGAAAACTCAGATGGAATGAAATATGTTGGGGATGGTGCGATGGGTTTGGATTTCAGCACAGGGAGGAGGGAGAGTGTGTGGGACGGGGATTTACAGTCTGGGGGAATGAGCGGGAAGAATATTCTGTCGAAACTAGAATTGTCTGTTCTGAATTTCTATCCTGTATTTACAGTGAGGACTTTTGTAAACTCCTTTTACAGGGGATTGGAATGCGAGGATTCACAGACGGGAAAATCAAACCAAACCTCAAGTCAATCTGACCGAGTCACTCGATTCATCAGGACATGAATATCATCGGCCTTTGAATGTGGAAGGAGAAATGTTTGTCTGTTCTGTCTGTGGGAAAAGATCAAACTTCATTGTGACTGGAAAATCACTGAGTCACACACACCCGAGTGAGAGTGTTCCAGTGCACTGATTGTGGAAAGAGCTTTACCTCGTGACACAGCCTGAAAAAACATCGCACCATTCACAGCGGAGAGAAGCCGTCCACGTGTTCTGTGTGTGGACGAGGCTTCAACTGATCGTCCAACCTGGAGAGACACAAGGACACCCAGACCACGGAGAAACCGTGGAAATGTGGGGACTGTGGGAAGGGATTCAATTACCCATCCCAGCTGGAAACTCATCGACGCAGTCACACTGGGGAGAGGCCGTTTATCTGCTCCTCATATGGGAAGGGATTCACTCAGTCATCCACTCTGCTGAGACACCACCGATTTCAAACTGGGGAGAGGCCGTTCACCTGCTCCGTGTGTGGGAAAGGATTCACGTGCACATCCAGCCTCATTTCACACCAACTTGTTCACAGTGATAAGAGACCTTTTAAATGTTCTGACTGTGAGAAGAGGTTTAAAAGCAGGAATGCTCTACTGAGACACCAACGTACTCACACTGGGGAGAGACCGATTATCTGCTCCGTGTGTGGGATGGGATTCACTCAGTCATCCACCCTGCTGAGACACCAGCGAATTCACACCGGGGAGAGGCCGTTCACCTGCGCAGAGTGTGGGAAGGGATTCGCTCATTCAGCCGACCGGCTGAGGCACCAGCGAGTTCACACTGGGGAGAGACCGTTCACCTGCTCCGTGTGTGGGAAAGGATTCACTTGTTCATCCAGTCTCAATGAACACCAACTTGTTCACAGTGATCAGAGACCTTTAAAATGTTCTGACTTTGAGAAGAGGTTTAAAAGCAGGAATGCTCTCCTGAGACACCAACGTACTCACACTGGGGAGAGGCCGTTCACCTGCTCCGCATGTGGGAAAGGATTCACTCGGTCATCCGCCCTGCTGATTCACCAGCGAGTTCACACTGGGGAGAGACCGTTCACCTGCGCAGAGTGTGGGAAGGGATTCACTCAGTCATCCGCCCTGCTGATTCACCAGCGAGTTCACATTGGGGAGAGGCCGTTCACCTGCTCAGAGTGTGGGAAGGGATTCACTCAGTCATCCGCCCTGCTGATTCACCAGCGAGTTCACACGGGGGAGAGACCGTTCACCTGCTCTGTGTGTGGGAAGGGATTCACTTGTTCATCCAGTCTCATTGAACACCAACCTGTTCACACTGATAAGAGACCTTTTAAATGTTCTGACTGTGGGAAGAGCTTTAAAAGCACAAACGGACTGCTGACACACAAACGCACTCACAATGGGGAGAGACCGTTCACCTGCTCAGAGTGTGGGAAGGGATTCATTAAGTCATACAACCTGCTGATTCACCAGCGAGTTCACACTGGGGAGAGACCGTTCACCTGCTCTGTTTGTGGGAAGGGATTCACTCAGTCATCCAACCTGCAGTCACACCAGCGAGTTCACATGTTACCACAGGAGTTGGATTCTGCTGTTAATCACATCCAGGACTGAACCATGTTCATTCTGACAGTTGGGGTTTGTTTCTGATAATAACCCCTATAACTGGGCTGGAGTTTAATATTCTGTATCAGTCTCAAATGAATCAGCTTTCTTTTAAATACAGTGTACCATTGTTTAAAAAGGGAGAAAGGGATAGACTGAGTAATTACAGGCCAGTCAGCCGAACCTCGGTGGTGGGCAAATGATTGGAAACAATTCTGAGGGACAATATTAATTGTCATTTAGAAAGGCACGGATTAATCAAGGACAGTCAGCATGGATTTGTTCAGGGAATGTCGTGTCTGACTAAGTTGATTGACTCTTATGAGGAGGTAACGAGGAGGGTCGATGAGGGCAACGCATTTGATGTAGTATCCATGGATTTTAGCAAGTCTTTTGACAAGGTCCCACATGGCAGACTGGTCAAAAAAGTTAAATCCCTTGGGATCAAAGGGAAAGTGGCTAGTCGGATCCAAAATTGGCTCAGTGGCAGGAAGCAAAGGGTGATGGTTGACAGATGTTTTTGCAACTGGAAGGCTGTTTCCAGTGGGGTTCCTCAAGGCTCACTATTGGTCCCTTGCTTTTTGTGGTATATATTAATGATTTGCACTTGAATGTGGAGGACTTGATCAAGAAGTTTGCAGATGATACATAAATTGGCCGTGTGGTTGGTCGTGAGGAGGAAAGCTGTAGACTGCAGGAAGATATCAATGGACTGGTCAGGTGGGCAGAAAAGTGGCAAATGGAATTCAATCCAGAGAAGTGTGAGGTAATGCAATTGGGGAGAGCAAACAAGGCGAGTATCTGTCCATGACGGTATTGGTAGGAGTGACCACCGCACAGTCCTTGTGGAGCCAAGTCCCGTCTTCACACTGAGGACACCATCCAACGTGTTGTGTGGCACTGCCATCGTGCTAAATGGGATAGATTCAGAACAGATCTCGCTGCTCAAAACTGGGCATCCGTGAGGCGCTGTGGGCCATCAGCAGCAGCAGAATTGGAATCCAACACAATCTGTAACCTCATGGTGTTCCTATTCCTCACTCGTATAAACATATGAATTAAGAGCAGGAGTAGGCCATTCGGCCCCTCGAGCCTGATCTGTCATTTGATAAGATCATGGCTGATCTGATTGTGACATCAACCCAACTTTCCCATCTACCTACTATAACATTTGACTCCCTTGATAATCAGGAATCTATCTAACTCGGCCTTAAAAATATTCAATGACCCTGCCTCCCCCGCTCTCTGGGGAAGGGAGTTCCACAGACTCACGACCTTCAGGGAAAAAAATTTCTCCTCATCTCCGTCTTAAATGGGAGACCCCTTATTTTTAAACTGTGGCCCCTAGTTCTAGTCTCTCCCACAAGGGGAAACATCCTCTCAGCATCTATCCCTTCTATTCCCCTCAGGATCTTATGTGTTTCAATAAGATCACCTCTCATCCTTCTAAACTCCAATGTATACAGGCCCAACTTGTCCAACCTTTCCTCATAAGATAACCCCCTCATCCCAGGAATCAGTCGAGTGAACCTTCTCTGAACCGCCTCCAAAGCAATTATGTCCTTTCTTAAATAAGGAGACCAAAACTGCACACATTATTCCAGATGTGGTCTCACCAATGCCCTGAACAACTGTAGTAAAATATTTCCACTTTTATATTCCATTCCCCTTGTAGTAAATGAGAACATTCCATTTGCCTTCCGAATCACTTCTTGTACCTGCATACTAACTTTCTGTGATTCATGTACTACGATACCCAGATCCCTCTGTACTTCAGAGTTCTGCAATCTCTCTCCATTTAAATAATATACTGCTTTTCTATTCCTCTTGCCAAAGTGGACAAGTTCACATTTTCCCACATTATACTCCATCTGCCAAATTTTTGCTCACTCACTTAACCTATCTATATCCCTTTATGAAGTCCTTATGTCCTCTTCACAACTTACTTTCCTACCTACCTTTGTCTCATTAGCAAATTTAGCAACAATACATTTGGTCCCTTCATCCAAGTCATTGATATAGATTGTAAATAGTTGAGGCCCAAGCACTGATCCCTGTGGCACTCCACTCGTTACATCTTGCCAACCTGAAAATGACCCATTTATGCCGACTCTCTGTTTCCTGTTAGCGAACCAATCCTTTATCCATGCTGATATGTTACCCCCTACACCATGAGTTCTTATTTTGTGTGGTCACCTTTGATGTGGCACCTTGTCAAAAGCCTTCTGGATATCCAAGTACACCTCATCCACAGGGTCCCCTTTATCCACGTTGCTTGTTACTTCCTCAAAGAACTCTAATAAATTATTCAAACACGATTTCCCTTTCACAAAGCCGTGTTGACTCTGCCTGATTGCATTGAGATTTTCTAAGTTCCCTGCCAGAATCTCCTTAATAATAGATTCTCGCATTTTCCCCATGACAGATGTTAAGCTAACTGGCCTGTAGTTTCCGGCTTTCTGTCTCCCTCCTTTCTTGAATAGAGGAGTTATATTCGCTATTTTCCAATCTGATGGGACCCTTCCAGAACCTGGGGAATTTTGGAAAATTAATACCAATGCATCGACTATCTCTGCAGCCACTTCTTTTAATACCCTCGGATGAAGTCCGTCAGGACCTGGGAACTTGTCAGCTTTTAGATTTAATATTTTTTCAAGACCCTTTCCCTGGTGATTGTAAATGTTTTAAGTTCCTCCCTCCCTTTCACCTCTTGATCCACAATTATTTCTGGCATGTTATTTGTATCCTCTACAGTGATGACGGATGCAAAATATCTGTTCAATTCATCCACCATTTCCTTATTCTCCATTATTAATTCCCCAGACTCACTCTCTGGAGGACCAACACTCACTTTACTTACTCTTCTTTTTAAATACCTGTAGAAACTCTTACTATCTGTTATTATATTTCTAGCTCGCTTTCTCTGGTACTCACATCTCTCCCTCATTATTCTTTTAGTCATTCTTTGCTGTTTTTTATATTTTGACCAATCTTCTGACCTGTCACTAATCTTTGTGGAATTGTATGTTTTTTCTTTCAATTTGATACTATCTTTAACTTCCTTAGTTGGCCAAGGATGGTATGTCCTTCCCCTCGAGTCTTTCTTTCTCACTGGAATGTATCTTTGCTGAGTGTTATGAAATATCCCATTAAATGTCTGACACTGCATCTCGACTGACATATCCCTTAACCGAAGTTCCCAGTTCACTTTAGCCAGCTCTGTCTTCTGTCACTCTACCATTACCAACAAGCCAGGGGATCAACCCTGGTTCAATGAGGAGTGTAGAAGAGCATGCCAGGAGCAGCACCAGGTGTACCTAAAAATGAGGTGCCAACCTGGTGAAGCTACAACACAGGACGACATGCATGCTAAACAGTGGAAATAACATGCTATAGACAGAGCTAAACGATTCCACAACCAACGGATCAGATCAAAGCTCTGCAGTCCAGTCACATCCAGTCGTGAATGGTGGTAGACAATTAAACAACTCACGGGAGGAGGAGGCTCCATGAACATCCCCATCCTCAATGATGGCAGAGTCCAGCATATGAGTGCAAAAGACAAGGCTGAAGCGTTTGCAACCATCTTCAGCCAGAAGTGCCGAGTGGATGATCCATCTTGGCCTCCTCCCGCTATCCGCACTATCACAGAAGCCAGTCTTCAGCCAATTCGATTCACTCCACGTGATATCAAGAAACGGCTGAATGCACAAAGCCCCTGACAACATCCCGGCTGTAGTGCTGAAGACTTGTGCTCCAGAACTAGCTGCGCCTCGAGCCAAACTGTTCCAGTACAGCTACAACACTGGCATCTACCCGACAATGTGGAAAATTGCCCAGATATGTCCTGTCCACAAAAAGCAGGACAAATCGAATCCGGCCAATTACCGCCCCATCAGTCTACTCTCAATCATCAGCAAAGTGATGGAAGGTGTCGTCGACAGTGCTATCAAGCGGCACTTACTCACCAATTCTCAGTTTGGGTTCCGCCAGGACAACTCGGCTCCAGACCTCATTGCAGCGATGGTGCAAACATGGACAAAAGAGCTGAATTTCAGAGGTGAGGTGAGAGTGACTGCCCTTGACATCAAGGCAGCATTTGACAAGAGTGCAGCACCAAGGAGCCCTCGTAAAATTGAAGTCATTGGGAATCAGGGGGAAGACTCTCCAGTGGCTGGAGTCATACCTCGCACAAAGGAAGATGTGATGTGGAGATGCCGGTGATGGACTGGGGTTGACAATTGTAAACAATTTTACAACACCAAGTTATAGTCCAGCAATTTTATTTTAAATTCACAAGCTTTCGGAGGCTTCCTCCTTCCTCAGGTAAATGTTCTGAGGAAGGAGGCTTCCTCCTTCCTCAGAACATTTACCTGAGGAAGGAGGAAGCCTCCGAAAGCTTGTGAATTTAAAATAAAATTGCTGGACTATAACTTGGTGTTGTAAAATTGTTTACAAAGGAAGATGGTTGTGGTTGTTGGAGGCCAATCATCTCAACCCCAGGACATTGCTGCAGGAGTTCCTCAGGGCAGTGTCCGAGGCCCAACCATCTTCAGCTGCTTCATCAATAACCTTCCATCCATCATAAGGTCAGAAATGGGGACGTTCACTAATGATTGCACAGAGCTCGGTTCCATTCGCAACCCCTCAGACAATGAAGAAGTCCGTGCCCGCATGCAGCAAGACCTGGACAACATCCAGGCTTGGGCTGATAAGTGGCAAGTAACATTTGCGCCAGACAAGTGTCAGGCAATGACCATCTCCCCTTGACATTCAATGGCATTACCATCGCTGTATCCCTCACCATTGACCAGAAACTTAACTGGACCAGCCACGTAAATACTATGGGTACAAGAGCAGGTCAGACGCTGGGTATTCTGTGGCGAGTGACTCACCTCTTGATTCCCCAAAGTCTTTCCACCATCTGCAAGGCACAAGTCAGGAGTGTGATGGAATACTCTCCACTTGCCTGGATGAGTGCAGCTCCAACAACACTCAAGAAACTTGACACCATCCAGGACAAAGCAGCCCGCTTGATTGGCACCCCATCCACCACCCTGAACAGTCACTCCCTTCACCACCGGCGCACAGTGGCTGCAGTGTGTCCCATCCACAGGATGCACTGCAGCAACTCACCAAGGCTTCTTCGACAGCACCTCCCAAACCCGTGACCTCTACCACCGAGAAGAACAAGGGCAGCAGGCACATGGGAACAACACCACCTGACATTCCCCTCCAAGTCACACACCATCCCGACTTGGAAATATATCGCCATTCCTCCATCGTCGCTCGGTTAAAATCCCTGAACTCTCTACCGAATAGCACCGTGGGAGAACATTCAACACACAGACTGCAGCGGCTCAAGAAGGCGGCTCGCCACCACCTTCTCAAGGGCAATTAGGGATGGGCAATAAATGCTGGCCTTGCCAGTGAGGCCCACATCCCATGAACGAATAAAAAAAAGAAAAAGTATACAGTAAATGGAAGGATACTGAGAGGTGCAGAGGAACAAAGAGACCTTGGAGTGCATGTCCACAAATCCCTGAATGTAGCAGGACAGGTAGATAAGTTGGTTAAAAAGGGAGACAGGATACTTTCCTTAATTAGCCGAGGCATAGAATATAAGAGCAGAAAGGTTATGCTCGAACTGTATAAAACAATAGTTAGGCTCCAGCTAGAGTACTGCATACAGTTCTGGTCACCACATTACAGGAAAGATGTGATTGCACTCGGGAGGGTACAGTGGAGATTTACAAAGATATTGCCAGGGCTGGAGAATTTTAGCTATGAGGAAAGATTGGATAGGCTGGGGTTGTTTTCTTTGGAACAGAAGAGGCTGAGGGGAGATTTAATTGAGGTGTATAAAATTATGAGGGGCAAGATGGAGTGAATAGGAAGGACCTACTTTCCTTGGCAGAGGGGTCAGTGACCAGTGGGCATTGATTTAAAGTATTGGCAGAAGGATTAGAGGGAACTTGAATTTTTTTTTCATCCAGAGGGTGGTGGGGGTCTGGAACTCCACACCTGAAAGGGTGGACGAGGCAGCAACCTTCATCACATTTAAAGGGAACCAGGATATGCACTTGAAGTGCCGTCACCTACAGGGCGATGGACCAAGAGCTGGAAAGTGGGATTAGGCTGGATAGCTCTTTTTCAACTGTCATGGACAAGATGGGCCGATTGGCCTCCTTCATCTCATAAATTTCTATGATTCTCCCCACCTCAACATCACTCTCCTCACGCTGACCCCTGCGACAGGGGAAGAGGGGACATTTACCAGACTCCCCACTGAAAACCCTCAGTGTCCCTCTCCAGGGTGAAGAGGGGACATTTACCAGACTCCCCACTATTGACCCTCAGTGTCCCTCTCACGGGTGAAGAGGGGACATTTACCATACTCCCTACTATTGACCCTCAGTGTCCCTCTCACGGGTGAAGAGGGGACATTTACCAGACTCTCCACTACAGACCCTCAGTGTCCCTCTCACGGGTGAAGAGGGGACATTTACCAGGCTCTCCACTATAGACCCTCAGTGTCCCTCTCACGGGTGAAGAGGGGACATTTACCAGACTCCCCACTATTGACCCTCAGTGTCCCTCTCACAGGTGAAGAGGGGACATTTACCAGACTCCCCACTATTGACCCTCAGTGTCCCTCTCAGGGGTGAAGAGGGGACATTTACCAGACTCCCCACTATAGACCCTCAGTGTCCCTCTCACAGGTGAAGAGGGGACATTTACCAGACTCCCCACTATTGACCCTCAGTGTCCCTCTCACAGGTGAAGAGGGGACATTTACCAGACTCCCCACTATAGACCCTCAGTGTCCCTCTCACAGGTGAAGAGGGGACATTTACCAGACTCCCCACTATTGACCCTCAGTGTCCCTCTCAGGGGTGAAGAGGGGACATTTAGCAGACTCCCCACTATAGACCCTCAGTGTCCCTCTCACAGGTGAAGAGGGGACATTTACCAGACTCCCCACTATTGACCCTCAGTGTCCCTCTCACAGGTGAAGAGGGGACATTTACCAGACTCCCCACTATAGACCCTCAGTGTCCCTCTCACAGGTGAAGAGGGGACATTTACCAGACTCCCCACTATAGACCCTCAGTGTCCCTCTCACAGGTGAAGAGGGGACATTTACCAGACTCCCCACTATTGACCCTCAGTGTCCCTCTCACAGGTGAAGAGGGGACATTTACCAGACTCCCCACTATTGACCCTCAGTGTCCCTCTCACAGGTGAAGAGGGGACATTTACCAGACTCCCCACTATTGACCCTCAGTGTCCCTCTCACAGGTGAAGAGGGGACATTTACCAGACTCCCCACTATTGACCCTCAGTGTCCCTCTCACAGGTGAAGAGGGGACATTTACCAGACTCCCCACTATTGACCCTCAGTGTCCCTCTCACGGGTGAAGAGGGGACATTTACCAGACTCCCCACTATTGACCCTCAGTCTCTCACATTTACCTGGTCCTGGACTCGGTCTTCCTGTACCAAGATGGCCGCGCATGCGCCGTGACGCTCCCTCCTCCTGTACGAAGATGGCGGCAGGTTCCCCCGGTAACCCGGGCCTGTCCCCGGGGAGAAGCCTCGCAGCTGCCGCCCGGCTGAAGACACACGGGACCAGAGGATCCTTTTCGTTCCCTGCGGCCGCACTCCATCTTTAAACGACCTACGGCGGGGCCTCTCTCCGGTTTATGAATCTCCGGACCGGGCGCTCGCCGACCGTCTTCAGACCTCCGACTCCGTCTGTGGGCCGCTCAGAGTCTCTCCTGCGCCTGCGCGCTAAGCTCCAGGGACAGGTGAAGAGCGGGGTCTCCCGCGCGGGGGAGCAGGGGCGGTGCCAACCGTCAATGAAATGTCAGAGCCCGCGGGCCCGCCCCCTCCACACACAGTCAGGCCCCGCCCAAACATGGTCAGGCCCCGCCCACACACAGTCAGGCCCCGCCCCCACACTGAGCCAGGCCCCGCCCCCCACACAGTCAGGCCTCGACCCCACTCCCTGAGTCAGGCCCCGCGCCCACTCGCTGTTTCAGGCCCCGCCCCCCACAACACAGTCAGGCCCCGCCCCCCACAACACAGTCAGGCCCCGCCCAAACATGGTCAGGCCCCGCCCCCACACAGTCAGGCCTCGACCCCACTCCCTGAGTCAGGCCCCGCGCCCACTCGCTGTTTCAGGCCCCGCCCCCCACAACACAGTCAGGTCCCGCCCTCACACACAGTCAGGCCCCACCCACATACAGACAGTCAGGCCCTGCCCCCACAGTCCCCGCCCTCACACACAGACAGGCCCCGCCCCCCACACAGCCCCCTCCACACATGGTCAGGCCCCGCCTCCCATTCGGAGTCAGGCCCCGCCCCCACACCCGTGAGAGGGATACTGAGGGTCTATAGTGGGGAGTCTGGTAAATGTCCCCTCTTCACCCGGGAGAGGGACACTGAGGGTCTATAGTGGAGAGCCTGGTAAATGTTCCCTCTTCACCCGTGAGAGGGACACTGAGGGTCAATAGTGGGGAGTCTGGTAAATGTCCCCTCTTCACCCGTGAGAGGGACACTGAGGGTCAATAGTGGGGAGTCTGGTAAATGTCCCCTCTTCACCCGTGAGAGGGACACTGAGGGTCAATAGTGGGGAGTCTGGTAAATGTCCGCTCTTCACCTGTGAGAGGGACACTGAGAGTCTGTCGTGGGGAGTCTGGTAAATGTCCCCTCTTCACCCGTAAGAGGGACACCGAGGGTCTGTCGTGGGGAGTCTGGTAAATGTCCCCTCTTCACCCGTGAGAGGGATACTGAGGGTGTGTAGTGGGGAGTCTGGTAAATGTCCCCTCTTCACCCTGGAGAGGGACACTGAGGGTCTGTAGTGGGGAGTCTGGTTAATGTCCCCTCTTCACCCGTGAGAGGGACACTGAGGGTCTGTAGTGGGGAGTCTGATAAATGTCCCCTCTTCACCCGTGAGAGGGACACTGAGGGTCTGTAATGGGGAGTCTGGTAAATGAGGGGTTTATCTCATGAGGAAAGGTTGGACAAGTTGGTCCTGTATACACTGGAGTTTGGAAGAATGAACGATGATTTCATTGAAACAGATAAGATCCTGAGGGGACTAGAAGGGGTAGTTGCTGAGAGGATGTTTCCACTTGTGGGAGAGACTCGAACTCGGGGCCACAGTTTAAAAATAAGGGGTCTCCCATTTAAGACGGAGATGAGGAGAATTTTTTTCTCTGAGAGTCGTGAGTCTGTGGAAATCCCTTCCCCAGAGAGCGGTGGAGGCAGGGTCATTGAATATTTTTAAGGCTGAGTTCGATAGATTCCTGATTAACAAGGAGTCAAATGTTATCGTAGGTAGACGGGAAAGTAGGGTTGCGGTCAGAATCAGATCAGCCATGATCTTATCAAATGACAGAGCAGGCTCGAGGGGCCGAATGGCCTACTCCTGCTCTTAATTCATATTTTCGGATGTTCCTACATTTTGTGCTCTATGCCTCCATTAATAAAGCCCAGGATCCCGTCTGTTTTTTAACGGCCTTCTCAACTTCTCCTGCCACCTTCAAAGATTTGTGTACATACATCCCCAGGTCTCTCTGGTCCGGCACCCCCTGTAAAATGTACTATTTAGTTTATATTTTGCCTCTCCTCATTATTCCTTCCAAACTGTATCACTTCACACTTCTCTGTGTTAAATTTAAGCCGCCATGTGTCTGCCCATTTCACCCGTCTGTCTCTGTCCCCCTCACTCTGTTACTATGCTCCACCTGGTTTACCACATTTCCCAGTTTCTTGTCATCTTCAAACTGTGAAATTGTGCCCTGTAAACCCAAGTGCCAACCTCACGGAGACAGGGCCCGCCTGTCCCTTTCAGAATGAGTGAGGGGATGAGCTGGAAATCCCTTGATGAAGTTTTCTGAGAGCGAGCAGTCTCTTTATTCTGATCATTGAGGGCGATCTCCATCACTCAGCGGGCCCCGCGGGTGTGAAACCGCTCGATGTGGCGCTGGGCCGCGGGCTCTTGTGTTTCTGTCCATTGGATTGATTCCCGCTCCGCCCCGATCCCGCCCGTCGGATCAGTGAAATCTCCAATTAATGATAGTCAATGGCGGCAGGAACTACCCATAACGCCCCGCGGGAGTGAATACGCCCTATCCCGTTTAAAGGGGCGCAGCGCGGAGGCGCGGAGGAGACGCTGCGCTGTCGCCAGTCGGAGCTGCGGGTCCGGATGCAGGTGGACGGGAGCCGGGGGGCCGGGGATTAATAAACCGGGGGAACAGATTTCAAACATCAGTGTGAGTGGAAAATCACCGAGACACACACACCCGAGTGAGAGTGTTCCAGTGCACTGACTGTGGAAAGAGCTTTAACCAGTTGCACAGCCTGAAAAAACATCGCACCATTCACAGAGGGGAGAAACCGTCCACGTGTTCTGTGTGTGGACGAGGCTTCAACTGATCGTCCAACCTGGAGAGACACAAGGACACCCGGACCATGGAGAAATCGTGGAAATGTGGGGACTGTGGGAAGGGATTCAATTACCCGTCCCAGCTGGAAACTCATCGACGCAGTCACACTGGGGAGAGCTCGTTCACCTGCTCTCTGTGTGGGAAGGGATTCACTGAGTCTTCCACCCGACTGACACACAGAGATTCTACACTGCTGAAAGACCTTTTAAATGCTCTGACTGTGGGAACAGCTTTAACAACTCTGCAGATCTGATTCCACACCAGCGAGTTCACACTAACGAGAAACCTTTCAGTTGCTCTCAATTTGGGAAGAGGTTCAGGATGTGATCCAACCTCACTGCACACCAGCGAGTTCACACTGGGGAGAGGCTGTTCACCTGCTCCATGTGTGGGATGGGATTCACAACGACATCCCACCTGCGGAGACACCAGCGAGTTCACCTATGATGCAGGGGTTGCATTCTGCTGTTGTTGCTGCTGTTAATCACATCCAGGACTGAACCATGTTCATTCTGACAGTTGGGGTTTGTTTCTGCTGATGTTAATGACCCCGATAACTGGGCTGGAGTTTAATATTCTGGATACATGTTAAATAAATCAGCTTTGTTTTAAACACATTGTTGTAGATTTTGGTCTTTCCCACCTGAATGTTTAGCATCACCTGACTGGAGCTCAGAAAGGACAATCTGGGGGGAGGATCGTCCGATGGGAACGGAACTTCAGCCCGGACACAGACCTTCAGGGCCACACTGAGAGGGGCAAACGGCACTTTGGGCTTTCTCCTCTCTCTTCACTGACAGCACAGTCACCGTGTGAGTTAATCTTGAGGCGTGAGAGTAATGTGTCCCAGCCGCTCTCTTCCATGGTCCAGAGCTCCAGGCACGGAACAGAAGGCTCCTTTACAACTGTGTTTAGATCAGGAAGAACAACGGGGAATGCTGGAAACATGCTGTCAAATTAGAGATTGGTGTAAAACTGTGATCTGTTCCTGACTGAAAGGGAAACGGCAGGTTTAAGTTTCCAGTCTAAAACTGACTGGGAATTATTCTGCAAAGATTGAACCTGTTTGTGTTACAGTCCTGAGTCTACTATATTAAGGCGGGTATTAAATCATTTAAAATAAACCTGTTTAAAATAAATGGGTTAAAGTTTGCATTTAAATAGCGGAGGGAGGAATTCGCAGGAGCCTGTTAAGGGCTGGTACAATTATCCACCAATCATTTGATCTCCAGATAAAGAAGGACCTGCAGTGTGTTTCCAGATTCCCTGTTTTATTGATGTGAGTGAGTTAGACACCATTAACCCAGTTCGGATCAATATGTTTACAGGAATTTACAGGAGACCGAGGACAAATATCACCCACAATTGAGGGAGACAAAATCAGCCATTAGAGAAGCTGAGATATGTTTGGTGTTTAAAGAGATGGGACGGGTGCTCTGTGAGCCACTTGCCTGGATCTTCAACAGCTCAATAGAGTCAGGGATTGTTCCCTGAGATTGGAAGGTAACTCACTGAGTTCCCATTCTCAAAAAAGGGAATAAATCCGAGCCAGGGAACAAGAGGCCCGTCAGTGAGACCTCGACCATAGGGAAGATTCTTGAAGGAATCCGAAGAGATTCTGTTTATGATCACGGGGAAAGAGATGGGGCCGTTACAGACACTCAACACAGCTTCCAGAAAAGAAGGTCGCGTCTTGCAAATATGCTTGAATTTTTGAAGAAGTTGCTGGGTCAGTGGATGAGGATAATCCGGTTCACATTGTCCATCTCAGGGTTTTTTTGAAGAAGTTGCTGGGTCAGCGGATGAGGATAATCCTGTTCACATTGTCTGTCTCAGGGGTGTTTTTTGAAGAAGTTGCTGGGTCAGTGGATGAGGATAATCCGGTTCACATTGTCTATCTCAGGGGGGTCAAACTCATTTTCGATGGTGGGCCTGATCCGATCTCCTGACACTTGGCCTGGGCCACATTCAGCAAAACTTATTAAACTAGAAATAGATGAAGATGAACGATATCGGTCCTCACAGCACACAGAAAAAATGAGGCCTCGAAGTATCTCTCAGAATGACAGGCCTGAACTCGAGTTGGAAAACACAGTTGGAAAACATTGATCAATTGAACCAGACTGGGCGGGGCCTGAGGTGCGAGTTGGTGAAGGAAAAGTGGCGACCGGTGAACTTCGCTCCCTGTCTGAGGGCCCGGGCACTCGGGTTTCTGTATAATTTATTCATTGATTTTGTTTAATGTTTATTGTCCCTCCGGCCCCAATCTCGATGCGGTGACGAAATTTCTGTTCACCGATTCGGACCTTCAATGGCGGAGAGTTTACCCAGAATCCCCCGCGGCCCAGAAAGTGCCCTATCAGTGACTACAGGAGCCCAGTGCGCAGGCGCGGGACTGGGCTGTGCTCTGAGCATGCGCGGTGCGAGTGGTGGAGACGGACTGAGGCGGAACAGGCGGGTCACGATCCGGTAGGAGACGGTGGGCGCGGGGGAGGAATTGGACCTGGGGGTGGGCAGGGAAGCTTCATAAATACCCGGTGTAGGCCTCAGGCCCCGAATAAGAGCCCACAGGCCCCGTGTTTACACCGCGGTGACAGGCCCGACCGGCGGCCACCCGGGTGAGCGGGGAACTGGCCGCCATTTTGGTCAGAGTTCAGGGATCACGGCGCATGCGCGTCCACCTTGGAGCAAAGTGTGGGCGGGGCTTCAGGGTCTCAGTGACCGGGAACAAAGAGTGGGCGGGGCTTCAGGGTCCCAGTGACTGGGAACAAAGAGTGGGCGGGGCTTCAGGTTCCCAGTGACTGGGAACAAAGAGTGGGCGGGGCTTCAGGGTCCCAGTGACTGGGAACAAAGAGTGGGCGGGGCTTCAGGGTCCCTGTGACGGTGAACAAAGAGTGGGCGGGACTTCAGGGTCCCTGTGACACGGAACAAAGAGTGGGCGGGGCTTCAGGGTCCCTGTGACACGGAACAAAGAGAGGGCGGGGCTTCAGGAACCCTGTGACCGGGAACAAAGAGTGGGCGGGGCTTCAGGGTCCCAGTGACGGTGAACAAAGAGTGGGCGGGGCTTCAGGGTCCCAGTGACAGGGAACAAAGAGTGGGCGGGGCTTCAGGGTCCCAGTGACCGGGAACAAAGAGTGGGCGGGGCTTCAGGGTCCCAGTGACAGGGAACAAAGAGTGGGCGGGGCTTCAGGGTCCCTGTGACTGTGAACAAAGAGTGGGCGGGGCTTCAGGAACCCTGTGACCGGGAACAAAGAGTGGGCGGGGCTTCAGGAACCCTGTGACCGGGAACAAAGAGTGGGCAGGGCTTCAGGGTCCCAGTGACGGTGAACAAAGAGTGGGCGGGGCTTCAGGGTCCCAGTGACCAGGAACAAAGAGTGGGCGGGGCTTCAGGGTCCCAGTGACGGTGAACAAAGAGTGGGCGGGGCTTCAGGGTCCCAGTGACCAGGAACAAAGAGTGGGCGGGGCTTCAGGGTCCCAGTGACCAGGAACAAAGAGTGGGCGGGGCTTCAGGGTCCCAGTGACTGTGAACAAAGAGTGGGCGGGGCTTCAGGGTCCCAGTGACCAGGAACAAAGAGTGGGCGGGGCTTCAGGGTCCCAGTGACTGTGAACAAAGAGTGGGCGGGGCTTCAGGGTCCCAGTGACTGTGAACAAAGAGTGGGCGGGGCTTCAGGGTCCCTGTGACTGTGAACAAAGAGTGGGCGGGGCTTCAGGGTCCCAGTGACAGTGAACAAAGAGTGGGCGGGGCTTCAGGGTCCCAGTGACAGTGAACAAAGAGTGGGCGGGGCTTCAGGGTCCCAGTGACTGTGAACAAAGAGTGGGCGGGGCTTCAGGGTCCCTGTGACTGTGAACAAAGAGTGGGCGGGGCTTCAGGGTCCCAGTGCCTCATTTATTTTCCTCTCACTCTGCTCCCAGGGGGTGGAGAACTGAACCCGACCAGAGTAGAGGGAGGGAGGAAACTGGGAGTGGAGGGAAGAAATGATGGAGATGGTGCGATGGGTTTGGATTTCAGCACAGGGAGGAGGGAGAGTGTGTGGGACGGGGATTTACAGTCTGGGGGAATGAGCGGGAAGAATGTTCCATAGAAACTAGAATTGTCTGTTCTGAATTTCTATCCTGTATTTACAGTGATGACTTTTGTAAACTCCTTTTACAGGGTATTAGAAGGGGAGGATTTGCAGACGGAAACTCAAACCAAACATCTCGTCAAGATCTGACAGTCCCTCGATTCATCAGGTCCTGAATATCATCGGCCTTTGAATGTGGAAGGAGAAATGTTTGTCTGTTCTCTCTGTGGGAAAAGATTTCAAACATCAGTGTGAGTGGAAAATCACCGAGACACACACACACCCGAGTGAGAGTGTTCCAGTGCACTGAGTGTGGAAAGAGCTTCAACCAGTTTCACAGCCTGAAAAAACATCGCACCATTCACAGCGGGGAGAAACCGTCCACGTGTTCTGTGTGTGGACGAGGATTCAACTGATCGTCCAACCTGGAGAGACACAAGGACACCCGGACCATGGAGAAACCGTGGAAATGTGGGGACTGTGAGAAGGGATTCAAATACCCGTCTGGGCTGGAAACTCATCGACACAGTCACACCGGGGAGAGGCCGTTCACCTGCTCCGTGTGTGGGAAGGGATTCACTCGGTCATCCAACCTGCTGATTCACCAGCGAGTTCATACTGGGGAGAGGCCGTTCACCTGCTCCGTGTGTGGGAAGGGATTCGCTCATTCATCCCACCTGCTGACACACCAGCGAGTTCACACTGGGGAGAGGCCGTTCACCTGCTCCGTGTGTGGGAAAGGATTCACTCAGTCATCCAGCCTCATTTCACACCAACTTGTTCACACTGATAAGAGACCGTTTAAATGTTCTGACTGTGAGAAGAGCTTCAAGGGAACAAGGGATCTGCTGAAACATGAACGAGTTCACACTGTGGAGAGGCCGTTCACCTGCTCCGTGTGTGGGAAGTTGATTCACTCAGTCATCCACTTTGCTGACACACCAGCGAGTTCACACTGACGAGAGGCCGTTCACCTGCTCCGTATGTGAGAAGGGATTCACTTGTTCATCCCACCTGCTGACACACCAGCGAGTTCACACTGGGGAGAGGCCGTTTACCTGCTCCGTATGTGAGAAGGGATTCACTTGTTCATCCCACCTGCTGACACACCAGCGAGTTCACACTGGGGAGAGGCCGTTCACCTGCTCCGTGTGTGGGAAGGGATTCACTCAGTCATCCCACCTGTTGAGACACCAGCGAGTTCACCTGTGATGCAGGGGTTGGATTCTGCTGTTAATCACATCCAGGACTGAACCACGTTCTTTCTGACAGTTGGGGTTTGTTTCTGATGTTAATAACCCCGAGAACTGGGCTGGAGTTTCATATTCTGGATATATGCACTCCAGAGGGGCTCTGACCGAGGCTCTGTGGAACTGAAGCATAACTTCCTCCCCTTTGTATTCCAGCCCTCGAGATAAAGGCCAACATTCCATTAGTCTTTGTGATTACTTTTTGTATCTGGGCACTAGCTTTTAGTGATTTGTGTACATGGACACCCAAATCCCTTTGCTCCTCCACAGTTCCCAGTCTCTCACTTTAAGAAAATACTCCAATGTTTCCTTCTTGTATCCAAAGTGGATGATCTCACACTTCCCCACACTGAACTCCATCTGCCACAGTTTTGTCCACTCACAAAATCTGTCCCTTTGTAACTTCCTGCTCCCATCCACACAACTTACTGTGTCTCCTAACTTAGTGTCATCTGCAAACTTGGATATAAAACTCTCTCTTCCTTCATCCAAGTTATTGATAAATATGGTGAAAAGCTGAGACCCCAGTCCAGATCCCTGGGGAACACCACTTGTCACATCCCACCAATCAAAGAACGTTCCCTTTATCCCCACTCTCTGTCTCCCACCTCCCAACACAAGTCACAAGGTCACTTTCAATTTTGTGCACTTTTATTTTTGCGAATAATCTCTTGTGCTGAATCTTATCAAATGCCTTCTGGAAGTCCACACAGACAATGTCCATCGACACTCCCTGTCCAGCCTGTTAGTGACTTCAAAAAATTCATCTAGATTAGTCAGACATGACCCACCCTTCACAAATCTACGCTGACTCTCTTTGATCAGCTCAGACTTGTTCAAGTCCTCAATCATTTTGTCTCTGGTGATAGATTCCAGTAACTTCCCCACTCCTGACGTTAAACTGACAGATCTGTCGTTTCCTTTTCTCTCTCTTCCTCCTTTCTTAAATATTGGAGTGATATTTTCATATCCAAAGGCACAATTCCCGAGTCCAGAGAGCTTTGGGAAACTATGACTAATGTTTCTGTAATTTCCCCACCTGTTTCCTTTAATGCCCTGAGGGAAAACCATCAGGTCCTGGAGATTTCATTCTTTCTTTGCAGTTATTTATTTTTCTATTTCCAGAGATAATTGATTCATATTTAATATTAAACATTGATTATCAGATGGGTTTAATTTGTATTCTTTTCGTTACTTTTTATTGCTCACTTTGGTATAATTCACCTGTTTCTTTCTTTTATTGAATCAGTTTTTATTAATTTCCTTTTTATTACTCACTCCTTTCATACAAACCTCAGATTCCCCAGTCGAAGTTCCCTCGGTTAACTCAAGGTTTTCACCCCCACCACTGTAACTGGAAGATCAACTTCAGGTAACGACTGGGGAGATCACATGACTGGGCACCGGGGAGATCATCAGAGATAGGAGCAGGAGTCGGCCATTCGGCCCCTCGAGCTTGCTCCACCATTCAATGAGATCATGGCTGATCTGATTTTTACCTCAACTCCACGTTCCCGCCCTTTCCCCGTATCCTTTGACACCCTCGCTGATCAACAATTTGTCGAACTCAGCCTTGAATGTATTCAATGACTCAGCCTCCACAGCTTTTTGGGGTAAAGAATTCCAAAGAATCACGACCCTGTGGGAGAAGAAATTCCTCCTCATTTCTGTCTTAAACGGGCGACCCCTTATTCTGAGACTATGCCCCCTCGTTTAAGATTCCCCCATGAGAGGTAACATTCTCTCAGCATCGACCCTATCGAGTCCCCTCAGAATCTTGCATGTTTCAATAAGATCTCCTCTCATTTTTCTGAACTCCAATGAGTATAGACCCAACCTGTTCAATCTTTCCTCATAAGACAACCCTTCCATGCCCGGGATCAACCTCGTGAACCTTCTCTGAACTGCCTCCAATGCAAGTATGTCCTTCCTTAAATAAGGGCACCAGAACTGTACCAAGTACTCCAGGTATGGTCTCACCAGCACCCTGTACAGTTCTAGCATGACTTCCCTACTTTTATACTCCATCCCCCCAGAAATAAAGGCCCACGTTCTGTTTGCATGCTGCACCTGTATGTTGACGTTTTGTGTTTCATGTACGAGGACACCCAGATCCCTCTGTACCGCAGCATTTTGTAGTATTTCTCCATTGAAATAATATTTTGCTTTTTTATTTTTCCTCCCAAAGTGGACGACTTCACATTTTCCCACATTATATTCCATCTGCCAAAGGATGTTCACACACAGAACACGTGTACAGTTCCTCACCACTGTGATTGGTGATTCTTCCTTCTACATCCAAAGGCCGATGATATTCAGGTCCTGATGAATCGAGTGACTGTCAGACCTTGACGTGATGTTTGGTTTCAGTTTCCCATCTGTAAATCCTCCCCTTCTAATATCCTGTAAAAGGAGTTTACCAAAGTTCCTACTTTAATTACAGGATAGAATTTCAGAACAGACAATTCTAGTTTCTTGTCTCCAGTTTCAAATTCCATTATCAAATTTGATTTGATTTCACTCCTGTGAAGCACCTTGGGATGTTTTACTTCGTTAAATGCTCTGTATCAATACAAGTTGTTGTTGCTTCTGTCGAAAATTCTGTCCCCTCCTAAGCTGTAAATTCCCCATTCAACACACTCTCTCTCCTCCCTCCATCCTTACTCTCTAAAATCAAAATTCATTACACCATCTGTGATTTTGTTTAAGAAAGTAAGGAATAGGAGCAGGAGTCGGCCATATGGCCCCTCGAGCCTGCTCCGCCATTCAATGAGATCATGGCTGATCTTCTAACTCAAATCCAATTTCCTGCCCGATCCGCATATCCCTTGATTCCTCGAGAGTCCAAAAATCTATCGATCTCAGTCTTGAATATACTCAACGACTGAGCATCCACAGTCCTCTGGGGTAGAGAATTCCAAAGATTCACAACCCTCTGAGTCAAGAAATTCTTCCTCGTCTCAGTCCTAAATGGCCCACCCCTTATCCTGAGACTATGACCCCTAGTTCTAGACCCTCCAGCCAGGGGAAACAACCTCTCATCATCTACCCTGTCAAGCCCGCTAAGAATTTTATACATTTCAATGAGATCACCCCTCATTCTCCTAAACTCCAGAGAGTATAGGCCCATTCTACTCAATCTCTCCTCATAGGACAACCCTCTCATCCCAGGAATTAATCTTGTGAACCTTTGTTGCACCGCCTCTAAGACAAGTATATCCTTCCTTAGGTAAGGAGACCAAAACTGTACACAGTACTCCAGGTGAGGTCTCACCACAGCCCGATATAATTTCAGCAAGACCTCCTTACTCTTATACTCCAACCCCCTTGCAATAAAGGCTAATATACCATTTGCCTTTCTAATTGCTTGCTGTACCTGCATGTTAACTTTCTGTGATTCGTGTATAAGGACACCCAAATCCCTCTGAATACCAACAGTTCTTAGTCTCTCACTTTAAAAAAATTAACCTGTATTTCTATTCTTTCTAACATCTGCCACCTTCTTGCCCACTCACTTAACCTGTCTATATCCCTTTGCAGCCTCTTTGTGTCCTCCTCACAGCTTCCTTTCCCACCTAGCTTTGTATCATCAGCAAACTTGGATACATTACACTCGGTCCCCTCATCTAAGTCATTGATATAGATTGTAAATAGCTGAGGCCCAAGCACCGATCCTTGCGATACCCCACTCGTTACAGCCTGACAACCTGAAAATGACCCTTTTATCCTCACCCTCTGTTTTCTGTCCATGAACCAATCCTCAATCCATGCTAATATATTACCCCCAATCACATGAGCCCTAACCTTATGTAACAACCTCTTATGTGGCACCTCATGGAATGCTTTTTGAAAATTAAAATATTCTATATCCACTGGTTCCCCTTTATCATCCCTGCTAGTTACATCCTCAAAAAAACTCTAATAGATTAGTCAAACACGATTTCCCTTTCGTAAAACTGTGCTGACTCTGCCTAATCATATCATGATTTTCTAAATGCGCTGTTACTACGTCCTTAATAATAGATTCTAGCATTTTCCCCACTACGGATGTCAGGCTAACTGGCCTGTCGTTTGCTGTATACTCTCTCCCACCTTTCTTGAATAACGGGGTTACATTTGCTACCTTCCAATCCATGGGGATCATTTTAGAATCTAGGGAATTCTGGAAGATCAGAACCAATGCATCCACTATCTCTGCAGCCATCTCTTTGAAAACCAAAGGACGTCGGCCATTAGGTCCAGGGGATTTGACGGCTTTTAGTCCCATTAATTTCTCCAGTACTTTTTCTTTACTAATATTAATTACTTTAAGTTCCTCACTCTCATTAGACCCTTGGTTCCCCACTATTTCCAGTATGTTTTTTGTGTCTTCTACTATGAAGACAGATAAAATATATTTGTTTAATGTCTCTGCCATGTCTTTATTCCCCATTATAATTTCTCCTGTCTCAGCCTCGAAGGGACACACGTTTATTTTTGCTAATCTCTTCCTTTTTACATCCTTGTAGAAGCTCTTACAATCTGTCTTTATATTTCTTGCTAGTTTGAACGCAGATTCTATTTTCTCCCTCCTTATCAATTTCTTGGTCATCCTTTGCTGGTTTCTAAAACCCTCCCAATACTCAGGCTGACAACTCTTTTTGGTAACATTGTAAGTCTCTTCTTTTAATCTACTACTGTCCTTAACTTCTCTAGTTAGCCAGGGATGGATCATTTTACACACAGAGTTTTTATTCCTCAAGGGATATTTGTTGAGAATTATGAATTGTTCTTTAAATGTTCATCATTGCTTATCTACCATCATATCTTTTAATCTAATTTCCCAATCTCCCTTAGCCAACTCGCCCTCATACCTACGGAGTTGGCTTTGTTTAAATTTAACACCATAGTTTCGGAATTAACGACATCACTCTCAAACTCAATATGAAATTCTATCATATTATGATCACTGTTCCCCAGAGGATCCTTAATTATAAGATTACTAATTAACCATGTCCCATCACACAATACTAGATCTAAAATAACCTGTTCCCTCTTTGGTTCCTCGACATATTGTTCTCGAACACTGTCTCGAATAAATTCCATGAGCTCGTCCTCCAAACTACTTTTCCCAATTTCCTTTGCCCGGTCTGTATGAAAATTAAAGTCCCCACGATTATTGTATTACCCTTGTGACAAGCTCCTCCAATTTCCTGATTTATACTCTGTCCAACACTATAACTTCTGTTAGGGGGCCTGTAAACTACTCCCTCCAGTGTTTTCTGCCCCTTGTTATTTCTTAGCTCCACCCAGACTGATTCCACATCCTGATTTTCTGAGCGAAGATCCTTTCTCATTACTGTCTTTACCTCATCCTTTATTATCAGGGGTCCTCCCTCTCCTCACATCCCCCTCTCCCCCCCGATCCCTCTCCCCAAACCCTCCTCCCTCCCCTTCAGTGCCCCTTTCCCAATTTGCCGATCTTTTCTAAAAGTCAAGTTCCCTGGAATATTTAGTTCCCAACCTTGGTCACCCTGTAACCACGTCTCAGTGATGGCGACGAGTTCAAACCCATTTCTCTCTATTTGTGCCATTAATTCATCTATCTTGTTACGAATGCTTCGTGCATTCAGATAAAGTGCCTTTAATTTGAACTTTTTACTATTTTCCCTGATGTGACTTTAGTCACTAATACCCTATTACCTTTGTTAAACTCTCTGTCCCTTCCTGACACACTCTGCTGGTTTTTACCCAAATCGCTACTCTGCTCTACAGCCTTGACTTTTCTCTTTCGATTATAAATTTACCCTTACCTGAACCCTCCCCCGCTATCTACCGCCCAGTTATTCGATTCGCCAGGACACTGGTCCCAGCCCGGTTTATGTGGAGCCTGTCCCAATGGAACAGCTCCCTCTTTCCCCAGTACTGGTGCCAGTGCCCCATGAATCGAAACCCCTGTCTCCCACACCAACCTTTCACTCACCCATTTAACCATCTAATCTGTCCCAATGCCAATTTGCGTGTGGCTCAGGTAGTAATCCAGAGATTATTACCTTTGAGGTTCTGGTTTTTAATTTGGACCCTCGCTCCTGAAACTCCCTCAGCAGACCCTCATTCCTAGTTCTACCTGTGTCGTTGGTTCCTACGTGGATCACAACAACTGGATCCTCCCCCTCCTGCATCAAGTTCTTCTCCAGTCACGAGGAGATGTCCTTAACCCTTGTACCGGGCAGGCAACACAGCCCTCGGGACTCCCGGTAGCAGCTGCAGAGAACAGTATCTATTCCAGTATTACCGAACAGAAGGAGGCCATTTAGCCCATCGTTCCTGTGCCAGCTCTATGAAAGAGTTCTCCAATTAGTGCCACTTCCCCGCTCATTAAAAAAACCCTGCAAATCTTCCCCCTTCAAGTGTTTATCCAATTTCCTTTGAAAGTTACAAATTGAATCTGCATCCACCACCATTTCAGGCAGTGCATTCCAGATCACAACAACTCTGGGCATTAAAATATTCTCCTCATCTCCCCTCAGGTTCTTTTGCCAATTATCTTAAATCTGTGTCCTCTGGTCACCGACTCTCCTGGCAGTGGAAACAGTTTCTCCTTATTTCCTCCATCAAAACACCTCAAAATTTATCAACACCTCCATTAATTCTGCCCTTATTCTTCTCTGAAGAAAAATCCCAGGTTCTCCAGACTCTCCACATAACTGAAGTCCATCATCCCTGGTACCATTCTGAGTGGACAACCTGAGCTGATTTATTTGACATTTATCCAGAATATTAAACTCCAGCCCAGTCCTCGGGGTTATTAACATCAGAAACAAACCCCAACTGTCAGAATGAACATGGTTCAGTCCTGGATGTGATTAACAGCAGCAATAACAGCAGAATCCAACCCCTGCATCACAGGTGAACTCGCTGGTGTCTCAGAACATTTTAAACAGCCTCTCCAGTGTGAATACGTTGGTGTCTCTGCAGATTCCTTTTGCTTTCAAATCTTTTCTCACAGTTAGAACTTTTAAAGGGTCCTTTATCAGTGTGAACAAGTCGGTGTACAGTGAGGTGGGATGAACGAGTGAATCCCTTCCCACACACGGAGCAGGTGAACGGTCTCTCCCCAGTGTGAACTCGCTGGTGTGCCAGCAGATCCTTAGTGCTTTTAAAGGTCTTCTCACAGTCAGAACATTTGAAAGGTCTCTTATCAGTGTGAATGCGTTGGTGATAAGTGAGGTGGGATGAACGAGTGAATCCCTTCCCACACATGGAGCAGGTGAACTGTCTCTCGCAAGTGTGAACTCTCTGGTGTGTCAGCAGGCTGGATGACTGAGTGAATCCCTTCTCACACATGGAGCAGGTAAACGGCCTCTCCCCAGTGTGACTGCGTCGATGAGTTTCCAGCTGGGAGGGGTAATTGAATCCCTTCCCACAGTCCCCACATTCACACGGTTTCTCCGTGGTCCGGGTGTCCTTGTGTCTCTCCAGGTTGGACGATCAGTTGAAGCCTCGTCCACACACAGAACACGTGGACGGTTTCTCCCCGCTGTGAACGGTGCGATGTTTTTTCAGGCTGTGTGACTGGTTAAAGCTCTTTCCACACAGTGCACTGGAACACTCTCACTCGGGTGTGTGTGTCTCGGTGATTTTCCACTCACGCTGATGTTTGATCTTTTCCCACAGACAGAACAGACAAACATTTCTCCTTCCACATTCAAAGGCCGATGATATTCAGGTCCTGATGAATCGAGTGACTGTCAGATCTTGACGTGATGTTTGGTTTGAGTTTCCCGTCTGTAAATCCTCACCTTCCAATCCCCTGTAAAAGGAGTTTATAAAGTCATCACTGTGAACACAGGATAGAAATTCAGTACAGACAATTCTCGTTTCGATGGAACATTCTTCACGCTCATTCCCCCAGACTGTAAATCCCCGTCCCACACACTCTCCCTCCTCTCTGTGCTGAAATCCGAACCCATCGCACCATCTCCATCATTTTTCCTTCCACCTGAGTTTATCCTCCTCCCCTGAAGGTGCTGACTCTGACTGGGTTCAGTTCTACGCTCACTCGTTCCCCTCTCTCTCCTCCCCTAAATGTGCTGACTCTGACTGGGTTCAGTTCTGCACTCACTGGATCCCCTCTCTCTCCTCCCCTGAAGGTGCTGACTCTGACTGAGTTCAGTTCTACACTCACTGGTTCCCCTCTCTCTCCTCCCCTGAAGGTGCTGACTCTGACTGGGTTCAGTTCGACACTCACTGGTTCTCCTCTCTCTCCTCCCCTGAAGGTGCTGACTCTGACTGGGTTCAGTTCTGCACTCACTGTTTCCCCTCTCTCTCCTCCCCTGAAGGTGCTGACTCTGACTGGGTTCAGTTCTACACTCACTGGATCCCCTCTTTCTCCTCCCCTGAAGATGCTGACTCTGACTGGGTTCAGTTCTGTACTCACTGGTTCACCTCCCTCTCCTCCCCTGAAGTTGCTGACTCTGACTGGGTTCAGTTCTACACTCACTGGTTCCCCTCTCTCTCCTCCCCTGAAGGTGCTGACTCTGACTGGGTTCAGTTCGACACTCACTGGTTCCCCTCTCTCTCCTCCCCTGAAGTTGCTGACTCTGACTCGGTTCAGTTCTGCACTCACTGGTTCCCCTCTCTCTCCTCCCCTGAAGTTGCTGACTCTGACTGGGTTCAGTTCTGCACTCACTGGTTCCTCTCTCTCTCCTCCCCTGAAGTTACTGACTCTGACTGGGTTCAGTTCTGCACTCACATGGGTTGGTCATGTAACAATTGTCAGTTCTGGGTTCATCGTCCATAAGACGGAGTCAGTAATTAAATCTAAATGAACGTGAATATTGAGTGAATGTTGAGAATAATTCAAGTAACCGGAGTTGTTACTTTGAGTCTCGGATAATCCAATTGTAGTTGATCGTAAAAAGTAAGAATTTGCATTTATAAAGCGCCACAGGACATCCCAAAGGTCTTTCGAGCCAAGCAATAATCTTGAATTTTGGTCCCTGCTGTAATGTGGGAAATGCGGCAGCCGATTTACACACAGCAAGATCAGAACGTGATAATCTGTTGAACCCAGTTGAAGTACAAGGTAAAAAGTGAATTACACCTTTAAAGGTTTCATTCCTCCCGAATATAGTGCCTCAAAGATCGGGAGATGAATCGTCCGGCTCAGACTCATTCTGGGCGATTCTGTGATGGTTGGAAAGGTCAAAGGTTATTCGTAGAGTCCAAAATCTGACCAATCAGACAATCACTGTGCTGATTCCCTCGCCTGTCCCAACACCCTCATCAATAGAGTTGGGGAGGCCCTGGAATATCCTCAGCTCGGGAAATTGCCTGTAATATCGGTACATCCTTTCGTCAACGTGACACAGGGATCGTAAACAATGCTTTTCAATTTAATATGAGATAAACAAACTGAAATTCAAGGTGGAGGTGCAGACGGGACTGTATGTCCTGGTGAGGGATGGAGGTGTAGAGGGATTGTATGTCCTGGTGAGAGATGGAGGTGTAGAGGGATTGTATGTCCTGGTGAGGGATGGAGGTGTAGGGGGACTGTATGTCCTGGTGAGAGATGGAGGTGTTGGGGGACTGTATGTCCTGGTGTGGGCTGGAGGTGTAGATGGACTGTATGTCCTGGTGTGGGCTGGAGGTGTAGTAGGACTGAATATCCTGGTGAGGGATGGATGTGTAGAGGGACTGCATGTACTGGTGAGGGATGGAGGTGCAGAGGGACTGTATGCCCTGTTGAGGGATGGAGGTGTAGAGGGACTGTATGTCCTGGTGTGGGCTGGAGGTGTAGTAGGACTGAATATCCTGGTGAGGGATGGAGGTGTAGAGGGACTGCATGTACTGGTGAGGGATGGAGGTGCAGAGGGACTGTATGCCCTGTTGAGGGATGGAGGTGTAGGGGGACTGCATGACCTGATGAGGGATGCAGGTGTAGAGGGACTGTATGTCCTGGTGAGAGATGGAGGTGTAGGGGGACTGTATGTCCTGATCAGGGATGCAGGTGTAGAGGGACTGTATGTCCTGGTGAGAGATGGAGGTGTAGGGGTACTGTATGTCCTGGTGAGAGATGGAGGTGTAGGGGGACTGTATGTCCTGATGAGGGATGGAGGTGTAGGGGGACTGTATGACCTGGTGAGAAATGGAGGTGTAGAGGGACGGTATGTCCTGGTGAGAGATGGAGGTGTAGAGGGACTGTATGTCTTGGTGAGAGATGGAGGTGTAGAGGGACTGTATGTCCCGGTGAGAGATGGAGGTGTAGGGGGACTGTATGTCCTGGTGAGAGATGGAGGAGTGGAGGGACTGTGTGTCCTGGTGAGAGATGGTGGTGTAGAGGGACTGTATGTCCTGGTGAGAGATGGAGGTGTAGGGGGACTGTATGTCCTGGTGAGAGATGGAGGAGTGGAGGGACTGTGTGTCCTGGTGAGAGATGGAGGTGTAGAGGGACTGTATGTCCTGCCATATCTCCGTTCTTTGCCGATGCTCCCTGACCAATCACCAGTTCTTCTTCTTTTAACGTTCGTCGCTGGTCCATCAACAATTCTCCTTCATGTCCAGACGCTTCCTGACTGGTCCCCATTTCTCCTTGAATTATGGATGATCCTTTACTCGTCACGATTTCTCCGACATTTACTGACACTCCCAGACCCGTCGCAATTTCTCGTTTCTTTGAAGACATTCCCTTTCGATCACCATTTCTCCAGACGCGCCCAAACCATGACCATTTTACCATCATTTAGAGACGTTCCCTGACCCACACCATTTATCCTTCATTTCGAGATGCTCCCCGACAATCACCATTTCTCCTTCATTTACAGACACTCCCTGACTGTCATCATTTCTCCTTCATTTACAGACACTCCCTGACTGTCATCATTTCTCATTCATTTACAGACACTCCCTGACTTGTCATGATTTCTCCTTCGTTTACTGACACTCCCTGTCCATCACCATTTCCCCTTTATTTACTGACGCTCCCTGACCATCACCATTTCTCCTTCATTTGCGGATTCTCCATGACTGTCACCATTTCTCCTTTATTTACGGATGCTCCCTGACTAAGCACGATTCCTCCTGAATTTGCAGATGCTTCCTGAGTGTCACCATTTCTCCTTTATTTGTGGACACTCCTGACCATCATCATTTGTGCTTCATTTGCAGACGCTCACTGACCCTCACTGTTTCTCGATTATTCACAGATGCTCCCTGACCCATCACCAATATTCCTTCATTTTCAGACACTCCCTGAAAGTCAAGTTGCTCCTTCATTTACCGACGCTCCCTGACTCGCTGAGATTGCCCAGGTTACACTGCGCGTGCGCCGAGGCCTTTTGTTGCATTTCCGGCCGCAACGAAACGGGAGAAACCGGAACCGGCGGTTCGTGGAGGGGGGAGAATGAAGGGGGGAGAGGGGGGAGAGTGGAGGTGGGATAATGGAGGGGGGATAATGGAGGGGGGAGAGGGGGGAGAGTGGAGGTGGGATAATGGAGGGGGGATAATGGAGGGGGGAGAATGGAGGGGGGAGAATGGAGGGCGATAATGGAGGGGGGATAATGGAGGGGGTGGAGGGAGAATGGAAGGGGGAGAATGGAAGGGGGAGAATGGAGGGGGATAATGGAGGGGGGATAATAGAGGGGGTGGAGGGAGAATGGAAGGGGGAGAATGGAGGGGGGATAATGGAGGGGGGAGAATGGAGGGGGATAATAGAGGGGGTGGAGGGAGAATGGAGGGGGAGAATGGAGGGGGAGAATGGAGGGGGAGAATGGAAGGGGGAGAATGGAGGGGGGATAATGGAGGGGGGAGAATGGAGGGGGATAGTAGAGGGGGTGGAGGGAGAATGGAAGAGGGAGAATGGAAGGGGAGAATGGAGGGGAGAGAATGGAGGGGGATAATGGAGGGGTGATCATGGAGGGCGGGTAGTGGAGGGGGGAGAATGGAGGGGGAAGAATGGAGGGCGGGTAGTGGAGGGGGGAGAATGGAGGGGGAGAATGGAGGGGGATAATGGAGCGGGGATAATGGAGGGGGGAGATTGGAAGGGGGATTATGGAGGAGGGATAATGGAGGGGGAGAATGGAGGGGAGAGAATGGAGGGGGGATAATGGATGGCGGGCAGTGGAGGGGGGATAATGCCGCCTGTTTTCTCTCGGGTCCTGGGCCCTACACTTGGTGTTTCTGGGCCCTGCGATCCCCGCCTTTTATTAACCCACTCTCTGCAGCTCTTTTCCTGTCGCCTCTTCCTCAGTCGCCGTCCGCCCGCCGCGCATGCTCAGCTCACACTGTCCCGGTTGATTGACGGGGGCTCCGGGCCAATATGAAGAGCGGGGGCGGGGCTGGAGGACCGAGCGAGCGGCGGGTCCTCCAACCAATGGGAGTGAGTGAGGGGCGGGACTTGAGGCACCGAGTGGGCGGGGCTGAGCCCGGATCTCCCTCATTGGCTGAAACTCTGCACCATTTTGAAACCTGATTTTGTGCAGATGGATTGTCGAAAGGTATTTGAGGAATAACACAGAGTCGTGATAAAGGGAATGCAGTGGGTGTTGTGTAGATGGATTGTCTAAAGGTGTTTGAGAAGTTGCCGCACAGGAGGCTCTTTGACAAAATTAAGGCTCACGGAATTGAAGGGAGTGGGGCAGCGTGGACAGGAAGTGGGGAAAGGGCAGAAAACAGAGAGTCGTGGATAATGGATATTGTTCAGACTGGAGGGATGTAAACAGTGGTGTCCCCCAGGGTCAGTGTTGGGACCATTGCTCTTCTCAATACAGGGAAATGATCTGGGCTCGGGTATATCGGACACAAGATGAAAATCTCCAAATGACGCCAAAGGGACCAGGGCTCAGTGTGAAGAGCACTGTAAGTGATTTCTGTGTGACATATACAGGTTAGTAAATGGGGCAGGTAGATGTCAGATGAAATTTAACTCAGAGAAATGTGAGGTGATAGATTTTGGGAGGAAGAATAAGGAGATGAAATGTACAGTAAAAGGCAAAACTTTAAAATGATTAAAGGAGCAGAGAGACTTAGGGGTTTAAGATTGTAGCTAACACCTTGTCTCATTAATTAGCAGGTTTGAGAGTCTAGCATCAGCAACTTTAATCCTTTATTCCGAAATATGAGATGAGCAGATTCTCTATCCTCTATCGCATCTTATATATGATGTGGAGATGCCGGTGATGGACTGGGGTTGACAATTGTAAACAATTTTACAACACCAAGTTATAGTCCAGCAATTTTATTTTAAATTCACAAGCTTTCGGAGGCTTCCCCCTTCCTCAGGTGAACGATGTGAAATTTTCACATCGTTCACCTGAGGAAGGGGGAAGCCTCCGAAAGCTTGTGAATTTAAAATAAAATTGCTGGACTATAACTTGGTGTTGTAAAATTGTTTGCATCTTATATAAGAACATAAGAACATAAGAAATTGGAGCAGGAGTAGGCCAATCGGCCCCTCGAGCCTGCTCCGCCATTCAATAAGATCATGGCTGATCTGATCCCAACCACAAATCGAAAGAACACAAGAAGTCGGAGCAGGACCCGGCCACATAGCCCCTGGGCCCTCTCCGCCACCCACAGGGCATTGACCGATCCGAACTCAGCTTCATGTCCAATTTCCTGCCCGCTCCCCATAACCCCTAATTCCCTTTACTTCTAGGAAACTGTCTATTTCTGTTTTAAATGTATCTAATGATGTAGCTTCCACAGCTTCCTGGGGCAGCAAATTCCACAGGCCGACCACCCTCTGAGTGAAGAAGTTTCTCCTCATCTCAGTTTTGAAAGAGCAGCCCCTTATTCTAAGATTATGCCCCCTAGTTCTAGTTTCACCCATCTTTGGGAACATCCTTACTGCATCCACCCGATCAAGACCCTTCACAATCTTATATGTTTCAATAAGATCGCCTCTCATTCTTCTGAACTCCAATGAGTAGAGTCCCAATCTACTCAGCCTCTCCTCATATGTCCGCCCCCTCATCCCCGGGATTAACCGAGTGAACCTTCTTTGTACTGCCTCGAGAGCAAGTATGTCTTTTCTTAAGTATGGAGACCAAAACTGTATGCAGTATTCCAGGTGCGGTCTCACCAATACCTTATATAACTGCAGCAATACCTCCTTGTTTTTATATTCTATCCCCCTAGCAATAAAAGCCAACATTCCGTTGGCTTTCTTGATCACCTGCTGCACCTGCATACCAACTTTTTGATTTTCTTGCACTAGGACCCCCAGATCCCTTTGTACTGCAGTACTTTCCAGTCTCTCGCCATTAAGAAAATAACTTGCTATCTGATTTTTCCTGCCAAAGTGCATAACCTCACATTTTCCAATATTATATTGCATCTGCCAAATCTCCGCCCACTCACCCAGCCTGTCTATATCCCCTTGCAGGTTTTTTATGTCCTCCTCACTCTCTACTTTCCCTCCCATCTTTGTATCATCTGCAAATTTTGATATGTTGCACTCGGTCCCCTCCTCCAAATCGTTAATATAGATTGTAAAGAGTTGGGGACCCAGCACCGACCCCTGTGGAACACCACTGGTTACTGGTTGCCAGTCCGAAAATGAACCATTTATCCCAACTCTCTGCTTCCTGTTCGATAACCAATCCTCCACCCATGCCAGAATATTACCCCCAATCCCGTGATTTTTTATCTTAAGTAATAATCTTTTATGTGGCACCTTGTCGAATGCCTTCTGGAAGTCTAAATACACTATGTCCACTGGTTCCCCTTTATCCACCCTATACGTTATATCCTCGAAGAACTCAAGCAAATTTGTCAGACATGACTTCCCCTTCATAAAGCCATGCTGACTTTGTCCTATTAAATTATGCTTATCTAAATGTTCCGTTACTGTCTCCTTAATAATAGACTCCAAAATTTTACCCACCACAGATGTTAAGCTAACTGGCCTATAATTTCCAGCCTTCTGCCTACTACCCTTTTTAAATAACGGTGTTACATTAGCAGTTTTCCAATCTGCCGGGACCTCTCCTGAGTCCAGGGAATTTTGGAAAACTATCACCAAAGCATCCACAATCCCTACTGCCACTTCCCTCAAGACCCTAGGATGGAAGCCATCAGGTCCAGGGGATTTATCCGCCTTGAGTCCCATTATTTTACTGAGTACCATCTCCTGAGTGATTTTAATCGTATTTAGCTCCTCCCCCCCGAGAGTCCCCTGTTTGTCCAGTGTTGGGATATTCTTAGTGTCCTCTACTGTAAAGACTGAAACAAAATATTTGTTCAGCATTTTTGCCATCTCCATGTTTCCCACCATTAATTTCCCGGTCTCATCCTCTAAGGGACCTATGTTTGCCTTAGCCACCCTTTTTCTTTTTATATAACTATAGAAACTCTTGCTATCTGTTTTTATATTTTTTGCTAATTTCTTTTCATAATCTAACTTCCCTTTCTTAATCAATCCTTTAGTTACTTTTTGCTGTCTTTTGAAGAATTCCCAATCTTCTATCCTCCCACTAAGTTTGGCTACCTTATATGTCCTTGTTATTAGTCGGATACTATCCTTGATTTCTTTACTTAGCCACGGATGGCTGTCATTTCTTTTACACCCTTTTTTCCTCAGTGGAATATATTTATTTTGAAAGTTGTAAAATAACTCCCTAAATGAACACCACTGCTCATGTACCGTCTTGCCCTTTAATCTATTTTCCCAGTCCACTTTAATCAATTCCGCTCCCATACCATCATAGTCTCCTTTATTCAAGCTCAGTACGCTTGTTTGAGAATCAACCTTCTCACCCTCTAATTGGATATGGAATTCAACCATGTTGTGGTCGCTCGTTCCAAGGGGATCCTGAACTAGGACATTATTAATTAATCCTGACTCATTACACAGGACCAGGTCCAAGGTTGCCTGCCCCCTTGTAGGATCAGTTACATACTGCTCAAGAAATCCATCCCTGATGCACTCAATGAACTCGTCCTCAAGGCTGTTCTGCCCAATTTGATTTGTCCAGTTAATATGATAATTAAAATCCCCCATAATTATGGCTGTTCCCTTATTACATGCCCCGACTATCTCCTGATTAATACTTCTTCCAGCAGAGTTGCAACTATTAGGAGGCCTATATACTACGCCCACTAATGTTTTTTTCCCCTTATTATTCCTTATCTCCACCCAAACTGTTTCATTATCTTGATGCTTTGTCCCAATATCATTTCTCTGTATTACAGTGATTCCTTCCTTTATTAACATAGCCACCCCACCTCCCCTTCCTTCCTGCCTGTCCTTCCTGATTGTTAAATACCCTGGCATATTTAATTCCCAGTCGTTGTCACCCTGCAGCCATGTTTCTGTAATGGCCACAAGATCATACCCATACGTAGTTATTTGTGCCGTTAACTCGTCCATTTTATTACGAATGCTACGTGCATTCAGATAAAGAACTTTCAAATCTGTTTTGTGACGCTTAGTTCCTGCTTTTTCCTTTTTTAACACTTTACCTATTACTCCATACCTTCTGTCCCTTCCTGTTACGCTTTCCTCTCTCTCCCTGCTCAGGTTCCCAACCCCCTGCCACTTTAGTTTAAACCCTCCCCAACAGCACTAGCAAACACTCCTCCTAGGACAGCGGTCCCGGCCCTGCACAGGTGCAGACCATCCGGTTTGTACTGGTCCCACCTCCCCCAGAACCGTTTCCAGTGTCCCAGGAATTTGAATCCCTCCCCCTTGCACCATTCCTCTAGCCACGTATTCATTTGAAATATGCTCCTATTTCTACTCTGACTAGCACGTGGCACTGGCAGCAATCCTGAGATTACTACCTTTGAGGTCCTATTTTTTAATTTACCTCCTAACTCCCTATATTCTGCTTTTAGGACCTCATCCCCTTTTTTACCTATATCGTTGGTGCCTATGTGCACCACGACAGCTGGCTGTTCGCCCTCCCCCTCCAAAATGTTCTGTAGCCGCTCCGAGACATCCTTGATCCTTGCTTAATGCTTTATTTAAAAAAAAAATAAGTGATTTGATTCCCAAACAGAATTAAAACGATGGGATTCTTATCATTCTCCAGTGATTTGAACCGGCCATTCCATATCCAGACCCAGTGCGACCATGAGGCTATCAATGTCTGTTCATGGATTTCCAAGTGTCTTATATTTAATTCGTGTTGGAGAGAATGTTCCTGTCACGTTTACAACATTGGAATCTGTGTATTCAGAGAGAAAAATCCACGCGGAAGACCAGGTTTCAATTCCCCGACAGGGAGGTTACACTTTTGCTGCCTTTAATAGATTCACTTTCATTTCTCTTGTAATTTACCTGCAATATTGGATGCGGAAAATACACTGAAAGACAAACTCGGACCATCCCGCTTTCCACAATTTAATTTCACTGATATTCCAGCGATTTTAAAAGCTGCTCTCTGCCTCACCCTTCACCTCGATATCAGAACCAACAGTTCATCTGTTTTTTGGTGATATTGCTTGAGGAAAGATCATCGTCCAGGTTTCCAGCCATGCGCACAGCAAGGTCCCACAAACCGCAATGACAAAGTAACAGGTACATGATGCAGATGGGAAACGAGTGGAACTGAGCAGTATGAAAGTGTAACGGGATTAAATTAAAGAGCTGCCTGGAGTGGGGTTCACCCGGTTGTGAACCAATTGGATCTTAAGTCTTTAACCACTCGGCCCGGTTCTTAATGACACTTTATTTATCTTTCCACGGGCCACTGGTGAAAGAAGATGAACGGCCACTTTTCCATCTCTTTGTTGGATCATGTCCAGAGTCAAATTATGTGAGGAACGCGGGAGAGAGTGTGGGAGAGAAAGAAAGAGACAGAGACCCATTCAGAAAAACGGAGAAAATGTGTGGCGCGCGCACACACCAACACACACACACAAACAGACAGAAACACATCGGGTGACTCAAACACACAGAGAGAGACAGACTATCGGTCATTTGGCACATTCTTTGTTCTATTTCTGTCGTCGATTTCGTGAAATCTTGCAGATCAATTCCAACGAGCATAAAACTCGAAGTGTTCAAAGCCGTGCATTTTTAATTCACTGAAGAATGAGAAGTTTGCTGCATGTTAAACCGCTGATAATGGCATCCGCAGTCGGCAGGATCCGGACCTTCGCGGAAAGATCCCAATGGATTTCTGATCCATCGCCTTAACCACTCGGGGATACTCAGCACCATCTCAACACATCGACAAGCATGGAGGCGTGGGGTTAAAATATTCGACTAAAAATCCAACGGGTTTATACCCGCGTGGGTTCGAAACCCATTTCTGATAACTGTTATTTCCGTTACATTTTGATACTGCTCATTGAAACTCTTGTTCCATCTGCCTCATGCACCTGTTACTCTGTCATTGCTGTTTGTGGGGCCTTGCTGGTCGCAAATTTCCAAACCTGGACGATAATGAACACCACCAAAAAGCAGATGAACTGACCATCCTTTTCATTGCTGTGTGTGAGATCTTTCTGGTGAATCTCCTCTCCGCCCTTTCCGATGTCTTTGTCTCTCTGTCTCTTCCTGTCCTTCACCACAACACGAACGAGGAACTGGCACAGGACGGAAAGTGAAGCTTTTGAAGGAAGCAAAAGTTCCACTTTCAGTCGGGGAATTGAACCGCCGGTGCCCGAGTTACAGGCGAGGATACTCACCACAATACTAACGAGGAGCTGGTGTAATCTGGTGATGGACACTCACCACAGATGGCGTTGGACACCCTTCAAATTTCAGTGAATCTATTTTGAACATTTATTTAATGACAATTTGCGAAAATTCCTTCTTCAACTAACACCACCAAAACGCAGATTAACTGGCCATTCATTTCATTGTTGTATGTGGGATATTTCTCGTAAACCTCCTCTGCGCCCTCATCAGTGCCTCTCTCACTCTCCATCTCTCTTCCTGTGTCTCGCTCTCTGTTTCTCTTTCTTTCTCTCTCTCTCTCTGTTGCGGGCTGCTGAATCAGCCCGGGATTGCTCACAGCTCGATTCTGCGTCTTCATTTCTTGCACATTTTTCGGGTTCTGCCATCGAGGTGAAGAGTGAGGCAGAGAGCAGGTTTTAAAATCGCTGGAATATCAGTGAAATTAAATTGTGGAAAGTGGGATGGTCGGAGTTCGACTTTCAGTGTATTTTCCACATCAAATATTGGAGATAAATGAAAGTGAAGCTTTTAAAGGCAGAAACACCGGGACTTCGACATTGGAGAATTGAACCCTGATCAACCGCGTGACAGATGGGGATATTCAGCACGACACCAACGTGGAACTGGCGTGAGCAGTTGATGGACACTCCCCACAGATGGCGTCAGACACGCTTCAAATTTAATTGAATCCATTCCAACCATCAATTTGATGACAAAGAAAAGCGTAGAAGAAGTGACACTCAAGTACATTACATATAGCGCAAGATTCTGAAACGACCAGGATGGCCGAGTGGTTAAGGCGTTGGACATAAGATCCATTGGGTTTATACCCGCGTGGGTTCGAACCCCACTCCTGGTATTTGTTACATTTTGATACTGATCATTGACTCTCTTTTGCAATTTGCATCACAGAATCAGAGAAAGGTGACAGCACGGAAGGAGGCCTTTTGGCCCATCGTGTCCGTGCCGCCTCCATGCAAGACCAATCCAGCTGGTCCCACTACCCCGCCCTATCCCCCTTGCAATGCACTTTTTTTTTCCGTTCAAGTACTTATCCCTTTCCGTTTTGAAAGCCATCATTGAATCTGCCTCTGTCAGCCACTTCGGGATGCTGAATTAGACCGGGTCTCTTCACAACGCGACTCTGCTTTTCATTTCTTGCTCATTATTGTGGTTCTGACTTCGAGGTGACGCGGAGAGTGAGATTTAAAATCGCTGAAATATCAGTGAAATTATATTGTGGAAAGTGGGATTGTCCGAGTTCGTTTATCAGTCTTTTTATCACACGTCCAATGTTCGAGATAAATGATATCTTTAAAGGCAGAAGAAGTTCATCGTCCAGGTGTATTTGAAGCCAGGTCTACCATGTAATAGGTAGGGATAGTCACCACTTTCCAAACGAGCAACGAGCGTAAACAACCGACCCCCTCACCGACGGTTGATACCCACACCAGTTCTGCGGCTCGGTGTCGCAGAGCGCTGGATTATTACGATTTTAAGTGAGCAGCATCGTGCTTTTAGCAAGTAGTCGTGGCCGAGTGGTTAAGGCGATGGACTAGAAATCCATTGGGGTTTCCCCGCGCAGGTTCGAATCCTGCCGACTACGGTTTAGAGTTACCATTTGGTCATTTAATCTCTGCGTTTCAACCGATCCGAGTGTGTGCAAAATGAAAATCCATTGTCAAGAAGTCGGAGCAGGACATTCGCGGACTCATCATACAATCTAGAATAGTCAACATGGTTTTATGAATGGGAAATTGTGTCTGACAATTTTATTAGAGTTATTTGAGGAAGTAACGATCAGGGTGGATAGAGGGTAACCAATGGATGCAGTATATTTGGATTTCCAAAAGGCATTCGATAAGGTGCCACATAAAAGGTGATATCCCTGCTGCTTGTTATACTCCACGCTTGCACACACCCGTGCCTTCTGCCGCTTCCTGCCACTGCTTCTGACCTTTACCTCGCAGAGAATAACAGGCACAAGATAAGAGCCCATAGATTGGGGATTTGCCAACTCACAGAAAACAAAGAGTCGGGATTAAAGGTCATTTTCAAAATGACATTCGGTAACTGACGGATGCCGCAGGGATCAGTGCTCGGGCCTCAACTATTTACAATATGTATCAATGACTTGGATGAAGGGACAGAGCGCATTGTGGCCAAATTTGCTGATGATACGAAAATATTTGGAAAAGCAAGTTGCGAGGGTAACACAAAGTATCTACAAAGGAATATTGACAGGTTAAGCGAATGGGCAAACATTTGGCAAATGGGATATAAGGTGGGAAAAAGTGAATTCATCCACTTTGGCAGGAAAAATAAAAATGCAAAATATTATTTCAATGGAGAAATACTAAAAAATGCTGCAGTACTGAGGGATATGAGTGTCATCGTACATGATAACACAAAAAGTCACCATGCAGGTGCAGCAGGTAATCCAGATGGCGAACGAAATATTGGACTATTGAGAGAAAGAAGAAGAAAATATTGACCATTTAATGATTCAACCGGAGCCGTTTTCCTGGGAGTCGGTTTTGAAAAAGGACACAGGCTCAATTTGTTCCAATCTGTTTCCTTCTTTGACCCTGTGATTCTCAAATCTGCGGGTATTGGACAGATGGAGGGAGAGAGACTGACACAGACTCAGACAGACCGAGAGAGTCTCTTTCTGTCCCAGTGTCTCTCTCTCTTTCTGAGTGTCTCTCTTTCCCACTCTTTTCTTCGCACCTCACATCACTTTATTCTGGATCTTAACTAACAGAGAGATGGAAATGTGAACAGTGAGTCTTCTTTCAACAGTGGCCCGTGGAAAGTGAAACAAACTGTCATCAAATAGGTCATTTCATTAAAAGTTAAAGCTGGAAACAGGTACGGACGGGGATCGAACTCGCGCTTTTCTATTATAATGAGACCAACGCTTTTCCAATTGGCCACCGCACCCCATGAGCCAAAAACGGATGATAATGTTCTTCATCGGGTGAAGTCAGATCAACAGCTTTTAGCAACTGATTGCGACAATCGATTGATTGAGGAGCAATGGATTTCGACTATTCCGCCTGAACTAATAATTTCATGACAGTTCATTTCACGGGCCATTGTGGAAAGATTCACAGAGAGAGAGATCGAAAGAGACAGAGAGAAAACGAGGGAGAGAGATGGAGACATGGGGAGAGAGAGATAGAGAGACCTTAACAGAGAGTTTTAAAATCGTTGGAGCATCAGTGAGATTAAATTTTGGAAAGTGGAATGGTCCGAGTTAGTCTTTCAATGTTTTTTCCACATCAAATATTGGAAATAAATTCCTTTCTGTATGTCTCTCTCTCTCTATTTTGAGCGGCTGAATTAGCCCGGGTCTGCAAACAGCTCGATTCTGCGGATTTATAACTTGCACATTATTAGTGTTCTGAAATCGAGGTGAAGAGTGAGGCAGAGAGCAGGTTTTAAAATCGCTGGAATATCAGTGAAATTAAATTGTGCAAGGTCGGATGGTCCGAGTTTGACTTTCAGTGTATTTTCCACATGAAATAGTGGAGATAAATGAAAGTGAAGCTTTTAAAGGCAACAACACCGGGATTTCGACATTGGAGAATTGAACGCTGATCAACCGCGTGACAAATGGGGATATTCAGCACAACACGAAGGAGGAACTGGCGTGAACAGTTGATGGACACTCCCCACAGATGGCGTTGGACACGCTTCAAATTTCATTGAATCCATTCCAACCATTTATTTGATGACAAACAAAACCGTAGAAGAAGTGACTCTCAAGCACATTACACATAAAGCAACATTATGAAAGGACCAGGATGGCCGAGTGGTTAAGGCGTTGGATTTAAGATCCGATGGTTTTATACCCGCGTGGGGTCCGAACCCCACTCCTGGTCGGTGCGGTTTGCGTTACATTTTGATACTGATCATTGACTCTCTTTTGCCATTTGCATCACAGAATCAGAGAAAGGTGACAGCACGGAAGGAGGCCTTTTGGTCCATCGTGTCCGTGCCGGCTTTATGCAAGACCAATCCAGCTAGTCCCACTCCCCCGCGCTATCCCTCTAGCACTGCAACCTTTTTCCTTTCAAGTACTTATCCCGTTCCGTTTTGAAAGCCATCATTGAATCTGCCTCCATCAGCCACTCGGGATGCTGAATTAGCCCGGGTCTCTTCACAACGCGACTCTGCCTTTCATTTCTTGCTCATTATTGTGGTTCTGACATCGAGGTGACGCGGAGAGTGAGATTTAAAATCGCTGAAATATCAGTGAAATTATATTGTGGAAAGTGGGATTGTCCGAGTTCGTTCATCAGTCTTTTTATCACACGTCCAATGTTCGAGATAAATGATATATTTGAAGGCAGAAGAAATTCATCGTCCAGGTGTATTTGAAGCCAGGTCGACCATGTAATAGGTAGGGATACCCACCACCATACAAACGAGCAACGAGCGTGAACAACCGACCCCCTCACCGACGGTTGATACCCACACCAGTTCTGCGGCTCGGTGTCGCAGAGCGCTGGATTATTACGATTTTAAGTGAGCAGCATTGTGCTTTTTGCAAGTAGTCGTGGCCGAGTGGTTAAGGCGATGGACTAGAAATCCATTGGGGTTTCCCCGCGTAGGTTCGAATCCTGCCGACTTCGGTTTAGCGCTGTCCTTTTATCTCTGCGTTTCAACCGATACGAGTGTGTGCAAAATGAAAATCCATTGTCAAGAAGTCGGAGCAGGACATTCGCGGACTCATCATACAATCTCGAATAGTCAACATGGTTTTATGAATGGGAAATCGTGTCTGACAATTTTATTCGAGTTATTTGAGGAAGTAGCGATCAGGGTGGATAAAGGGGAACCAATGGATGCAGTATATTTGGATTTCCAAAAGGCATTCGATAAGGTGCCACATAAAAGGTGATATCCCTGCTGCTTGTTATTCTCCACACTTACACACACCCGTGCCTTCTGCCGCTTCCTGCCACTGCTTCTGACCTTTACCACGCAGAGAATAACAGGCACAAGATAAGAGCTCATAGATTGGGGGTTTGCTCACTAACAGAAAACAAAGAGTTGGGATTAAAGGGTCATTTTCAAAATGGCAATCGGTAACTGATGGGTGCCGCAGGGCTCAGTGTTGGGGCCTCAAGTATTTACAATATATGTCAATGACTTGGATGAAGGGACAGAGTGCATTGTGGCCAAATTTGCTGATGATACGAAAATAGGTGGAAAAGCAAGTTGCGAGGGTGACACACAGTATCTACAAAGGGATATTGACAGTTTTAGCGAATGGGCAAAAATTTGGCAGATGGAATATAAGGTGGGAAAATGTGAATTCATCCACTTTGGCTGGAAAAATGAAAAAGCAAAATATTATTTCAATGGAGAAATACTACAAAATGCTGCAGTACAGAGGGATCTGGGTATCATCGTGCATGAAACACAAAAATTCAAAATACAGGTGCAGCAGGTGATCCAGAAGGCAAACGGAATATTGAGAGAAAGACAGAGAAACCATTGACCATTTTACGATTCAACCGGAGCCGTTTTCCTGGGAGTCGGTTTTGAAACAGGACACAGGGACAATGTGTTCCAATCTGTTTCCTTCTTTGACCCTGTGATTTTCAAATCTGCGGGGATTGGACAGATGGAGGGAGAGAGAGTGACACAGACTCAGACAGACCGAGAGAATCTCTTTCTGAGTGTCTCTCTTGATCATTCTTTTCCTCGCACCCCACATCACTTCATTCTGGATCTCAACGAACAGAGAGATGAAAATGTGAACAGTGAGTCTTCTTTCAACAGTGGCCCGTGGAAAGTGAAACAAACTGTCATCAAATTGATCATTTCATTAATATTTGAAGCTGAAAACAGGTACGGACGCGGATCGAACCCGCGCGGTTTTGTTTAGCAAACCGATGCTTCGTCACTTGGCCACCGCACCCCTCGATCGATAACGGGATAATAATGTTCTTCATCGGCTGAAGTCAGATCCACAGCTTTCAGCAACTGATTGCGACAATCGACTGATTGAGGAGCAATGGATTTCGACTTTTCCGCCTGAAGGAATAATTTCATGACAGTTCATTTAACGGGCCATTGTGGAAAGATTCACAGAGAGAGAGATGGAAAGAGACAGAGAGAGAAAACGAGGGAGAGAGATGGAGACATGGGGAGAGAGATATAGAGAGACCTTAATAGAGAGTTTTAAAATCGTTGGAGTATCAGTGAGATTAAATTTTGGAAAGTGGGATGGTCCGAGTTAGTCTTTCAATGTTTTTTCCACATCAAATATTGGAAATAAATTCCTTTCTGTATGTCTCTCTCTCTCTATTTTGAGCGGCTGAATTAGCCCGGGTCTGCAAACAGCTCGATTCTGCGGATTCATAACTTGCACATTATTAGTGTTCTGAAATCGAGGTGAAGAGTGAGGCAGAGAGCAGGTTTTAAAATCGCTGGAATATCAGTGAAATTAAATTGTGCAAAGTCGGATGGTCCGAGTTCGACTTTCAGTGTATTTTCCACATCAAATAGTGGAGATCAATGAAAGTGAAGCTTTTAAAGGCAACAACACCGGGATTTCGACATTGGAGAATTGAACGCTGATCAACCGCGTGACAGATGGGGATATTCAGCACAACAAGAAGGAGGAACTGGCGTGAACAGTTGATGGACACTCCCCACAGATGGCGTTGGACACGCTTCAAATTTCATTGAATCCATTCCAACCATTTATTTGATGAAAAACAAAACCGTAGAAGAAGTGACTCTCAAGCACATTACACATAGAGCAACATTATGAAAGGACTAGGATGGCCGAGTGGTTAAGGCGTTGGATTTAAGATCCGAAGGTTTTATACCCGCGTGGGGTCCGAACCCCACTCCTGGTCGGTGCGGTTTGCGTTACATTTTGATACTGATCATTGACTCTCTTTTGCCATTTGCATCACAGAATCAGAGAAAGGTGACAGCACGGAAGGAGGCCTTTTGGTCCATCGTGTCCGTGCCGGCTTTATGCAAGACCAATCCAGCTAGTCCCACTCCCCCGCGCTATCCCTCGAGCACTGCAACCTTTTTCCTTTCAAGTACTTATCCCGTTCCGTTTTGAAAGCCATCATTGAATCTGCCTCCATCAGCCACTCGGGATGCTGAATTAGCCCGGGTCTCTTCACAACGCGACTCTGCCTTTCATTTCTTGCTCATTATTGTGGTTCTGACATCGAGGTGACGCGGAGAGTGAGATTTAAAATCGCTGAAATATCAGTGAAATTATATTGTGGAAAGTGGGATTGTCCGAGTTCGTTTATCAGTCTTTTTTATCACACGTCCAATGTTCGAGATAAATGATATCTTTGAAGGCAGAAGAAGTTCACCGTCCAGGTGTATTTGAAGCCAGGTCGACCATGTAATAGGTCGGGATACCCACCACGATCCAAACGAGCAATGAGCGTGAACAACCGACCCCCTCACCGACGGTTGATACCCACACCAGTTCTGCGGCTCGGTGTCGCAGAGCGCTGGATTATTACGATTTTAAGTGAGCAGCGTTGTGCTTTTAGCAAGTAGTCGTGGCCGAGTGGTTAAGGCGATGGACTAGAAATCCATTGGGGTCTCCCCGCGCAGGTTCGAATCCTGCCGACTACGGTTTAGAGTTAACATTTTATCCTTTTATCTCTGCGTTTCAACCGATACGAGTGTGTGCAAAATGAAAATCCATTGTCAAGAAGTAGGAGCAGGACATTCGCGGACTCATCATACAATCTAGAATCGTCAACATGGTTTTATGAATGGGAAATCGTGTCTGACAATTTTATTAGAGTTATTTGAGGAAGTAGCGATCAGGGTGGATAAAGGGGAACCAATGGATGCAGTATATTTGGATTTCCAAAAGGCATTCGATAAGGTGCCACATAAAAGGTGATATCCCTGCTGCTTGTTATTCTCCACGCTTACACACACCCGTGCCTTCTGCCGCTTCCTGCCACTGCTTCTGACCTTTACCACGCAGAGAATAACAGGCACAAGATAAGAGCTCATAGATTGGGGGTTTGCTCACGAACAGAAAACAAAGAGTTGTGATTAAAGGGTCATTTTCAAAATGGCAATCGGTAACTGATGGGTGCCGCAGGGCTCAGTGTTGGGGCCTCAAGTATTTACAATATATATCAATGACTTGGATGAAGGGACAGAGTGCATTGTGGCCAAATTTGCTGATGATACGAAAATAGGTGGAAAAGCAAGTTGCGAGGGTGACACAAAGTATCTACAAAGGGATATTGACAGTTTTAGCGAATGGGCAAAAATTTGGCAGATGGAATATAAGGTGGGAAAATATGAATTCATCCACTTTGGCTGGAAAAATAAAAAAGCAAAATATTATTTCAATGGAGAAATACTACAAAATGCTGCAGTACAGAGGGATCTGGGTATCATCGTACATGAAACACAAAAATTCAAAATACAGGTGCAGCATGTAATCCAGAAGGCAAACGGAATATTGAGAGAAAGACAGAGAAACCATTGACCATTTTACGATTCAACCGGAGCCGTTTTCCTGGGAGTCGGTTTTGAAACAGGACACAGGGACAATGTGTTCCAATCTGTTTCCTTCTTTGACCCTGTGATTTTCAAATCTGCGGGGATTGGACAGATGGAGGGAGAGAGAGTGACACAGACTCAGACAGACCGAGAGAATCTCTTTCTGAGTGTCTCTCTTGATCATTCTTTTCCTCGCACCCCACATCACTTCATTCTGGATCTCAACGAACAGAGAGATGAAAATGTGAACAGTGAGTCTTCTTTCAACAGTGGCCCGTGGAAAGTGAAACAAACTGTCATCAAATTGATCATTTCATTAATATTTGAAGCTGAAAACAGGTACGGACGCGGATCGAACCCGCGCGATTTTGTTTAGCAAACCGACGCTTCGTCACTTGGCCACCGCACCCCTCGATGGGTAATGGGATAATAATGCTCTTCATCGGCTGAAGTCAGATCAACAGCTTTCAGCAACTGATTGCGACAATCGACTGATTGAGGAGCAATGGATTTCGACTTTTCCGCCTGAAGTCATAATTTCATGACAGTTCATTTCACGGGCCATTGTGGAAAGATTCACAGAGAGAGAGATAGAAAGAGACAGAGAGAGAAAACGAGGGAGAGAGATGGAGACATGGGGAGAGAGAGATAGAGAGACCTTAATAGAGAGTTTTAAAATCGTTGGAGTATCAGTGAGATTAAATTTTGGAAAGTGGGATGGTCCGAGTAAGTCTTTCAATGTTTTTTCCACATCAAATATTCGAATATAAATTTATTTCTGTATGTCTCTCTCTCTCTATTTAGAGCGGCTGAATTAGCCCGGGTCTGCAAACAGCTCGATTCTGCGTATTCATAACTTGCACATTATTAGTGTTCTGAAATCGAGGTGAAGAGTGAGGCAGAGAGCAGGTTTTAAAATCGCTGGAATATCAGTGAAATTAAATTGTGGAAAGTCGGATGGTCCGAGTTCGACATTCAGTGTATTTTCCACATCAAATAGTGGAGATCAATGAAAGTGAAGCTTTTAAAGGCAGAAACACCGGGAGTTCGACATTGGAGAATTGAACGCTGATCAACCGCGTGACAAATGGGGATATTCAGCACAACACGAACGAGGAACTGGCGTGAACAGTTGATGGACACTCCCCACAGATGGCGTTTGACACGCTTCAAATTTCATTGAATCCATTCCAACCATTTATTTGATGACAAAGGAAAGCGTAGAAGAAGTGACACTTAAGTACATTACACATAAAGCAAGATTGTGAAAGGACCAGGATGGCCGAGTGGATAAGGCGTTAGATTTAAAGTCCAATGGGTTTCTACCCGCGTGGATTCAAGCCCCACTCGTGGTAGATATTGTTTCCGTTATATTTTGATACTGATCATTGACTCTCTTTTGCCATTTGCATCACAGAATCATAGAAAGGTAACAGCACGGAAGGAGGCCTTTTGGCCCATCGTGTCCGTGCCGGCTCCATGCAAGACCAATCCAGCTGGTCCCACTACCCCGCCCTATCCCCCGAGCACTGCAATTTTTTTCCTTTCAAGTGCTTATCCCGTTCCGTTTTGAAAGCCATCATTGAATCTGCCTCCATCAGCCACTTCGGGATGCTGAATGAGCCCGGGTCTGTTCACAACGCGACTCTGCCTTTCATTTCTTGCTCATTATTGTGGTTCTGACATCGAGGTGACGCGGAGAGTGAGATTTAAAATCGCTGAAATATCAGTGAAATTAGATTGTGGAAAGTGGGATTGTCCGAGTTCGTTCATCAGTGTTTTTTCACACGTCCAATTTTGGAGATAAATGAAAACTTTAAATGTCGTAGAAGTTCATCGTCCAGGTGTATTTTAAGCCAGGTCTACCATGTAATAGGTCAGGATACCCACCACGATAAAACGAGTAACTTGCGTGAACAATCGACCCCCTGACCGACGGCTGACACCGACACCAGTTCTGCTGTTCTGTGTCGCAGAGCGCTGGATTATTGCGATTTTAAGTGAGCAGCATTGTGCTTTTAGCAAGTAGTCGTGGCCGAGTGGTTAAGGCGATGGACTAGAAATCCATTGGGGTGTCCGCGCGCAAGTTCGAATCCTGCCGACGACGGTTCAGAGTTTTCTTTTCCGACCTTTCATCTCTGCGTTTCAACCGATCCGAGTGTGTGTCAAATGAAAATGCTCGAATCCATTATTAAGAAGTAGGAGCAGGACATTCGCGGACTCATGATACAATCTAGAATAGTCAACGTGGTTTTATGAATGGGAAATCGTGTCTGAAAATTTTATTGGAGTTCTTTGAGGAAGTAACGATCAGGGTGGATAAAGGGGAACCAATGGATGCAGTATATTTGGAGTTCCAAAAGGCATTCGAAAACGTGCCATATAAAAGGTGATATCCCTGCTGCTTGTTATACTCCACGCTTGCACCCACCCGTGCCTTCTGCCGCTTCCTGCCACTGCTTCTGACCTTTACCTCGCAGAGAATAACAGGCACAAGATAAGAGTTCATAGATTTGCTAACCAACAGAAAACAAAGAGTCGGGATTAAAGGGTCATTTTCAAAATGGCAATCGGTAACTGATGGGTGCCGCAGGGATCAGTGCTGGGGCCTCAACTATTTACAATATATATCAATGACTTGCATGAAGGCACAGAGTGTATTGTTGCCAAATTTGCTGATGATACGAAAAGAGGTGGAAAAGCAAGTTGCGAGGGTGACACAAAGGGATATTGACAGGTTAAGCGAATGGGCAAAAATGTGGCAGATGGAATATAAGGTGGGAAAATGTGAAGTCATCCACTTTGGAAGGAACAATAAAAAAGCAAAATATTATTTCAACGGAGAAATACTACAAAATGCTGCAGTACAGAGGGATCTGGGTGTCATCGTACATGAAAAACAAAAAGTCACCATGCGGGTGCAGCAAGTAATCCAGAAGGCAAACGGAATATTGGACGATTGAGAGAAAGACAGAGAAACGGACACTCACACAGAAAAGCTGAGTAAAAATGAGACACACACACATTACACCCAGAGGCACGGTCGTTCTTGGTGCCCGTCTGTTGCAGCGCGATGGATGGTTGCAATTTTAAGTGAGCAGCATTTAGCTGAGTTCTCGCAGACGTGGCCGAGTTGTTTCGGGCGATGGATAAAAAATTCAATGGGGTCTCCCCGTGCAGGTTCAGAGCTTTGTTTTCAGACCCTTCACGTCTGCGTTTCAACCGACATGTGTGTGTCTGTCTGTCAGTGTGTGTACCTGTGTGTTTGAGTATCTATCTGTGTATCAGTGTCTGCTGAGTCAGTGTGTGTGTATTGTGTCTGTCCGTGTGTGTCTCACTTATTCAACGCTTTTCACAGTGTCTCTCTGTCACTCTTTCCCCCGCTCCCCACATCATTTCATTCTGGACTTTGACTAACAAAGAGATGGAATATGTGAAAGACAAGCCTTCTTTCAACACATTGTGAGCTCGTTGCCAAGACTGATGCCCACTGAGCGACGGCTGATAACTGTACCAGTCATGCGGCTCTGCGTCAATTGTTTGTCCGATTACGCTGGTGTGAAGCGCCTTGGGGCGTTTTGCTGCGTTAAAGACTCGATATCAATGCAAATTTTTGTTGTGGGCAATTGTGATAGCATCAAACTGAGAGAGTTGAGGGGAGAGCTGCAGCGCCACCACTGGAGACGATTGGTATTGCAGGCATCTCCTGTTTTGTGAGTTTCACCGGCCTCCCTCTTCTCAGACCCCTTGATCACCTTGTCCGGTTCCCGGTTTGGGAACCTCTGCTCTGCTCAGCTCTCTGGTGGGGTGGGGCTTGAAACCACAATCTTCAGACTCAAAGGCCAGAGTGGAGCAGATTAGAGAGATATGAGATTCGCTGGAATATCAGTGCAATTAATTTCGGGAAGGTGGGAACATTTTATCAATAGATTTTCTGCATCCAATTTTGCAGATAAATGGCCAGAAACATAAAAGTGAGACTTTTAATGCCACAATTGAACCTCGGTCTTTCGCGTGCTCCCACTAACGGAGAACTGATGCACGAAGTGAATGTCCTCTCACCACAGATGGTCTGAGACATGTTGTATGTTCCAGTCAATCTTTTTAAACTGTTTATTCGATGATAGTTTGTTTAACTTTCCATGGGTCCCTGTTGAAAGAGTTCTTACATTTCACAATTCCATCACTTTGTTGGTCAAGGTACAGAGCAAAATGATGTGGGGAGCTGGGGACAAAATGACAGGGAGAAAGAAAGACTGTGAGACACTCAGAAAAGCGTGGAAGTGACACTCAGGCACGTTGCACACAAACTTTCCACGGGCCTCTGTTGAAAGAAAACTTACCTTTCACATTTCCATCTCTTTGTTAGTCAAGGTGCCAGAATAAAGTGATGTGTGGAGCGCGGGAAAGAGTGACAGAGAGAGAGAGAAAGGCAGAGAAAGAGGAGACCCACTCAGAAAAGCTCAGAACAAGTGAGACAAACATACACGTTACACACACAGGCCGAGTGAACCTTGGTGCCTGTGTGTTGCAGAGCGATGGGTCGTTGCCATTTTAAGTGAGCAGGTTTTAGTTGAGGTTAAGTCGTTGTGCTGAAGGCAATGGACCAGAAATCTATTGGGGCCTCGCCGCAGCTTCGAATCCTGCCGACAACGGTTCACAGCTTTCTTTTCAAACCTTCCATATCTGCGTTTCAACCTACACGTGTGTGTCTGTCTGTCAGTGTGTGTAACTGTATGTGTGATTATCTATCTGTGTATCAGTGTCGGTTTGTACATGGCTGCGTGTGTGTAATGTGTCTGTGCGTGTGTGTCTCACAGCTGAGTGCAGTGGAGACAACAAAAGCTCCGGGCCCCGACAACATCCCGGCTCCAGTGCTGAAGACTTGTGCTCCAGAACTAGCGGCGCCTCCAGCCAAACTGTTCCAGTCCAGGTACAACACTGGCATCTACCCGACAATGTGGAAAATTGCCCAGGTATGTCCTGTCCATAAAAAGCAGGACACAACCAATCCGGCCAATTACCGCCCAATCTGTCTGCTCTCAAACATCAACAAAGTGATGGAAGGTTTCGTCGACAGTGCTATCAAGCGGCACCTGCTCACCAATGCTCAGTTTGAGTTACGCCAGGACCACACGGCTCCAGACCTCATTACAGGCTTTGTCGAAACATGGACAAAAGAGCTGAATTCCACAGGTGGGGTGAGAGTGACTGCCCTTGACATCAAGGCAGCATTTGACCGAGTGTAGCACCAAGGAGCCCTCGTAAAATTGAAGTCAATGGGAATCATGGTGAAAATTCTCCAGTGGCTGAAGACAGACCGAGCACAAAGGAAGATGGTTAGTGGTTGCCAAAGGCCAATCATCTCAGCCCCAGGACACTGCTGCAGAAGTTCCTCAGGTCCATCCACCACCCTAAACATTCACTCCCTCCACCACCGGCGCACAGTGGCTGCAGTGTGTACCATCCACAGGATGCACTGCAGCAACTCGCCAAGGCATCTTCGACAGTACCTCCCAAACCCGCGACCTCTACCACCCAGAAGGACAAGGGCAGCAGGCGCATGGGAACAACGTCACCTGCACGTTCACCTCCAAGTCACACACCATCCCGACTTGGAAATATATCGCCGTTCCTTCATCGTAGCTGGGTCAAAATCCTGGAACTCCCTTCCTAACAGCACTGTGGGAGAACCTTCACCACCCGGACTGGAGCGGTTCAAGAAGGGGGCTCACCACCACCTTCTCAAGGGCAATTAGGGATGGGCAATAAATGCTGGTCTCTCCAGCTACGCTCACATCCCATGAACGAATAAAATTAAACAACGCGACTGTTTCTTTCATTTCTTGCTCATTATTGTGGTTCTGTCATCAAGGTGACGCAGAGAGGAAGGTTTAAAATCACTGGAATATCAGTGAAATTATATTGTGTAAAGTGGGATTGTCCGAGTTCGTTTATCAGTGTTTTTTCACACATCCAATGTTGAAGATAAATTGCAAGAGAAATGAAAGTGAAGCTTTTCAAAGCAATAAGATTTGATATATTTCGTCGGGGAATTAAGCCCCGGTCTCTTGCATAACAGGCGGGGATATTCACCACAAAACTAACGAGGAACTGCCGTGGGCTAATTAAGGACACTCACCACAGATGGCGTCAGACACGCTTCAGGTTTCAGTGAATCTATTTTAACCATTTATTTGATGACAATTTGCTTAACTTTCCACGGGCCACTGTTGAAAGAAGACTTACCTTTCACATTTCCATCTCTTTGTTCATCAAGGTCCAGAATAAAGTGATGTGGGGAGTGCGGGAGAGAGTGACAGAGCGAAGAAAGGCAGAGGAACGGAGACTCACTCGGAAAAGCTTCGAAAAAGTGAGACACACAAATACAGGTACATTGCACACACAGGCATCCTGATTCTTCATGCTCGTCTGTTGCAGACCGATGGATCTTTGTAATTTTAATGTGAGCAGCATTTAGAACAGGTCAAGTTGTTGGACCGAAATCCATTGGATTCTCCCCGCGTATGTTCGAATCCTGCCGACTACGGTTCAGAGCTTTCTTTTCAAACCTTTCATCTCTCCGTTTCAATCTGCACGAGAGTGTGTTTGTCCTCTTGTGTGTGTCTCACTTTTACAACGCAATTCAGAGTGTTTCTCTGTCTTTTAAAAGCAGTTAAAGTTGGGCCTCCCCGGTCTCCCGCTGGACAGACTATACAAACGAGGAACTGCCGTGAGTCGGTCAAGGACAATCACCACGGATGGCGTAAGATGAGCTCCAATTTTCAGTGACTCTATTTCAACCATTTAGTTCATTACAATTCGCTTAACTTAGTGGTGCTACCGAGCCACTCTTGGTGATGGACATGGAAGTTCCCCACCCAGAGTGCCCCTGCTGCCGTCAGTGATTCCTCTAAGTGCTGCTCAACATGGAGGAGGACTGATTCATCAGCTGAAGGAGGGCGGGAGGTGGTAATCAGCAGGAGGTTTCCTTGCCCATGTTTGACCTGATGCCATGAGATTTCATGGGGTCCGGAGTCAATGTTGAGCGCTCCCTACTGACTGCATATCACTTTATCGCCACCTCTGGTGGGTCTGTCCTGCCGGTGAGAGTGGACATCCCCAGGGATGGTGATGGAAGAGTCTGGGACGTTGGCCGAAAGGTATGATTCTGTGAGTATGGCTATGTCAGGCTATTCTTGGGACAGCTCTCCCAATTTTTTTACAAGTCCCAAGATGTTTGTGATGAGGACTTTGCATTGTCGACTGGGCTTGGTTTGCCTTTGTTGTGTCCGGTGCCTCGTGGTCCGTGATAGCCATTCAGTGTATTTTCCGCATCAAATATTAGAGATAAATTGCAAGAGAAATGAACGTGAAACTTTTGAAGGCAGCGAAAGTGCAACCTCCCCGTTGGAGAATTGAACCCCCGGTCACTTGCGTGATAAGCGGTGATACTCACCAGTACAGTAACGAAGAACTGGTGTGGGTCAGTAAAGGACACTCACCACAGATGGCGTTAAACATGCTTCAGATTTCAGTGAATCTATTCTAACCATTTATTTGATGACCTTTCATCTGTGCGGTTCAATCTACACGTGTGTCTGTCTGTCAGTAAGTGTACCTGTGTGTGTGTGTGTGTGTGTATTAGTATCTGTGTGTGTGTGTATTAGTATCTGTATCAGTGTCTGCGTGTGTACATGGCTGTGTCTGTGTGTGTCTAAAATGAAAATGCTAGAATCCATTATTAAGGAAATTATCCTTCCTCCCTCAACTAACAAAACCAAAACGCAGATTAACTGGCCATCCATTTCATTGTTGTATGTGGGATCTTTCTGGTAAACCTCCACTTGGAGATATATTGCAAGAGGAATGAAAGTGAAGCTTTTAAAGGCAATAAAAATGTAATCTCCCGGTCGGGAAATTGAACCCTGGTTTCCACGGGCCACTGTTGAAAGAAGACTTACCTTTCACATTTCCATCTCTCTGTTCGTCAAGGTCCAGAATAACGTGATGTGGGGAGAGCGGGAGGGAGTGACAGAGAGAGAAAGACAGAGAAAGAGAGACCCACTCAGAAAAGCTTAGAAAAAGTGGGACACACACACACACACACACACACATTTAGACACATTACACACGCAGGCATACAAACATATATAAACATTTTAGACTCGAATTTTTGGAGCAAAACCAGACTAAAGTTCAAGCTTATTGGAAAGCTTTGCGCACAAAGGGAGAGTGGGAAGCTTCCTCAAGCTCGCACCTCACTTCCAAAAGGAACATCAGCACTAAACATACACACAGGCACATTACACACACCGGCATTTATATGTACACATACACTCAGGCACATTACACAAAGAGGCATAATCGTTAAATCTCTCTCTCTCTCTCTCCCTCTATGTTTCAATGTGTGTCTCACGATCAGTCTTTTTGTGTGTCTCTCTCTGTCTCTGTCTCTCTCTGTCTCTCTCTCTGTTTTTCTCTCTCTCCCTCTATGTTTCAATGTGTGTCTCACAATCAGTCTTTTTGTGTGTCTCTCTCTGTCTCTGTCTCTCTGTCGCTCTCTCTCTGTCTCTTTGTCTCTCCCCTCCCACTCTCTAATACCCGCAGATCTGAGAATCACAGGGTCAAAGAAGGAAACATATCGGAACACATTTGTGCTCTGCAACAGACGGGCACCAAGAATTCAGTCCCCAAACAGTCTCCGCTCAATAATATTCTGAAAGTGACAATCACCTGTTTCATTATTTTTCTGTTCTATTTTTCTCTGTCGTTTTTGAAGAAGAAGCGAGGCAAAGAAGTAAAATTTGTAGTTGGCGTCTTAAAAATGTTTCCTCCCCGTCGGTGAATTGAATCCCTGGCTGAGGGGGGATATCTCACCACGATGGAGAATATCCAATTGGAACTGATTTTTCCGAAGACTTTTAATTGCCCCACGTCCCCGTGTCTCGCCATCTCAGGGAAGAGGTCAAAGTCGCCGGAAAACCTTTGACCATTTAACGATTCTACCGGAGCCGTTTTCCTGGGAGTCGGTTTTGAAACAGGACACAGGCTCAATGTGTTCCAATCTGTTTCCTTCTTTGACCCTGTGATTCTCAAATCTGCGGGTATTGGACAGATGGAGGGAGAGAGACTGACACAGAGTCAGACAGACCGAGAGCGTCTCTTTCTGTCCCAGTGAATCTCTCTCTTTCTGAGTGTCTCTCTTTATCACTCTTTTCCTCGCACCCCACATCACTTTATTCTGAATCTTAACCAACAGAGAGATGGAAATGTGAACGGTGAATCTTCTTTCAACAGTGGCCCGTGGAAAGTTAAACAAACTGTCATCAATTCGGTCATTTCATTAAAATTTGAAACCTGAAGCAGGTGCGGACGGGGATCGAACCCGCGCTTTTCGGTTTACGAGACCGACGCCTTTCCACTTGGCCACCGCACCCCATGACCAAAACGCGAATGATAATGTTCTTCAGCGGGTGAAGTCATGTCAACAGGTTTCTGCAACTGATTGCGACAATCGACTGATTGAGGAACAATGGATTTCGACTGTTCCGCCTGAACGAATAATTTCATGACAGTTTATTTGACGGGCTATTGTGGAAAGATTCACAGAGAGATAGAAAGAGACAAACAGAAAGAGAGAGAGAGAGACAGATAGAGGGAGAGAGATGGACAGATGGAGAGATTGACACAGATGGAGACAAGGGGGCGGGGCGGGGCGGAGCTGCGGGGGGGGGGGGCGGAGGTGGGGTGTGGAGAGAGACCTTTCTCGAGTTTAAAATCGCTGGAATATCAGTGAAATTAAATTGTCCAAAGTGGGATGATCCGGGTTCGTCTTTCACTGTATTTTCCACATCAAATATTGGAGATAAATTGCAAGTGAAAGTTTTTCGGACGGAGGGAGGTGCACAGTGGTGTTTCCCTTTAGGTCGGTATTGGGACCACTGTTTTTTTGATATATGTTAATGACTTGGACTTGGGTGTACAGGGCAAAATGTTAAAAATTGCAGATGACACAAAACTTGGAAGTGTAGTGAACAGTGAGGAGGACAGTGATAGACTGCAACAAATATATATTCTTAAGGCACAAAAACCCAACAGGAAAAGTGGTCCAACCGTGGCGAACAACATAAATTAAAGATAGTATTAAATCAAAGGAAGAGGCAATAAAGTTGCCAGAAAAAGCAGTAAACCTGAGGATTGGGAGCATTTTAGAATTCAACAAAGGAGGACCAAGAAATTGATAAAGAGGGAAAATAGAAATTGAGAGTAAACTAGCAAGAAACATAACGGACTCTAAAAGCTTCCACAGGGATGTAAAAAGCTAAAGACGAGCGGTCGTGCTGGAAGGACCAGGATGACCGAGTGGTTCAGGCTTTGGATTTAAGATCCAGTGGATTTATCCCCGCGTGTTTCCGAACCCCACTCCTCGCAGCTGTTACTTCGGTTACATTTTGATCCTGCTCATTGTCACTCTTCTTCATTTGCATGATAGAAATGTTACCGCACGGAAGGATCGTTGCAATTTTAAGTGAACAGCATTTAACTGAAATCAAGTCGTCGTGATCGAGTGGTTTCGGCGATCGACTGAAAATCCACTCGGGTCTCCCCCCGCAGGTTTGAATCCTGCCGACTGCGGTTCAGAGCTTTCTTTCTCAAAGCTTCCAACCTGTCCGTGTGGGTGCGTGTGTCAATTCTTCAACGCTTTTCAAAGTCTCTTTCTCCTCTCCCGACATCATTCCATTCTGGACCTTGACTGACGAAGAGATGAAAGAAATGACACTCCGGCACATTACACACAAATTCAAAACGCAGGATGATCGAGTGGTTCAGAGTTTAAACGGAAAATTCAATGGGTTTTACCAGCGTGGGTTCAAACCCCACTCCTGATAGTTGTTATTGCGGTCGTATTTTGACTCATTTTCACTCTTCTCCCATTTCCATCACACCGTCAGAGAAAGGCGACAGCACGAAAGGAGGCCATTCGGCCCATCGAATCTGTGCCTCGTCTGTGCAAGATCATTCCAGCTCGTTCCTTTTCTTGGAGCCCTGCATTTTTTTCCTATCAAGTACTTATCCAATTCCCTTTTGAAAGCCACGATTGAATCTGCCTCCACCACCCCCTCGGGCAGTGCATTCCAGATCGCAACCACTCGCTGTGTTAAAAAGCTGTTCCTCACGTCACCTTTGGTTCTTTTGCCAATCACCTTAAAGCTATGTCCTCTAGCTCTTGACCCTTCCACCAATGGGAACAGTTTCTCTCCATCTACTCTGTCTGGACCCTTCATGATTTTGAACACCTCGATCAAATCTCCTCGCAACCGTCTCCGTTCCAAGAATCACGAACCCAGCTTCTCCAGTCTATCCACGTAACTAAAGTCCCTCATCATTGGAACCGTTCTAGTAAATCTCTTCTGCACCCTCTCGAAGACATTCACATCTTTCCTAAAGTGTGGTGCCCAGAACTGGACAAAATATTCCAGTTGTGGTCAAACCAGTGTTTTATAAAGGTTCATCATGACTTCCATACTTTCGTACTTGTGCCTCTATTTATGAAGCCGAGGATCCAGTTGCTTTTTTAAACGCTTTCTCAACATACCCTGCCACCTTTAACGGTTTGTGCGCATAAACCCCCAGATCTCTCTGTTCCTTTATCCCTTTTAGCGTTGTGCCCTCCAGTTTACATTGCGTCTTCTCATTCTTCCCACTAAAATGTATCAATTCGCATTTTTCTGCTTTAAATTTCATCTGCCACGTGCCCGCCCAAGCCAAGTCTGTTTCCTCTTGACGTCTATCAGTGTCCTCCTCACTGTATACGACCCTTCCAAGCTTTGGAAATTTTGGAATTGTGCCCTGAACACCCAAGTCCAAGTCATTAATATATATCAAGAAAAGCAGTGGTCCCAGCTCTGACCCTGGGGAACACCACTGTACACCTTCCTCCAGTCCGAAAAACAACCGTTTACCACTTCTCTCTGTTTCTGTTCCCCAGTAATTTCTGTACCCATGTTGCTACAGCCCCCTTTATTCCATGGGGCCGCAGTCTTGATGATAAGCCTACCATGCGGAACTTTATCAAACGCCAATTGAAAGTCCATATACTCCACATCAGCCACATTGTTGTCTGAAGAGATATTTCTGTGGAGACTTCGTTTTAGCAAGGAGGCAATGGGCCGCCTCTGTGAGATGTCACAAGAGGAGCTTCAGCCACCTTCTATTTCCTGCAGGGCCTCGTCAGTGGCATGTGGGTCATTTCAGTCAGGCCCCGGTGACATGTGTAACATCACCCAGAGCCCTGTAAGAGTCTGAATTCATCAGCCCACAGATATACCATCACCCAGAGCCCTGTGAGTGTCTGAATTCATCAGCCCACAGATATACCATCACCCAGAGCCCTGTGAGAGTCTGAATTCATCAGATCACAGAGACACCATCACTCAGAGCCCTGTGAGAGTCTGAATTCATCAGCCCACAGATACACCCTCACCCAGAGCCCTGTGAGTGTCTGAATTCATCAGCCCACAGATATACCATCAGCCAGAACCCTGTGAGAGTCTGAATTCATCAGCCCACAGATACACCCTCACCCAGAGCCCTGCGAGAGTCTGAATTCATCAGGTCACGGATACACCATCACCCAGAGCGCTGTGAGAGTCTGAATTCATCAGCCCACAGATACACCATCACCCAGAGCCCTGTGAGAGTCTGAATACATCAGCCCACAGAGACACCATCACCCAGAGCCCTGCGAGAGTGAATTCATGAGGTCACGGACGCGATATTCCGCAGGGTTTCCCAGTTCATCAACCTTGACATGTCCCCAGATCGACAAAGGAATAGGTCTACCGTGTTCCACAGGATCGCTGGATTCCCCAAAGGGAGTGGTCTACCGTGTTCCACAGGATCGCTGGATTCCCCAAAGGGAGAGGTCTACCGTGTTCCACAGGATCGCTGGATTCCCCAAAGGGAGAGGTCTACCGTGTTCCACAGTATCACTGGATTCCCCAGAGCTCAGGGTGCTGTCGATGGAACCCATGTGATATGGAAGGCACCCAATGAGGCACCTGTCACTAACATCAACAGGAAGGGGTTGAATTGGTTAAATGTGAGGATCCTTTGCGATGCCGACCTGTGGATGTGGAGATGCCGGTGATGGACTGGGGTTGACAATTGTAAACAATTTTACAACACCAAGTTATAGTCCAACAATTTTTATTTGAAATCTACAAGCTTTCGGAGGTTTCCTGAGGAAGGAGGAAGCCTCCGAAAGCTTGTAGATTTCCAATAAAAATTGTTGGACTATAACTTGGTGTTGTAAAATTGTTTACACCTGTGGATCATGAGTGTAAATACAGATCATAAGGGTCGTGCCCATGATGCCTTCGTCCTTCGCCACTCAGACTTGCAATGATACCTTCACCGGAGAGCAGCAAGGATCTGGATGGATTTCAGGTGATAAGGGATACCCGCTGAAGCCGTGGCTGATGACACCCGACCACAGGACCAATCGTGCAGCTCAGGAGAGGTACAACCGTGCCCACGTGTGCTCGCGCCAAGTCGTGGAGAGGAGAATCGGGGAGCTGAAATCACGCTTTCGATACTTGAACAGGTCGGTGGATCGTTGCCGTACTCACCTGTCAAGGATTCCAGGGTTGTGGTTGTCTGCTGTGCGTTGCACAATTTTTCCCTGCGGGAAGGACTGACCTTTGACCAGGCAGGCAGGCAGGATGCCGCTGGGAATGGACGAGAATCACGATGACAACCCGGATGTTGCTCGGGCCTTGGTTGGTTCCCCCCATCCCCACCCCCGAGGAAACCGTGGCTGCAGGGGACAGGGCAGCGAGAGAGCACCCAGTGGCTGATGCTTTTCGACATCGATGGAAGTGGGTGATTGACTCCCCGCCCCCTCCCAGGAAAGCAGATAACAGGACAAGCGAGATTGAAAGTGAAACAGAGAGCTTTAATTGCAGCATCAAAAAATTAGTGCAAAACTTTACATTAACATTTGAGGTAGTTAGTTATTGGAAAACTTGATTGTGAACATTGAGGTGTGTGGTGAAAAACTTTAAATAAAAATTGAGTTAACTTATTCATTTTCTAGTTCGAAAGCAGTTGTGATTTTAACATGGTTCATATTCAGAAAATCTTCGAACAATTACAAATGACTTCTGATTAAGTTTGAAGGGCAGCAGCAGCAGCAACAAAAATTATGACACAAACAATCAGAAGAGATTCATTGCATCACAAAATATCAACAAGCGAATAAAAACAAACAACCAAAACACCAACCGAACAAACAGCAATAAGATTTACAGACGCCCCCTTGCGGCATGCTCGAGGGTCGCTGTGACACTCTGAACAAGAGGAGGTGAACTCTGCACTCGAGGAGCATCCGATTTCCTCCTGGCCCCCATCCCTCCCTGTGATCGAGCCCCTCTTGAGCGAAGGGCACGAACGCTGTGTCTTACAAAATGGCTGTAATCAGGGAGTTCGGAGCTGGGGTGCTGCTGTTCGACGGGGACATGAATAAAAGCAGCGTCAGGTGCAGGAATAGCTCCTGGCTCTTGGGCCTGTACTCTGTCTGCGGCAGGAAGTGGCACGGGGTGTGTCACGGGCTTCAGGTGCAGAACAGCCGTGCTCGCATTCAACTCCATGAAATGTACGAGAACCTGGTGAATATTTGTCAGCTCGGCAATGTTCTGTCCAGTATGGGCCAGCTCGGCAATGTTCTGTCCAGTATGGGCCAGCTGAGCAATGTTCTGTCCAGTATGGGCCAGCTGGGCAATGTTCTGTCCAGTATGGGCCAGCTGGGCAATGTTCTGTCCAGTATGGGCCAGCTGAGCAATGTTCTGTCCAGTATGGGCCAGCTGGGCAATGTTCAGTCCAGTATGGACCAGCTGGGCAATGTTCTGTCCAGTATGGGCCAGCTGGGCAATGTTCTGTCCAGTATGGGCCAGCTGGGCAATGTTCTGTCCAGTATGGGCCAGCTTGACGCTAATGTTCTGTCCAGCATCCTTGATCTCCTGTCTCATGGAGACGAAACAGTCACGGTACTTGTCGCTATCATCAGCCGTCAATCGTCTCAATTGTTGACCGTTGATGTCCTCTCCGAATTCATCATCTACATGGCGGGAGGGGGGGGGAGGAGGGGGATGGGGATGACGTCGACTTCGCCTCACGGGGGACTGGGGCGCATCTACCCCAACTCGCATCGGTTGCTCACACCCCGACAGGTCGGACTCAGCTGGCGGCTGCCTGTGAGAGGGGGATTGTGTGTGTCTCGCACAGAGCCAGAGGGGCCTGGAGTTGGAGAGGCGGTGAGGTGAGGCTCCTCATGGTCAAGCGCTCCCCCCACATCAACATCCTGAGGGTGGCAGGTGGAGTCAGGAGCAAAAATATCATCGCCCTCTGCAGCCCAAACACTATCACTCTCTGCAGCACAAACACCATCACCCTCTGCAGCACAAACACCATCACCCTCTGCAGCACAAACACCATCACTCTCTGCCGCCGCCGACTCACCACCTTCTGCAGCCCGAGTGTCCTCAGACGGCTGTGAACCTGTGGGAAGAAAGAACAAAATGTTCCACTGGTGAAGCATGTTCATCGGTCACATCACAGACGCCCACACGCTGCACGAGCATGGTCAGACTCGAATCTCCTTTTCCCATCCTTCAGACAACACGCAGGTTTTAAACATGCAGCTGGCCAATAGAGGAATGTCAAACTCACCTTTCCTCGCTCCAGTGTCTGATCGGCCACCAGGCACTAAACTGGAAGTGTTGCCCTGCAGCTGAGTGGCCCTTTCTTCATGCTCGGTCATCTCCCTCATAAAGGCTGAACCGCCGCCGGTCTTCGACCTCTCACGGTTATTAAAAGCCATTTTACACGACAGGACATTAAACAATAAAAATCAGTTTGTCCTTGCTTGTGTGAGAGAGATAAGTTGGGGGTTTGGAGACAGGGTCTAATTCACTAATTGTAATTTAACACCTCAAATCTCTGGAGTTGGGATAAAAGATCTCTAAAAGCATTTAGTGAGGCCCGTCCACAATGGTAACTGAGTTTTACGACCAGTTGCCATTGGATTGAACCTTGACCACACCACCCAGAAACAACCTGTGTTTGTGCATTAGTTAAACTCAGCTCATTTAAATCTGAACTTTTGAATTTCTAAAACTCTCTATATATCCTAGCCGACTGCATTAAATCATTGATTTTTTGCGGCCCTGTTCCGCTCTCCGTGACACGGTGCTGTTCGTGCTCAGAACCTGTGCCACCTCCTTCCACACCAACACGCTAACTTTCTGTGCCGCCCGAGACTTCCGTTCCCCAGAAGCCGCCGAAGCCTCACCTCAACCTCATTGAGGAGTGTGGAGAGGTCTTCATCACAACATTTGTTTCACCTCTTCTCATTCATCTTTTGCTGTCCCATCATTTTTCTCAGTGTAAAAACAGCCTTTTCAAAAACAGTTCATTTTATTTTACACTCCTTTTTAAAGACTGTTTATTTAAGTTTCCACTGCTTTTTAAAAATGCATTTAAATTCGGCTTTTTATAAAACTTTGTTTTGAATTAACAATTACATGAAGAACACTAACTTTCAATGAGAAGTCTGCTCACCTCTTTGAGCAATGAAGGCTGGAGCTGTGGGCGTGACTTCACTTCCTGACAGATTTTGTGGGCGTGTCTTCTCCTCTCACAGACATTTCCAGCCGCGGCAACCAACGCTGCTCAGAGGCTCGGGGGACAGAGCAGGATTGGATTCATGGTCCAATTCAAACAATTCGACGCCGAAGAGCCCGCGAGAAGGAATTTCGTTAATTTAAATCGAAGGAGCGGCGGTGAACGTTGATTCGACGCTCCGAGCGATTTCTGGCAAGATCTGCCTCATGGATCCTTCCTGACAATTGTATTATCAGACCCCATGTATACTTACTGACCATTGTATTATCAGCTCCCATGTGTCCTTACTGACCATTGTATTATCAGCTCCCATGTGTCCTTACTGACCATTGTATTATCAGTCCCCATGTGTCCTTACTGACCATTGTATTATCAGTCCCCATGTGTCCTTACTGACCATTGTATTATCAGCCCCCATGTATCCTTACTGACCATTGTATTATCAGTCCCCATGTGTCCTTACTGACCATTGAATTATCAGCCACCATGTATCCTTACTGACCATTGAATTATCAGTCCCCATGTATCCTTACTGACCATTGAATTATCAGCCCCCATGTATCCTTACTGACCATTGTATTATCAGTCGCCATGTGTCCTTAATGATCATTGTATTATCAGTCCGCATGTACACCGACTGACCATTGTATTATCCGCCGCATTGTATACTTACTGACCATTCTATTGTCACTCCCATGTATACTTAATGACCATTGCATTATCAGCCCCTGTATACTTACTGACCATTGTATTATCAGCCCCTGTATACTTACTGGCCATTGTATTGTCAGCCCCCATGTATACTTACTGACCACTATATTATCGGCCCCCATTTATACTGACTGGCCATTGTATTATCAGCCCCCATCTTTACTTACTGTCCATTCTATTACCACTCCCATGTATTCTTACTGGCCGTTGTATTATCGCTCCCATATATTCTGACTGACTGTTGCATTACCACCGTCATATCTTCTTACTGACCATTACATTATCTTCCACATGTATTCTTACTCCGCATTGTATCAGCACACCACATATATCCTCACTGACAATTGTTTGTATTCTTACTGACCATTTTATTTTCATCCACATACATTCTCACTGACAACTGTATTATCTGCATCCAAGTATCTTTACTGACCATTGCACTGACACATCCCAGGTACTCTTACTGACCATTGTATTAACTCACCACATGTATTCCTACTGACCATTGCATTATCACACAATATGTGTCCATACTGACCATTCTCTGATCACCCACATTTATACTGACTGACCATTGTATTATCAGACCCCGTGTATCCTTACTGACCAACGTATTATCAATCCCATGTATTCTGACTGGCCATTCTATTATGAACCTTCATGTATTCTTAATTACCATTGAATTATCACTCACATGTATTCGTACTGACAATTGTAATATCTGTGTCCAAGTACCTTTACTGACCATTGTATTACAACAACCATGTGTTCTTACAGACCACTCTATTATCAGCCCCCATGTATCCTTACTGACCATTGTATTATTTGCCTAAAGTATCCTAAATAAGCATGTAAATGGCAGATCCTATGTATTGTTACTGACCATTAAATTAACGGCCCCATGTATCCTTAATGAATATTGTATTATCAGCCCCGTGTATTTTTACTGATCATTGCATTATTACCACCGATGTATCCTCACTGCCATTGCATTATCACACCCCATGTATAATTACTGACCATTGTATTATCAATCCCATCTCTCCTTACTGACCATTACATTATCAGCCCCCAAGTATCCTTACTGCCCATTGTATTATAACCTCCATGTATCATAATTGACCATTGTATCATCTGTATCCAAGTATCCTTATCGACCATTGCATTATCACATCTCAAGTATCCGTACTGACCATTGTATTATCACCCCTACACATTATTGGTGACCATTATATAATCTGCCCCATTTACAGTTACTGACCATGGCAGTATCACACCCCATGTATCCTTACTGACCATTGTAGTATAAACCCAGGTATTCTTACTGACTACTGTATTATCATTCCGCTGTGTTCTTACTGACCATTACATTATCACACAAATGTGTTCTTCTGACCATTGCATTAGCAAACCCCGCTAATGATCATTGCATTATCTGCATTCAAGAATCCTTACAAAACATTCAGTTGTCACCCACATGTATCCGTAAAGGACATTGCATTTACACCAGATGTGTTCTTACTGACCATTGTATCATCAGCCCCCGTGTATCCTTACTGACCATTGTATTATCAGTCCCCATGTATCCTTACTGACCATTGTATTATCAGTCCCCCTGTATCCTTTCTGACCATTGTATTATCAGCCCCCATGTATCCTTGCTGACCATTGTATTATCAGCCTACATGTATCCCTACTGACCATTGTATTATCATCCCCCATGTCTCCTTACTGACCATTGTATTATCAGTCCCCCTGTATCCTTTCTGACCATTGTATTATCAGCCCCCATGTATCCTTGCTGACCATTGTATTATCAGCCCACATGTATCCCTACTGACCATTGTATTATCATCCCCCATGTCTCCTTACTGACCATTGTATTATCAGCCCCCGTGTATCCTTCCTGACCATTATATTATCAGTCCCCATGTATCCTTACTGACCACTATATTATCAGTCCCAATATATACTGACTGACCATTACTTTAATCTATGCTTGTTGTCTTTTGCACTTTTGTTAACTCCACCCCAGAAAACGTATTTGAAAAATTCTGAAATTGCCGGCTGAATTCACAGAAATAATCTGAACTCTGTCAGTGAAGCTGCTCTCTCTTCACATCAGTACTGTCAGACTGCGGGATTCATATTTTCTTTTTTTACATCATTTTCTTTAAGTAATATTCAGAACTTTCGGTAGCTTCACTTCACATCAGTAAAATGCTTGTTTACCTGTAATTTTCAATATGGAGTGACGGTGTTAAGGGATTTACCTAACCTGTTTGTTTACTGACCTCAATGAATGTCAATGTGTCGTTTAATTGTCTCACTGGAGAGTTCCCTCAGGCCATAAATAGGGACTGTTTTCAAGGCGTCACATCAGAGTGTTTGATGCAGCTTTGCCTCCAGTACAAACAGTGATCATTGGATCTCAGAGATAATGAAAGAATGTTCTGGTATATTCCAATTCAGCTTCGGATTCTGTGGGCAATTATTGATGTACAACAGATTTACTATCCGCTCCTCGCTGCTGTTGGCGTTCCTGGTAAGTCATTATTTCAGCAGTTAATTCTGTAAACCATGTTTGACTGTTCTTGTCCTTTAGACCCGGTTATCAATTGTATTCCGTGTAATCCTCTTGTTTAGTGTCTGGTAATGCACCTTGTTTCCTTCATTTAACATGTGAACAGTTCCCGATTCACTGCCCCAGTTCGATGAACACCATTTCCTTTTCATAACTTTCTTCAACTGATGGTCATTTTTTAGGATTTGACTGTTATTTGAGTCTCGTACACAAGGAATGTTGGTGGACGATTCTCTTTATTGAACAGTTTGCCGTCTGCTCTCTGCACTGAACCCTAGTATCGGATCAGAAATATTTGTTCATAGAGTAAGACAGCTGCCTGGAGCTGAATCATTATTGGATATTGTCCAATATTTCAGAGTGTATTGGTGACCTATCTGTTAGCGCTGCTTTCCACAGATCAGTGTCATTAACTATAACCAGCAGACCTTAAAACTCCTGTTACCTGTGAACAAGTAACTTGAATTGTCTTTCCCAAGGGTTTCTATCTGTTTCAGCATTGTTTTTCCAAGTTGTTTTCTGTTGAGGTTCTGATCAGTTGTTTTGAGAACCGAAAGCCAGTTCGAAGCTTTTCGAAGCTTCTACTCATCGTTGCTTTCATTCTTCTCAGTTGTTGTTGAAAGCTGAAGCTTCTCAAAGTTTCTGCACATTGCTGCCTTTGCAGTTTAAACTTTCAATGCCCAAATGTAATGTCCAAAGGGGCAAAGTTAACTCTTTCATTCACGGTTCTCTCTCGTCTCCTCTTCAAATCTGCCGTCATCACCCCATCCTCAAAAAAAATCCATGACCCCTCGGTCATTGTAAATTACGGCCCCATCTCCAACCTCCCTTTCCTCTCCTTCAACGTGTTGTCTTTTCCAAAATCTGTGCCCATCTTTCCTGCAAATGCATTAGAAACCTCTCCAATCAGGTTTCCACCGCTGCAACAGCACGGCCCGAATCAAAGTCACAAATGAAATCCCATGTGACTGACCGTGGAAAACTATCCCTCCTCTGCCTTCTTGGCCTGTCTGCAGCCTTTGACACGGGTGTCCACACCATCCACCTCCAACGCCTCTCGTCCGTTGTCCAACTGGGTTGGACTGCCCTCGCCTGCTTCCATTCCTATCATTCCAGGCTGAGCCAGAGAATCTCCTGCAATGATTTATCTTCCCGCCCCCGCACCGTTATCTCTGGTGTCCCAAAAGGAACAATCCTTGACCTCCTCCCATTTCACAAATTGAAGCTTCCCCTCGGTGACATCATCCGAAAACACAAAGTCAGATTCCACATGGAACTGACACCCAGCTGTTTCTCACCACCGCCTCTCTCGACCCCTTCACTGCGAATCCAACGTCCAGTCCTGGATGAGCAGAAGTTTCGTCCATTAGAAAGACTGAAGCCATTGTCTTCGAACCCCATCAAAAATTCCGTTCATTCGCTCCTGATTTCATCCAGTTCCCTGGTCACTGTCTGAGGCTGAACCGGACCAGTAGGCGTTCTATTTGACCCTGAGCTGAGCTTCTGACCCCATATCCTCTCCATCACCAAGATCGCCGATTTCCACCTCCCGAACATTGCCCGTCTCCGCCCCTGCCTCAGCCCATCTACTGCTGAAATCCTGACCCATGGTTTTGTTACCTCCGGACTCGACTATTAACTTGAGCTCATCCAAAACTCTGCTGCCCACATCCAAACTCGCACCAAGTCCCGTTCACCCATCACCCCTCTGCTTGCTGACCTGCATTGGCTCCCGGTCGAGCGAAGCCTCAATTTAAAAATTCCTAAACTCGGGTTACATAGAATTACATAGAATTTACAGCTCACAAACAGGCCATTCGGCCCAACTGGTCTATGCCGGTGTTTATGCTCCACACGAGCCTCCTCCCATTCTACTTCATCTCACCCTATCAGCATATTCTTCCATTCCTTTCTCCCTCTTGTACTTAGTTAACTTCCCCTTAAATGCATCTATTCTATTCGCCTCAACTATTCCTTGTGGTAGCGAGCTCTACATTCTAACCAGTCCCTGGGTAACTCAGTCTCTCCTGAACTGCTTATTGGATTTGTTGGTCATTATCTTATATTTGTGACCACTAGTTTTGTCCCTCCACTCCACCACAAGTGAAAAAAGGAGAGAAAAGAGCCCCAGCCTGTTCAGCCTCTCCTGATAAGTATATCCTCTCAGTTCTGGTATTATCATTGTAAATCTGTTTTGAACTCAGTCCAGTGCCTCGAAACCCTTGTTATTAATGGAGATCACAACTGTGCACAACACTCCAAGAGTGGACTAACCACTGGTTATAAATCACTGGTCAGGCCTCAGCTGTCCAATTGTCTCCAATTCTGGGCATCACACTTTAGGAAGGATTTCAAGGCTTTGGAGAGGGTGCAGAGGAGATTTAGTAGAATGTTCCCAGGGATGAGCGACCAGGCTGCTGCTTTTACTCTCAGTCTGAAGTACAATTCCCTGTTTTTCTCTTCCTTACAGTGAACTTAGTGACGATTGTGATCCTGTCTGGAGGAAGGTGCGGTCTCTCCAAATGTGTCACCCGTTACCTGGTGTCCATGGCAGCGGCGGATCTACTGGTCGTTATCACTGATCTGATATTCAGGCAAATTCCTATTCTTTATTGGACTCAGTTTCAGTTCATGTGGGACTTTAAAGTGTGTAATATCCACGCCGTCCTGCTTTACGCAGCCACAGACTGTTCTGTCTGGTTCACAGTCACTTTCACCTTTGATCGATTTGTGGCCATTTGTTGCCAGAAGCTGAAAACAAAATATTGCACCGAGAAAACGGCGGCTGTGGTTCTGGGAACAGTGAGTGTGCTGTTCTGTGTGAAGAACACTTTCTGGTACTTTATGCTTGGAGGTGAATATTGGATGAGTAATTCTCCCTGGTTTTGTTTTGCATCACATTATGTTCGTTATTCACAGGTGTGGACAGTAATTGTATTCCTTCATTATATTGTAACCCCATTTGTTCCATTTGTTCTGATTCTGCTGCTCAATGCTTTAACCGTCAGACACATTTTAGTGTCGAGCAGAGTCCGCAGGAGACTCCGGGCCCACAGCAGTGGGGAGAGTCCCAGTGACCCAGAGATGGAGAAGAGAAGGAAATCCATCATTTTACTGTTTGTTATATCGGGGAATTTTATCCTGTTATGGGCGGTGTTTCTGTTGTATTTTGTATGGAACCGATTGTATCTGTTAGACTTTATTCCTGTGTCTCTTTCTGAATTTGTACAAGAACTGGGATTTATGCTCCAGCTCCTGAGTTGCTGCACCAACACGTGTATTTATGCCGTGACCCAGACTAAATTCAGAGAGGAGTTGAAGAATGTGGTGAAATATCCCTTTACTGGAATTGTTAAATTTATTAAATAATGAGAAGACTTTCCATCATTACAAGGTGTTGGTCTGGTGTTCTGCGCAATCCCCTCATCTCTGTGATACAAACACAGTGAGGCCAGTTTTCATCTTTCACCGCCCTGATTTAGTGACTAACAGGGACGGCCGAGGTGGGGAAGTCCGCGGAGATCAGTCCCGCTTGATTCCTGCTCGTTTTTAGCCCCGTTCAGTCCTCTGGTGCGGCCTGGGGCGGGTGGATGAAGCTCCCGTCCGCCAGGCTCTTGTTTCATGTGTTCACACAAACGCGGCGGGGCGGGGCACACATGCAGCCCATGGAGTGAGGACCAGAGAATCATCTTTTAATTATAATTTTACGTTTCCATTCGAACAGAAATCGGCCATTCAGCCCGTTAAACCTTTTCCTCCATTCAATTAGATCAGGGCTGACCTGTATCTAACCTCCATTTCCCCCCTTGGATTTGTAACCATTCATACCCTGACCGAGCAAAGATCTATCAATCTCAGTTTTGAAATTTTCCACTCACCCCAGCGTCAACAGCTTTTTGGAGGAGAGGGTTCCAGATTTCCACTGCCCTTTGTGTGAAGAAATGCTTTCTGACATCACCCTTGAACGGACTACCACAAATTTTAAGGTTATGCCCATTTCTTCTGGACTCCCCCACCAGAGGAAACAGTTTCTCCCCATCTACCCCATCAAATCCTTCAATCATCTTAAACACCTTAATGAGATCAGCCTTTAATCTTCTATACTTCAGGGAATGCAAGCCTAGTCTGTGCAGTCTGTCCTCGTAACTTAACCTTTTTAGCCCGGGTATCATTCTGGTGAATCTGTGCTGTCCCCCCTCCAAGGCCCATATATCCTTCCTGAGGTGCGCTGCCCAGAACTGAACGGAGTCTCGAGATGGGGTCTAACCAGAGCTCAGCACAGCTTTAACATAACTTCCACCCTTTTGTTTTCCACCCCCTGAAATAAAGGCCAACGTTCCATTAGCTTTTCGATTATTTTGTTGTACCTGTCCATTAGCTTTTAGTGATTTCTGGACTTGGACCCCACAAACTCTCTGCTCTTCCACAGTTGCGAACATCTCACCATTTAGATACCCTGATCGATCTTTCTTCGGTCGAAAGTGGATGACCTCACACTTTCCCACATTGAACTCCATCTGCCACAGTTTTGCCCATTCAATTAATCTTTCAACGTCCCTTTGCAACTATCTGCTCCCATCTACAATATTTATTGTGCTTCCTAACTTACTGTCGTCAGCGAGCTTGGATACACGGCTCTCTAATCCTTCATCCAAGTCATTTATGAACATAGTGAAAAGCTGAGGCCCCAGTACAGATCCCTGGGGACACCACTAGTCACATCCTGCTGATTTGAGTCCATACCCATTATCCCCACTCTCTGTCTCCTACCTCATAAACAATTCCCTGTCCAAGTCAATAGATTGCCTCCAATTCCATGCACTCTCGATTTTGTGAACAGAGTCTTATGTGGAACCTTGTCGAATGTCATCTGGAAGTTCATATAAATAACATCCATAGACACTCATAATCTACCACATTAATTAGCTCCTCAAAAAAATCAACCAGCTTCGTTAGACATGGTAGCAGGACAGGTAGATAAGGTGGTTAAGAAGGCAGATGGAATGCTTTCCTTTGTTAGCTGAGGCATGGAACATAAAAGCAGGGATGTTATGCTGGAACTGTATAAAACACTAGTTCGGCCACAGTTTGAGTACTGCGCACAGTTCTGGTCACCACATTACAGGAAGGATGTAATTGCACGAGAGAGGGTGCAGAGGAGATTTACAAAGATGCTGCCAGGACTGGAGAATTTTAGCTGTGATGACAGATTGGATAGTCTGTGGTTGCTTTCCTTGGAACAGAGGAGGCTGAGGGATGATTTGATTGAGGTGTACAAAATTATGCAGCGCCAAGGTAGAGTGGATCAGAAAGACCTATTTCCCTGAGCAGAGGGATTAATAACCAGGGGGCATAGATTTAAAGTGATTGGTAGAAGGATTAGAGCGAAAATGAGGAAAATATTTTCACCCAGAGGGCGGTGGGGGCCTGGAACTCACTGCCTGAGAGGGTGGTAGAGGTAGAAACCCTTCACTCATGTAAAAAAATAACTGGATGTGCACCTGAAAAGCTGTGACCTGCAGGGCTACGGACCAAATGCAGGAAAGCGGGATTGGGCTGGGTGGCTCGTTTCTCAGCAGGCGCGGACACGTTGGGCCGAATGGCCTCCTTCTCTGCCGTAAATTTTCTATAATTCTATGATTCTAAGAGGTCCAGGATCAATTTATAGCTTATTGAGTAAGACTTGTCACTGTCCCGGAAACTCCCTGTCCCTCAGTATCTGTGTCCGGGGAGAAGCTGATGGATTTGTGTGACCTTCTTCAGGTGAATCTTTGTGCTCATCGAGGTGATGGATGTCAGAGCCTGGAAATGGGACATTTAATCAGTCAGAGCACCTCTTGTCAGTATCCGGGACTCCCAGGTCAGGCACAGAGCAATTAACATACAACAACAACAACTTACATTTATATAGCGCCTTTAACACAATAAAAGGTCCCAACGCGTTTCACAGGAGCGATAATCAAACAAAATTTGACACTGAGCCACATAAGGAGATATGAGGACAGGTGACCAAAAGCTGGGTCAAAGAGGTAAGATTTCATGAGCGTCTTAAAGGAGGAGAGAGAGGCGGAGAGGCGGAGAGGTTTAGGGAGGGAATTCCAGAGCTGAGGGCCGAGGCAGCTGAAGGCACGGCCGCCAATGGTGGAGTGATTTAGGAGAAAGGCAGAAATCTCGGAGGGTTGTGGGGCTGGAGGAGGATACAGAGATAGGGAGGGGCGAGACCATGGAAGAATTTGGAAACAAGGATGAGAATTTCAAAATCGAGGTGTTCCCAGACCGACCAAAAGCAAGCACAGGGGTGACGGATGTGCAGGACTTGGTGTGAGTTGGAATACGGGGAGCAGAGTTTTGTATGAGCTCAAGTTTATGGAGGGTGGAAGATGAGAGGCCGGCCAGGAGAGCATTGGAGAAGTCAAGTCGGCTGGAGATGCGCAATGTTACAGCGGTGGAAGTAGGCGGTCTTGGTGTTGGAGAGGATATGTGAGCAAATCTCTCTCTACACTGTCCCGTCAAACACTCCCAGGGCAGGTACAGCACGGGTTAGATTCAGAATAAAGCTCCTTCTACACTGTCCAATAAAACATTCCCAGGGCAACGACAGCACGGTTTACATTTTTTTTTCGTTCATGGGATGTGGGCGTGGCGGGACAGGCCAGCGTTTATTGCCCATCCCGAATTGCCCTTGAGAAGGTGGTGGTGAGCCGCCTCCTTGAACCGCTGCAGTCCGTCTGGTGAAGGTTCTCCCACGGTGCTATTAGGTAGGGAGTTCCAGGATTTTGACCCAGCGACGATGAAGGAACGGCGATATATTTCCAAGTCGGGATGGTGTGAGACTTGGAGGGGAACGTGCAGGTGGTGTTGTTCCCATGTGCCTGCTGCTCTTGTCCTTCTAGGTGGTAGAGGTCGCGGGTTTGGGAGGTGCTGTCGAAGAAGCCTTGGCGAGTTGCTGCAGTGCATCCTGGGGATGGTACACACTGCAGCCACGGTGCGCCGGTGGTGAAGGAAGTGAATGTTTAGGGTGGTGGATGGGGTGCCAATCAAGCGGGCTGCTTTGTCCTGGATGGTGTCGAGCATCTTGAGTGTTGTTGGAGCTGCACTCACCCAGGCAAGTGGAGAGTATTCCATCAAACTCCTGAATTGTGCTTTGTTGATGGTGGAAAGGCTTTGGGGAGTCAGGAGGTGAGACACTCGCCGCAGAATACCCAGCCTCTGACCTGCTCTTGTAGCCACAGTATTGATATGGCTGGTCCAGTTAGTTTCTGGTCAATGGTGACCCCCAGGATGTTGATGGTGGGGGATTCGGCGATGGTAATGCCGTTGAATGTTAAGGGGAGGTGGTTAGACTCTCTCTTGTTGAAGATGGTCATTGCCTGGCACTTGTCTGGCGCGAATGTTACTTGCCACTGATGAGCCCAAGCCTGGATGTTGTCCAGGTCTTGCTGCATGCGGGCTCGGACTGCTTCATTATCTGAGAATTTGCAAATGGAACTGAACACTGTGCAATCATCAGCGAACATCCCCAATTCTGACCTCATGATGGACTGCAGGGGAATCAACGGATATGTGGATCGGGCAGGAAAGTGGAGTTGAGGAAGAAGATCAGCCATGATCATATTGAATGGCGGAGCAAGCACGAGGGGCCGAATGGCCTACTCCTGCTGCTATTTATTATGTTCTTATCTTCTTATACAAAATCACAGATGGCGTAATGAATGTTGATTTCAGACAGTAAGGATGGAGGAAGGAGGGAGAGTGTGTAGAATGGGGAATTTACAGCTTAGAATGGACATAAGACGACCGAATATTCTACAGAAAGACCAACAACGTGTATTTATACAGAGCATTTAACGAAGTAAAACATCCCAAGGTGCTTCACAGGAGTGAAATCAAATAAAATTTGATGGTAGAATTTGAAACTGGAGACAAGAAACTAGAATTGTCTGTTCTGAAATTCTATCCTGTAATTAAAGTAGGAACTTTGGTAAACTCCTTTTACAGGATATTAGAAGGGGAGGATTTACAGATGAGAAACTCAAACCAAACATCACGTCAAGGTCTGACAGTCACTCGATTCATCAGGACCTGAATATCATCGGCCTTTGGATATAGAAGGAAAAATCACCAATCACAGCAGTGAGAAACTGTACACGTGTTCTGTTTGTGAACATCCTTTCAGGCAATCGTCCAGCCCATGAGACACAAACACAGACGTGCCGGGAATCAACAGTGCAAATGTGGGGACTGTGGGAAGGGGTTCAGTTGCTGGAAACTCATCGACCCAGTCACACGGGGAGAGGCCGTTCACCAGCTGAGTGTGGGAATGGATTCACTCGATCATCCCATTCACTGACACACCGGCACAGTCACACCGGAGAGAGAACGGTAAGAGAAAAAGTACGAGGTAAACTAATGGGTCTTAAGGCTGACTAGTCCCCGGGAACTGATGGCTTGCATCCAAGGGTCTTAAAGGAAGTGGCTGCAGAGATAGTGGATTGGAAAACCGCAAACGTAACGCCCCTATTCAAGAAGGGAGTGAGACAGAAAGCAGGTAACTATAGACCAGTTAGCCTAACATCTGTCATTGGGAAAATGCTGGAATCCATTATTAAGGAAGTAGTAGCAGGACATTTGGAGACTCATAATACAATCAAGGAGAGTCAACGTGGTTTTATGAAGGGAAAAACATGTCTGACAATTTATTAGAGTTCTTTGAGAATGTAACGAGCAGGGTGGATAAAGGGGAATCAATGGATGCAGTATATTTGGATTTCCAAAAGGCATTCGATAAGGTGCCACATAAAAGGTTACTGCACAAGATAAGAGCTCATGGTGTTGGGGGTAATATACTGGCATGGAGAGAGGATTGGCTAATTAACAGAAAACAAGGATAAAAGTGTCATTTTCAAAATGGCAATCTGTAACTAGTGGGGTGCCGCAGTGATCAGTGCTGGGGCCTCAACTATTTACAATATATATCAATGACTTGGATGAAGGAACAGAGTGTCTTGTGGCCAAATTTGCTGATGATACAAAGATAGGTGGAAAAGCAAGTTGAGATGAGGACACAAAGTGTCTGCAAAGGGATATTGACGGGTTAAGTGAATGCGCAAAAATTTGGCAGATGGAATATAATGTGGGAAAATGTGAAGTCATCCACTTTGGGAGGAAAAATAAAAAAAAAAACTATTATTTGAATGGAGAAATACTACAGAATGCTGCGGTACAGAGGGATCTGGGTGTCCTTGTACATGAAACACAAAAAGTCAACATGCAGGTGCAGCAAACAAACAGAAGATTGGCCTTTATTTCTGGGGGGATGGAGTATAAAAGCAGGGAAGTCATGCTACAACTGTACAGGGTGCTGGTGAGACCATACCTGGAGTACTGCGTACAGTTCTGGTGCCCCTATTTAAGGAAGGACATACTTGCATTGGAGGCAGTTCAGAGAAGGTTCACTCGGTTGATCCCGGGTCTGGAAGGGTTAGCTTATGAGGAAAGACTGAACAGATTGGGTCTATACTCACTGGAATTTAGAAAAATGAGAGGAGATCTTATTGAAACATACAAGATTCTGAGGGGACTCGATAGGGTAGATGCTGAGAGGATGTTTCCCCTCATGGGGGAATCTGAAACGAGTGGCATCGTCTCAGAATCAGGGTTCGCCCGTTTAAGACGGAAATGAGGAGGAATTTCTTCTCCCAGAGGGTCGTGATTCTTTGGAATTCTTTACCCCAAAAAGCTGTGGAGGCTGAGTCATTGAATACATTCAAGGCTGAGTTAGACAAATTGTTGATCAGCAAGGGAGTCAAAGGATACGGGGAAAGGGCGGGAAAGTGGAGTTGAGGTAAAAATCAGATCAGCCATGATCTCATTGAATGGCGGAGTGGGCTCGAGGGGCCGAATGGCCTACTCCTGCTCCTATCTCTTCAGATCTCCCCGGTGCGCCGTCATGTGATCTCCCCGGTGCACCGTCATGTGATCTCCCCAGTAGTTACCTGAAGTTGATCTTCCAGTTACAGTGGTGGTGGTGAAAACCTCGAGTTAACCGAGGGAACTTGGACTGGGGAATCTGAGGTTTGTGTGAAAGGAGTGAGTAATAAAAAGGAAATTAATAAAAACTGATTGAATAAGAGAAAGAAACATGTGAATTATACTAAAGTGAGCAATAAAAAGAAACTAAAAGAATACAAATTAAACCCATCTGATAATCAATGTTTAATATTAAAATATGAATCAATTATCTCTGCCGTTATTTATTTATCTGTTCCCAAAGAAAGAATGAAATCTCCAGGACCTGATGGTTTTCCCTCAGGGTATTCAAGGAAACAGGTGGGGAAATTACAGAAACATTAGTCATAGTTTCACAAAGCTCTCTGGACTCGGGAATTGTGCCTTTGGATGTGAAAATATCACTCCAATATTTAAGAAAGGAGGATGAGAGAGAAAAGGAAACGACAGATCTGTCAGTTTAACGTTAGGAGTGGGGAAGTTACTGGAATCTATCACCAGAGACAGAATGATTGAGGACTTGAACAAGTCTGAGCTGATCAAAGAGAGTCAGCGTGGATTTGTGAAGGGTGGGTCATGTCTGACTAATCTAGATGAGTTTTTTGAAGTCACTAACAGGCTGGACAGGGAATGTCGATGGACATTGTCTGTGTGGACTTCCAGAAGGCATTTGATAGGGTTCCGCAAAAGAGATTATTCGCAAAAATAAAAGTGCACAAAATTGAAAGTGTCCTTGTGACTTGAGTTGGGAGGTGGGAGACAGAGAGTGGGGATAAAGGGAACGTTCTTTGATTGGTGGGATGTGACAAGTGGTGTTCCCCAGGGATCTGGACTGGGGTCTCAGCTTTTCACCATATTTATCAATAACTTGGATGAAGGAAGAGAGAGTTTTATATCCAAGTTTCCAGATGACACTAAGTTAGGAGACACAGTAAGTTGTGTGGATGGGAGCAGGAAGTTACAAAGGGACAGATTAAGTGAGTGGACAAAACTGTGGCAGATGGAGTTCAGTGTGGGGAAGTGTGAGATCATCCACTTTGGATACAAGAAGGAAACATTGGAGTATTTTCTTAAAGTGAGAGACTGGGAACTGTGGAGGAGCAAAGGGATTTGGGTGTCCATGTACACAAATCACTAAAAGCTAGTGCCCAGATACAAAAAGTAATCACAAAGACTAATGGAATGTTGGCCTTTATCTCGAGGGCTGGAATACAAAGGGGAGGAAGTTATGCTTCAGTTCCAGAGCCTCGGTCAGAGCCCCTCTGGAGTACATATATCCAGAATATTAAACTCCAGCCCAGTTACAGGCGTTATTAATATCAGAAACAAACCCCAACTGTCAGAATGAACAGTTCAGTCCTGGATGTGATTAACAAAAGCAATAACAGCAGAATCCAACCCCTGCATCACAGGTGAACTCGCTGGTGTCTCAGCAGAGTGGATGAACGAGTGAATCTCTTCCCACACACGGAGCAGTTGAACGGCCTCTCCCCAGTGTGAACTCGCTGGTGTGTGAGCAGGTGTGATGACTGAGTGAATCCCTTCCCACACACGGAGCAGGTGAACGGCCTCTCCCCAGTGTGAACTCGTTCATGTTTCAGCAGATCCCTTGTTCCCTTGAAGCTCTTCCCACAGTCAGAACATTTAAACGGTCTCTTATCAGTGTAAACAAGTTGGTGTGTCAGTCGGTGCTGTGACTGAATGAATCCCTTTCCACACACGGAGCAGGTGAACGGTCTCTCCCCAGTGTGAACTCGCTGGTGTCTCAGCAGGGTGGATGAATCAGTGAATCTCTTCCCACACACTGAGCAGGTGAACGGCCTCTCCCCGGTGTGACTGCGTCAATGAGTTTCCAACTCAGACGGGTAATTATATCCCTTCCCACAGTCCCCACATTTCCACGGTTTCTCCGTGGTCCGGGTGTCCTTGTGTCTCTCCAGGTTGGACGATCAGTTGAAGCCTCGTCCACACACAGAACACGTGGACGGTTTCTCCCCGCTGTGAATGGTGCGATGTTTTTTCAGGCTGTGTAACTGGTTAAAGCTCTTTCCACACTCAGTGCACTGGAACACTCTCACTCGGGTGTGTGTGTCTCGGTGATTTTCCACTCACACTGATGTTTGAAATCTTTTCCCACAGACACAACAGACAAACATTTCTCCTTCCACATTCAAAGGTCGATGATATTCAGGACCTGATGAATCGAGTGACTGTCAGATCTTGACGTGATGTTTGGTTTGAGTTTCCCGTCTGCAAATCCTCCCCTTCTAATCCCCTGTAAAAGGAGTTTACAAAAGTCCTCACTGTAAATACAGGATAGAAATTCAGAACAGACAATTCTAGTTTCTATGGAACATTCTTCCCGCTCATTTCCCCCAGACTGTAAATCCCCGTCCCACACACTCTCCCTCCTCCCTGTGCTGAAATCCAAACCCATCGCACCATCTCCATCATTTCTTCCCTCCACTCCCAGTTTCCTCCCTCCCTCGACTCTGGTCGGGTTCAGTTCTCCACCCCCTGGGAGCAGAGTGAGAGGAAAATAAATGAGGCACAGGGACCCTGAAGCCCCGCCCACTCTTTGTTCACAGTCACAGGGACCCTGAAGCCCCGCCCACTCTTTGTTCACAGGCACAGGGACCCTGAAGCCCCGCCCACTCTTTGTTCACAGTCACAGGGACCCTGAAGCCCCGCCCACTCTTTGTTCACCGTCACAGGGACCCTGAAGCCCCGCCCACTCTTTGTTCACAGTCACAGGGACCCTGAAGCCCCGCCCACTCTTTGTTCACAGTCACTGGGACCCTGAAGCCCCGCCCACTCTTTGTTCCCAGTCACAGGGACCCTGAAGCCCCGCCCACTCTTTGTTCACAGTCACAGGGACACTGAAGCCCCGCCCACTCTTTGTTCACAGTCACTGGGACCCTGAAGCCCCGCCCACTCTTTGTTCACAGTCACAGGGACACTGAAGCCCCGCCCACTCTTTGTTCACAGTCACAGGGACCCTGAAGCCCCGCCCACTCTTTGTTCCTGGTCACTGGGACCCTGAAGCCCCGCCCACTCTTTGTTCACCGTCACAGGGACCCTGAAGCCCCGCCCACTCTTTGTTCCCGGTCACTGGGACCCTGAAGCCCCGCCCACTCTTTGTTCCCAGTCACTGGGGCCCTGAAGCCCCGCCCACTCTTTGTTCCCAGTCACTGGGACCCTGAAGCCCCGCCCACTCTTTGTTCCCAGTCACTGGGACACTGAAGCCCCGCCCACTCTTTGTTCCCGGTCACTGGGGCCCTGAAGCCCCGCCCACTCTTTGTTCACAGTCACAGGGACCCTGAAGCCCCGCCCACTCTTTGTTCCCAGTCACTGGGACCCTGAAGCCCCGCCCACTCTTTGTTCCCGGTCACTGGGGCCCTGAAGCCCCGCCCACTCTTTGTTCACCGTCACTGGGACCCTGAAGCCCCGCCCACTCTTTGTTCCCGGTCACTGGGGCCCTGAAGCCCCGCCCACTCTTTATTCCTGATCGCTGGGACCCTGAAGCCCCGCCCACTCTTTGTTCCTGGTCACTGGGACCCTGAAGCCCCGCCCACTCTTTGTTCACAGTCACTGGGACCCTGAAGCCCCGCCCACTCTTTGTTCCCGGTCACTGGGGCCCTGAAGCCCCGCCCACTCTTTGTTCCCAGTCACAGGGACCCTGAAGCCCCGCCCACTCTTTGTTCCCAGTCACTGGGGCCCTGAAGCCCCGCCCACTCTTTGTTCACAGTCACAGGGACCCTGAAGCCCCGCCCACACTTTGTTCACAGTCACTGGGACCCTGAAGCCCCGCCCACTCTTTGTTCACAGGCACAGGGACCCTGAAGCCCCGCCCACTCTTTGTTCACATTCACAGGGACCCTGAAGCCCCGCCCACTCTTTGTTCACAGGCACAGGGACCCTGAAGCCCCGCCCACTCTTTGTTCACAGTCACAGGGACCCTGAAGCCCCGCCCACTCTTTGTTCCTGGTCACTGGGACCCTGAAGCCCCGCCCACTCTTTGTTCACCGTCACAGGGACCCTGAAGCCCCGCCCACTCTTTGTTCCCGGTCACTGGGACCCTGAAGCCCCGCCCACTCTTTGTTCCCAGTCACTGGGGCCCTGAAGCCCCGCCCACTCTTTGTTCCCAGTCACTGGGACCCTGAAGCCCCGCCCACTCTTTGTTCCCAGTCACTGGGACACTGAAGCCCCGCCCACTCTTTGTTCCCGGTCACTGGGGCCCTGAAGCCCCGCCCACTCTTTGTTCACAGTCACAGGGACCCTGAAGCCCCGCCCACTCTTTGTTCCCAGTCACTGGGACCCTGAAGCCCCGCCCACTCTTTGTTCCCGGTCACTGGGGCCCTGAAGCCCCGCCCACTCTTTGTTCCCGGTCACTGGGGCCCTGAAGCCCCGCCCACTCTTTATTCCTGATCGCTGGGACCCTGAAGCCCCGCCCACTCTTTGTTCCTGGTCACTGGGACCCTGAAGCCCCGCCCACTCTTTGTTCACAGTCACTGGGACCCTGAAGCCCCGCCCACTCTTTGTTCCCGGTCACTGGGGCCCTGAAGCCCCGCCCACACTTTGTTCACAGTCACAGGGACCCTGAAGTCCCGCCCACTCTTTGTTCACAGTCACTGGGACCCTGAAGCCCCGCCCACTCTTTGTTCACCGTCACAGGGACCCTGAAGCCCCGCCCACTCTTTGTTCCTGGTCACAGGGACCCTGAAGCCCCGCCCACTCTTTGTTCACAGTCACAGGGACCCGGAAGCCCCGCCCACTCTTTGTTCCCGGTCACTGGGACCCTGAAGCCCCGCCCACTCTTTGTTCCTGGTCACTGGGACCCTGAAGCCCCGCCCACTCTTTGTTCCCCGTCACAGGGACACTGAAGCCCCGCCCACTCCGTTCCGAACAAAAATGGCCGCGCATGCGCCGTGATCCCTGACTTTGACCAAGATGGCGGCCAGTTCCCCGCTCACCCGCCGGTCGGGCCTGTCACCGCGGTGTAAACACGGGGCCTGTGGGCTCTTATTCGGTGCCTGAGGCCTACACCTGGTGTTTATGAAGCTTCCCTGCCCACCCCCACATCCAATTCCTCCCCCGCGCCCACCGTCTCCGACCGGATCCCGACCCGCCTGTTCCCTCAGCCCTCTCCACCACTCGAACCGCGCATGCTCAGAGCACAGCCCAGTCCCGCGCCTGCGCACTGGGCTCCTGTAGTCACTGATAGGGCACTTTCTGGGCCGCGGGGGATTCTGGGTAATCTCTCCGCCATTGAAGGTCCGAATCGGTGAACAGAAATTTCGTCATCGCATCGAGATTGGGGCCGGAGGGACAATAAACATTAAACAAAATCAATCAATAAATTATACAGAAACCCGAGTGCCCGGGCCCTCAGACAGGGAGCGAAGTTCACCGGTCGCCACTTTTCCTTCACCAACTCGCACCTCAGGCCCCGCCCAGTCCGGTTCAATTGATCAATGTTTTCCAACTGTGTTTTCCACCTCGAGTTCAGGCCTGTCATTCTCAGAGAAACTTCGAGGCCTCATTTTTTCTGTGTGCTGTGAGGACCGATATCGTTCATCTTGATCTATTTCTGGTTCAATAAGTTTTGCTGAAGCCTTCTTTGTCGAGGCGGGTACAATTTTGTCTTTTAAAAAGCATTTGGACAGTTACATGGGTAAGATGGGTATCGAGGGATATGGGCCAAGTGCAGGCAATTGGGACCAGCTTAGTGGTATAAACTGGGCGACATGGACATGTTGGGCCAAAGGGCCTGTTTCCATGTTGTAACTTCTATGATTCTATTCTATGAATGTGGCCCAGGCCAAGTGTCAGGAGATCGGATCAGGCCCACCATCGAAAATGAGTTTGACCCCCCTGAGATAGTCAATGTGAACCGGATTATCCTCATCCACTGACCCAGCAACTTCCTCAAAAAACTCAAGCAAGTTTGTGAGACGCGACCTTCTTTTCCGGATGCCGTGTTGAGTGTCTCTCACGGACCCTCCCCATTCCCCTCGCAATAAACGCCAACATTCCATTTGCCTTCCTAATCACTTCTTGTATCTGCAGACCAACTTTCTGTGATTCATGTACTACGATACCCAGATCCCTCTGTACTTCAGAATTCTGCAATCTTTCTCCATTTAAATAAAATACTGCTCTTCTATTCCTCCTGCCAAAGTGGACAAGTTCACATTTTCCCACATTATACTCCATCTGCCAAATTTTTGCTCACTCACTTAACCTATCCACATCCCTTTGCAGACTCCTTATGTCCTCTTCACAACTTATTTTCCTACCTACCTTTGTCTCATTAGCAAATTTAGCAACAATACATTCGCTCCCTTCATCCAAGGCATTGATATAGATTGTAAATATTTAAGCCAGATCTTTACAAAACACTGGTTAGGCTTCAGCTGGAGTATTGTGTTCATTCTGGGCAGCACACTTCAGGAAGGATGTCAAGGCCTGAGAGAGGGTGCAGAGGAGATTTACTGGACTGGTACCAGGGATACAGAATTCAGTTACATGGAGAGACTGGAGAAACTGGAGTTGTTCTCCTTGGAGCAGGGAAGGTTAAGGGGAGATTTAATCGAGGTGTTCAAAGTCATGAAGGGTCTTGATAGACTGAATGGTGAGAAACTGTTTCCAGTGGCAGGAGATCAGTAACCAGAGGACACAGCATTCAGGTAATTGGCAAGAGAACTTGAGGTGAGATGAGGAGAATATTTTAACGCAGCCATTTATTATGAGCTGGAATACACTGCATGAAAGGGTGGGGGAATCAGAGTCAATTATAATTTTCAAAAGGGAATTGGATAAATACTTGAATAGGATAAATTTGCAGGATAAAGGGCATGAGAATGGGACCAATTGGATAGCTCTTTCCCAAAGCCAACACAGGCATGATGGGCCTAATGGCCTCCTTCTGTGCTTTATCATTCAATGATTCTATGATAAAGGGACAGACACTGCTTCATCCTTCACGAACAGGGTCCCTATTAACAGTCGCTCCCTTCTGTATTCAGTGCAGTGAATGGAAACCTGTCTATTTTAGTGAGTTCAGCCTTTCTAAAATCTCTCACTATTTTCGAAGATCCATTTGACTCACTTGTTTCATTTTGAAAGACTTCTGATTTTTCAACTGTGTGTTGATGGTTTTGTTTAAAGGTAGAATGACATTTGTTTCAAAATATTCTGTTCTAACCCCCGGCCCAGTTTAAAACCCTCTGCACTACTGACCAGGAAGATCACAAGTCCAATCCTTGATCTCAGCCAAGGCAGCAGTTCAGGGTCTGGAATTGGCCTCAGTACCACTGGGCTAAATAAGAGTAACCCTGCTCTCGAAGGAGATCCAGTGACACCAACTGGGAAATTTATGGATGTCACTTGAGGGCAGGACTGGACTCGACCGTGATGCCTACCACAGTGGATAATCCTGCTGTCACTCACTGTGTGGGCCCATGTATAAATGTTTCCTTACTGTTAGATTATTAACTAAGTCTGGCTCATTACTCATTACTGAATCCAGTCCACCCTCCTTAAAACCTACCTCTTTGACCAAGCTTTTGCTCACCTGTCCTAATATCTCCTTATGTGGTTCAGTGTCAAATTTATTTTGTTAATCGCTCCTGTGAAGGGCCTTGGGACGTTTTACTACGTTAACGGTACTGGATAAATGTATCAATAAAACAGGGAACTCTTGGAAACACACTGCAGGTCCTTCTTTATCTGGACAGCAAATCACTGCTGTAGTGTTCAACCAGCAGTTAACATAAGAACATAAGAAATAGGAGCAGGAGTCGGCCATATGGCCCCTCGAGACTGCTCCACCATTCAATAAGATCATGGCTGATCTTCTGCCTCATTTAACATGTATCCAGAATATTAAACTCCAGCCCAGTTATCGGGGTTATTAACATCAGAAACAAACCCCAACTGTCAGAATGAACATGGTTCAGTCCTGGATGTGATTAACAGCAGCAATAACAGCAGAATCCAACCCCGGAAGTCACAAGTGAACTCGCTGGTGTCTCCGCAGGTTGGATGAATGAGTGAATCCCTTCCCACACACGGAGGAGGTGAACGGCCTCTCCCCAGTGTGAACTCGCTGGTGTGTCAGAAGATGGGATGAACGAGTGAATCCCTTCCCACACACGGAGCACGTGAACGGCCTCTCCTCAGTGTGAGTGCGTCGATGATGTGTCAGCAGTTCCCATTTGCTCTTAAAGCTCTTCCCACATTCAGAACATTTAAACGGTCTCTTATCAGTGTGAACAAGTTGGTGTGTCAGTAGGTGCTGTGACTGAATGAATCCCTTTCCACACATGGAGCAGGTGAACGGTCTCTCCCCAGTGTGAGCACGCTGGTGGGCAATGAGAGTGGATGACTGCCTGAACCTCTTCCCGCAGTGAGAGCAACTGAACGGTCTCTCGTCAGTGTGAATTCGCTGGTGTCTAATCAGTCCCTCCGAGCTTTTAAACCTGTTCCCACAGTCAGAGCATTTAAAAGGTCTCTCCCCAGTGTGAATAAGCTGGTGTGTTCGGAGGGCGGATGACTGAGTGAATCCCTTCCCACACAGAGAGCAGGTGAACGGCCTCTCCCCAGTGTGACTGTGTCGATGAGTTTCCAGCTCAGACGGGTAATTGAATCCCTTCCCACAGTCCCCACATTTCCACGGTTTCTCCATGGTCCGGGTGTCCTTGTGTCTCTCCAGGTTGGACGATCAGTTAAATCCTCGTCCACACACAGAACACGTGGACGGTTTCTCCCCGCTGTGAATGGTGCGATGTTTTTTCAGACTGTGTAACTGGTTAAAGCTCTTTCCACAGTCAGTGCACTGGAACACTCTCACTCGGGTGTGTGTGTCTCAGTGATTTTCCACTCACACTGATGTTTGATCTTTTCCCACAGACACAACAGACAAACATTTCTCCTTCCACATTCAAAGGCCGATGATATTCAGGTCCTGATGAATCGAGGGACTCTGTCAGATCTTGACGTGATGTTTGGTTTGAGTTTCCCGTCTGCAAATCCTCCCCTTCTCGTGTCCTGTAAAAGGAGTTTACAAAAGTCATCACTGTAAATACAGGCTAGATATTCAGAAATGAACAGAAAATGCTGGAAACACTCAGCAAGTCAGTCAGCATCTGTGGAGAGAGAAAGAGAGTTAACGTTTCAGGTCGATGACCTTTCATCAGAACTGGTAGTCGTAAAGATTTCAAAAAATTGCCGAGTACAGAGACAAGGAATGGGGTGGGGGAAAGAAGGGGGAGGGGTGGAAAGAACAAAAGGGAAGGTCTGTGATAGGGTGGAGGGCAGGATTGATTAAATGACAAAAAGGATAATGGTGCAAGGCAAAGGGGGTGTTAATGGGACAAGTAAAGAAACAAAAGATGGGTCTGGAGGAGGTGTAAATGGCAACAGCAGAACCATTACCAGCACCTGCTGTCTGAAAAATGGGAGCAGTGGTTCTGATCTGAAGTTATTGAAATCAGTGTTGAGTCCGGAAAGTTGTAAAGTGGCTAAACGAGAGATGAGGTGCTGTTCCTCGAGCTTCTTTGGAACAGTGTAAGAGGCCGAGGACAGAGTGGGAGTGGGATGGAGAATTAAAATGGCAAGTGACCGGCAGGTCAGGGTCAGGCTTGCGGACTGATCAGAGGTGTTCAGCAAAGCGATCACTCAATCTGCGTTTGGTCTCCCCAATGTAGAGGTGACCGCATCGTAAGCAGCCAATACAGTATAGTAAATTGAAAGAAGTACAAGTAAATCACTGGTTCACCTGCGTCTGGGGCCCTGGACGGTGGGAAGGGAGGAGGGGAATGGTCAGTTGTTGCATGCCCTGCGCTCACACGGGAAGGTGCTGTGGGAAGGGGAGCGGGTGTTGGGGGTGATGGAAGAGTGGACCAGGGTGCCACAGAGGGACCGATCCCTTCGGAATGCTGAAAGAGGAGGGGAGGGGAAGATGTGTTTGGTGGTGGGATCACGCTGGAGGTGGCGGAAATGGCGGAGGATGATACATTGAATGTGGAGGCTGGTGGGGTTGAAGGTGAGTGCAAGAGGGACTTGATCGTGGTTCTGGGAGGGAGGGGAAGGAGTGAGGGCAGAAGTGAGGGAAATGGGACGGACACGGTCGTGGACCCGGTCGACCACAGTGGGGGGGGGGGAGGAATCCTGGGCCGAGGGTAAAGGGAGACATATCGGAAGCACTGGTGTGGGAGGTGGCATCGTCGGAACAGATGCGAGGGAGACGGAGAAAGTGGGAGAATGGAACCGAGTCCTACCAGGGTGGGAGGAAGTGTAATCAGGGTGGGGGTGGGAGTGGGTGGGCTTCTAGTAAATATTGGTGGGCAGCCTCTGGGCTGAAGTGGAGGAAGGGAAGAGGTGGAGATGGAGCATGTGAAGGCGAGGGAAGGAGGCTGGAGATTGGAAGCAGGGTTGATGAAATGGAGAGAGAGAAGTGGAGGAAGGGGAGAGGTGGAGATGGAGCATGTGAAGGCGAGGGAGGGAGGCTGGAGATTGGAAGCAGGGTTGATGAAATGGAGAGAGAGAAGTGGAGGAAGGGGAGAGGTGGAGATGGAGCATGTGAAGGCGAGGGAGGGAGGCTGGAGATTGGAAGCAGGGTTGATGAAATGGAGAGTGAGAAGTGGAGGAAGGGGAGAGGTGGAGATGGAGCATGTGAAGGCGAGGGAGGGAGGCTGGAGATTGGAAGCCGGGTTGATGAAATGGAGAGAGAGAAGTGGAGGAAGGGGAGAGGTGGAGATGGAGCATGTGAAGGCGAGGGAGGGAGGCTGGAGATTGGAAGCCGGGTTGATGAAATGGAGAGAGAGAAGTGGAGGAAGGGGAGAGGTGGAGATGGAGCTTGTGAAGGCGAGGGAGGGAGGCTGGAGATTGGAAGCAGGGTTGATGAAATGGAGAGAGAAAAGTGGAGGAAGGGGAGAGGTGGAGATGGAGCTTGTGAAGGCGAGGGAGGGAGGCTGGAGATTGGAAGCAGGGTTGATGAAATGGAGAGAGAGAAGTGGAGGAAGGGGAGAGGTGGAGATGGAGCATGTGAAGGCGAAGGAGGGAGGCTGGAGATTGGAAGCAGGGTTGATGAAATGGAGAGAGAGAAGTGGAGGAAGGGGAGAGGTGGAGGTGGAGCATGTGAAGGCGAGGGAGGGAGGCTGGAGATTGGAAGCAGGGTTGATGAAATGGAGAGAAGTGGAGGAAGGGGAGAGGTGGAGATGGAGCATGTGAAGGCGAGGGAGGGAGGCTGGAGATTGGAAGCAGGGTTGATGAAATGGAGAGAGAGAAGTGGAGGAAGGGGAGAGGTGGAGATGGAGCATGTGAAGGCGAGGGAGGGAGGCTGGAGATTGGAAGCAGGGTTGATGAAATGGAGAGAGAGAAGTGGAGGAAGGGGAGAGGTGGAGATGGAGCATGTGAAGGCGAGGGAGGGAGGCTGGAGATTGGAAGCAGGGTTGATGAAATGGAGAGAGAGAAGTGGAGGAAGGGGAGAGGTGGAGATGGAGCATGTGAAGGCGAGGGAGGGAGGCTGGAGATTGGAAGCAGGGTTGATGAAATGGAGAGAGAGAAGTGGAGGAAGGGGAGAGGTGGAGATGGAGCATGTGAAGGCGAGGAAGGGAGGCTGGAGATTGGAAGCAGGGATGATGAAATGGAGAGAGAGAAGTGGAGGAAGGGGAGATGGAGCATGTGAAGGCGAGGGAGGGAGGCTGGAGATTGGAAGCAGGGTTGATGAAATGGAGAGAGAGAAGTGGAGGAAGGGGAGAGGTGGAGATGGAGCATGTGAAGGCGAGGGAGGGAGGCTGGAGATTGGAAGCAGGGTTGATGAAATGGAGAGAGAGAAGTGGAGGAAGGGGAGAGGTGGAGATGGAGCATGTCAAGGCGAGGGAGGGAGGCTGGAGATTGGAAGCAGGGTTGATGAAATGGAGAGAGAGAAGTGGAGGAAGGGGAGAGGTGGAGATGGAGCATGTGAAGGCAAGGGAGGGAGGCTGGAGATTGGAAGCAGGGTTGATGAAATGGAGAGAGAGAAGTGGAGGAAGGGAAGAGGTGGAGATGGAGCATGTGAAGGCGAGGGAGGGAGGCTGGAGATTGGAAGCAGGGTTGATGAAATGGAGAGAGAGAAGTGGAGGAAGGGGAGAGGTGGAGATGGAGCATGTGAAGGCGAGGGAGGGAGGCTGGAGATTGGAAGCAGGGTTGATGAAATGGAGAGAGAGAAGTGGAGGAAGGGGAGAGGTGGAGATGGAGCATGTGAAGGCGAGGGAGGGAGGCTGGAGATTGGAAGCAGGGTTGATGAAATGGAGGGAAAGAAGTGGAGGAAGGGGAGAGGTGGAGATGGAGCATGTGAAGGCGAGGGAGGGAGGCTGGAGATTGGAAGCAGGGTTGATGAAATGGAGAGAGAGAAGTGGAGGAAGGGGAGAGGTGGAGATGGAGCATGTGAAGGCGAGGGAGGGAGGCTGGAGATTGGAAGCAGGGTTGATGAAATGGAGAGAGAGAAGTGGAGGATGGGGAGAGGTGGAGATGGAGCATGTGAAGGCGAGGGAGGGAGGCTGGAGATTGGAAGCAGGGTTGATGAAATGGAGAGAGAGAAGTGGAGGAAGGGGAGAGGTGGAGATGGAGCATGTGAAGGCGAGGGAGGGAGGCTGGAGATTGGAAGCAGGGTTGATGAAATGGAGAGAGAGAAGTGGAGGAAGGGGAGAGGTGGAGATGGAGCATGTGAAGGCGAGGGAGGGAGGCTGGAGATTGGAAGCAGGGTTGATGAAATGGAGAGAGAGAAGTGGAGGAAGGGGAGAGGTGGAGATGGAGCATGTGAAGGCGAGGGAGGGAGGCTGGAGATTGGAAGCAGGGTTGATGAAATGGAGAGAGGGAAGTGGAGGAAGGGGAGAGGTGGAGATGGAGCATGTGAAGGCGAGGGAGGGAGGCTGGAGATTGGAAGCAGGGTTGATGAAATGGAGAGAGAGAAGTGGAGGAAGGGGAGAGGTGGAGATGGAGCATGTGAAGGCGAGGGAGGGAGGCTGGAGATTGGAAGCAGGGTTGATGAAATGGAGAGAGAGAATTGGAGGAAGGGGAGAGGTGGAGATGGAGCATGTGAAGGCGAGGGAGGGAGGCTGGAGATTGGAAGCAGGGTTGATGAAATGGAGAGAGAGTAGTGGAGGAAGGGGAGAGGTGGAGATGGAGCATGTGAAGGCGAGGGAGGGAGGCTGGAGATTGGAAGCAGGGTTGATGAAATGGAGAGAGAAAAGTGGAGGAAGGGGAGAGGTGGAGATGGAGCTTGTGAAGGCGAGGGAGGGAGGCTGGAGATTGGAAGCAGGGTTGATGAAATGGAGAGAGAGAAGTGGAGGAAGGGGAGAGGTGGAGATGGAGCATGTGAAGGCGAAGGAGGGAGGCTGGAGATTGGAAGCAGGGTTGATGAAATGGAGAGAGAGAAGTGGAGGAAGGGGAGAGGTGGAGGTGGAGCATGTGAAGGCGAGGGAGGGAGGCTGGAGATTGGAAGCAGGGTTGATGAAATGGAGAGAAGTGGAGGAAGGGGAGAGGTGGAGATGGAGCATGTGAAGGCGAGGGAGGGAGGCTGGAGATTGGAAGCAGGGTTGATGAAATGGAGAGAGAGAAGTGGAGGAAGGGGAGAGGTGGAGATGGAGCATGTGAAGGCGAGGGAGGGAGGCTGGAGATTGGAAGCAGGGTTGATGAAATGGAGAGAGAGAAGTGGAGGAAGGGGAGAGGTGGAGATGGAGCATGTGAAGGCGAGGGAGGGAGGCTGGAGATTGGAAGCAGGGTTGATGAAATGGAGAGAGAGAAGTGGAGGAAGGGGAGAGGTGGAGATGGAGCATGTGAAGGCGAGGGAGGGAGGCTGGAGATTGGAAGCAGGGTTGATGAAATGGAGAGAGAGAAGTGGAGGAAGGGGAGAGGTGGAGATGGAGCATGTGAAGGCGAGGAAGGGAGGCTGGAGATTGGAAGCAGGGATGATGAAATGGAGAGAGAGAAGTGGAGGAAGGGGAGATGGAGCATGTGAAGGCGAGGGAGGGAGGCTGGAGATTGGAAGCAGGGTTGATGAAATGGAGAGAGAGAAGTGGAGGAAGGGGAGAGGTGGAGATGGAGCATGTGAAGGCGAGGGAGGGAGGCTGGAGATTGGAAGCAGGGTTGATGAAATGGAGAGAGAGAAGTGGAGGAAGGGGAGAGGTGGAGATGGAGCATGTCAAGGCGAGGGAGGGAGGCTGGAGATTGGAAGCAGGGTTGATGAAATGGAGAGAGAGAAGTGGAGGAAGGGGAGAGGTGGAGATGGAGCATGTGAAGGCAAGGGAGGGAGGCTGGAGATTGGAAGCAGGGTTGATGAAATGGAGAGAGAGAAGTGGAGGAAGGGAAGAGGTGGAGATGGAGCATGTGAAGGCGAGGGAGGGAGGCTGGAGATTGGAAGCAGGGTTGATGAAATGGAGAGAGAGAAGTGGAGGAAGGGGAGAGGTGGAGATGGAGCATGTGAAGGCGAGGGAGGGAGGCTGGAGATTGGAAGCAGGGTTGATGAAATGGAGAGAGAGAAGTGGAGGAAGGGGAGAGGTGGAGATGGAGCATGTGAAGGCGAGGGAGGGAGGCTGGAGATTGGAAGCAGGGTTGATGAAATGGAGGGAAAGAAGTGGAGGAAGGGGAGAGGTGGAGATGGAGCATGTGAAGGCGAGGGAGGGAGGCTGGAGATTGGAAGCAGGGTTGATGAAATGGAGAGAGAGAAGTGGAGGAAGGGGAGAGGTGGAGATGGAGCATGTGAAGGCGAGGGAGGGAGGCTGGAGATTGGAAGCAGGGTTGATGAAATGGAGAGAGAGAAGTGGAGGATGGGGAGAGGTGGAGATGGAGCATGTGAAGGCGAGGGAGGGAGGCTGGAGATTGGAAGCAGGGTTGATGAAATGGAGAGAGAGAAGTGGAGGAAGGGGAGAGGTGGAGATGGAGCATGTGAAGGCGAGGGAGGGAGGCTGGAGATTGGAAGCAGGGTTGATGAAATGGAGAGAGAGAAGTGGAGGAAGGGGAGAGGTGGAGATGGAGCATGTGAAGGCGAGGGAGGGAGGCTGGAGATTGGAAGCAGGGTTGATGAAATGGAGAGAGAGAAGTGGAGGAAGGGGAGAGGTGGAGATGGAGCATGTGAAGGCGAGGGAGGGAGGCTGGAGATTGGAAGCAGGGTTGATGAAATGGAGAGAGGGAAGTGGAGGAAGGGGAGAGGTGGAGATGGAGCATGTGAAGGCGAGGGAGGGAGGCTGGAGATTGGAAGCAGGGTTGATGAAATGGAGAGAGAGAAGTGGAGGAAGGGGAGAGGTGGAGATGGAGCATGTGAAGGCGAGGGAGGGAGGCTGGAGATTGGAAGCAGGGTTGATGAAATGGAGAGAGAGAATTGGAGGAAGGGGAGAGGTGGAGATGGAGCATGTGAAGGCGAGGGAGGGAGGCTGGAGATTGGAAGCAGGGTTGATGAAATGGAGAGAGAGTAGTGGAGGAAGGGGAGAGGTGGAGATGGAGCATGTGAAGGCGAGGGAGGGAGGCTGGAGATTGGAAGCAGGGTTGATGAAATGGAGAGAGAGAAGTGGAGGAAGGGGAGAGTTGGAGATGGAGCATGTGAAGGCGAGGGAGGGAGGCTGGAGATTGGAAGCAGGGTTGATGAAATGGAGAGAGAGAAGTGGAGGAAGGGGAGAGGTGGAGATGGAGCATGTGAAGGCGAGGGAGGGAGGCTGGAGATTGGAAGAAGGGTTGATGAAATGGAGAGAGAGAAGTGGAGGAAGGGGACAGGTGGAGATGGAGCATGTGAAGGCGAGGGAGGGAGGCTGGAGATTGGAAGCAGGGTTGATGAAATGGAGAGAGAGAAGTGGAGGAAGGGAAGAGGTGGAGATGGAGCATGAGAAGGCGAGGGAGGGAGGCTGGAGATTGGAAGCAGGGTTGATGAAATGGAGAGAGAGAAGTGGACGAAGGGGAGAGGTGGAGATGGAGCATGTGAAGGCGAGGGAGGGAGGCTGGAGATTGGAAGCAGGGTTGATGAAATGGAGAGAGAGAAGTGGAGGAAGGGGAGAGGTGGAGATGGAGCATGTGAAGGCGAGGGAGGGAGGCTGGAGATTGGAAGCAGGGTTGATGAAATGGAGAGAGGGAAGTGGAGGAAGGGGAGAGGTGGAGATGGAGCATGTGAAGGCGAGGGAGGGAGGCTGGAGATTGGAAGCAGGGTTGATGAAATGGAGAGAGAGAAGTGGAGGAAGGGGAGAGGTGGAGATGGAGCATGTGAAGGCGAGGGAGGGAGGCTGGAGATTGGAAGCAGGGTTGATGAAATGGAGAGAGAGAAGTGGAGGAAGGGGAGAGGTGGAGATGGAGCATGTGAAGGCGAGGGAGGGAGGCTGGAGATTGGAAGCAGGGTTGATGAAATGGAGAGAGAGAAGTGGAGGATGGGGAGAGGTGGAGATGGAGCATGTGAAGGCGAGGGAGGGAGGCTGGAGATTGGAAGCAGGGTTGATGAAATGGAGAGAGAGAAGTGGAGGAAGGGGAGAGTTGGAGATGGAGCATGTGAAGGCGAGGGAGGGAGGCTGGAGATTGGAAGCAGGGTTGATGAAATGGAGAGAGAGAAGTGGAGGAAGGGGAGAGTTGGAGATGGAGCATGTGAAGGCGAGGGAGGGAGGCTGGAGATTGGAAGCAGGGTTGATGAAATGGAGAGAGAGAAGTGGAGGAAGGGGAGAGGTGGAGATGGAGCATGAGAAGGCGAGGGAGGGAGGCTGGAGATTGGAAGCAGGGTTGATGAAATGGAGAGAGAGAAGTGGAGGAAGGGGAGAGGTGGAGATGGAGCATGTGAAGGCGAGGGAGGGAGGCTGGAGATTGGAAGCAGGGTTGATGAAATGGAGAGAGAGAAGTGGAGGAAGGGGAGAGGTGGAGATGGAGCATGTGAAGGCGAGGGAGGGAGGCTGGAGATTGGAAGCAGGGTTGATGAAATGGAGAGAGAGAAGTGGAGGAAGGGGAGAGGTGGAGATGGAGCATGTGAAGGCGAGGGAGGGAGGCTGGAGATTGGAAGCAGGGTTGATGAAATGGAGAGAGAGAAGTGGAGGAACTGGAGAGGTGGAGGTTGAGCATGTGAAGGCGAGGGAGGGAGGCTGGAGATTGGAAGCAGGGTTGATGAAATGGAGAGAGAGAAGTGGAGGAAGGGGAGAGGTGGAGATGGAGCATGTGAAGGCGAGGGAGGGAGGCTGGAGATTGGAAGCAGGGTTGATGAAATGGAGAGAGAGAAGTGGAGGAAGGGGAGAGGTGGAGATGGAGCATGTGAAGGCGAGGGAGGGAGGCTGGAGATTGGAAGCAGGGTTGATGAAATGGAGAGAGAGAAGTGGAGGAAGGGGAGAGGTGGATATAGAGCATGTGAAGGCGAGGGAGGGAGGCTGGAGATTGGAAGCAGGGTTGATGAAATGGAGAGTGAGAAGTGGAGGAAGGGGAGAGGTGGAGATGGAGCATGTGAAGGCGAGGGAGGGAGGCTGGAGATTGGAAGCAGGGTTGATGAAATGGAGAGAGAGAAGTGGAGGAAGGGGAGAGGTGGAGATGGAGCATGTGAAGGCGAGGGAGGGAGGCTGGAGATTGGAAGCCGGGTTGATGAAATGTACACCGCATGGAATGTTGGGTAAGAGCTCCGCCATTGAAAGCCCATATCAGTGAATCGGAAATTAAATTCTGTGATCCGATTGAGATAAAATTAATAAACAAATTCCCGGCACGTCTGTGTTTGTGTCTCACGGGCTGGACGCTTGGCTAAAGGTGCGATCACACAGAACACGTGTACAGTTTCTCACCGCTGTGATTGGTGATTTTTCCTTCGACATTCAAAGGCCGATGATATTCAGGTCCTGATGAATCGAGTGACTGTCAGACCTTGACGTGATGTTTGGTTTGAGTTTCCCATCTGCAAATCCTCCCCTTCTAATATCCTGAAAAAGGAGTTTACCAAAGTTCTTATTTTAAGTACAGGATAGAATTTCAGAACAGACAATTCTAGTTTCTTGTCTCTAGTTTCAAATTCAAGTATCAAATTTTGTTTGATTTCACTCCTGTGAAGCACCTTGGGATGTTTTACTTTGTTTAATGCTCTGCGTAAATACAAGTTGTTGGTGTTTCTGCAGAATATTCTGTCCCCTCCCAAGCTGTAAATTCCCCATTCTACACACTCTCCCACCATCCTCACTGTCTAAAATCAACATTCATTGCACTGTCTGTGATTTTGTTTCTCTCCTGAAGGTGCTCAATCTGACTGGGTGCAGTTCCACAGATAATAATTACCCTCTAGTACCACCACAAGGTCCAGCAGGAGTGCAGTGCAGATTCACCAGAATGTTACCAGGACTCCAAGGGTTAAATTATGAGAGATTACATAAACTACGCTTGTATTGCCTGGAATATACAAGGTTGAGGGTGATTTGATTGAGGTTTTTAGGATTTTGAAAGGAATTGATAGGGTAGATGGAGAGAAACGTTTCCGCTGTTGGGAGAGTCCAGGACAAGGGGACATGATCTTAAAATCAGAGCCAGGCCATTCAGGAGAGAAATTGGGAAACACTTCTTCACACAATGGGTGGTAGAAGTGTAGATATCTCTCCCACAAAAAGCAGTAGATGCTCAATTAACAATTTTAAATCTGAGATCAATAGATCTTTTCCAGCCAAGGGTATAAAGGGATCTGGAGCCAAGGCGGGTGGGTGGAGATTAGATCCAGATCAGCCATGATCTCATTTAATGGCAGAATAGGCTCGAGGGGTTGAATGGCCTGCTCCTGTTCTTATGTTCCATTCTTCTTAAATGTTTATTTTTAAGGCCTCCATGAGAAAGTGGGGGGAGGGGTTATTTGCGGACATGTCCCATTTTACAGGACCACCCATGTCATCCCGACAGGCCAATACACAGAGTCAAGTCAAATAATGACTCCATTTTCCTGATTGAGGATGTATTCCAGCCACTGCGGTGCCCACCGGTCACGGAAAGCCTCAAGCGAAGCAGCAGACACCGCGTGATCCCTCTCCAGGGCCACCCGAGTCTGAAGAATGCCATGGTAGGGAGGCAGACAGTCGGAGCGACCGCCCCCACGGGCCGCGTCTAGCCTGGACCTGAAGATGGCCACTTTGGTCAGGCCCAGGAGCAGACCCACGTGGAGGCCCTCCGACTTTTCCCTCTCCCCACCCCGGGTTTGTGGGGACTGGTCCGTGCAACATTCTCCACCCCAGACACCCAATGGTGCAGGGGAGGACTCCCGCGTAGACAGCCCTCCATTGGGGAAACCCGCCTCCGCTTCATTCTTAATGCACGAGCAGACACAGTGAGTATCAGCAGGATTTTCCACTGTGGTAGGCATCACAGCAGAGTCCAGTCCTGCCCACAATTGACATCCATACATTTCCCAGTTGGTGTCACTGGATCGCCATCATGAGCAGGGACACGGGCTGATTTTTACTCTTATTTAGCCCAGTGGCACTGAGGCCGACTAAAGCCCGTGAAAGACTGCATTGTCAGTGGTTTGGCCTGACTGTGTGTGGGGGCGGGGTCTGATTGTGTGGGGGGCGGGGCCTGACTCTGTGTGGAGGGGGCGGGGCCTGAGTATCTGGAGAGGGGGCGGGGCCAGACTCTGTGTGGAGGGGGCGGGGCCTGAGTCTGTGTGTGAGGCGGGGCCTCAGTCTGTGGGGAGGGGGCGGGGCCTGTGTACGTGTGGAGAGGGCGGGGCCTCAATCTGTGTGGAGGGGCGGGGCCTGACTCTGTGGGAGAGGGGGCGGGGCCTGACTCTGTGTGGAGGGGGCGGGGCCTGAGTCTGTGTGGAGGGGGCGGGGCCTGCGTCTGTGTGGAGATGCGGGGCCTGAGTCTGTGTGGAGGGGCGGGGCCTGAGTCTGTGGGGAGGGGGCGCGGCCTGATTCTGTGTGGGGGCGGGGTCTGATTACGTGGGGGCGGGGCTCGATTCAGTGTGGAGGGGGCGGGGCCTGACTCTGTGTGTAGTGGCGGAGCTTGAGTCTGTGTGGAGGGGGCGGGGCCTGAGTCTGTGTGGAGGGGGTGGGGCCTGAGTCTGTGTGGAGGGGGCGGGGCCTGAGTCTGTGTGGAGGGGGTGGGGCCTGAGTCTGTGTGGTGGGGGCGGGGCCTGCCTCTGTTGGAGGGGGCGGGGCCTGCCTCTGTTGGAGGGGGCGGGTCCGACACTGTGTGGAGGAGGCGGGTCCGACTCTGTGTGGAGGAGGCGGGTCCGACTCTGTGTGGAGGAGGCGGGGCCTGCCTCCGATGGAGGGGGCGGGGCCTGACTCTGTGTGGTGGGGGCGGGGCCTGCCTCTGTTGGAGGGGGCGGGGCCTGACTCTGTGTGGTGGGGGCGGGGCCTGCCTCTGTTGGAGGGGGCGGGGCCTGACTCTGTTGGAGGGGGCGGGGCCTGACTCTGTGTGGTGGGGGCGGGTCCGACTCTGTGGAGGAGGCGGGGCTCGATTCTGTGTGGAGGGGGCGGGGCCTGACTGTAAGTGTGGAGGCGGGGCCTGACTACGTGTGGGGGGGCGGTACCCTGACAGTGTGTGTGGGGGCGGGGCCTGACTGTGTGTGGGGGGCGGGGCCTGACTGTGTGTTGGGGGCGGAGCCTGAATGTGTGTGTGTGGGGGCGGGGCCTGAATGTGTGTGTGGAGGCGGGGCCTGACATGTGTGTGGGGGCGGGGCCTGACTGTTGAGTGGGGGCGGGGCCTGACTGTGTGTGGGGGCGGGGCCTGACTGTGTGAGTGGGGGCGGGGCCTGACTGTGTGGAGTGGGGACGGGGCACTGACTGTGTGTGGGGGCGGGGCCTGACTGTTCAGTGGGGGCGGGGCCTGACATGTGTGTGGGGACGGGGCCTGACTGTGTGAGTGGGGGGCGGGTCCGCGGGCTCTGACGTTTCAGTGACGGTTAGAACTGCCCCTGCTCCCCCGTGCGGGAGACCCCGCCCTTTCCCTGTCCCCGGAGCTCAGCGCGCAGGCGCGGGAGAGACTCTGAGCGGTCCACAGACGGAGCCGGAGGTCTGAAGACGGTCGGCGAGCGCCCGGTCCGGAGATTCATAAACCGGAGGGAGGCCATTTAAAGACGGAGTGCGGCCGCAGGGAACGAATAGGATCCTCTGGTCCCGTGTGTCTTCAGCCGGGCGGCAGATGCGACACTTCTCCCCGAGGACAGGCCCGGGTTACCTGGGGAACCGGCCGCCATCTTGGTACAGGAGGAGGGAGCGTCACGGCGCCTGCGCGGCCATCTTGGTACAGGAAGACCGACTCCAGGACCAGGTAAATGTGAGAGACTGAGGGTCAATAGTGGGGAGTCTGGTAAATGTCCCCTCTTCACCCGTGAGAGGGACACTGAGGGTCAATAGTGGGGAGTCTGGTAAATGTCCCCTCTTCACCTGTGAGAGGGACACTGAGGGTCAATAGTGGGGAGTCTGGTAAATGTCCCCTCTTCACCCGTGAGAGGGACACTGAGGGTCAATAGTGGGGAGTCTGGTAAATGTCCCCTCTTCACCCGTGAGAGGGACACTGAGGGTCAATAGTGGGGAGTCTGGTAAATGTCCCCTCTTCACCTGTGAGAGGGACACTGAGGGTCAATAGTGGGGATTCTGGTAAATGTCCCCTCTTCACCCGTGAGAGGGACACTGAGGGTCAATAGTGGGGAGTCTGGTAAATGTCCCCTCTTCACCCGTGAGAGGGACACTGAGGGTCAATAGTGGGGAGTCTGGTAAATGTCCCCTCTTCACCCGTGAGAGGGACACTGAGGGTCAATAGTGGGGAGTCTGGTAAATGTCCCCCCTTCACCCGTGAGAGGGACACTGAGGGTCAATAGTGGGGAGTCTGGTAAATGTCCCCTCTTCACCCGTGAGAGGGACACTGAGGGTCTATAGTGGGGAGTCTGGTAAATGTCCCCTCTTCACCCGTGAGAGGGACACTGAGGGTCAATAGTGGGGAGTCTGGTAAATGTCCCCTCTTCACCCGTGAGAGGGACACTGAGGGTCTATAGTGGGGAGTCTGGTAAATGTCCCCTCTTCACCCGTGAGAGGGACACTGAGGGTCAATAGTGGGGAGTCTGGTAAATGTCCCCCCTTCACCCGTGAGAGGGACACTGAGGGTCAATAGTGGGGAGTCTGGTAAATGTCCCCTCTTCACCTGTGAGAGGGACACTGAGGGTCAATAGTGGGGAGTCTGGTAAATGTCCCCCCTTCACCCGTGAGAGGGACACTGAGGGTCAATAGTGGGGAGTCTGGTAAATGTCCCCTCTTCACCCGTGAGAGGGACACTGAGGGTCTATAGTGGGGAGTCTGGTAAATGTCCCCTCTTCACCCGTGAGAGGGACACTGAGGGTCAATAGTGGGGAGTCTGGTAAATGTCCCCCCTTCACCCGTGAGAGGGACACTGAGGGTCAATAGTGGGGAGTCTGGTAAATGTCCCCTCTTCACCTGTGAGAGGGACACTGAGGGTCAATAGTGGGGAGTCTGGTAAATGTCCCCCCTTCACCCGTGAGAGGGACACTGAGGGTCAATAGTGGGGAGTCTGGTAAATGTCCCCCCTTCACCCGTGAGAGGGACACTGAGGGTCAATAGTGGGGAGTCTGGTAAATGTCCCCTCTTCACCTGTGAGAGGGACACTGAGGGTCAATAGTGGGGAGTCTGGTAAATGTCCCCCCTTCACCCGTGAGAGGGACACTGAGGGTCAATAGTGGGGAGTCTGGTAAATGTCCCCCCTTCACCCGTGAGAGGGACACTGAGGGTCAATAGTGGGGAGTCTGGTAAATGTCCCCTCTTCACCCGTGAGAGGGACACTGAGGGTCAATAGTGGGGAGTCTGGTAAATGTCCCCTCTTCACCTGTGAGAGGGACACTGAGGGTCAACAGTGGGGAGTGTGGTAAATGTCCCCTCTTCACCCGTGAGAGGGACACTGAGGGTCAATAGTGGGGAGTCTGGTAAATGTCCCCCCTTCACCCGTGAGAGGGACACTGAGGGTCAATAGTGGGGAGTCTGGTAAATGTCCCCTCTTCACCCGTGAGAGGGACACTGAGGGTCAATAGTGGGGAGTCTGGTAAATGTCCCCTCTTCACCTGTGAGAGGGACACTGAGGGTCTATAGTGGGGAGTCTGGTAAATGTCCCCTCTTCACCCGTGAGAGGGACACTGAGGGTCAATAGTGGGGAGTCTGGTAAATGTCCCCTCTTCACCCGTGAGAGGGACACTGAAGGTCAATAGTGGGGAGTCTGGTAAATGTCCCCTCTTCACCTGTGAGAGGGACACTGAGGGTCTATAGTGGGGAGTCTGGTAAATGTCCCCTCTTCACCCGTGAGAGGGACACTGAGGGTCAATAGTGGGGAGTCTGGTAAATGTCCCCTCTTCACCTGTCCCAGGGGTCAGTGTGAGGAGAGTGATGTTGAGTTGGGGAGAATCACGAAATTTATGAGACGAAGAAGGCCAATCGGCCCATCTTGTCCGTGCCAGTTGAAAAAGAGCTATCCAGCCTAATCCCAGTTTCCAGCTCTTGGTCCGTAGCCCTGTAGGTTACAGCACTTCAAGTGCATATCCTGGTTCCCTTTAAATGTGATGAAGGTTGGTGCCTCTCCCACCCTTTCAGACAGTGAGTTCCAGACCCCCACCACCCTCTGGGTGAAAAATAATTTTCAAGTCCCCTCCAATCCTTCTGCCAATACTTTAAATCAATGCCCCCTGGTCACTGACCCCTCTGTGAAGGAAAATAGGTCCTTCCTATTCACTCCATCTCGCCCCTCATAATTTTATACACCTCAATTAAATCTCCCCTCAGCCTCTTCTGTTCCAAAGAAAACAACCCCAGCCTATCCAATCTTTCCTCACAGCTAAAATTCTCCAGCCCTGGCAATATCTTTGTAAATCTCCACTGTACCCTCCCGAGTGCAATCACATCTTTCCTGTAATGTGGTGACCAGAACTGTATGCAATACTCTAGTTGCAGCTTAACTATTGTTTTTTCAGTTCGAGCATAACCTTTCTGCTCTTATATTCTATGCCTCGGCTAATAAAGGAAAGTATCATGGATGCCTTTTTAACCAACTTATCTACCTGTCCTGCTACCTTCGCGGATTTGTGGACATGCACTCCAAGGTTCCTTTGTTCCTCTACACCTCTCAGTATCCTCCCATTTACTGTATACTTTTTATTTTTTATTCGTTCATGGGATGTGGGCGTCGCTGGCAAGGCCAGCATTTATTGCCCATCCCTAATTGCCCTTGAGAAGGTGGTGGTGAGCCGCCGCCTTGAACCGCTGCAGTCTGTGTGGTGAAGATTCTCCCACGGTGCTATTAGGGAGAGAGTTCAGGGATTTTGACCCAGCGACGATGAAGGAACGGCGATATATTTCCAAGTCGGGATGGTGTGTGACTTGGAGAGGAAGATGCAGGTGGTGTTGTTCCCATGTGCCTGCTGCCCTTGTCCTTCTAGGTGGTAGAGGTCGCGGGTTTGGGAGGTGCTGTCGAAGAAGCCTTGGTGAGTTGCTACAGTGCATCCTGTGAATGGTGCACACTGCAGCCACAGTGCACCGGTGATGAAGGGAGTGACTGTTTAGGGTGGTGGATGGGGTGCAATCAAATGGGCTGCTTTGTCCTGGATGGTGTCGAGCTTCTTGAGTGTTGTTGGAGCTGCACTCATCCAGGCAAGTGGAGAGTATTCCATCACACTCCTGACTTGTGTCTGGTAGATGGTGGAAAGGCTTTGGGGAGTCAGGAGGTGAGTCACTCGCCGCAGAATACCCAGCCTCTGACCTGCTTTTGTTGCCACTGTATTTATAGGGCTGGTCCAGTTCAGTTTCCGGTCAATGGTGACCCCCAGGATGTTGATTGTGGGGGATTCAGCGATGGTAATGCCGTTGAATGTCAAGGGGAGATGGTCATTGCCTGGCACAAATGTTACTTGCCACTTATCAGCTCAAGCCTGGATGTCGTCCAGGTCTTGCTGCATGTGGGCACGGATTTCTTCCTTATCTGAGGGGTTGTGAATAGAACCGAACACTGCAATCATCAGTGAACGTCCCCATTTCTGACCTTATGATGGAGGGAAGGTCATTGATGAAGTAGCTGAAGATGGTTGGGCCGAGGACACTGCCCTGAGGAACTCTTGAAGCAATGTCCTGGGGTTGAGATGATTGGCCTCCAACAACCACTACCATCTTCCTTTGTGCGAGGTATAACTCCAGCCACTGGAGAGTGTTCCCCTGATTCCCATTGACTTAAATTTTACTCGGGTTCCTTGGTGCCACACTCTGTCAAATGCTGCCTTGATGTCAAAGGCAGTTACTCTCACCTCACCTGTGAAATTCAGCTCTTTTGTCCATGTTTGGACCAAGGCTGTAATGAGGTCTGGAGCAGAGTGGTCCTGGCGGAACCCAAACTGAGAATTGGTGAGTAAGTGTCGCTTGATAGCACTGTCGACGACACCTTCCATCACTTCGCTGATGATTGAGAGTTGACTGATGGGGCGGTAATTGGCCGGATTGGATTTGTCCTGCTTTTTGTGGACAGGACATACCTGGGCAATTTTCCACATTATCGGGTAGATGCCAGTGTTGTAGCTGTACTGGAACAGTTTGGCTGGAGGCGCAGCTAGTTCTGGAGCACAAGTCTTCAGCACTACAGCCGGGATGTTGTCAGGGCCCATAGCATTTGTGCACTCAGCCGTTTCTTGATTTCACGTGGAGTGAATCGAATTGGCTGAAGTCTGGCTTCTGTGATGGTGCGGATAGCGGTTGGAGGCCAAGATGGATCATCCACTCGGCACTTCTGTTTGAAGATGGTTGCAAATGCACACGCTTCAGCCTTGTCTTTTGCACACGCTTCAGCCTTGTCTTTTGCACTCACATGCTGGACTCTGCTATCGTTGAAGATGATGTGGAGATGCCGGTGATGGACTGGGGTAGACAAATGTAAGGAATCTTACAACACCAGGTTATAGTCCAACAGTTTTATTTGAAAATCACAAGCTTTTGGAGGCTTTCTCCTTCGTTAGGTGAGTCACCTGACGAAGGAGAAAGCCTACGAAAGCTTGTGATTTTCAAATAAAACTGTTGGACTATAACCTGATGTCCTATCATTGAAGATGGGGATGTTTACAAAGCCTCCTCCTCCTGTTAGTTGTTCAATTGTCCAGCACCATTCACGAATGGATGTGACAGGACTGCACAGCTTTGATCTGATCCATTGTTTGTGGAATCATTTAGCTCTGTCTGTAGCATGTTGTTTCCACTGATTAGCATGCATGTCATCCTGTGTTGTAGCTTCACCAGGTTGGCACCTCACTTTTAGGTACACCTGGTGCTGCTCCTGGCATGCTCTTCTACACTCCTCATTGAACCAGGGTTGATCCCCTGGCTTGTTGGTAATGGTAGAGTGACAGAAGACAGAGCTGGCTAAAGTGAACTGGGAACTGAGGTTAAGGGATGTGTCAGGAGAGATCCAGTGGCAGACATTTCATGGGATATTTCATAACACTCAGCAAAGATACATTCCAGTGAGAAAGAAAGACTCGAGGGGAAGGACGTACCATCCGTGGCCAACGAAGGAAGTTAAAGATAGTATCAAATTGAAAGAATAAACATACAATTCCGCAAAGATTAGTAACAGGTCAGAAGATTGGTCAAAATATAAAAAACAGCAAAGAATGACTAAAAGAATAATGAGGGAGAGATTTGAGTTCCAGATAAAGCGAGCTAGAAATATAACAGATAGTAAGAGTTTCTCCAGGTATTTAAAAAGAAGAGTAAGTAAAGTGAGAGTTGGTTCTCCAGAGAGTGATTCTGGGGAATTAATAATGGAGAATAAGGAAATGGTGGATGTATTGAACAGATATTTTGCATTCGTCTTCACTGTAGAGGATACAAATAATATGCCAGAAATAATTGTGGATCAAGAGGTGAAAGGGAGGGAGGAACTTAAAACATTTACAATCACCAGGGAAAGGGTTTTGAAAAAAATATTAAATCTAAAAGCTGACAAGTTCCCAGGCCCTGACGGACTTCATCCGAGGGTATTAAAAGAAGTGGCTGCAGAGATAGTCGATGCATTGGTATTAATTTTCCAAAATTCCCTACGTTCTGGAAGGGTCCCATCAGATTGGAAAATAGCGAATATAACTCCTCTATTCAAGAAAGGAAGGAGACAGAAAGCCGGAAACTACAGGCCAGTTAGCTGAACATCTGTCATGGGGAAAATGCGAGAATCTATTATTAAGGAGGTTCTAGCAGGGCACTTGGAAAATCTCAATGCAATCAGGCAGAGTCAACACGGCTTTGTGAAAGGGAAATCGTGCTTGACTAATTTATTCGAGTTCTTTGAGGAAGTAACAAGTAACGTGGATAAAGGGGACCCTGTGGATGTGGTGTACTTGGAGATCCAGAAGGCTTTTGACAAGGTGCCACATCAAAGGTGACTACACAAAATAAGAACTCATGGTGTAGGGGGTAACGTATTTGCATGGATAAAGGATTGGTTAGCTAACAGGAAACAGAGAGTTGGCATAAATGGGTCATTTTCAGGTTGGCAAGATGTAACAAGTGGAGTGCCACAGGGATCCGTGCTTGGGCCTCAACTATTTACAATCTATATCAATGACTTGGATGAAGGGACCGAATGTATGGTTGCTAAATTTCCTAATGAGACAAAGGTAGTTCGGAAAGTAAGTTGTGAAGAGGACATAAGGAGTTTATAAAGGGATATCGATAGGTTAAGTGAGTGAGCAAAAATTTGGCAGATGGAGTATAATGTGGGAAAATATGAACTTGTCCACTTTGGCAAGAGGAATAGAAAAGCAGTATTTTATTTAAATGGAGAGAGATTGAAGAACTCTGAAGTCCAGAGCGATCTGGGTATCGTAGTACATGAATCACAGAAAGTTAGTCTGCAGGTACAGCAAGTGATTAGGAAGGCAAATGGAATGTTCTCATTTACTACAAGGGGAATGGAATATAAAAGTGGAAATGTTTTACTACAGTTGTTCAGGGCATTGGTGAGACCACATCTAGAATAATGTGCACAGTTTTGGTCTCCTTATTTAAGAAAGGACATAATTGCTTTGGAGGCGGTTCAGAGAAGGTTCACTCGACTGATTCCTGGGATGAGGGGGTTATCTTATGAGGAAAGGTTGGACAAGTTGGGCCTGTATACATTGGAGTTTAGAAGGATGAGAGGTGATCTTATTGAAACACATAAGATCCTGAGGGGACGAGAAGGGATAGATGCTGAGAGGATGTTTCCCCTTGTGGGAGAGACTAGAACTCGGGGCCACAGTTTAAAAATAAGGGGTCTCCCATTTAAGACGGAGATGAGGAGAATTTTTTTCCCTGAAGGTTGTGAGTCTGTGGAACTCCCTTCCCCAGAGAGCGGGGGAGGCAGGGTCATTGAATATTTTTAAGGCCGAGTTAGATAGATTCCTGATTATCAAGGGAGTCAAATGTTATAGTAGGTAGACGGGAAAGTAGGGTTGATGTCACCATCAGATCAGCCATGATCTTATCAAATGACAGAGCAGGCTCGAGGGGCCGAATGGCCTACTCCTGCTCTTAATTCGTATGTTCATACGAGTGAGGAATATGCCGCGCCATGAGGTTACAGATTGTGTTGGATTACAATTCTGCTGCTGCTGATGGCCCACAGCGCCTCACGGATGCCCAGTTTTGAGCTGCTCGATCTGTTCTGAATCTATCCCATTTCGCACGATGGCAGTGCCACACAACACGTTGAATGGTGTCCTCAGTGTGAAGACGGGACTTGGCTCCACAAGGACTGTGCGGTGGTCACTCCTACCAATACCGTCATGGACAGATACTCGCCTTGTTTGCCCTCCCCAATTGCATTACCTCACACTTCTCTGGATTGAATTCCATTTGCCACTTTTCTGCCCACCTGACCAGTCCATTGATATCTTCCTGCAGTCTACAGCTTTCCTCCTCACTACCAACCACACGGCCAATTTATGTATCATCTGCAAACTTCTTGATCAAGTCCTCCACATTCAAGTGTAAATCATTAATATATACCACAAAAAGCAAGGGACCTCGTACTGAGCCTTGAGGAACCCCACTGGAAACAGCCTTCCAGTTGCAAAAACATCCGTCAACCATCACCCTTTGCTTCCTGCCACTGAGCCAATTTTGGATCTGACTCGCCACTTGCCCTTTGATCCCAAGGGATTTTACTTTTTTGACCAGTCTGCCATGTGGGACCTTGTCAAAAGACTTGCTAAAATCCATGTATACTGCATCAAACGCGTTGCCCTCATCGACAATCCTTGTTACCTCCTCTTAAGAGTCAATCAAGTTAGTCAGACACGACATTCCCTGAACAAATCCATGCTGACTGTCCTTGATTAATCCGTGCCTTTCTAAATGACGATTAATTCTGTCCCTCAGAATTGTTTCCAATCATTTGCCCACCACAGAGGTTCGGCTGACTGGCCTGTAATTACTCAGTCTATCCCTTTCTCCCTTTTTAAACAATGGTACACTGTATTTAAAAGAAAGCTGATTTATTTGAGACTGATACAGAATATTAAATTCCAGCCCAGTTATAGGGGTTATTATCAGAAACAAACCCTGTGGAAATGCATAAAGAGATACCTGACCATATTAACTCTCTCTAATACACCGAACCCACAAATGTAGAAATGCATGATGGATATTTGACCATATTAACTGACCAGCTAATTCAATGTAAAGCTCACAGAATAGTTTCTCATGAAAAACACACAGAAGCACAATTGTGTTATTACTTTGAGCTCTCTCTCATGCTGATAACTGTCTGACTAACAGAAATGAATGACCATATAGCCTTGAGACTAGGTACAGACTTGCTGATAATAAGGACAGTTTCTGAGGGAAAAGCACTTTCCCAGGCCTGTGTCCAAAATCACCAGACGGCCATGGGAACCAGAGGGTGGGTTCCCTATTTTGATTGACGAACTACCTGAACCAATAAAGAATGTACGTGTACGCCCATATTCCATGACAGGTGGGCGTTGTTAATGAACTGTATAAACGTGAGCTGTTTCTTGAACTCAGCGAAGACGTATCATCAACCAGTGTTTGAGGGACACTTCCTCTTGTACAAGTTTCTTCATAAACTCTTGCTTGTCTGAATGAAGTGATTGGGAGTTAATGCATTGTATATAATAGGTAACATTAAGTTTAAGTTTTCGACAACCCCAACTATCAGAATGAACATAGTTCAGTCCTGGATGTGATTAACAACAGAATCCAACTCCTGTGGTAACATGTGAACTCGCTGGTGTGACTGCAGGTTGGTTGACTGAGTGAATCCCTTCCCACAAATGGAGCAGGTGAACGGCCTCTCCCCAGTGTGAACTCGCTGGTGAATCAGCAGGTTGGTTGGCTGAGTGAATCTCTTCCCACAAACGGAGCAGGTGAACGGCCTCTCCCCAGTATGAACTCGCTGGTGAATCAGCAGGTTGGTTGGCTGAGTGAATCTCTTCCCACAAATGGAGCAGGTGAACGGCCTCTCCCCAGTGTGAACTCGCTGGTGAATCAGCAGGTTGGTTGACTGAGTGAATCCCTTCCCACAAATGGAGCAGGTGAACGGCCTCTCCCCAGTGTGAACTCGCTGGTGAATCAGCAGGTTGGTTGGCTGAGTGAATCTCTTCCCACAAACGGAGCAGGTGAACGGCCTCTCCCCAGTGTGAACTCGCTGGTGAATCAGCAGGTTGGTTGGCTGAGTGAATCTCTTCCCACAAACGGAGCAGGTGAACGGCCTCTCCCCGGTGTGAACTCGCTGGTGAATCAGCAGGTTGGTTGACTGAGTGAATCCCTTCCCACACACGGAGCAGGTAAACGGCCTCTCCCCAGTGTGAGTACATTGGTGTCTCAGTAGAGCATTCCTGCTTTTAAACCTCTTCTCACAGTCAGAACATTTAAAAGGTCTCTTATCAGTGTGAACAAGTTGGTGTTCAATGAGACTGGATGAACAAGTGAATCCCTTCCCACACACGGAGCAGGTGAACGTTCTCTCCCCAGTGTGAACTCGCTGGTGTTTCATCCGGTCGCCTGAATGAGTGAATCCCTTTCCACACTCTGCGCAGATGAACGGCCTCTCCCCGGTGTGAACTCGCTGGTGTCTCAGCAGGGCGGATGACCGAGTGAATCCCTTCCCACATGCGGAGCAGGTGAACGGCCTCTCCCCAGTGCGAGTACATTGGTGTCTCAGTAGAGCATTCCTGCTTTTAAACCTCTTCTCACAGTCAGAACATTTGAAAGGTCTCTTATCAGTGTGAACAAGTTGGTGTTCAATGAGACTGGATGAACAAGTGAATCCCTTCCCACACACGGAGCAGGTGAACGGTCTCTCCCCAGTGTGAACTCGCTGGTGTTTCAGCCGGTCGGCTGAATGAGCGAATCCCTTCCCACACACGGAGCAGGTGAACGGCCTCTCCCCGGTGTGAACTCGCTGGTGTCTGAGCAGGGCGGATGACTGAGCGAATCCCTTCCCACACACGGAGCAGGGAAACGGCCTCTCCCCAGTGTGAACTCGCTGGTGAATCAGCAGGGCGGCTGACTGAGCGAAACCCTTCCCACACTCTGCGCAGGTGAACGGCCTCTCCCCGGTGTGAACTCGCTGGTGTCTCAGCAGGGTGGATGACTGAGTGAATCCCTTCCCACACACGGAGCAGGTAATCGGCCTCTCCCCAGTGTGAGTACGTTCGTGTCTCAGTAGAGCATTCCTGCTTTTAAACCTCTTCTCACAGTCAGAACATTTAAAAGGTCGCTTATCACTGTGAACAAGTTGGTGTGAAATGAGGCTGGATGAACAAGTGAATCCTTTCCCACACACGGAGCAGGTGAACGGCCTCGCCCCAGTGTGAAGTCGCTGGTGTCTCAGCAGGGTGGATGACTGAGTGAATCCCTTCCCATATGCGGAGCAGGTAACCGGCCTCTCCCCAGTGTGACTGCGTCGATGAGTTTCCAGCTGTGATGGGGAATTGAATCCCTTCCCACAGTCCCCACATTTCCACGGTTTCTCCGTGGTCCGGGTGTCCTTGTGTCTCTCCAGGTTGGACGATCAGTTGAAGCCTCGTCCACACAGAACACGTGGACGGTTTCTCCCCGCTGTGAATGGTGCGATGTTTTTTCAGACTGTGAGACTGGTTAAAGCTCTTTCCACACAGTGCACTGGAACACTCTCACTCGGGTGTGTGTGTCTCGGTGATTTTCCAGTCACACTGATGTTTGAAATCTTTTCCCACAGACAGAACAGACAAACATTTCTCCTTCCACATTCAAAGGCCGATGATATTCAGGTCCTGATGAATCGAGTGACTCGGTCAGATTGACATGAGGTTTGGTTTGAGTTTCCCGTCTGTGAATCCTCCCCTTCCAATCCCCTGTGAAAGGAGTTTACAAAAGTCCACACTGTAAATACAGGTGAGAAATTCAGAACAGAAAATTCTCGTTTCTACAGAATATTCTTCCCGCTCATTCCCGCAGACTGCAAATCCCAATCCCACACAGTCTCCCTCCTCCCTGTGCTGAAATCCAAACCCATCGCACCATCCCCAACATATTTCCTTCTATCTGAGTTATCTCTCCCTCCCGCTGAAGGTGCTGACTCTGGCTGGGTTCAGATCTACACCCACTGGTTCCTCTCTCTCTCCTCCCCTGAAGGTGCTGACTCTGACTGGGTTCAGTTCCACACTCACTGGTTCCCCTCTCTCTCCTCCCCTGAAGGTGCTGACTCTGACTGGGTTCAGTTCCACACTCACTGGTTCCCCTCTCTCTCCTCCCCTGAAGGTGCTGACTCTGACTGGGTTCAGTTCTGCACTCACTGGTTCCTCTCTCTCTCTCTCTCTCTCTCTCTCTCCTCACCTTTCGGTGCTGACTCTGACTGGGTTCAGTTCTACACTCACTGGTTCCCCTCTCTCTCTCCTCCCCTGAAGGTGCTGACTCTGACTGGGTTCAGTTCCACACTCACTGGTTCCCCTCTCTCCTCCCCTGAATGTGCTGACTCTGACTGGGTTCAGTTCGACACTCACTGGTTCCCCTCTCTCTCCTCCCCTGAAGGTGCTGACTCTGACTGGGTTCAGTTCGACACTCACTGGTTCCCCTCTCTCTCCTCCCTGAAGGTGCTGACTCTGACTGGGTTCAGTTCTGCACTCACTGGTTCCCCTCTCTCTCCTCCCCTGAAGGTGCTGACTCTGACTGGGTTCAGTTCGACACTCACTGGTTCCCCTCTCTCTCCTCCCTGAAGGTGCTGACTCTGACTGGGTTCAGTTCTGCACTCACTGGTTCCTCTCTCTCTCTCTCTCTCTCTCTCCTCACCTTTCGGTGCTGACTCTGACTGGGTTCAGTTCTACACTCACTGGTTCCCCTCTCTCTCTCCTCCCCTGAAGGTGCTGACTCTGACTGGGTTCAGTTCCACACTCACTGGTTCCCCTCTCTCCTCCCCTGAATGTGCTGACTCTGACTGGGTTCAGTTCGACACTCACTGGTTCCCCTCTCTCTCCTCCCCTGAAGGTGCTGACTCTGACTGGGTTCAGTTCGACACTCACTGGTTCCCCTCTCTCTCCTCCCTGAAGGTGCTGACTCTGACTGGGTTCAGTTCTGCACTCACTGGTTCCCCTCTCTCTCCTCCCCTGAAGTTACTGACTCTGTCTGTGTGTACGTGCTCTCTCCCCCTCTTCCCAACACTCTGTCCCTCCCTACATACTGTCCATCTGCAACATCTCCCAATTTTGGTGATGGGCTCTCCTTGACCCATCTCCAATTCTCCCTCTTATACAAACGCTCACGAACACATCCCAATTTTTCTTTGAATGAGACACTCTGACCCGTAACCATTTCGACTTCCTTGACAGACGTTCCCTGATCCATCATCATTCAGGTCTGGTTTTGAGCAGGTGCTGGGGGGGGGGGGGGGGGGGGAGGAGGAAAGAGATAATGTTCACTGTTTTATATTGGGGTCTGGGGGGGATAATGTTCACTGTTTTATATTGGGGTCTGGGGGGATAATGTTCACTGTTTTATATTGGGGTCTGGGGGGATAATGTTCACTGTTTTATATTGGGGTCTGGGGGGGATAATGTTCACTGTTTAATATTGGGGTCTGGGGGGATAATGTCCACTGTTTTATATTGGGGTCTGGGGGGGATAATGTTCACTGTTTAATATTGGGGTCTGGGGGGATAATGTCCACTGTTTTATATTGGGGTCAGGGGGGATAATGTTCACTGTTTTATATTGGGGTCTGGGGGGGATAATGTTCACTCTTTTATATTGGGGTCTGGGGGGGATAATGTTCACTGTTTTATATTGGGGTCTGGGGGGATAATGTTCAGTGTTTTATATTGGGGTCTGGGGGATAATGTTCACTCTTTTATATTGGGGTCTGGGGGGGATAATGTTCACTCTTTTATATTGGGGTCTGGGGGGATAATGTTCACTCTTTTATATTGGGGTCTGGGGGGATAATGTTCACTGTTTTATATTGGGGTCTGGGGGGGATAATGTTCACTGTTTTATATTGGGGTCTGGGGGGGATAATGTTCACTCTTTTATATTGGGGTCTGGGGGGGATAATGTTCACTCTTTTATATTGGGGTCTGGGGGGATAATGTTCACTGTTTTATATTGGGGTCTGGGGGGATAATGTTCACTGTTTTATATTGGGGTCTGGGGGGATAATGTTCACTGTTTTATATTGGGGTCTGGGGGGGATAATGTTTACTGTTTTACATTGGGGTCTGGGGGGGATAATGTTCAGTGTTTTATATTGGGGTCTGGGGGGGAAATGTTCACTGTTTTATATTGGGGTCAGGGGGGGATAATGTTCACTGTTTTATATTGGGGTCTGGGGGGGATAATGTTCACTGTTTTATATTGGGGTCTGGGGGCGATAATGTTCACTGTTTTATATTGGGGACTGGGGGGGATAATGTTCACTGTTTTATATTGGGGTCTGGGGGGATAATGTTCACTCTTTTATATTGGGGTCTGAGGGGGATAATGTTCACTGTTTTATATTGGGGTCTGGGGGGAAAATGTTCACTGTTTTATATTGGGGTCTGGGGGGAAAATGTTCACTGTTTTACATTGGGGTCTGGGGGAAAATGTTCACTGTTTTATATTGGGGTCTGGGGGGGATAATGTTCACTGTTTTATATTGGGGTCTGGGGGGATAATGTTCACTGTTTTATATTGGGGTCTGGGGGGGATAATATTCACTGTTTTATATTGGGGTCTGGGGGGGATAATATTCACTGTTTTATATTGGGGTCTGGGGGATAATGTTCACTGTTTTATATTGGGGTCTGGGGGGGATAATATTCACTGTTTTATATTGGGGTCTGGGGGATTATGTTCACTGTTTTTATATTGGGGTCTGGGGGGATAATGTTCACTGTTTTATATTGGGGTCTGGGGGATAATGTTCACTGTTTTGTATTGGGGTCTGGGGGGATAATGTTCATTGTTTTATATTGGGGTCTGGGGGGGATAATGTTCACTGTTTTATATTGGGGTCTGGGGGGGATAATATTCACTGTTTTATATTGGGGTCTGGGGGGGGATAATGTTCACTGTTTTATATTGGGGTCTGGGGGATAATGTTCACTCTTTTATATTGGGGTCTGGGGGGATAATGTTCACTGTTTTATATTGGGGTCTGGGGGGATAATGTTCACTGTTTTATATTGGGGTCTGGGGGGGATAATGTTCACTGTTTTATATTGGGGTCTGGGGGATAATGTTCACTGTTTTATATTGGGGTCTGGGGGATAATGTTCACTGTTTTATATTGGAGTCTGGGGGGGATAATGTTCACTGTTTGATATTGGGGTCTGGGGGGATAATGTTCACTGTTTTATATTGGGGTCTGGGGGGGATAATGTTCACTGTTTTATATTGGGGTCTGGGGGGGATAATGTTCACTGTTTTATATTGGGGTCTGGGGGGATAATGATCGCTGTTTTATATTGGGGTCTGGGGGGATAATGTTCACTGTTTTATATTGAGGTCTGGGGGGGATAATGTTCACTGTTTTATATTGGGGTCTGGGGGGATAATGTTCACTGTTTTATATTGGGGTCTGGGAGATAATGTTCACTGTTTTATATTGGGGTCTGGGGGGGATAATATTCACGGTTTTAAATTGGGGTCTGGGGGGGATAATGTTCACGGTTTTATATTGGGGTCTGGGGGATAATGTTCACTGTTTTATATTGGGGTCTGGGGGGAATAATGTTCAGTGTTTTATCGTGGGGTCTGGGGGGATAATGTTCGCTGTTTTATATTGGGGTCTGGGGGGGATAATGTTCACTGTTTTGTATTGGGGTCTGGGGATAATGTTCACTGTTTTATGTTGGGGTCTGGGGGGGACAATGTTCACTGTTTTATATTGGGGTCTGGGGGGGATAATGTTGACTGTTTTCTGTTGGGGTCTGGGGGGATAATGTTCACTGTTTTATATTGGGGTCTGGGGGGGATAATGTTCACTGTTTTATATTGGGGTCTCGCGGGGATAATGTTCACTGTTTTATATTGGGGTCTGGGGGGGATAATGTTCACTGTTTTATATTGGGGTCTGGGGGGGAGAATGTTCAGTGTTTTATCTTGGGGTCTGGGGGGATAATGTTCGCTGTTTTATATTGGGGTCTGGGGGGGATAATGTTCACTGTTTTGTATTGGGGTCTGGGGATAATGTTCACTGTTTTATATTGGGGTCTGGGGGGGACAATGTTCACTGTTTCATATTGGGGTCTGGGGGGGATAATGTTCACTGTTTTATATTGGGGTCTGGGGGGATTATGTTCACTGTTTTATATTGGGGTCTGGGGGGATAATGTTCACTGTTTTATATTGGGGTCTGGGGGGATAATGTCCACTGTTTTATATTGGGGTCTGGGGGGATAATGTTCACTGTTTTATATTGGGGTCTGGGGGGGATAATGTTCACTGTTTTATATTTGGGTCTGGGGGGATAATGTTCACTGTTTTATATTGGGGTCTGGGGGGATCATGTTCACTGTTTTATATTGGGGTCTGGGGGATAATGTTCACTGTTTTATATTGGGGTCTGGGGGGAAACTGTTGACTGTTTTATATTGGGGTCTGGGGCGGCACTCGGTGTTTTCGCAATCTGCGTCTCCTGTGCCTGCTCAGCTCACACTGTCCGACAATGAGCCTCTCCCACCCCTCAGCTCACACTGTCCAACAGTGGGCCTCCCCCACCTCTCTCTGTGTGGCTTTAAACAGATGGAACCCTGTGGGGTGGAGCAAACATTTCAACATTTGTTAGTAAAATGGATGAATTCAGGACAGACAGCAGGGATTATTTGAGGAAATAACACAGTGTGGCGAGAAAGGGAATGCAGTGGGTGTTGTGTGGATGGATTGTCTAAAGGTGTTTGAGAAGGTGCCGCACACTTGTTGATAAAATTAAGGCTGACGGAATTGAAGGGAGTGGGGCAGCGTGGACAGGAAGTTGGGGAAAGGGCAGAAAACAGAGAGTCGTGGATAATGGATATTGTTCAGACTGGAGGGATGTAAACAGTGGTGTCCCCCAGGGTCAGTGTTGGGACCATTGCTCTTCTCAATACAGGGAAATGATCTGGGCTCAGGAATTTCGGGCACAAGATGAAAATCTCCAGATAATTCAAATGCCACCAAGATAGGGAGTGTGGGGAACTGTGAAGAGGACTGGAAGTGACTTCAGTGTCACGGACACTGGATAATAAATTGGACAGATAGATGGCAGATGAAATTTAATGCAGAGAAATGTGAAGTGATACATTTTGGGAAGAAGAATAGGGAGAGGAAAAGTGAGAGGCTCCGTTGATGAAGCTGTTCAGAAACTATATCCCAGATTTTAATAGGGTTAATCATTGGTCATTGATTGCTGTGCACTGTCCCATCAAACACTCCCAGGGCAGGTACAGCACGGGTTAGATACAGAGTAAAGCTCCCTCGACACTGTCCCATCAAACACTCCCAGGGCAGGTACAGCACGGGTTAGATGCAGAGTAAAGCTCCCTCTACACTGTCCCATCAAACACTCCCAGGGCAGGTACAGCACGGGTTAGATACAGAGTAAAGCTCCCTCTACATTGTCCCATCAAACACTCCCAGGGCAGGTACAGCACGGGTTAGATACAGAGTAAAGCTCCCTCTACACTGTCCCATCAAACACTCCCGGGGCAGGTACAGCACGGGTTAGATACAGAGTAAAGCTCCCTCTACACTGTCCCATCAAACACTCCCAGGGCAGGTACAGCACGGGTTAGATACAGAGTAAAGCTCCCTCTACACTGTCCCATCAAACACTCCCGGGGCAGGTACAGCACGGGTTAGATACAGAGTAAAGCTCCCTCTACACTGTCCCATCAAACACTCCCGGGGCAGGTACAGGGTTAGATACAGAGTAAAGCTCCCTCTACACTGTCCCATCAAACACTCCCAGGGCAGGTACAGCACGGGTTAGATGCAGAGTAAAGCTCCCTCTACACTGTCCCATCAAACACTCCCAGGGCAGGTACAGCACGGGTGAGATACAAAGTAAAGCTCCTTCGACACTGTCCCATCAAACACTCCCAGGGCAGGGACAGGGTTAGATACAGAGTAAAGCTCCCTCTACACTGTCCCATCAAACACTCCCAGGGCAGGTACAGCACGGGTTAGATGCAGAGTAAAGCTCCCTCTACACTGTCCCATCAAACACTCCCAGGGCAGGTACAGCACGGGTTAGATACAGAGTAAAGCTCCTTCTACACTGTCCCATCAAACACTCCCAGGGCAGGGACAGGGTTAGATACAGAGTAAAGCTCCCTCTACACTGTCCCATCAAACACTCCCGGGGCAGGTACAGCACGGGTTAGATGCAGAGTAAAGCTCCCTCTACACTGTCCCATCAAACACTCCCAGGGCAGGTACAGCACGGGTTAGATACAAAGTAAAGCTCCCTCTACACTGTCCCATCAAACACTCCCGGGGCAGGTACAGGGTTAGATACAGAGTAAAGCTCCCTCTACACTGTCCCATCAAACACTCCCGGGGCAGGGACAGCACGGGTTAGATACAGAGTAAAGCTCCCTCGACACTGTCCCATCAAACACTCGCGGGGCAGGGACAGCACGGGTTAGATACAGAGTAAAGCTCCCTCTACACTGTCCCATCAAACACTCCCGGGGCAGGTACAGCACGGGTTAGATACAGAGTAAAGCTCCCTCTACACTGTCCCATCAAACACTCCCGGGGCAGGTACAGCACGGGTTAGATACAGAGTAAAGCTCCCTCTACACTGTCCCATCAAACACTCCCGGGGCAGGGACAGCACGGGTTAGATACAGAGTAAAGCTCCCTCTACACTGTCCCATCAAACACTCCCGGGGCAGGTACAGCACGGGTTAGATACAGAGTAAAGCTCCCTCTGCACTGTCCCATCAAACACTCCCGGGGCAGGGACAGCACGGGTTGAGATCCTGAACCCCGCCCACTCTGTTCCTGTACCAAGATGGGCGCGCATGCGCCGTGACGATCCCTCCTCCTGTACCAAGATGGCGGCCGGTAACCCGGGCCTGTCCCCGGGGAGAAGTCCCGCAGTTGCCGCCCGGCTGCTCACACTCGGGACCAGAGGATCCGACTCGGGTCCTGCGGCCTCGCTCCATGTTTATAAGCCGTGGGGCGCGGCCTCCGCCCGGTTTCTCAGTGTCCTGTCCCCGGCCCCCCGCCTACCTGCTCCCGACCCTCCGACTCCGTCTGGCGAACGCGCAGAGCCTCTCCCGCGCCTGCGCCCTGGGCTCAGAGCCGAGGCCCCGCCCTCACCCACTGGCCCCGCCCCCTCATGGAGCTGCTCCCTCGCGCGAGGCCCCGCTGGTTTTGGGCGGAATGAGACCGCGCGCTGTTCCTCCTCCCACTGCCTGTGGGAATGGGGCAGATATTTAAAGGGACAGGCACTCCCCTTTGTTTATAGTTAAAGGGACAGTCCCGTTTATCTTTGAATGTTCGGGGATTTTACTAACGGAGCTCCTATTAACAATCGGTCCGTTCTGTAATTAGTGCAGTGATTAGGAACATTTAATCATTATGAACATGAGGAGGCCATTAAGCCCCTCCAGCCTGTTCCGCCATTTAATTGTATCATATCTGATCTGTATCTTAACTCCATCCACCCGCCTTGGTACCATAACCTTTAATACCCTCGCCTATCAAAAATCTATCAATCTCAGATCTGAAATTTTCACTTGACCCCCAGCCTCGACTGCTCTCAGGGAGAGAGTTCCAGATTTCCACTGCCCTTTGTGCGAAGAAGTGATTCCTGACATCGCCCCTGAATGGCCTCGCTCTAATTTTAAGGTTATGCCCCCTTGTTCTGGACTCCCCCAACAGAGGAAGTAATTTCTCTCCATCTGCCCTATCAAATATTTTAATCATCTTGAACACCTCGATTAGATCACCCCTTAATCTTCCAAACTCCACTCAAAACAAGCCCAGTCTATGCAACCTGTCAGTATCACTCTGGTGAATCTGTGCTGCACCCCTTCCAAGGCCAGTATATCCTCCCTGAGGTGCAGTGCCCAGAACTGAAGGCAGTCTCCAGATGGGGTTTAACCAGAGCTCTGTACAACTGTAACATAACTTCCACCCCTTTATATTCCAGCCCCCTTGAGATGAAGGCCAACATTCCTTTAGCCTTTAAAATTATTTTTTGTAACTGTCCACTAGCTTTTAGTGATTTCTGTACTTGGACCCCGAAATCTCTCTGCTCCTCCACAGTTTCTCGCTGCTTGCCGTTTGGTAAATACTCTGATCTCTGTCTTAGGTTCAAAGTGGGTGAATTCACATTTCCCCACATTCAACTCCACCTGCCACCGTTTTGACCACTCACTGAATCTATTATTGCCCCCTTGCAACTTTCTGCTCCCATCTACACTATTTACTGTGCCTCTTTACTCAATCTCATCAGCAAACTTGGATACATGGCTCTCCATTACTTCATCATAGTCATTTTACTCACAAATGTTGAACTGTTTGCTCCACACCACAGGGTTTCATCTGTTTAAAGCCACAACTGAAAGGTCCAGTTTTCTTCTGGAGTTTTATCTTCAGATAAATCAAGTTTCAAAAATGAGGCAGAATTCCAGAGAAGGAGTGAGATCCGGGCTCAGACCCTCCGCCGCAAGTCCCGCCCCTCACACACTCCGATTGGTTGGAGGACCAACTGCCCGCTCGGTCCTCCAGTCCCTCTCCGCTCTTCCTATTGGTCGGCAGCGCATTTGCTCCGGGTTGACGCTGGGATTGAAGGTCCTGAGCTGCAATTGGAAAATAAACATCAATCCAGCCCGTCAGTTCCAATGTGTAATGAGACTAAATTACCAACAGTTTTGGGGAAAAATACATTTCCCAAAGTTTTCTCGAGGCGAGGCGGTGCGCGCCTGCGCTCTGAGTGTTTCTGACGGTTTAATGGCGGTCTCCATTACCCAGCGGGCCCCGGGCTCTCGGGTTTGGTTTATTTTATTTTATTATTTCCGCTCCGCCCTCCGCTGCTCCAAAAGCGCTTTTCCCCCGCCCCCAATCTCAGTCCCATCAGAGAAACTGAGGGTCGGATCGGAGCTCCAATGGCGGCGGTCCGTCCCCAGACTGCACCGCGCGCCGGAATGTCCCCTATCGATCTGAGAGGAGCGCAGTGCGCCGGCGCAGGAGAGGCTGATTGTTGGTCAGTGTGAGCTGAGCATGCGCGGCCCGAAGGGTCTGAGGCAGAGAGCGCGGTTCGAGCAGGTCAGAGGAGGTGTGGAGAGAGCGGGTTAATAAAGGGCGGGGATCACAGGGCCCAGAAACACCGAGTGTAGGGCCCAGGACCCGAGAGAAAACAGGCGGCATCATCCCCCCTCCACTACCCGCCGCTTCCCGGGATCGGGCCCGACCCAATCTCCGCTCGAACTGAACCCGCACAGTCAACAACAACTTGCATTTCTATCGCGCCTTTAACGGAGCAAAATGGGTCAAGAGGGTTCACAGGAGCGGGAAGAGAGGAATGAGGAGAGATTAGGACAGGGCACCGAAAGCTGGGTCAAAGAGGGGGGATTGAAGGAGGAGAGAGAGGGAGAGAGGTTCAGGGAGGGAATTCCAGAGCTTGGGGCTCAGACAGCTGAAGGCACGGCCCCCAATGGTGGGGCGAAGGGAATGGGGGAGGAGCAAGAGGCCGGAATTGGAGGAGAGCAGAGATCTGGGAGGGTCGGAGGGCTGGAGGAGGTTACAGAGATGGGGCGGGTCGGAGGGCTGGAGGAGGTTACAGAGATCGGGGAGGGTCGGAGGGCTGGAGGAGGTTACAGAGATCGGGGAGGGTCGGAGGGCTGGAGGAGGTTACAGAGATAGGGCAGGGTCGGAGGAGGTTACAGAGATAGGAGAGGGTCGGAGGGCTGGAGGAGGTTACAGAGATAGGGGAGGTTCGGAGGGCTGGAGGAGGTTACAGAGATATGGGAGGGTCGGAGGGCTGGAGGAGGTTACAGAGATAGGGGAGGGTCGGAGGGCTGGAGGAGGTTACAGAGATAGGGGAGGGTCGGAGGGCTGGAGGAGGTTACAGAGAATGGGAGGGACGAGGGCTGGAGGAGGTGACAGAGATAGCGGAGGGTCGAAGGGCTGGAGAAGGTTGCAGAGATAGGGGAGGGTCGGAGGAGGTTACAGAGATAGGGAAGGGTCGGAGGGCTGGAGGAGGATTCAGAGATAGGGGAGGGTTGGAGGGCTGGAGGAGGTTACAGAGATAGGGGAGGGTCGGAGGACTGGAGAAGGTTACAGAGACAGGGGAGGGTCGGAGGAGGTTACAGAGATAGGGGAGGGTCGGAGGGACATGGAGGAGGTTACAGAGATAGGGGAGGGTCGGAGGGACATGGAGGAGGTTACAGAGATAGGGCAGGGTCGGAGGAGGTTACAGAGATAGGGGAGGTTCGGAGGGCTGGAGGGGGTGACAGAGATCGGGGAGGGCCGGAGGGACATGGAGGAGGTCACAGAGATAGGGCAGGGTCAGAGGAGGTTACAGAGATAGGGGAGGGGCAGAGGGCTGGAGGGGGTGACAGAGATCGGGGAGGGCCGGAGGGACATGGAGGAGGTTACAGAGATAGGGGAGGGCCGGAGGAGGTTACAGAGATAGGGGAGGGCCGGAGGAGGTTACAGAGATAGGGGAGGGTCGGAGGAGGTTACAGAGATAGGGGAGGGTCGGAGGGACATGGAGGAGGTCACAGAGATAGGGGAGGGTCGGAGGGCTGGAGAAGGTTACAGAGACAGGGGAGGGTCGGAGGAGGTTACAGAGACAGGGGAGGGTCGGAGGAGGTTACAGAGACAGGGGAGGGTCGGAGGGCTGGAGGAGGTTACAGAGACGGGGGAGGGTCGGAGGGCTGGAGGAGGTTACAGAGACAGGGGAGGGTCGGAGGGCTGGAGGAGGTTACAGAGACAGGGGAGGGTCGGAGGAGGTTCCAGAGATAGGGGAGGGTCGGAGGGCTGGAGGATGTTACAGAGATAGCGGAGGGCTGGAGGAGGTGACAGAGATAGGGGAGGGTCGGAGGGCTGGAGGAGGTTATAGAGATCGGGGAGGGTCAGAGGGACATGGAGGAGGTTACAGAGATTGGGAGGGGCGAGAGTCAGCACCTTCAGGGAAGGAGAGAGGGGAACCAGTGAGTGTAGAACTGAACCCAGTCAGAGTCAGCACCTTCAGGGGAGGAGAGGGAGGGGAACCAGTGAGTGTGGAACTGAACCCAGTCAGAGTCAGCACCTTCAGGGGAGGAGAGAGAGGGGAACCAGTGAGTGTGGAACTGAACCCAGTCAGAGCGGAGGAAAAAATGTTGGAGATGGTGCGATGGGTTTGGATTTGAGCACAGGGAGGAGGGAGAGTGTGTGGGACGGGGATTTACAGTCTGGGGGAATGAGCGGGAAGAATATTCCATGGAAACGAGAATTGTCTGTTCTGAATTTCTATCCTGTATTTACAGTGATGACTTTTGTAAACTCTTTTTACAGGGGATTAGAAGGGGAGGATTCACAGACGGGAAACTCAAACCAAACATCACGTCAAGATCTGACCGAGTCACTCGATTCATCAGGACCTGAATATCATCGGCCTTTGAATGTGGAAGGATAAATGTTTGTCTGTTGTGTTTGTCGGAAAAAATTTCAAACATCAGTGTGACTGGAAAATCACCGAGACTCTCAGACCCGAGTGAGAGTGTTCCAGTGCACTGAGTGTGGAAAGAGCTTTAACCAGTTACACAGCCTGAAAAAAATCACACCATTCACAGCGGGGAGAAACCGTCCACGTGTTCTGTGTGGACGAGGCTTCAACTGATCGTCCAACCTGGAGAGACACAAGGACACCCGGACCATGGAGAAACCGTGGAAATGTGGGGACTGTGGGAAGGGATTCAATTACCCCTCCCAGCTGGAAACTCATCGACGCAGTCACACTGGGGAGAGGCCGTTCACCTGCTCCGTGTGTGGGAAGGGATTCAATTACCCGTCCCAGCTGGAAACTCATCACCACAGTCACACTGGGGAGAGGCCGTTCACCTGCTCTCTGTGTGGGAAGGGATTCACTCAGTCATCCGCCCTCCGAACACACCAGCTTATTCACACTGCGGAGAGACCTTTTAAATGCTCTGACTGTGGGAACAGGTTTAAAAGCTCGGAGGGACTGATTCGACACCAGCGAATTCACACTGATGAGAGACCGTTCAGTTGCTCTCACTGCGGGAAGAGGTTCAGGCAGTCATCCACTCTCATTGCCCACCAGCGTGCTCACACTGGGGAGAGACCGTTCACCTGCTCCATGTGTGGAAAGGGATTCATTCAATCACAGCACCTACTGACACACCAACTTGTTCACACTGATAAGAGACCTTTTAAATGTTCTGACTGTGGGAAGAGCTTTAAGAGCAAATGGGAACTGCTGACACATCATCGACGCACTCACACTGAGGAGAGGCCGTTCCCCTGCTCCGTGTGTGGGAAGGGATTCACTCGTTCATCCCACCTTCTGACACACCAGCGAGTTCACACTGGGGAGAGGCCGTTCACCTGCTCCGTGTGTGGGAAGGGATTCACTCATTCATCCAACCTGCGGAGACACCAGCGAGTTCACCTGTGACTTCCGGGGTTGGATTCTGCTGTTATTGCTGCTGTTAATCACATCCAGGACTGAACCATGTTCATTCTGACAGTTGGGGTTTGTTTCTGATGTTAATAACCCCGATAACTGGGCTGGAGTTTAATATTCTGGATACATGTTAAATGAGGCAGAAGATCAGCCATGATCTTATTGAATGGTGGAGCAGGCTCGAGGGGCCGTATGGCCTACTCCTGCTCCTATTTCTTATGTTCTTATGTTAACTGCTGGTTCAACACTATAGCAGTGATTTGCTGTCCAGATAAAGAAGGACCTGCAGTGTGTTTCCAAGAGTTCCCTGTTTTATTGATCCATTTATCCAGCGCCGTTAATGTAGTAAAACGTCCCAAGGCCCTTCACAGGAGCGATTAACAAACAAAATTTGACACTGAACCACATAAGGAGATATTAGGACAGGTGAGCAAAAGCTTGGTCAAAGAGGTAGGTTTTAAGGAGGGTGGACTCGATTCAGCAATGAGTAATGAGCCAGACTTAGTTAATAATCTAACAGTAAGGGAACATTTATACATGAGCCCACACAGTGAGTGACAGCAGGATTATCCACTGTGGTGGGCATCACGGTCGAGTCCAGTCCTGCCCTCAAGTGACATCCATAAATTTCCCAGTTGAGGTCACTGGATCTCCATCGAGAGCAGGGTTACTCTTATTTAGCCCAGTGGTACTGAGGCCAATTCCAGCCCCTGAACTGCTGCCTTGGCTGACATCAAGGATTGGACTTGTGATCTTCCTGGTCAGTAGTGCAGAGGGTTTTAAACTGGGCCGGGGGTTAGAACAGAATATTTTGAAACAAATGTCATTCCACCTTTGAACAAAACCATCGACACACAGTGGAAAAATCAGAAGTCTTTCAAAATGAAACAAGTGAGTCAAATGGATCTTCAAAAATAGTGAGAGATTTTAGAAAGGCTGAACTCACTAAAATAGACAGGTTTCCATTCACTGCACTGAATACAGAAGGGAGCGACTGTTAATAGGGACCCTGTTAGTGAAGGATGAAGCAGTGTCTGGCCCTTTATCATAGAATCATTGAATGATAAAGCACAGATGGAGGCCATTAGGCCCATCATGCCTGTGTTGGCTTTAGGAAAGAGCTATCCAATTAGTCCCATTCTCATGCCCTTTATTCTGCAAATTTATCCTCTTCAAGTATTTATCCAATTCCCTTTTGAAAATTAGAATTGACTCTGATTCCCCCACCCTTTCATGCAGTGTCTATCTCGGGTGTTTTTTGAAGAAGTTGCTGGGTCAGTGGATGAGGATAATCCGGTTCACATTGTCTATCTCAGGGGTGTTTTTTGAAGAAGTTGCTGGGTCAGTGGATGAGGATAATCCGGTTCACATTGTCTGTCTCGGGTGTTTTTTGAAGAAGTTGCTGGGTCAGTGGATGAGGATAATCCGGTTCACATTGTCTGTCTCAGGGGTGTTTTTTGAAGAAGTTGCTGGGTCAGTGAATGAGGATAATCCAGTTCACATTGTCTGTCTCGGGGGTCAAACTCATTTTCTATGGTGGGCCTGATCCGATATCCTGACACTTGGCCTGGGCCACATTCAGCAAAACTTATTAAACTAGAAATGGATCAAGATGAACGATATCGGTCCTCACAGCACACAGGAAAAATGAGGCCTCGAAGTTTCTCTGAGAATGACAGGCCTGAACTCGAGTTGGAAAACACAGTTGGAAAACATTGATCAATTGAACCAGACTGGGCGGGGCCTGAGGTGCGAGTTGGTGAAGGAAAAGTGGCGACCGGTGAACTTCGCTCCCTGTCTGAGGGCCCGGGCACTCGGGTTTCTGTATAATTTATTGATTGATTTTGTTTAATGTTTATTGTCCCTCCGGCCCCAATCTCGATGCGATGACGAAATTTCTGTTCACCGATTCGGACCTTCAATGGCGGAGAGTTTACCCAGAATCCCCCGCGGCCCAGAAAGTGCCATATCAGTGACTACAGGAGCTCAGTGCGCAGGCGCGGGACTGGTCTGTGCTCTGAGCATGCGCGGTGCGAGTGGTGGAGACGGACTGAGGCGGAACAGGCGGGTCGGGATCCGGTCGGAGACGGTGGGCGCGGGGGAGGAATTGGACCCGTGGGTGGGCAGGGAAGCTTCATAAACACCCGGTGTAGGCCTCAGGCCCCGAATAAGAGCCGACAGGCCCCGTGTTTACACCGCGGTGACAGGCCCGACCGGCGGCCACCCGGGTGAGCGGGGAACTGGCCGCCATCTTGGGCAAAGGAGGAAGGGATCACGGCGCATGCGCGGCCATCTTTGCTCGGAACGAAGTGGGCGGGGCTTCCGGGTCCCTGTGACCGGGAACAAAGAGTGGGCGGGGCTTCAGGGCCCCAGTGACGGTGAACAAAGAGTGGGCGGGGCTTCAGGGTCCCTGTGACCGGGAACAAAGAGTGGGCGGGGCCTCAGGGTCCCAGTGACCGAGAACAAAGAGTGGGCGGGGCTTCATGGTCCCAGTGACCGGGAACAAAGAGTGGGCGGGGCTTCAGGGTCCCTGTGACTGTGAACAAAGAGTGGGCGGGGCTTCAGGGTCCGAGTGACCGGGAACAAAGAGTGGGCGGGGCTTCAGGGTCCGAGTGACCGGGAACAAAGAGTGGGCGGGGCTTCAGGGTCCCAGTGACCGAGAACAAAGAGTGGGCGGGGCTTCAGGGTCCCATTGACCGGGAACAAAGAGTGGGCGGGGCTTCAGGGTCCCAGTGACGGGAACAAAGAGTGGGCGGGGCTTCAGGGACCCTGTGACGGGAACACTAAGTGGGCGGGGCTTCATGGTCCCTGTGACGGGAACAAAGAGTAGGCGGGGCTTCAGGGTCCCTGTGACGGGAACAAAGAGTGGGCGGGGCTTCAGGGTCCCAGTGACTGGGAACAAAGAGTGGGCGGGGCTTCAGGGTCCCATTGACCGGGAACAAAGAGTGGGCGGGGCTTCAGGGTCCCAGTGACCGGGAACAAGAGTGGGCGGGGCTTCAGGGTCCCTGTGACGGGAACAAAGAGTGGGCGGGGCTTCAGGGACCCTGTGACGGGAACACTAAGTGGGCGGGGCTTCATGGTCCCTGTGACGGGAACAAAGAGTAGGCGGGGCTTCAGGGTTCCAGTGACTGGGAACGAAGGGTGGGCGGGGCTTCAGGGTCCCTGTGACGGGAACAAAGAGTGGGCGGGGCTTCAGGGTCCCAGTGACTGGGAACAAAGAGTGGGCGGGGCTTCAGGGTCCCTGTGACGGGAACACAGAGTGGGCGGGGCTTCAGGGTCCCTGTGACGGGAACAAAGAGTGGGCGGGGCTTAAGGGTCCCTGTGACGGGTACAAAGAGTGGGCGGGGCTTCAGGGTCCCTGTGACGGGGAACAAAGTGGGCGGGGCTTCAGGGTCCCTGTGACGGGGAACAGAGTGGGCGGGGCTTCAGGGTCCCTGTGACAGTGAACAAAGAGTGGGCGGGGCTTCAGGGTCCCAGTGACTGAACAAAGAGTGGGCGGGGCTTCAGGGTCCCAGTGACTGGGAACAAAGAGTGGGCGGGGCTTCAGCGTCCCTGTGACGGGGAACAAAGAGTGGGCGGGGCTTCAGTGTGCCTGTGACGGGGAACAAAGAGTGGGCGGGGCTTCAGGGTCCCTGTGACTGGGAACAGAGTGGGCGGGGCTTCAGGGTCCCAGTGATGGTGAACAAAGAGTGGGCGGGGCTTCAGGGTCCCAGTGACTGTGAACAAAGAGTGGGCGGGGCTTCAGGGTCCCAGTGACGGGGAACAAAGAGTGGGCGGGGCTTCAGGGTCCCAGTGACTGTGAACAAAGAGTGGGCGGGGCTTCAGGGTCCCAGTGACTGTAAACAAAGAGTGGGCGGGGCTTCAGGGTCCCAGTGATGGTGAACAAAGAGTGGGCGGGGCTTCAGGGTCCCAGTGACTGTGAACAAAGAGTGGGCGGGGCTTCAGGGTCCCAGTGACTGGGAACAAAGAGTGGGCGGGGCTTCAGGGTCCCTGTGACTGGGAACAAAGAGTGGGCGGGGCTTCAGGGTCCCAGTGACTGGGAACAAAGAGTGGGCGGGGCTTCAGGGTCCCTGTGACTGTGAACAAAGAGTGGGCGGGGCTTCAGGGTCCATGTGACCAGGAACAAAGAGTGGGCGGGCCTTCAGGGCCCCAGTGACGGTGAACAAAGAGTGGGCGGGGCTTCAGGGTCCCTGTGACGGTGAACAAAGAGTGGGCGGGGCTTCAGGGTCCCTGTGACGGTGAACAAAGAGTGGGCGGGGCTTCAGGGTCCCTGTGACGGTGAACAAAGAGTGGGCGGGGCTTCAGGGTCCCTGTGACGGTGAACAAAGAGTGGGCGGGGCTTCAGGGTCCCTGTGCCTGTGAACAAAGAGTGGGCGGGGCTTCAGGGTCCCAGTGACGGTGAACAAAGAGTGGGCGGGGCTTCAGGGTCCCTGTGACTGGGAACAAAGAGTGGGCGGGGCTTCAGGGTCCCTGTGCCTGTGAACAAAGAGTGGGCGGGGCTTCAGGGTCCCAGTGACGGTGAACAAAGAGTGGGCGGGGCTTCAGGGTCCCTGTGACGGTGAACAAAGAGTGGGCGGGGCTTCAGGGTCCCAGTGACGGTGAACAAAGAGTGGGCGGGGCTTCAGGGTCCCAGTGACGGTGAACAAAGAGTGGGCGGGGCTTCAGGGTCCCAGTGACTGTGAACAAAGAGTGGGCGGGGCTTCAGGGTCCCTGTGACTGGGAACAAAGAGTGGGCGGGGCTTCAGGGTCCCTGTGACTGGGAACAAAGAGTGGGCGGGGCTTCAGGGTCCCTGTGCCTCATTTATTTTCCTCTCACTCTGCTCCCAGGGGGTGGAGAACTGAACCCGACCAGAGTAGAGGGAGGGAGGAAACTGGGAGTGGAGGGAAGAAATGATGGAGATGGTGCGATGGGTTTGGATTTCAGCACAGGGAGGAGGGAGAGTGTGTGGGACGGGGATTTACAGTCTGGGGGAATGAGCGGGAAGAATGTTCCATAGAAACTAGAATTGTCTGTTCTGAATTTCTATCCTGTATTTGCAGTGATGACTTTTGTAAACTCCTTTTACAGGGGATTAGAAGGGGAGGATTTGCAGACGGGAAACTCAAACCAAATATCACGTCAAAATCTGACAGAGTCACTCGATTCATCAGGTCCTGAATATCATCGGCCTTTGAACGTGGAAGGAGAAATGTTTGTCTGTTGTGTCTGTGGGAAAAGATTTCAAACATCAGTGTGAGTGGAAAATCACCGAGACACACACACCCGAGTGAGAGTGTTCCAGTGCACTGAGTGTGGAAAGAGTTTTAACCAGTTACACAGCCTGAAAAAACATCGCATCATTCACAGCGGGGAGAAACCGTCCACGTGTTGTGTGTGTGGACGAGGCTTCAACTGATCGTCCAACCTGGAGAGACACAAGGACACCCGGACCACGGAGAAACGGTGGAAATGTGGGGACTGTGGGAAGGGGTTCAATTACCCGTCCCAGCTGGAAACTCATCGACGCAGTCACACTGGGGAGAGGCCGTTCACCTGCTCCGTGTGTGGGAAGGGATTCAATTACCCATCCCACCTGGAAACTCATCAACGCAGTCACACTGGGGAAAGGCCGTTCACCTGCTCCGTGTGTGGGAAGGGATTAATTAAATCATCCCACCTGCTGACACACCAGCGAATTCACACTGGGGAGAGGCCGTTCACCTGCTCCGAGTGTGGGAAGGGATTCACTGAGTCTTCCAAGCTGCTGCAACACCGGCAAGTTCACACTGGGGAAAGGCTGTTCACCTGCTCCGTGTGTGGGAAGGGATTCACTTGTTCATCCAACCTGCTGACACACCAGCGAATTCACACCGGGGAAAGGCCGTTCACCTGCTCCGTGTGTGGGAAGGGATTCACTCGTTCATCCCACCTGCTGAGACACCAACGTACTCACACTGGGGAGAGGCCGTTCACATGCTCCGTATGTGGGAAGGGATTCACTCAGTCGTCACACCTGCTGCAACACCAGCGAGTTCACACTGGGGCGAGGCCGTTCACCTGCTCCGTGTGTGGGAAGGGATTCACTCGTTCATCCCACCTTCTGACACACCAGCGAGTTCACCTGTGATGCGGGGGTTGCATTCTGCTGTTAATCACATCCAGGACTGAACCATGTTCATTCTGACAGTTGGGGTTTGTTTCTGATGTAAATAACCCTCAGAACTGGGCTGGAGTTTAATATTCTGGATATATGTACTCCAGAGGGGCTCTGACCGAGGCTCTGTGGAACTGAAGCATAACTTCCTCCCCTTTGTATTCCAGCCCTCGAGATAAAGGCCAACATTCCATTAGACTTTGTGATTACTTTTTGCATCTCGGCACTAGCTTTTAGTGATTTGTGCACACAGACCCCCAAATCCTTTTGCTCCTCCACAGTTCCCAGTCTCTCACTTTAAGAAAATACTCCAATGTTTCCTTCTTGTATCCAAAGTGGATGATCTCACACTTCCCCACACTGAACTCCATCTGCCACAGTTTTGTCCACTCACAAAATCTGTCCCTTTGTAACTTCCTGCTCCCATCCACACAACTTACTGTGTCTCCTAACTTAGTGTCATCTGGAAACTTGGATATAAAACTCTCTTTTCCTTCATCCAAGTTATTGATAAATATGGTGAAAAGCTGAGACCCCAGTCCAGATCCCTGGGGAACACCACTTGTCACATCCCACCAATCAAAGAACGTTCCCTTTATCCCCACTCTCTGTCTCCCACCTCCCAACACAAGTCACAAGGTCACTTTCAATTTTGTGCACTTTTATTTTTGCGAATAATCTCTTGTGCTGAACCCTATCAAATGCCTTCTGGAAGTCCACACAGACAATGTCCATCGACACGCCCTGTCCAGCCTGTTAGTGACCTGAAAAAACTCATCTAGATTAGTCAGACATGACCCACCCTTCACAAATCCACACTGACTCTCTTTGATCAGCTCAGGCTTGTTCGAGTCCTCAATCATTCTGTCTCTGGTGATAGATTCCTGTAACTTCCCCACTCCTGACGTTAAACTGACAGGTCTGTCATTTCCTTTTCTGTCTCTTCCTCCTTTCTTAAATATTGGAGTGATATTTTCACATCCAAAGGCACAATTCCCGAGTCCAGAGAGCTTTGTGAAACTATGACTAATGTTTCTGTAATTTCCCCACCTGTTTCCTTTAATACCCTGAGGGGAAAACCATCAGGTCCTGGAGATTTCATTCTTTCTTTGCAGTTATTTATTTATCTATTTCCAGAGATAATTGATTCATATTTAATATTAAACATTGATTATCAGATGGGTTTAATTTGTATTCTTTTCGTTACTTTTTATTGCTCACTTTAGTATAATTCACCTGTTTCTTTCTTTTATTGAATCAGTTTTTATTAATTTCCTTTTTTATTACTCACTCCTTTCATACAAACCTCAGATTCCCCAGTCTCAGTTCCCTCGGTTAACTCAAGGTTTTCACCATCACCACTGTAACTAGAAGATCAACTTCAGGTAACTACTGGGGAGATCACATGACGGGGCACCGGGGAGATCATAACAGATAGGAGCAGGAGTAGGCCATTCGGCCCCTCGAGCCTGCTCCGCCATTCATTGAGATCATGGCTGATCTGATTTTTCCCTCAACTCCACTTTCCCGCCCTTTCCCCATATCCTTTGACTCCCTTGCTGATCAACAATTTGTCTAACTCAGCCTTGAATGTATTCAATGACTCAGCCTCCACAGCTTTTTGGGGTAAAGAATTCCAAAGAATCACGACCCTCTGGGAGAAGAAATTCCTCCTCATTTCTGTCTTAAACGAACGAACCCTTATTCTGAGACTATGCCACTCGTTTAAGATTCCCCCATGAGGGGTAACATCCTCTCAGCATCTACCCTATCGAGTCCCCTCAGAATCTTTTATGTTTCAATCAGATCTCCTCTCATTTTTCTAAACTGCAATGAGTATAGACCCAACCTGTTCAGTCTTTCCTCATAAGACAAACCCTTCCATACCCGGGATCAACCTCGTGAACCTTCTCTGAACTGCCTCCAATGCAAGTATGTCCTTCCTTAAATAAGGGCACCAGAACTGTACGCAGTACTCCAGGTATGGTCTCACCAGCACCCTGTACAGTTGCAGCATGAGTTCCCTGCTTTTATACTCCATCCCCCTCGAAATAAAGGCCAATATTCTGTTTGCATGCTGCACTTGTATGTTGACTTTTTGTGTTTCATGTACGAGGACACCCAGATCCCTCTGTACCGCAGCATTCTGTCGTATTTCTCCATTGAAATAATATTTTGCTTTTTTATTTTTCCTCCCAAAGTGGACGACTTCACATTTTCCCACATTATATTCCATCTGCCAAATTTTTCCCTTTCACTTGACCCGTCAATATCCCTTTGCAGACACTTTGTGTCCTCATCTCAACTTGCTTTTCCACCTATCTTTGTATCATCAGCAAATTTGGCCACAAGACACTCTGTTCCTTCATCCAAGTCATTGATATATATTGTAAATAGTTGAGGCCCCAGCACTGATCCCTGCGGCACCCCACTAGTTACAGATTGCCATTTGAAAATGACCCTTTTATCCTGACTCTTTGTTTTCTGTTAATTAGCCAATCCTCTATCCATGCCAGTATATTACCCCCAACACCATGAGCTCTTATCTTGTCCAGTAACCTTTTATGTGGTACCTTATCGAATGCCTTTTGGAAATCCAAATATACTGCATCCATTGGTTCCCCTTTATCCACCCTGCTCGTTACATCCTCAAAGAACTCTAATAAATTTGTCAGACACGATTTCCCTTTCATAAAACCATGTTGACTCTCCTTGATTGTATTATGAGTCTCCAAATGTCCTGCTACTACTTCCTTAATAATGGATTCCAGCATTTTCCCCAATGACAGATGTTAGGCTAACTGGTCTCTCGTTACCTGCTCTCTGTCTCACTCCCTTCTTGAATAGGGGTGTTATGTTTGCGGTTTTCCAATCCGCTGGGACCTTTCCAGAATCGAGTGAATTCTGGAAGATTACAACCAATGTATCCACTATTTCTGTAGCCACTTCCTTTAAGACCCTTGGATGCAAGCCATCAGTTCCCGGGGACTAGTCAGCCTTTAGACCCATTAGTTTACCTCGTACTTTTTCTCTCACCGGTCTCTCTCCAGTGTGACTGTGCCGGTGTGTGAGTAAATGGGATGATCGAGTGAATCCCTTTCCACACACACAGCTGGTGAACGGATTCTCCCCATTACGAAGATTCAGGTGTGGCAGTGGGTGAGATGAGCGAGTGAATCCATTCCCACACTCAGCTGGCGAACGGCCTCTCCCCGTGTGACTGGGTCGATGAGTTTCCAGCAACTGAATCCCTTCCCACAGTCCCCACATTTACACTGTTGATTCCCGGCACGTCTGTGTTTGTGTCTCACGGGCCAGACGATTGCCTGAAAGGATGTTCACACACAGAACACGTGTACAGTTCCTCACCGCTGTGATTGGTGATTTTTCCTTCCACATCCAAAGGCCGATGATATTCAGGTCCTGATGAATCGAGTGACTGTCAGACCTTGACGTGATGTTTGGTTTGAGTTTCCCATCTGTAAATCCTCCCCTTCTAATATCCTGTAAAAGGAGTTTACCAAAGTTCCTACTTTAATTACAGGATAGAATTTCAGAACAGACAATTCTAGTTTCTTGTCTCCAGTTTCAAATTCTAGTATCAAATTTTATTTGATTTCACTCCTGTGAAGCACCTTGGGATGTTTTACTTCATTAAATGCTCTGTATAAATACAAGTTGTTGGTCTTTCTGTCGAATATTCTGTCACCTCCGAAGCTGTAAATTCCCCATTCAACACACTCTCTCTCCTCCCTCCATCCTTACTCTCTAAAATCAACATTCATTACACCATCTGTGATTTTGTTTAAGAAAGTATGGAATAGGAGCAGGAGTCGGCCATTTGGCCCCTCGAGCCTGCTCCGCCATTCAATAAGATCATGGCTGATCTTCTAACTCAAATCCACTTTCCCGCCCGATTCCCATATCCCTTGATTCCTCGAGAGTCCAAAAATCTATCGATCTCAGTCTTGAATATACTCAACGACTGAGCATCCACAGTCCTCTGGGGTAGAGAATTCCAAAGATTCACAACCCTCTGAGTGAAGAAATTCTTCCTCGTCTCTGTCCTAAATGGCCGACCCCTTATCTCGAGACTATGACCCCTAGTTCTGGACTCTCCAGCCAGGGGAAACAACCTCTCATCATCTACCCTGTCAAGCCCGCTAAGAATTTTATACATTTCAATGAGATCACCCCTCATTCTCCTAAACTCCAGAGAGTATAGGCCCATTCTACTCAATCTCTCCTCATAGGACAACCCTCTCATCCCAGGAATTAATCTTGTGAACCTTTGTCGCACCCCTCCCAAGACAAGTATATCCTTCCTCAGGTAAGGAGACCAAAACTGTACACAGTACGCCAGGTGAGGTCTCACCACAGCCCAAAATAATTTCAGCAAGACCTCCTTACTCTTATACTCCAACCCCCTTGCAATAAAGGCTAATATACCATTTGCCTTTCTAATTGCTTGCTGTACCTGCATGTTAACTTTCTGTGATTCGTGTTTCAGGCACCCAAATCCCTCTGAATACCAACAGTTCTTAGTCTCTCACTTTTAAAAAATTAACCTGTATTTCTATTCTTTCTACCAAAGTGGATAACTTCACATTTCCCCACATTATACTCCATCTGCCACCTTCTTGCCCACTCACTTATCCTGTCTATATCCCTTTGCAGCCTCTCTGTGTCCTCCTCACAGCTTACTTTCCCACCTAGCTTTGAATCATCAGCAAACTTGGATACATTACACTCAGTCCCCTCATCTAAGTCATTGATATAGATTGTAAATAGCTGAGGCCCAAGCACCGATCCTTGCGATACCCCACTCGTTACAGCCTGACAACCTGAAAATGCCCCTTTTATCCTCACCCTCTGTTTTCTGTCCATGAACCAATCCTCAATCCATGCAAATATATTACCCCCAATCACATGAGCCCTAACCTTATGTAACAACCTCTTATGTGGCACCTCATGGAATGCTTATTGAAAATTAAAATATTCTATATCCACTGGTTCCCCTTTATCATCCCTGCTCATTACATCCTCAAAAAAGATTAGTCAAACACGATTCCCCTTTCATAAAACTGTACTGACTCTGCCTAATCATATCATGATTTTCTAAATGCGCTGTTACTACATCCTTAATAATAGATTCTAGCATTTTCCCCACTACTAATGTCAGGCTAACTGGCCTGTCGTTCCCTGTTTACTCTCTCCCACCTTTCTTGAATAGTGGGGTTACATTTGCTACCTTCCAATCCATGGGGATCATTTTAGAATCTAGGGAATTCTGGAAGATCATAACCAATGCATCCACTATCTCTGCAGCCATCTCTTTGAAAACCCTAGGACGTCGGCCATCAGGTCCAGGGGATTTGACGGCTTTTAGTCCCATTAATTTCTCCAGTACTTTTTCTTTACTAATATTAATTACTTTAAGTTCCTCACTCTCATTAGACCCTTGGTTCCCCACTATTTCCAGTATGTTTTTTGTGTCGTCTACTGTGAAGACAGATACAAAATATTTGTTTATCATCTCTGCCATGTCTTCATTCCCCATTATAATTTCTCCTGTCTCAGCCTCTAAGGGACCCACGTTTACTTTTGCTAATCTCTTCCTTTTTACATCCTTGTAGAAGCTCTTACAATCTGTCTTTATATTTCTTGCTAGTTTAAACGCAGATTCTATTTTCTCCCTCTTTATCAATTTCTTGGTCATCCTTTGCTGGTTTCTAAAGCCCTCCCAATACTCAGACTGACAACTCTTTTTGGTAACATTGAAAGCCTCTTCTTTTAATCTAATACTTTCCTTAACTTCTCCAGTTAGCCACGGATGGATCACTTTACACACAGAGTTTTTAATCCTCGAGGGAATGTAAATTCGTTGAGAATTATTAATTATTTCTTTAAATGTTCACCATTGCTTATCTACTGTCATATCTTTTAATCTAATTTCCCAATCGACCTTAGCCAACTCGCCCCTCATACCTACGGAGTTGGCTTTGTTTAAATTTAACAGCATAGTTTCAGAATTAACGACATCACTCTCAAACTCAATATGAAATTCTATCATATTATGATCACTGTTCCCCAGAGGATCCTTAATTATAAGATTATTAATTAACCCTGTCCCATTACACAATACTAGATCTAAAATAACCTGTTCCCTCGTTGGTTCCTCGACATATTGTTCTGGAAAACTGTCTCGAATAAATTCCATGAGCTCGTCCTCCAAACTACTTTTACCAATTTCCTCTGCCCGGTCCATATGAAGATTAAAGTCCCCACGATTATTGTATTACCCCTGTTACAAGCTCCTCTAATTTCCTGATTTATACTCTGTCCAACACTATAACTTTTGTTAGGGGGCCTGTAAACTACTCCATCCAGTGTTTTCTGCCCCTTGTTATTTCTTAGCTCCACCCAGACTGATTCCACATCCTGTTTTTCTGAGCGAAGATCTTTTCTCATTACTGTCTTCACCTCATCCTTTATTATCAGGGCTACTCCCTCTTCCCCCCCATTCCTCTCCCTCCCCTTCCCCCTTCCCCCTTCCCCCCTCTCCCCACCCCCTCCCCTCCCCCCCTCCCCCCCTCCACTCCCCCCATCCCCCTCACCCCATCCCTCTCCTCTCCCCTCCCCACCACACCCGACCCCACCCCCTCCTTTCCCAATTTGACGATCTTTTCTAAAAGTCAAGTACCCTGGAATATTTAGTTCCCAACCTTGGTCACCCTGTAACCACGTCTCAGTGATGGCGACTAGATCAAACCCATTTATCTCTATTTGTGCCATTAATTCATCGATCTTGTTCCGAATGTTTCGTGCATTCAGATAAAGTGCCTTTAATTTTAACTTTTTACTCTTTTCCCTGATGTGACTTTAGTCACTAATACCCTATTACCTTTGTTAAACTCTCTGTCCCTTCCTGACACACTCTGCTGGTTTTTACCCAAATCGCTACTCTGCTCCACAGCCTTGACTTTTCTCTTTCGATTATAAATTTACCCTGACCTGAACCCTCCCCCACTATCTCCTGCCCCAGTTATTCGATTCGCCAGGACACTGGTCCCAGCCCGGTTTATGTGGAGCCTGTCCCAATGGAACAGCTCCCTCTTTCCCCAGTACTGGTGCCAGTGCCCCATGAATCGAAACCCCTGTCTCCCACACCACCCTTTCAGTCACCCATTTAACCATCTAATCTGTCCCAATGCCAATTTGCGTGTGGCTCAGGCAGTAATCCAGAGATTATTATCTTTGAGGTTCCGCTTTTTAATTTGGACCCTCGCTCCTGAAACTCCCTCAGCAGACCCTCATTCCTAGTTCCACCAATGTCGTTGGTTCCTACGTGGATCACAACAACTGGATCCTCCCCCTCCTGCATCAAGTTCTTCTCCAGTCGCGAGGAGATGTCCTTAACCCTTGTACCAGGCAGGCAACACAGCCCTCGGGACTCCCGGTCGCAGCTGCAGAGAACAGTATCTATTCCAGTATTACAGAACAGAAGGAGGCCATTAAGCCCATCGTTCCTGTGCCAGCTCTGTGAAAGAGCTCTCCAATTAGTCCCACTCCCCCGCTCTTTCCAAATAGCCCTGCAAATCTTCCCCCTTCAAGTATTTATCCAATTCCCTTTGAAAGTTACAATTGAACCTGCATCCACCACCATTTCAGGCAGTGCATTCCAGATCATAACAACTCTGGGCATGAAAATATTCTCATCTCCCCTCAGGTTCTTTTGCCAATTATCTTAAATCTGTGTCCTCTGGTTACTGACCCTCCTGGCAGTGGAAACAGTTTCTCCTTATTTACTCTATCAAAACCCCTTAAAATTTTGAACACCTCGATTAAATCTCCCCTTATTCTTCTCTGAAGAACAATCCCAGGTTCTCCAGACTCTCCACATAACTGAAGTCCATCATCCCTGGTCCCATTCTGAGTGGACAAAGTTGATTTAATTGACATTTATCCAGAATATTAAACTCCAGCCCAGTCCTCGGGGTTATTAACATCAGAAACAAACCCCAACTCTCAGAATGAACATGGTTCAGTCCTGGATTTGATTGACAGCAGCAATAACAGCAGAATCCAACCCCTGCATCACAGGTGAACTCGCTGGTGTCTCAGAACATTTTAAACAGCCTCTCCAGTGTGAATACGTTGGTGTCTCTGCAGATTCCTTTTGTTTTCAAATCTTTTCTCACAGTTAGAACATTTAAAGGGTCCTTGATCAGTGTGAACAAGTCGGTGCACAGTGAGGTGGGATGAACGAGTGAATCCCTTCCCACACACGGAGCAGGTGAACGGTCTCTCCCCGGTGTGACTGCTTCGATGAGTTTCGAGGTGAGACGGGTAATTGAATCCCTTCCCACAGTCCCCACATTTCCACGGTTTCTCCATGGTCCGGGTGTCCTTGTGTCTCTCCAGGTTGGACGATCAGTTGAAGCCTCGTCCACACACAGAACACGTGGACGGTTTCTCCCCGCTGTGAATGGTGCGATGTTTTTTCAGGCTGTGGAACTGGTTAAAGCTCTTTCCACACTCAGTGCACTGGAACACTCTCACTCGGGTGTGTGTGTCTCGGTGATTTTCCAGTCACGCTGATGTTTGAAATCTTTTCCCACAGACAGAACAGACAAACATTTCTCCTTCCACATTCAAAGGCCGATGATATTCAGGTCCTGATGAAGCGAGTGACTCGGTCAGATCTTGATGTGATGTTTGGTTTGAGTTTGCCGTCTGCAAATCCTCCCCTTCTAATCCCCTGTAAAAGGAGTTTACAAAAGTCATCACTGTAAATACAGGATAGAAATTCAGAACAGACAATTCTCGTTTCGATGGAACATTCCTCCCGCTCATTCCCCCAGACTGTAAATCCCCGTCCCACACACTCTCCCTCCTCCCTGTGCTGAAATCCAAACCCATCGCACCATCTCCAACATTTTTCCTTCCATCTGAGTTTATCCTCCTCTCCTGAAGGTGCTGCCTCTGACTGGGTTCAGTTCTACACTCACTGGTTCCCCTCTCTCTCCTCCCCTGAAGGTGCAGACTCTGACTGGGTTCAGTTCGACACTCACTGGTTCCTCTCTCTCTCTCCTCCCCTGATGGTGCTGACTCTGACTGGGTTCAGTTCTACACTCACTGGTTCCCCCCTTTCTCTCTCTCTCTCCTCCCCTCCCCTGAAGGTGCTGACTCTGACTGGGTTCAGTTCTGCACTCACTGGTTCCCCTCTCTCTCTTCCCCTGAAGGTGCTGATTCTGACTGGGTTCAGTTCTACACTCACTGGTTCCCCTCTCTCCTCCCCTGAAGGTGCTGACTCTGACTGGGTTCAGTTCTACACTCACTGGTTCCCCTCTCTCCTCCTCTGAAGGTGCTGACTCTGACTGGGTTCAGTTCTACACTCACTGGTTCCCCTCTCTCCTCCCCTGAAGGTGCTGACTCTGACTGGGTTCAGTTCTACACTCACTGGTTCCCCTCTCTCCTCCCCTGAAGGTGCTGACTCTGACTGGGTTCAGTTCTACACTCACTGGTTCCCCTCTCTCTCTGTCCTCCCCTGAAGGTGCTGACTCTGACTGGGTTCAGTTTGACACTCACTGGTTCCCCTCTCTCTCCTCCCCTGAAGTTACTGACTCTGTCTGTGTGTACGTGCTCTCTTCCCCTCTTCCCAACACTCTGTCCCTCCCTATATGCTGTCCAGCTGCAACATCTCCCAATTTTGGTGATGGGCTCTCCTTGACACATCCCGATTTCTCAATCAAAGAGATGCTCTCTGACCAGTTACCATTTCGACTTCTTTTACAGACGTTCCCTGATCCATCGTCATTCGGGTCTGGTTTTGAGGGGCGGGGGGGGGGGGGGGGGAAGAGATAATGTTCACTGTTTTATATTGGTGTCTGGGGGGGATAATGTTCACTGTTTTATATTGGGGTCTGGGGGGGATAATGTTCACTGTTTTATATTGGGGTCTGGGGGATAATGTTCACTGTTTTATATTGGGGTCTGGGGGGGATAATGTTCACTGTTTTATATTTGGGTCTGGGGGGGATAATATTCACTGTTTTATATTGGGGTCTGGGGGGATAATGTTCACTGTTTTATATTGGGGTCTGGGGGATAATGTTCACTGTTTTATATTGGGGTCTGGGGGGGATAATGTTCACTGTTTTATATTGGGGTCTGGGGGGATAATGTTCACTGTTTTATATTGGGGTCTGGGGGGGATAATGTTCACTGTTTTATATTGGGGTCTGGGGGGATAATGTTCACTGTTTTATATTGGGGTCTGGGGGATAATGTTCACTGTTTTATATTGGGGTCTGGGGGGGATAATGTTCACTGTTTTATATTGGGGTCTGGGGGTGATAATGTTCACTGTTTTATATTGGGGTCTGGGGGGATAATGTTCACTGTTTTATATTGGGGTCTGGGGGGATAATGTTCACTGTTTTATATTGGGGTCTGGGGGGGGATAATGTTCACTGTTTTATATTGGGGTCTGGGGGATAATGTTCACTGTTTTATATTGGGGTCTGGGGGGGATAATGTTCACTGTTTTATATTGGGGTCTGGAGCCGCACTCGGTCTTCACTGAAGTCTGCGTCTCCTGCGCCTGCTCAGCTCACACTGTCCAACAATGGGCCTCTCCCACCCCTCAGCTCACACTGTCCGACAATGGGCCTCTCCCACCCCTCAGCTCACACTGTCCAACAATGGGCCTCTCCCACCCCTCTCTGTGAGGCTTTAAACAGATGGAACCCTGTGGGGTGGAGCAAACATTTCAACATTTGTTAGTAAAATGGATGAATTCAGGACAGACAGCAGGGATTATTTGAGGAATAACACAGTGTGGTGATAAAGGGAATGCAGTGGGTGTTGTGTGGATGGATTGTCTCAAGGTGTTTGAGAAGGTGCCGCACAGGAGGCTTGTTGATAAAATTAAGGCTCACGGAATTGAAGGGAGTGGGGCAGCGTGGACAGGAAGTTGGGGAAAGGGCAGAAAACAGAGAGTCGTGGATAATGGATATTGTTCAGACTGGAGGGATGTAAACAGTGGTGTCCCCCAGGGTCAGTGTTGGGTCCATTGCTCTTCTCAATGCAGGGAAATGATCTGGGCTCGGGTATATAGCGCACAAGATGAAAATCTCCAGATAATTCAAATGCCACCAAGATAGTGAGTGTGGGGAACTGTGAAGAGGACTGGAAGTGACTTCAGTGTCACGGACACTGGATAATAAATTGGACAGATAGATGGCAGATGAAATTTAATGCAGAGAAATGTGAAGTGAAACATTTTGGGAAGAAGAATAGGGAGAGGAAAAGTGAGAGGCTCCGTTGATGAAGCTGTTCAGAAACTATATCCCAGACTTTAATAAATAGGGGTGAACAGTGTTAATCATTGGTTATTGATTGCTGTACACTGTCCCAAACACTCCCAGGGCAGGTACAGCACGGGTTAGATACAGAGTAAAACTCCCTCTACACTGTCCCATCAAACACTCCCAGGACAGGTACAGCACGGGTTAGATACAGAGTAAAACTCCCTCTACACTGTCCCATCAAACACTCCCAGGACAGGTACAGCACGGGTTAGATACCGAGTCAAGCTCCCTCGACACTGTCCCATCAAACACTCCCGGGGCAGGTACAGCACGGGTTAGGTACAGAGTAAAGCTCCCTCTGCACTGTCCCATCAAACACTCCCAGGGCAGGTACAGCACGGGTTAGATACAGAGTAAAGCTCCCTCTGCACTGTCCCCAACACTCCCTGGGCAGGTACAGCACGGGTTAGATACAGAGTAAAGCTCCCTCTGCACTGTCCCATCAAACACTCCCAGGGCAGGTACAGCACGGGTTAGATACAGAGTAAAGCTCCCTCTACACTGTCCCATCAAACACTCCCAGGGCAGGTACAGCACGGGTTAGATACAGAGTAAAGCTCCCTCTACACTGTCCCATCAAACACTCCCGGGGCAGGTACAGCACGGGTTAGATACAGAGTAAAGCTCCCTCTACACTGTCCCATCAAAGACTCCCAAGGCAGGTACAGCACGGGTTCGATACAGAGGAAACCTCCCTCGACAACGTGCCGTCTCACACTCCCACGACAGGTGCTGCACGGGGTAGATGCAGAGTAAAGGTCCCTCCACACTGTCGTAAACACTCCCAGGGCAGGTACAGCACGGGTTAGATACAGAGTAAAGCTCCCTCTGCACTGTCCCATCAAACACTCCCAGGGCAGGTACAGCACGGGTTAGATACAGAGTAAAGCTCCCTCTGCACTGTCCCATCAAACACTCCCAGGGCAGGTACAGCACGGGTTAGATACAGAGTAAAGCTCCCTCTACACTGTCCCATCAAACACTCCCAGGGCAGGTACAGCACGGGTTAGATACAGAGTAAAGCTCCCTCTACATTGTCCCATCAAACACTCCCGGGGCAGGTACAGCACGGGTTAGATACAGAGTAAAGCTCCCTCTGCACTGTCCCATCAAACACTCCCAGGGCAGGTACAGCACGGGTTAGATACAGAGTAAAGCTCCCTCTACACTGTCCCATCAAACACTCCCGGGGCAGGTACAGCACGGGTTAGATACAGAGTAAAGCTCCCTCTACACTGTCCCATCAAAGACTCCCAAGGCGGGTACAGCACGGGTTCGATACAGAGGAAACCTCCCTCGACAACGTGCCGTCTCACACTCCCACGACAGGTGCTGCACGGGGTAGATGCAGAGTAAAGGTCCCTCCACACTGTCGTAAACACTCCCGGGGCAGGTACAGCATGGGTTAGATACAGAGTAAAGCTCCCTCTGCACTGTCCCATCAAACACTCCCGGGGCAGGTACAGCACGGGTTAGATACAGAGTAAAGCTCCTTCTGCACTGTCCCATCAAACACTCCCGGGGCAGGTACAGCACGGGTTAGATACAGAGTAAAGCTCCCTCGACACTGTCTCATCAAACACTCCCGGGGCAGGTACAGCACGGGTTAGATACAGAGTAAAGCTCCCTCTACACTGTCCCATCAAACACTCCCAGGGCAGGTACAGCACGGGTTAGATACAGAGTAAAGCTCCCTCTGCACTGTCCCATCAAACACTCCCAGGGCAGGTACAGCACGGGTTAGATACAGAGTAAAGCTCCCTCGACACTGTCCCATCAAACACTCCCAGGGCAGGTACAGGGTTAGATACAGAGTAAAGCTCCCTCTACACTGTCCCATCAAACACTCCCAGGGCAGGTACAGCACGGGTTAGATACAGAGTAAAGCTCCCTCTACACTGTCCCATCAAACACTCCCGGGGCAGGTACAGCACGGGTTAGATACAGAGTAAAGCTCCCTCTACACTGTCCCATCAAACACTCCCGGGGCAGGTACAGCACGGGTTAGATACAGAGTAAAGCTCCCTCTACACTGTCCCATCAAACACTCCCGGGGCAGGTACAGGGTTAGATACAGAGTAAAGCTCCCTCTACACTTTCCCATCAAACACTCCCGGGGCAGGTACAGCACGGGTTAGATACAGAGTAAAGCTCCCTCTGCACTGTCCCATCAAACACTCCCGGGGCAGGTACAGCACGGGTTAGATACAGAGTAAAGCTCCCTCTGCACTGTCCCATCAAACACTCCCGGGGCAGGTACAGCACGGGTTAGATACAGAGTAAAGCTCCCTCTGCACTGTCCCATCAAACACTCCCGGGGCAGGTACAGCACGGGTTAGATACAGAGTAAAGCTCCCTCTGCACTGTCCCATCAAACACTCCCGGGGCAGGTATAGCACGGGTTAGATACAGAGTAAAGCTCCCTCTACACTGTCCCATCAAACACTCCCAGGGCAGGTACAGCACGGGTTAGATACAGAGTAAAGCTCCCTCTACACTGTCCCATCAAACACTCCCGGGGCAGGTACAGCACGGGTTAGATACAGAGTAAAGCTCCCTCTACACTGTCCCATCAAACACTCCCAGGGCAGGTACAGCACGGGTTAGATACAGAGTAAAGCTCCCTCTACACTGTCCCATCAAACACTCCCAGGGCAGGTACAGCACGGGTTAGATACAGAGTAAAGCTCCCTCTACACTGTCCCATCAAACACTCCCGGGGCAGGTACAGCACGGGTTAGATACAGAGTAAAGCTCCCTCTACACTGTCCCATCAAACACTCCCGGGGCAGGTACAGCACGGGTTAGATACAGAGTAAAGCTCCCTCTACACTGTCCCATCAAACACTCCCGGGGCAGGTACAGGGTTAGATACAGAGTAAAGCTCCCTCTACACTGTCCCATCAAACACTCCCGGGGCAGGTACAGCACGGGTTAGATACAGAGTAAAGCTCCCTCTGCACTGTCCCATCAAACACTCCCGGGGCAGGTACAGCACGGGTTAGATACAGAGTAAAGCTCCCTCTGCACTGTCCCATCAAACACTCCCGGGGCAGGTACAGCACGGGTTAGATACAGAGTAAAGCTCCCTCTGCACTGTCCCATCAAACACTCCCGGGGCAGGTACAGCACGGGTTAGATACAGAGTAAAGCTCCCTCTGCACTGTCCCATCAAACACTCCCGGGGCAGGTCCAGCACGGGTTAGATACAGAGTAAAGCTCCCTCTACACTGTCCCATCAAACACTCCCGGGGCAGGTACAGCACGGGTTAGATACAGAGTAAAGCTCCCTCTACACTGTCCCATCAAACACTCCCAGGGCAGGTACAGCACGGGTTAGATACAGAGTAAAGCTCCCTCTACACTGTCCCATCAAACACTCCCAGGGCAGGTACAGCACGGGTTAGATACAGAGTAAAGCTCCCTCTACACTGTCCCATCAAACACTCCCGGGGCAGGTACAGCACGGGTTGGATACAGAGTAAAGCTCCCTCTACACTGTCCCATCAAACACTCCCAGGGCAGGTACAGCACGGGTTAGATACAGAGTAAAGCTCCCTCTACACTGTCCCATCAAACACTCCCAGGGCAGGTACAGCACGGGTTAGATACAGAGTAAAGCTCCCTCTACACTGTCCCATCAAACACTCCCAGGGCAGGTACAGCACGGGTTAGATACAGAGTAAAGCTCCCTCTACACTGTCCCATCAAACACTCCCAGGGCAGGTACAGCACGGGTTAGATACAGAGTAAAGCTCCCTCTACACTGTCCCATCAAACACTCCCGGGGCAGGTACAGCACGGGTTAGATACAGAGTAAAGCTCCCTCTACACTGTCCCATCAAACACTCCCGGGGCAGGTACAGCACGGGTTAGATACAGAGTAAAGCTCCCTCTACACTGTCCCATCAAACACTCCCGGGGCAGGTACAGCACGGGTTAGATACAGAGTAAAGCTCCCTCTACACTGTCCCATCAAACACTCCCAGGGCAGGTACAGCACGGGTTAGATACAGAGTAAAGCTCCCTCTACACTGTCCCATCAAACACTCCCGGGGCAGGTACAGCACGGGTTAGATACAGAGTAAAGCTCCCTCTACACTGTCCCATCAAACACTCCCAGGGCAGGTACAGCACGGGTTAGATACAGAGTAAAGCTCCCTCTGCACTGTCCCATCAAACACTCCCAGGGCAGGGACAGCACGGGTTAGATTCAGAGTAAAGCTCCCTCTACACTGTCCCATCAAACACTCCCGGGGCAGGTACAGCACGGGTTAGATACAGAGTAAAGCTCCCTCTACACTGTCCCATCAAACACTCCCAGGGCAGGTACAGCACGGGTTAGATACAGAGTAAAGCTCCCTCTACACTGTCCCATCAAACACTCCCGGGGCAGGTACAGCACGGGTTAGATACAGAGTAAAGCTCCCTCTACACTGTCCCATCAAACACTCCCAGGGCAGGTACAGCACGGGTTAGATACAGAGTAAAGCTCCCTCTACACTGTCCCATCAAACACTCCCGGGGCAGGTACAGCACGGGTTAGATACAGAGTAAAGCTCCCTCTACACTGTCCCATCAAACACTCCCGGGGCAGGTACAGCACGGGTTAGATACAGAGTAAAGCTCCCTCTACACTGTCCCATCAAACACTCCCGGGGCAGGTACAGGGTTAGATACAGAGTAAAGCTCCCTCTACACTGTCCCATCAAACACTCCCGGGGCAGGTACAGCACGGGTTAGATACAGAGTAAAGCTCCCTCTACACTGTCCCATCAAACACTCCCAGGGCAGGTACAGCACGGGTTAGATACAGAGTAAAGCTCCCTCTACACTGTCCCATCAAACACTCCCGGGGCAGGTACAGGGTTAGATACAGAGTAAAGCTCCCTCTACACTGTCCCATCAAACACTCCCGGGGCAGGTACAGCACGGGTTAGATACAGAGTAAAGCTCCCTCTGCACTGTCCCGTCAAACACTCCCGGGGCAGGTACAGCACGGGTTAGATACAGAGTAAAGCTCCCTCTACACTGTCCCATCAAACACTCCCAGGGCAGGTACAGCACGGGTGAGATACAGAGTAAAGCTCCCTCTACACTGTCCCATCAAACACTCCCGGGGCAGGTACAGCACGGGTTAGATACAGAGTAAAGCTCCCTCTACACTGTCCCATCAAACACTCCCGGGGCAGGTACAGCACGGGTTAGATACAGAGTAAAGCTCCCTCTACACTGTCCCATCAAACACTCCCAGGGCAGGTACAGCACGGGTTAGATACAGAGTAAAGCTCCCTCTACACTGTCCCATCAAACACTCCCGGGGCAGGTACAGCACGGGTTAGATACAGAGTAAAGCTCCCTCTACACTGTCCCATCAAACACTCCCAGGGCAGGTACAGCACGGGTTAGATACAGAGTAAAGCTCCCTCTACACTGTCCCATCAAACACTCCCGGGGCAGGTACAGCACGGGTTAGATACAGAGTAAAGCTCCCTCTACACTGTCCCATCAAACACTCCCAGGGCAGGTGCAGCACGGGTTAGATACAGAGTAAAGCTCCCTCTACACTGTCCCATCAAACACTCCCGGGGCAGGTACAGCACGGGTTAGATACAGAGTAAAGCTCCCTCTACACTGTCCCATCAAACACTCCCGGGGCAGGTACAGCACGGGTTAGATACAGAGTAAAGCTCCCTCTGCACTGTCCCATCAAACACTCCCAGGGCAGGTCCAGCACGGGTTCAGATTCTGGGTGAAATATCCTGAAGCTCCGCCCACTCTGTTCCTGTACCAAGATGGCCGCGCATGCGCAGTGACGCTCCCTCCTCCTGTACCAAGATGGCGGCCGGTTCCCCCGGTAACCCGGGCCTGTCCCCGGGGAGAAGTCCCGCAGTTGCCGTCCGGCTGCTCACACTCGGGACCAGAGGATCCGACTCGGGTCCTGCGGCCTCGCTCCATGTTTATAAGCCGTGGGGCGCGGCCTCCGCCCGGTTTCTCAGTGTCCTGTCCCCGGCCCCCCGCCTACCTGCTCCCGACCCTCCGACTCCGTCTGGCGAACGCGCAGAGCCTCTCCCGCGCCTGCGCTCTGGGCTCCGGGAGACGTCAGAGCCGAGGCCCCGCCCTCACCCACTGGCCCCGCCCCCTCATGGAGCTGCTCCCTCGCGCGAGGCCCCGCTGGTTTTGGGCGGAATGAGACCGCGCGCTGTTCCTCCTCCCACTGCCTGTGGGAATGGGGCAGATATTTAAAGGGACAGGCACTCCCCTTTGTTTACAGTTAAAGGGACAGTCCCGTTTATCTTTGAATGTCGGGGGATTTCACTCACGGAGCTCCGATAAACAATCGGTCCGTTCTGTAATTAGTGCAGTGATTAGGAACATTTAAACATTATGAACAGGAGGAGGCCATTCAGCCCCTCCAGCCTGTTCCGCCATTTAATTAGATCATATCTGATCTGTATGTTAACTCCATCTACCCGCCTTGGTACCATAACCTTTAATACCCTCGCCGAACAAAATCCTATCAATCTCAGATCTGAAATTTTCACTTGACCCCCAGCCTCGACTGCTCTCAGGGAGAGAGTTCCAGATTTCCACTACCCTTTGTGCGAAGAAGTGGTTCCTGACATCGCCCATGAATGACCTCGCTTTAATTTTAAGGTGATGCCTCCTTGTTCTGGACTCCCCCACCAAAGGAAATAGTTTCTCTCCATCTACCCTGTCAAATATTTTAATCATCTTAAACACCTCGATTGGATCACCCCGTAAACTTCTGTACTCCACGCAACACAAGCCCAGTCTATGCAACCTGTCAGTATCACTCTGGTGAATCTGTGCTGCACCCCTTCCAAGGCCAGTATATCCTCCCTGAGGTGCAGTGCCCAGAACTGAAGGCAGTCTCCAGATGGGGTTTAACCAGAGCTCTGTACAACTGTAACATCACTTCCACCCCTTTATATTCCAGCCCCCTTGAGATGAAGGCCAACATTCCTTTCGCCGTTAAAATTATTTTTTGTAACTGTCCACTAGCTTTTAGTGATTTCTGTACTTGGATCCCTCAATCTCTCTGCTCCTCCACAGTTTCCAGTTGCTTGCCTTTTGGGAAATACTCTGATCTCTGTCTTAGGTTCAAAGTGGGTGAATTCACATTTCCCCACATTCAACTCCACCCGCCACCGTTTTGCCCACTCGCTGAATCTATCATTGACCCCTTGCAACTTTCTGCTCCCATCTACACTATTTACTGTGCCACCTAACTTAGTGTCATCAGCAAACCTGGATACATGGCTCTCTATTCATTCATCTGAGTCATTTTACTTACAAATGTTGAACTGTTTGCTCGACACCACAGGGTTTCATCTGTTTCAAACCACAACGGAAAGGTCCAGTTTTCTCCTGGAATTGAAGTTTAAGGTTATCTGTTGGCTAAGATAGAAGCCCGTGGAATCGAGGGAAAAGTTCGGACTTGGTTAGGAAGTTGGCTGAGCGAAAGGCGACAGAGAGTCGTGATAATGGGAAGGTACTCCCATTGGCAGGATGTGACTAGTGGAGTCCCACAGTGATCTGTCTTGGGGCCTCAATTATTCACAATATTTATTAAGGACTTAGATGAAGGCATAGAAAGTCTCATATCTAAGTTTGCCAATGACACAAAGATTGGTGGCATTGTAAGCAGTGTAGATGAAAACATAAAATTACAAAGCAATATTGATAGATTAGGCGAATGGGCAAAACTGTGGCAAATGGAATTCAATGTAGACAAATGTGAGGTCATCCACTTTGGACCAAAAAAGGATAGAACAGGGTACTTTCTAAATGGTAAAAAAGTTAAAAACAGTGGATGTCCAAAGGGATTTAGGGGTTCAGGTACATAGATCATTGAAGTGTCATGAACAGGTGAAGAAAATAATCAAGAAGGCAAATTGAATGTTGGCCTTTATATCTAAAGGACTCGAGTACAAGGGGGCAGAAGTTATGCTGCAGCTATACAAAACCCTGGTAAGACTGCACCTGGAGTACTGTGAGCAGTTCTGGGCACCGCACCTTCGGAAGGACATATTGGCCTTGGAGGGAGTGCAGCGTAGGTTTACTGGAATGATATCCGGACTTCAAGGGCTAAGTTACAAGGAGAGATTACACAAATTGGGGTTGTATTCTCTCGAGTTTCGAAGGTTAAGGGGTGATCTGATCGAAGTTTATAAGATATTAAGGGGAATAGACAGGGTGGATAGAAAGAAACTATTTCCACTGGTTGGGGATTTTAGGAGCAGGGGGCACAGTCTAAAAATTAGAGCCAGACCTTTCAGGAGCGAGATTAGAAAACATTTCTGCACACAAAGGGTTGTAGAAGTTTGGAACTCTCTTCCGCAAACGGCAATTGATACCAGCTCAATTGCTAAATTTAAATCTGAGATAGATAGCTTTTTGGCAACCAAAGGTATTAAGGGATATGGGCCAAAGGCACGTATATGGAGTTAGATCACAGATCAGCCATGATCTAATCAAATGGCGGAGCAGGCACGAGGGGCTGAATGGCCTACTCCTGTTCCGATGTTCCGATGTAGATTTTGGTCTTTCCCACCTGAGTGTTTAGCATCACCTGACTGGAGCTCAGAAAGGACAATCTGGGGGGAGGATCGTCCGGTGGGAACAGAACTTCAGCCCGGACACAGTCCTTCAGGGCCACACTGAGAGGGGCAAACGGCACTTTGGGCTTTCTCCTCTCCCTTCACTGACAGCAGAGTCGCTGTGTGGGTTAATCTTGAGGCGTGTAAGAAATGTGTCCCAGCCGCTCTCTTCCATGGTCCAGAGCTCCAGGCACGGAACAGAAGGCTCCTTTACAACTGAGTTTAGAGTCCGGAACAACAACGGGGAGTGCTGGAAACATGCTGTCAAATCAGAGATTGGTGTAAAACTGGGATCTGTTCCTGACTGAAAGGGAAACGGCAGGTTTAAGTTTCCAGTCTAAAACTGACTGGGAATTATTCTACAAAGATTGAACCTGTTTGTGTTACAGTCCTGAGTCTATTATTTTAAGGCAGCTGTTAACTCATTTAAAATAAACCTGTTTAAAATAAATGAGTTAAAGTCTGCATTAAAATAGCAGAGGAAGGAGTTCACAGGAGCCTGTTAACGGCTGGTACAATTATCCACCAGTCATTTGATCTCCAGATAAAGAAGGACCTGCAGTGTGTTTCCAGATTCCCTGTTTTATTGATGTGAGTGAGTTAGACACCATTAACCCAGTTCGGATCAAGATGTTTACAGGAGTTTACAGGAGACCGGGGACAAATATCACCCACAATTGAGGGAGACAAAATCTAACACTCCCAGGGCAGGTACAGCACAGGTTTGATGCAGAGTAAAGCTCCCTCTGCACTGTCCCATCAAACACTCCCAGGGCAGGGGCAGCTCCGCCATTTGAAAAGATCATGGCTGATCTGTGATTTAACTCCATATACCTGCCTTTGGCCCATATCCCTTAACACCTTTGGTTGCCAAAAATCTATCTATCTCAGATTTAAATTTAGCAATTGAGCTGGTATCAGTTGCCGTTTACGGAAGAGAGTTCTAAACTTCTACAACCCTTTGTGTGTAGAAATGTTTTCTAATCTCGCTCCTGAAAGGTCTGGCTCTAATTTTTCGCACAATTGAGGGAGCCAGTCCCGTCAGTGTGACCTTCACCACAGGGAAGATGCTTGAAGAGATCCTAAGAGATTCTGTTTATGATCACGGGGAAAGAGAAGGGGCCGTGAGAGACACTCAACACGGCTTCCAGAAAAGAAGGTGGCGTCTTACAAACATGCTTGTGTTTTTTGAAGAAGTTGCTGGGTCAGTGGATGAGGATAATCCGGTTCACATTGTCTATCTCAGGGGTGTTTTTTGAAGAAGTTGCTGGGTCAGTGGATGAGGATAATCCGGTTCACATTTTCTATCTCAGGGGTGTTTTTTGAAGAAGTTGCTGGGTCAGTGGATGAGGATAATCCGGTTCACATTGTCTGTCTCAGGGGTGTTTTTTTGAAGAAGTTGCTGGGTCAGTGGATGAGGATAATCCGGTTCACATTGTCTATCTCAGGGGTGTTTTTTGAAGAAGTTGCTGGGTCAGTGGATGAGGATAATCCGGTTCACATTGTCTGTCTCAGAGGTTTTTTTTTGAAGAAGTTGCTGGGTCAGTGGATGAGGATAATCCGGTTCACATTGTCTATCTCAGGGGTGTTTTTTGAAGAAGTTGCTGGGTCAGTGGATGAGGATAATCCGGTTCACATTGTCTATCTCAGGGGGGTCAAACTCGTTTTCTATGGTGGGCCTGATCCGATCTCCTGACACTTGGCCTGGGCCACATTCAGCAAAACTTATTGCACTAGAAATAGATCAAGATGAACGATATCGGTCCTCACAGCACACAGAAAAAATGAGGCCTCGAAGTTTCTCTGAGAATGACAGGCCTGAACTCGAGTTGGAAAACACAGTTGGAAAACATTGATCAATTGAACCAGACTGGGCGGGGCCTGAGGTGCGAGTTGGTGAAGGAAAAGTGGCGACCGGTGAACTTCGCTCCCTGTCTGAGGGCCCGGGCACTCGGGTTTCTGTATAATTTATTGATTGATTTTGTTTAATGTTTATTGTCCCTCCGGCCCCAATCTCGATGCGATGACGAAATTTCTGTTCACCGATTCGGACCTTCAATGGCGGAGAGTTTACCCAGAATCCCCCGCGGCCCAGAAAGTGCCCTATCAGTGACTACAGGAGCTCAGTGCGCAGGCGCGGGATTGGGCTGTGCTCTGAGCATGCGCGGTGCGAGTGGTGGAGACGGACTGAGGCGGAACAGGCGGGTCGGGATCCGGTCGGAGACGGTGGGCGCGGGGGAGGAATTGGACCCGTGGGTGGGCAGGGAAGCTTCATAAACACCCGGTGCAGGCCTCAGGCCCCTTATAAGAGCCGACAGGCCCCGTGTTTACACCGCGGTGACAGGCCCGACCGGCGGCCGCCCGGGTGAGCGGGTAACTGGCCGCCATCTTGGGCAAACAAGTCGGGGATTACTGCGCATGCGCGTCCATCTTGGAGCGGAAAGGAGTGGGCGGGGCTTCAGGGTCCCTGTGACTGTGAACAAAGAGTGGGCGGGGCTTCAGGGTCCCAGTGACCGGGAACAAAGAGTGGGCGGGGCTTCAGGGTCCCTGTGACTGGGAACAAAGAGTGGGCGGGGCTTCAGGGTCCCAGTGACCGGGAACAAAGAGTGGGCGGGGCTTCAGGGTCCCAGTGACTGTGAACAAAGAGTGGGCGGGGCTTCAGGGTCCCAGTGACTGGGAACAAATAGTGGGCGGGGCTTCAGGGTCCCAGTGACTGGGAACAAAGAGTGGGCGGGGCTTCAGGGTCCCAGTGACTGGGAACAAAGAGTGGGCGGGGCTTCAGGGTCCCAGTGACTGGGAACAAAGAGTGGGCGGGGCTTCAGGGTCCCAGTGACTGTGAACAAAGAGTGGGCGGGGCTTCAGGGTCCCAGTGCCTCATTTATTTTCAAAAGAGTCATAGAGTTATACAGCACGGATAGAGGCCCTTCGGCCCATCGTGTCAGGGATTGTTCCCTGAGATTGGAAGGGAACTCACGTAGTTCCCATTCTCAAAAAAATGGACAAATCACAGCCGGGAGCAACAGCCCCGTCAGTGTGACCTCAACCATGGGGAAGATGCTTTAAGGGATCATAAGAAATTCTGTTTATGATCATGGTGAAAGAGAAGTCAACATACAGGTGCAGCAGGCAAACAGAATATTGGCCTTTATTTCGAGGGGGATGGTGTATAAAAGCAGGGAAGTCATGCTACAACTGTACAGGGTGCTGGTGAGACCACACCTGGAGTACTGCATACAGTTCTGGTGCCCTTATTTCAGGAAGGACATACTTGCATTGGAGGCAGTTCAGAGAAGGTTCACTCGGTTGATCCCAGGTATGGAAGGGTTTGTCTTATGAGGAAACATTGAACAGGTTGGGTCTATACTCATTGGGAGTTTAGAAAAATGAGAGGAAATCTTATTGAAACGTGCAAGATTCTGAGGGGACTCGATAGGGTCGATGCTGAGAGAATGTTACCCCTCAGGGGTAATCTAAAACGAGGGGAATAGTCTCAGAATACAGGTTCGCCCGTTTAAGACAGAAATGAGGAGAAATTTCTTCTCCCAGAGGGTCGTGCTTCTTTGGAATGCTTTACCCGAAAAAGCTGTGGAGGCTGAGTCATTGAATACATTCAAGGCTGAGTTCGGCAAATTGTTGATCAGCAAGGGAGTCAAAGGATACGGGGAAAGGGCGGGAAAGTGGAGTTTAGGTAAAAATCAGATCAGCCATGATCCCATTGAATGGCGGAGCAGGCTCGAGGGGCCGAATGGCCTACTCCTATCTCTTATGATCTCCCCAGTGCCCCGTCATGTGATCTCCCCGGTGCCCCGTCATGTGATCACCCCAGTAGTTACCTGAAGTTGATCTTCCAGTTGCAGTGGTGATGGTGAAAACCTCGAGTTAACCGAGGGAACTTAGACTGGGGAATGTGAGGTTTGTATGAAAGAAGTGAGTAATAAAAAGGAAATTAATAAAAACTGATTCAATAAAAGAAAGAAACAGGTGAATTATACTAAAATGAGCAATGAAAAGTAACTAAAAGAATACAAATTAAACCCATCTGATAATCAATGTTTAATATTAAAATATGAATCAATTATCTTTGGAAATAGATAAATAAATAACTGCAAAGAAAGAATGAAATCTCCAGGACCTGATGGTTTTTCCCTCAGGGTATTAAATGAAACAGGTGGGGAAATTACAGAAACATTAGTCATAGTTTCACAAAGCTCTCTGGACTCGGGAATTGTGCCTTTGGATGTGAAAATATCACTCCAATATTTAAGAAAGGAAGAAGAGAGAGAAAAGGAAATGACAGATCTGTCAGTTTAACGTCAGGAGTGGGGAAGTTACTGGAATCTATCACCAGAGACAAAATGATTGAGGACTTGAACAAGTCTGAGCTGATCAAAGAGAGTCAGTGTGGATTTGTGAAGGGTGGGTCATGTCTGACTAATCTAGATGAGTTTTTTCAGGTCACTAACAGGCTGGACAGGGAGTGTCGATGGACATTGTCTGTGTGGACTTCCAGAAGGCATTTGATAAGATTCAGCACAAGAGATTATTCGCAAACATAAAAGTGCACAAAATTGAAAGTGACCTTGTGACTTGTGTTGGGAGGTGGGAGACAGAGAGTGGGGATAAAGGGAACGTTCTTTGATTGGTGGGATGTGACAAGTGGTGTTCCCCAGGGATCTGGACTGGGGTCTCAGCTTTTCACCATATTTATCAATAACCTGGATGAAGGAATAGAGAGTTTAATATCCAAGTTTCCAGATGACATTAAGTTAGGAGACACAGTAAGTTGTGTGGATGGGAGCAGGAAGTTACAAAGGGACAGATTAAGTGAGTGGACAAAACTGGCAGATGGAGTTCAGTGTGGGGAAGTGTGAGATCATCCACTTTGGATACAAGAAGGAAACATTGGAGTATTTTCTTAAAGTGAGAGACTGGGAACTGTGGAGGAGCAAAGGGATTTGGGTGTCCATGTACACAAATCACTAAAAGCTAGTGCCCAGATACAAAAAGTAATCACAAAGACTAATGGAATGTTGGCCTTTATCTCGAGGGCTGGAATACAAAGGGGAGGAATTTATGCTTCAGTTCCACAGAGCCTCGGTCAGAGCCCCTCTGGAGTACATATATCCAGAATATTAAACTCCAGCCCAGTTCTCGGGGTTATTAACATCAGAAACAAACCCCAACTGTCAGAATGAACATGGTTCAGTCCTGAATGTGATTAACAGCAGAATCCAACCCCATGCATCACAGGTGAACTCGCTGGTGTGTCAGCCAGTGGGATGACAGAGTGAATCCCTTCCCACACACGGAGCAGGTAAACGGCCTCTCCCCAGTGTGAACTCGTTCATGTTTCAGCAGATCCCTTGTTCTCTTGAAGCTCTTCACAGTTAGAACATTTAAACGGTCTCTCATCAGTGTGAACAAGTGGATGTTCACTGAGGCTGGATGACTGAGTGAATCCTTTCCCACACACGGAGCAGGTGAACGGCCTCTCCCTGGAGTGAGCTCGCTGGTGTCTCAGCCGGTGGGATGACTGAGTGAATCCCTTCCCACACACGGAGCAGGTGAACGGTCTCTCCCCAGTGTGAACTCGCTCGTGTGTAAGCAGGGTGGATGAATCAGTGAATCCCTTCCCACACACAGAGCAGGTGAACGGCCTCTCCCCGGTGTGAACTCGCTGGTGTGTCAGCAGGTGGTATGAACGAGTGAATCCCTTCCCACACACGGAGCAGGTGAACGGCCTCTCCCCGGTGTGAACTCGCTGGTGTGTCAGCAGGTGGTATGAACGAGTGAATTCCTTCCCACACACGGGGCAGGTGAACGAGCTCTCCCCAGTGTGACTGCGTCGATGAGTTTCCAGCTGGGATGGGTAATTGAATCTCTTCCCACAGTCCCCACATTTCCACGGTTTCTCCGTGGTCCGGGTGTCCTTGTGTCTCTCCAGGTTGGATGATCAGTTGAAGCCTCGTCCACACACAGAACACGTGGACGGTTTCTCCCCTCTGTGAATGGTGCGATGTTTTTTCAGGCTGTGTCACTGGTTGAAGCTCTTTCCACACTCAGTGCACTGGAACACTCTCACTCGGGTGTGTGTGTCTCGGTGATTTTCCACTCACACTGATGTTTGAAATCTTTTCCCACAGACAGAACAGACAAACATTTCTCCTTCCACATTCAAAGGCCGATGATATTCAGGTCCTGATGAATCGAGTGACTCTGTCAGATTTTGACGTGATGTTTGGTTTGAGTTTCCCGTCTGCAAATCCTCCCCTTCTAATCCCCTGTAAAAGGAGTTTACAAAAGTCCTCACTGTAAATACAGGATAGAAATTCAGAACAGACAATTCTAGTTTCTATGGAACATTCTTCCCGCTCATTCCCCCAGACTGTAAATCCCCGTCCCACACACTCTCCCTCCTCCCTGTGCTGAAATCCAAACCCATCGCACCATCTCCATCATTTCTTCCCTCCACTCCCAGTTTCCTCCCTCCCTCGACTCTGGTCGGGTTCAGTTCTCCACCCCCTGGGAGCAGAGTGAGAGGAAAATAAATGAGGCACAGGGACCCTGAAGCCCCGCCCACTCTTTGTTCACAGTCACAGGGACCCTGAAGCCCCGCCCACTCTTTGTTCACAGTCACAGGGACCCTGAAGCCCCGCCCACTCTTTGTTCACCGTCACAGGGACCCTGAAGCCCCGCCCACTCTTTGTTCACAGTCACAGGGACCCTGAAGCCCCGCCCACTCTTTGTTCCGTGTCACAGGGACCCTGAAGCCCCGCCCACTCTTTGTTCACAGTCACTGGGACCCTGAAGCCCCGCCCACTCTTTGTTCCCAGTCACAGGGACCCTGAAGGCCCGCCCACTCTTTGTTCACCGTCACAGGGACCCTGAAGCCCCGCCCACTCTTTGTTCCCAGTCACAGAGACCCTGAAGCCCCGCCCACTCTTTGTTCCCAGTCACAGGGACCCTGAAGCCCCGCCCACTCTTTGTTCACCGTCACAGGGACCCTGAAGCCCCGCCCACTCTTTGTTCCCAGTCACAGGGACCCTGAAGCCCCGCCCACTCTTTGTTCCCGGTAACTGGGACCCTGAAGCCCCGCCCACTCTTTGTTCACAGTCACTGGGACCCTGAAGCCCCGCCCACTCTTTGTTCCTGATCACTGGGACCCTGAAGCCCCGCCCACTCTTTGTTTCCGGTAACTGGGACCCTGAAGCCCCGCCCACTTTGTTCCCGGTTACTTGGACCCTGAAGCCCCGCCCACTCATTGTTCCCGGTCACTGGGACCCTGAAGCCCCGCCCACTCTGCTCCTGGTCACTGGGACCCTGAAGCCCCGCCCACTCTTTGTTCCCGGTCACTGGGACCCTGAAGCCCCGCCCACTCTTTGTTCCCGGTCACTGGGACCCTGAAGCCCCGCCCACTCTTTGTTCCCAGTCACAGGGACCCTGAAGCTCCGCCCACTGCGTTCCGAACAAAGATGGCAGCGCATGCGCCGTGATCCCTTCCTTCTTTGCCCAAGATGGCGGCCAGTTACCCGCTCACCAGGGCGGCCGCCGGTCGGGCCTGTCACCGCGGTGTAAACACGGGGCCTGTCGGCTCTCATTCGGGGCCTGAGGCCTACACCAGGTGTTTATGAAGCTTCCCTGCCCACCCACGGGTCCAATTCCTCCCCCGCGCCCACCGTCTCCGACCGGATCCCGACCCGCCTGTTCCCTCAGTCCGTCTCCACCACTCGCACCGCGCATGCTCAGAGCACAGCCCAGTCCCGCGCCTGCGCACTGGGCTCCTGTAGTCACTGATAGGGCACTTTCTGGGCCGCGGGGGATTCTGGGTAAACTCTCCGCCATTGACGGTCCGAATCGGTGAACAGAAATTTCGTCATCGCATCGAGATTGGGGCCGGAGGGACAATAAACATTAAACAAAATCAATCAATAAATTATACAGAAACCCGAGTGCCCGGGCCCTCAGACAGGGAGCGAAGTTCACTGGTCGCCACTTTTCCTTCACCAACTCGCACCTCAGGCCCCGCCCAGTCTGGTTCAATTGATCAATGTTTTCCAACTGTGTTTTCCAACTCGAGTTCAGGCCTGTCATTCTCAGAGAAACTTCGAGGCCTCATTTTTTCTGTGTGCTGTGAGGACCGATATCGTTCATCTTGATCTATTTCTAGTTTAATAAGTTTTGCTGAATGTGGCCCAGGCCAAGTGTCAGGATATCGGATCAGGCCCACCATCGAAAATGAGTTTGACCCCCCTGAGATAGACAATGTGAACCGGATTATCCTCATCCACTGACCCAGCAACTTCTTCAAAAAACACCCCTGAGATAGACAATGTGAACCGGATTATCCTCATCCACTGACCCAGCAACTTCTTCAAAAAACACCCCTGAGATAGACAATGTGAACCGGATTATCCTCATCCACTGACCCAGCAACTTCCTCAAAAAACACCCCTGAGATAGACAATGTGAACCGGATTATCCTCATCCACTGACCCAGCAACTTCTTCAAAAAACACCCCTGAGATAGACAATGTGAACCGGATTATCCTCATCCACTGACCCAGCAACTTCCTCAAAAAACACCCCTGAGATAGACAATGTGAACCGGATTATCCTCATCCACTGACCCAGCAACTTCTTCAAAAAACACCCCTGAGACAGACAATGTGAACCGGATTATCCTCATCCACTGACCCAGCAACTTCTTCAAAAAACACCCCTGAGATAGACAATGTGAACCGGATTATCCTCATCCACTGACCCAGCAACTTCTTCAAAAAACACCCCTGAGATAGACAATGTGAACCGGATTATCCTCATCCACTGACCCAGCAACTTCTTCAAAAAACACCCCTGAGATAGACAATGTGAACCGGATTATCCTCATCCACTGACCCAGCAACTTCTTCAAAAAACTCAAGCAAATTTGCATGACGCGACCTTCTTGTCTGGAAGCCATGTTGAGTGTCTCGAACGGCCCCTTCTCTTTCCCCGTGATCATAAACAGAATATCTTAGGATCTCTTCAAGCATCTTCGCTGTGGTCGAGGTCACATTGATGGGCCTGTCGTTTCCTGGCTCTGATTTGTTTTCTTTTTTGAGAATGGGAACTCCGTGAGTTACCTTCCAATCTCAGGGAACAATCCCTGACTCTATTGAGCTGTTGAAGATCCAGGCAAGGGGCTCACAGAGCACCCGTCCCAACTCTGAAAACACCAAAGATCTCTCAGCTTCTCTAATGGCTGATTTTGTCTCCCTCAATTGTGGGTGATATTTGTTCCCGGTCTCCTGTAAACCCCTGTAAACACCCTTTGTGTGTAGAAATGTTTTCTAATCTCGCTCCTGAAAGTTCTGGCTCTAATTTTTAGACTGTGCCCCCTACTCCTAAAATCCCCAACCAGTGGAAATAGTTTCTCTCTATCCCCCCTATCTGTTACCCATAATATCTTACAAACTTCGATCACATCACCCCTTAACCTTCGAAACTCGAGAGAATACAACCCCAATTTGTGTAATCTCTCCTCGTAACTTAACCCTTGAAGTCCGGGTATCATTCCAGTAAACCGACGCTGCACTCCCTCCAAGGCCAATATATCCTTCTGAAGGTGCGGTGCCCAGAACTGCTCACAGTACTCCAGGTGCGGTCTAACCAGGGTTTTGTATAGCTGCAGCATAACTTCTGCCCCCTTGTACTCTAGTCCTCCAGATATAAAGGCCAGCATTCCATTTGCCTTCTTGATTATGTTCTGCACCTGTTCATGACACTTCAATGATCGATGTACCTGCACCCCTAAGTCCCTTTGGACATCCACTGTTTTTAACGTTTTACCATTTAGAAAGTACCCTGTTCTATCCTTTTTTGATCCAAAGTGGATGACCTCACATTTTTCTGCATTGAATTCCATTTGCCACAGTTTTGCCCATTCACCTAATCTGTCAATATCACTTTGTAATTTTATGTTTTCATCTACACTGCTTACAATGCCACCAATCTTTGTGTCATCGGCAAACTTAGATATGAGACTTTCTATGCCTTCATCTAAGTCGTTAATAAATATTGTGAATAATTGAGGCCCCAAGACAGATCCCAGCGGGACTCCACTAGTCACATCCTGCCAATGTGAGCACCTACCAATTATCACTACTCTCTGTCGCCATTCGCTCAGCCAACTTCCTAACCAAGTCTGTACTTTTCCCTCGATTCCACGGGCTTCTATCTTAGCTAACAGATAATCTTAAACTTCAATTCCAGGAGAAAACTGGAACTTTCCGTTGTGGTTTGAAACAGATGAAACCCTGTGGTGTCGAGCAAACAGTTCAACATTTGTAAGTAAAATGACTCAGATGAAGGAATAGAGAGCCATGTATCCAAGTTTGCAGATGATACTAAGTTCGGTGGCACAGTAAATAGTGTAGATGGGAGCAGAAAGTTGCAAGGGGGCAATGATAGATTCAGAGAGTGGGCAAAACGGTGGCGGGTGGAGTTGAATGTGGGGAAATGTGAATTCACCCACTTTGAACCAAAGACAGATCGATCAGAGTATTTACCAAATGGCAAGCAACTGGAAACTGTGGAGGAGCAGAGAGATTTAGGGCCCATGTACAGAAATCACTAAAAGCTGGTGGACAGTTGCAAAAAATAATTTTAACGGCGAAAGGAATGTTGGCCTTCATCTCAAGGGGGCTGGAATATAAAGGGGTGGAAGTTATGTTACAGTTGTACAGAGCTCTGGTTAAACCCCATCTGGAGACTGCCTTCAGTTCTGGGCACTGCACCTCAGGGAGGATATACTGGCCTTGGAAGGGGTACAGCACAGATTCAACAGAGTGACACTGACAGGGTGCACAGACTGGGCTTGTACTGCGTGGAGTAAAGAAGATTAAGGGGTGATCCAATCGAGGTGTTTAAGATGATTAAAATATTTGATCGGGCAGATGGAGAGAAACTACTTCCTCTGGTGGGGGAGTCCAGAACAAGGAGGCATCACCTTAAAATTAGAGCGAGGTCATTCATGGGCGATGTCAGGAATCACTTCTTCACACAAAGGGCAGTGGAAATCTGGAACTCTCTCCCTGAGAGCAGTCGAGGCTGGGGGTATTTGAAAATTTCAGATCTGAGATTGATAGATTTTTGATAGGCGAGGGTATTAAAGGTTATGGTACCAAGGCGGGTAGATGCAGTTAACATACAGATCAGATATGATCTAATTAAATGGCGGAACAGGCTGGAGGGGCTGAATGGCCTCCTCCTGATCCTAATGATTAAATGTTCCTAGTCACTGCACTAATTACAGGACGGACCGATTGTTAATAGGAGCTCCGTTAGTGAGATCCCCCGACATTCAAAGATAAACGGGACTGTCCCTTTAACTATAAACAAAGGGGAGTGCCTGTCCCTTTAAATATCTGCCCCATTCCCACAGGCAGTGGGAGGAGGAACAGCGCGCGGTCTCATTCCGCCCAAAACCAGCGGGGCCTCGCGCGAGGGAGCAGCTCCATGAGGGGGCGGGGCCAGTGGGTGAGGGCGGGGCCTCGGCTCTGACGTCGCCATGAGCCCAGCGCGCAGGCGCGGGAGAAGCTCTGCGCGTTCGCCAGACGGAGTCGGAGGGTCGGGAGCAGGTAGGCGGGGGGCCGGGGACAGGACACTGAGAAATCGGGCGGAGGCCGAGCCCCACGGCTTATAAACATGGAGCGAGGCCGCAGGACCCGAGTCGGATCCTCTGGTCCCGAGTGTGAGCAGCCGGGCGGCAACTGCGGGACTTCTCCCCGGAGACAGGCCCGGGTTACCGGGGGAACTGGCCGCCATCTTGGTACAGGAGGAGGGAGCGTCACGGCGCATGCGCGGCCATCTTGGTACAGGAACAGTGTGGGCGGGGCTTCAGGATATTTCACCCAGAATCTCAACCCGTGCTGTCCCTGCCCCGGGAGTGTTTGATGGGACAGTGTAGAGGGAGCTTTACTCTGTATCTAACCCGTGCTGTACCTGCCCTGGGAGTGTTTGATGGGACAGTGTAGAGGGAGCTTTACTCTGTATCTAACCCGTGCTGTACCTGCCCTGGGAGTGTTTGATGGGACAGTGTAGAGGGAGCTTTACTCTGTATCTAACCCGTGCTGTACCTGCCCCGGGAGTGTTTGATGGGACAGTGTAGAGGGAGCTTTACTCTGTATCTAACCCGTGCTGTACCTGCCCTGGGAGTGTTTGATGGGACAGTGTAGAGGGAGCTTTACTCTGTATCTAACCCGTGCTGCACCTGCCCCGGGAGTGTTTGATGGGACAGTGTAGAGGGAGCTTTACTCTGTATCTAACCCGTGCTGTACCTGCCTTTGGTGTCTTTGATGGGACAGTGCAGAGGGAGCTTTACTCTGTATCTAACCCGTGCTGTACCTGCCCCGGTAGTGTTTGATGGGACAGTGTAGAGGGAGCTTTACTCTGTATCTCACCCGTGCTGTACCTGCCCTGGGAGTGTTTGATGGGACAGTGCAGAGGGAGCGTGACCCTGCATCTAAACCATGCAGTGCCTGTCCTGCGGGTGAGAGACAGGACAGTGCAGAGGGAGCTTTACTCTGTATCAAACCCATGCTGTCCCTGCCCCGGGAGTGTTTACGACAGTGTGGAGGGACCTTTACTCTGCATCTACCCCGTGCAGCACCTGTCGTGGGAGTGTGAGACGGCACGTTGTCGAGGGAGGTTTCCTCTGTATCGAACCCGTGCTGTACCCGCCTTGGGAGTCTTTGATGGGACAGTGTCGAGGGAGCTTTCCTCTATCGAACCTGTGCTGTACCTGCAATGGGAGTGTTGATGTGACAGTGTCGAGGGAGCTTCACAATGTATCTCATCCGTGCTGTACCTGCCCCGGGAGTGTTTGATGGGACAGTGTCGAGGGAGCTTGACTCGGTATCTAACCCATGCTGTACCTGCCCTGGGAGTGTTTGATGGGACAGTGTCGAGGGAGCTTCACAATGTATCTCATCCGTGCTGTACCTGCCCCGGGAGTGTTTGATGGGACAGTGTCGAGGGAGCTTTACGCTGCATCAAACCCGCGCTGCACCTGCCCCGGGAGTGTTTGATGGGACAGTGTCGAGGGAGCTTTACTCTGTATCTGACCCGTGCTGTACCTGCCCTGGCAGTATTTGATGGGACAGTATAGAAGCAGCTTTACTCTGCCCTGGGAGTGTTTAGGACAGTGTGGAGGGAGCTTGGCTGTGCATCTACCCCGTGCTTTGTCTGCCCAGGGAGTGTGAGACGGGACAGTGTAGAGGGAGCTTTACTCGGTATCTCACCCGTGCTGTACCTGCCCTGGGAGTGTTTGATGGGACAGTGCAGAGGGAGCGTGACCCTGCATCTAAACCATGCAGTGCCTGTCCTGCGGGTGAGAGACAGGACAGTGCAGAGGGAGCTTTACTCTGTCTGTAACCCGTGCTGCACCTGCCCTGGGAGTGTTTGATGGGACAGTGTCGAGGGAGCTTTACTCTGTATCTAACCCGTGCTGTACCTGCCATGGGAGTGTTTGGGACTGTGTACAGTAATCAATAACCAATGATTAACACTTTTCAGCCCTATTTATTAAAATCTGGGATATAGTTTCTGAACAGCTTCATCAACGGAGCCTCTCACTTCTCCTCTCCCTATTCTTCTTCCCAAAATGTATCACTTCACATTTCTCTGCATTAAATTTCATCTGCCATCTATCTGTCCAATTTATTATCCAGTGTCCGTGACACTGAAGTCACTTCCAGTCCTCTTCACAGTTCCCCACACTCACTATCTTGGTGGCATTTGAATTATCTGGAGATTTTCATCTTGTGCCCGATATACCCGAGCCCAGATCATTTCCCTGTATTGAGAAGAGCAATGGACCCAACACTGACCCTGGGGGACACCACTGTTTACATCCCTCCAGTCTGAACAATATCCATTATCCACGACTCTCTGTTTTCTGCCCTTTCCCCAACTTCCTGTCCACGCTGCCCCACTCCCTTCAATTCCGTGAGCCTTAATTTTATCAACAAGCCTCCTGTGCGGCACCTTCTCAAACACCTTTAGACAATCCATCGACACAACACCCACTGCATTCCCTTTATCACCACACTGTGTTATTCCTCAAATAATCCCTGCTGTCTGTCCTGAATTCATCCTTTTTATGAACAAATGTTGAAATGTTTGCTCCACCCCACAGGGTTCCATCTGTTTAAAGCCACAGAGAGAGGTGGGAGAGGCCCATTGTTGGACAGTGTGAGCTGAGGGGTGGGAGAGGCCCATTGTTGGACAGTGTGAGCTGAGGGGTGGGAGAGGCCCATTGTTGGACAGTGTGAGCTGAGGGGTGGGAGAGGCCCATTGTTGGACAGTGTGAGCTGAGGGGTGGGAGAGGCCCATTGTTGGACAGTGTGAGCTGAGGGGTGGGAGAGGCCCATTGTTGGACAGTGTGAGCTGAGGGGTGGGAGAGGCCCATTGTTGGACAGTGTGAGCTGAGGGGTGGGAGAGGCCCATTGTTGGACAGTGTGAGCTGAGGGGTGGGAGAGGCCCATTGTTGGACAGTGTGAGCTGAGGGGTGGGAGAGGCCCATTGTTGGACAGTGTGAGCTGAGAGGTGGGAGAGGCCCATTGTTGGACAGTGTGAGCTGAGGGGTGGGAGAGGCCCATTGTTGGACAGTGTGAGCTGAGGGGTGGGAGAGGCCCATTGTTGGACAGTGTGACCTGAGGGGTGGGAGAGGCCCATTGTTGGACAGTGTGAGCTGAGCAGGCGCAGGAGACACAGACTTGCGCAAACACCGAGTGCAGCCCCAGACCCCAACATTAAACAGTGAACATTATCCCCCAGACTCCAATATGCAAGTGATCTTTATCTCCCCCCCACCCCACAACCAGACCCGAATGACGATGGATCAGGGAACGTCTGTGAAGGAAGTGGAAATGGTAACCAGTCAGAGAGCGTCTCTTTGATAGAGAAATCGGGATGTGTTCGTGAGTGTTTGTTTCAGAGGGAGAAATGGAGATGGGTCAAGGAGAGCCCATCACCAAAATTGGGAGATGTTGCAGATGGTCAGTACATAGTTAGGGACAGAGTGTTGGGAAGAGGGGAAGACAGCACGAACACACAGACAGAGTCAGTAACTTCAGGGGAGGAGAGAGAGGGGAACCAGTGAATGTCGAACTGAATCAAGTCAGGGTCAACACCTTCAGGGGAGGAGAGAGAGGGGAACCAGTGAGTGTCGAACTGAACCCAGTCAGAGTCAACACCTTCAGGGAGAGGGAGAGGGAGAGGGAGAGAGAGGGGAACCAATGGATGTCGAACTGAACCCAGTCAGAGTCAGCACCTTCAGGGGAGGAGAGAGAGGGGAACCAGTGAGTGTCGAACTGAACCCAGTCAGAGTCAGCACCTTCAGGGAGAGGGAGAGAGAGGGGAACCAGTGAATGTAGAACTGAATCAAGTCAGAGTCAGCACCTTCAGGGGAGGAGAGAGAGGGGAACCAGTGAGTGTAGAACTGAACCAAGTCAGGGTCAACACCTTCAGGGGAGGAGAGAGAGGGGAACCAGTGAGTGTCGAACTGAACCCAGTCAGAGTCAGCACCTTCAGGGAGAGGGAGAGAGAGGGGAACCAATGAGTGTCGAACTGAACCCAGTCAGAGTCAGCACCTTCAGGGGGAGGGAGACAACTCAGATCGAAGGAAAAATGTTGGAGATGATGCAATGGGTTTGGATTTCAGCAAAGGGAGGAGGGAGAGTGTGTGGGACGGGGATTTACAGTCTGGGGGAATGAGCGGGAAGAATGTTCCATCGAAATTAGAATTGTCTGTTCTGAATTTCTATCCTGTATTTACAATGATGACTTTTGTAAACTCCTTTTACAGGGGATTAGAAGGGGAGGATTTGCAGACGGGAAACTCAAACCAAACATCACGTCAAGATCTGACAGAGTCACTCGATTCATCAGGACCTGAATATCATCGGCCTTTGAATGTGGAAGGAGAAATGTTTGTCTGTTGTGTCTGTGGGAAAAGATTTCAAACATCAGTGTGAGTGGAAAATCACCGAGACACACACACCCGAGTGAGAGTGTTCCAGTGCACTGAGTGTGGAAAGAGTTTTAACCAGTTCCACAGCCTGAAAAAACATCGCACCATTCACAGCGGGGAGAAACCGTCCACGTGTTGTGTGTGTGGACGAAGCTTCAACTGATCGTCCAACCTGGAGAGACACAAGGACACCCGGACCATGGACAAACCGTGGAAATGTGGGGACTGTGGGAAGGGATTCAATTCCCCGTCTGAGCTGGAAACTCATCGACGCAGTCACACCGGGGAGAGGCCATTCACCTGCCCCATGTGTGGGAGCAGATTCACTCAGTCATCCCACCTGCTGACACACCAGCGAGTTCACACTGGGGAGAGACCGTTCACCTGCTCCGTGTGTAAGAAGGGATTCACTCAGTCATCACACCTCATTGAACACCAACTTGTTCACACTGATGACAGACCATTTAAATGTTCTGCCTGTGAGAAGAACTTTAAAAGCAGATCGGACCTGCTGAGACACCAACGTACTCACACCGGGGAGAGGCCGTTCACCTGCTCAGTGTGTGGGAAGGGATTCACTTGTTCATCCCACCTCATTGTGCATCAACGTGTTCACACTGATAAGAGACCTTTTAAATGTTCTGACTGTGAGAAAAGCTTTAAAAGCACAAACGAACTGTTGAAACACCAGCAAGTTCACACTGGGGAGAGGCCGTTCACCTGCTCCGTGTGTGGGACAAAATTCAGTCAGTCATCCAACCTGCTGACACACCAGCGAATTCACACCGGTGAGAGGCCATTCACCTGCTCCGTGTGTGGGAAGAGATTCACTTGTTCATCCAACCTGCTGAGACACCAGCGAGTTCACCTGTGACTGCAGGGGTTTGGATTCTGCTGTTAATCACATCCAGGACTGAACCATGTTCATTCTAACAGCTGGGGTTTGTTTCTGATGTTAACCACCCCTATAACTGGGCCGGAGTTTAATATTCTATTTAAGTGTCAAATAAATCAGCTTTCTTTTAAACACAGTGTGTCTGTTCCTTGATGTCTCGATGATAAGAGAAGCTGATTGAGGAATTATCATAAAGTGAATGGAATCCATCTCAGAACTGAGTTCCAACAACTCTTTAACAGATGGATCGACAAGATGTCCAAGTCTGAGAGGACAGAAAATTCTATTGTATCACAGGGTCCACTTCAATCAGCCTGAGCAGATTTCCACTGCCCTTGTGTGATAAAGAGCTTCCTGATGTCACTCCTAGATGCCCTGGCACTAATTTTAAGGTCATGCCCTCTTGTTCAGGATTCCCCCACCAGAGAAATTAGTTTCTATTTCTACCCGATCGAATCCCTTTATCATTTGAAATCCCTGGATCAGATCACCCCTCAACCTTCCAAACTCAAGGGAATACAAAACAAGTTTCTGCACCCTGTCCTCATAACTGAACTCTTCAAGCCCCAGTATCACCCTGGTGAATCTGCACAGTCCCCCCTCCAAGGCCAATATATCCTTGTTGAGGATCAGTACACCAGAGGGGCTCTGACCGAGGCTCTGTGGAACTGAAGCATAACTTCCTCCCCTTTGTATTCCAGCCCTCGAGATAAAGGCCAACATTTCATTAGACTTTGTGATTACTTTTTGTATCTGGGCACGAGCTTTTAGTGATTTGTGTACATGGACACCCAAATCCCTTTGCTCCTCCACAGTTCCCAGTCTCTCACTTCAAGAAAATACTCCAATGTTTCCTTCTTGCATCTAAAGTGGATGATCTCACACTTCCCCACACTGAACTCCATCTGCCACAGTTTTGTCCACTCACTTAATCTGTCCCTTTGTAACTTCCTGCTCCCAACCACACAACTTACTGGGCCTCCGAACTTAGTGTCATCTGCAAACTTGGATATAAAACTCTCTATTCCTGCCATCCATCTGTCCAATTTATTATCCAGTGTCCGTGACACTGAAGTCACTTCCAGTCCTCTTCACAGTTCCCCACACTCACTATCTTGGAGGCATTTGAATTATCTGGAGATTTTCATCTTGAGCCCAAGATACCCGAGCCCAGATCATTTCCCTGTATTGAGAAGAGCAATGGTCCCAACACTGACCCTGGGGGACACCACCGTTTACATCCCTCCAGTCTGAACAATATCCATTATCCACGACTCTCTGTTTTCTGCCCTTTCCCCAACTTCCTGTCCACGCTGCCCCACTCCCTTCAATTCCGTGAGCCTTAATTTTATCAACAAGCCTCCTGTGCGGCACCTTCTCAAACACCTTGAGACAATCCATCCACACAACACCCACTGCATTCCCTTTATCACCACACTGTGTAATTCCTCAAATAATCCCTGCTGTCTGTCCTGAATTCATCCATTTTCCAAACAAATGTTGAAATGTTTGCTCCACCCCACAGGGTTCCATCTGTTTAAAGCCACAGAGAGAGGTGGGAGAGGCCCATTGTTGGACAGTGTGAGCTGAGGGGTGGGAGAGGCCCATTGTTGGACAGTGTGAGCTGAGGGGTGGGAGAGGCCCATTGTTGGACAGTGAGAGCTGAGGGGTGGGAGAGGCCCATTGTTGGACAGTGTGAGCTGAGGGGTGGGAGAGGCCCATTGTCGGACAGTGTGAGCTGAGGGGTGGGAGAGGCCCACTGTTGGACAGTGTGAGCTGAGGGGTGGGAGAGGCCCATTGTTGGTCAGTGTGAGCTGAGGGGTGGGAGAGGCCCATTGTTGGACAGTGTGAGCTGAGGGGTGGGAGAGGCCCATTGTTGGACAGTGAGAGCTGAGGGGTGGGAGAGGCCCATTGTTGGACAGTGTGAGCTGAGGGGTGGGAGAGGCCCATTGTTGGACAGTGTGAGCTGAGGGGTGGGAGAGGCCCATTGATGGACAGTGTGAGCTGAGCTGGCGCGGGAGACGAAGATTTCAGTGAAGACCGAGTGCCGCTCCAGACCCCAATATAAAACAGTGAACATTATCCCCCCCAGGCCCCATTATAAAAGTGAACATTATCCCTCCGGATCTGAATATAAGACATAGAACATAATCCACGCTCCCCCCCCCCCCCCCCCCCACACAACCCAGACCCAAATGACGACGGATCAGGGAACGTCTGTAAAGGAAGTAGGAATGTTAACTGGTCAGAGAGCGTCTCTTTGATAGAGAAATCGGGATGTGTCAGTGAATATAAGAAGGAAAAATGGAGAAGGGTCAAGGAGAGCCCATCACCAAAATTGGGAGATGTTGCAGATGGACAGTATATAGGGAGGGACAGAGTGTTGGAAAAAGGGGGAGAGAGCACGAACACACAGACAGAGTCAGTAACGTCAGGGGAGGAGAGAGAGAGGAACCAGAGAGTGTGGAACTGAACCCAGTCAGAGTCAGCACCTTCAGGGAGGAGAGAGAGGGGAACCAGTGAGTGTGGAACTGAACCCAGTCAGAGTCAGCACCTTCAGGGGAGGAGAGAGAGGGGAACCAGTGAGTGTGGAACTGAACCCAGTCAGAGTCAGTACCTTCAGGGGGAGGGGGAGAAAACTCAGATAGAACGAAATATTTTGGGGATGGTGCGATGGGTTTGGATTTCAGCACAGGGAGGAGGGAGAGTGTGAGAGATGGGGATTTACAGTCTGGGGGAATGAGCGGGAAGATTTTACAGGGTATTCGAAGGGGAGGATTCACAGACAGGAAACTCAAACCAAACCTCAAGTCAATCTGACCGAGTCACTCGATTCATCAGGACCAGAATATCATCAGCCTTTGAATGTGGAAGGAGAAATGTTTGTCTTTTCTGTCTGTGGGAAAAGATCCAACTTCAGCGTGACTGGAAAATCACCGAGACACACACACCCGAGTGAGAGTGTTCCAGTGCACTGAGTGTGGAAAGAGCTTTAACCAGTTACACAACCTGAAAAAACATCGCACCGTTCACAGCGGGGAGAAACCGTCCACGTGTTCTGTGTGTGGACGAGGCTTCAACTGATCGTCCAACCTGGAGAGACACAAGGACACCCGGACCACGGAGAAACCGTGGAAATGTGGGGACTGTGGGAAGGGAATCAATTACCCATCCCAGCTGGAAACTCATCGACGCAGTCACACTGGGGAGAGGCCGTTTCCCTGCTCCACATATGGGAAGGGATTCACTCAGTCATCCACCCTGCTGATTCACCAGCGAGTTCACACTGGGGAGAGACTGTTCACCTGCTGTGTGTGTGGGAAGGGATTCACTTGTTCATCCCGTCTCACTGAACACCAACCTGTTCACAGTGATGAGACCTTTTAAATGTTCTGACTGTGAGAAGAGTCTTAAAAGCACAAATGGACTGCTGACACACCAACGCACTCACAATGGGGAGAGACCGTTCACCTGCTCAGAGTGTGGGAAGGGATTCAGTAAGTCATACAACCTGCTGATTCACCAGCGAGTTCACATGTTACCACAGGGGTTGGATTCTGCTGTTCATCACATCCAGGACTGAACCGGGTTTGTTTCTGATAATAACCCCTATAACTGGGCTGGAGTTTAATATTCTGCATCAGTCTCAAATAAATCAGCTTTCTTTTAAATACAGTGTACTATTGTTTAAAAAGGGAGAAAGGGATAGACTGAGTAATTACAGGCCAGTCAGCCTAACCTCGGTGGTGGGCAAATGTTTGGAAACAATTCTGAGGGACAGTATTAATCGTCATTTAGAAAGGCACGGATTAATCAAGGACAGTCAGCATGGATTTGTTCAGGGAATGTCGTGTCTGACTAACTTGATTGAATTTTTAGAGGAGGTAACGAGGAGGGTCGATGAGGGCAACGCATTTGATGATGTATCCATGGATTTCAGCAAGTCTTTTGACAAGGTCCACATGGCAGACTGGTCAAAAAAGTTAAATCCCTTGGGATCAAAGGGAAAGTGGCTCGTCGGATCCAAAATTGGCTCAGTGGCAGGAAGCAAAGGGTGATGGTTGACGGATGTTTTTGCAACTGGAAGGCTGTTTCCAGTGGGGTTCCTCAAGGCTCAGTACCAGGTCCCTTGCTTTTTGTGGTATATATTAATGATTTGCACCTGAATGTGGAGGACTTGATCAAGAAGTTTGCAGATGATACATAAATTGGCCGTGTGGTTGGTAGTGAGGAGGAAAGCTGTAGACTGCAGGAAGATATCAATGGACTGGTCAGGTGGGCAGAAAAGTGGCAAATGGAATTCAATCCAGAGAAGTGTGAGGTAATGCAATTGGGGAGAGCAAACAAGGCAAGCATCTGTCCATGACGGTATTGGTAGGAGTGACCACCGCACAGTCCTTGTGGAGCCAAGTCCTGTCTTCACACTGAGGACACCATCCAACGTGTTGTGTGGCACTGCCATCGTGCTAAATGGGATAGATTCAGAACAGATCTCGCAGCTCAAAACTGGACATCCGTGAGACGCTGTGGGCCATCAGGAGCAGCAGAATTGTAATCCAACACAATCTGTAACCTCATGGCGCGGCATATTCCTCACTCGTATGCACATACGAATTAAGAGCAGGAGTAGGCCGTTCGGCCCCTCGAGCCTGATCTGTCATTTGATAAGATCATGGCCGATCTGATTGTGACATCAACCCTACTTTCCCGTCTACCTACTATAACATTTGACTCCCTTGATAATCAGGAATCTATCTAACTCGGCCTTAAAAATATTCAATGACCCTGCCTCCCCCGCTGTCTGGGGAAGGGAGTTCCACAGACTCACGACCTTCAGGGAAAAAAATTCTCCTCATCTCCATCTTAAATGGGAGACCCCTTATTTTTAAACTGTGGCCCCTAGTTCTAGTCTCTCCCACAAGGGGAAACATCCTCTCAGCATCTATCCCTTCTCGTCCCCTCAGGATCTTCTCTGTTTCAATAAGATCACCTCTCATCCTTCTAAACTCCAATGTATACAGGCCCAACTTGTCCAACCTTTCCTCATAAGATAACCCCCTCATCCCAGGAATCAGTCGAGTGAACCTTCTCTGAACCGCCTCCATGAGTTCTTATTTTGTGTAGTCACCTTTGGTGTGGCACCTTGTCAAAAGCCTTCTGGATCTCCAAGTACACCACATCCACAGGGTCCCCTTTATCCACGTTGCTTGTTACTTCCTCAAAGAACTAACAAATTAGTCAAACACGATTTCCCTTTCATAAAGCCGTGTTGACTCTGCCTGATTGCATTGAGATTTTCTAAGTGCCCTGCTAGAACCTCCTTAATAATAGATTCTTGCATTTTCCCCATGACAGATGTTAAGCTAACTGGCTGTGGCTTTCTGTCTCCCTTTCTTGAATAGAGGAATTATATTTACTATTTTCCAATCTGATGGGACCCTTCCAGAACCTAGGGAATTTTGGAAAATTAATACCAATGCATCTACTATCTCTGCAGCCACTTCTTTTAAGACCCTTGGATAAAGTCCGTCAGGACCTGGGAACGTGTCAGCTTTTAAATCTAATATTTTTTTCAAGACCCTTTCCCTGGTGATTGCATATGTTTTAAGTTCCTCCCTCCCTTTCACCTCTTGATCCACAATTATTTCTGGCATGTTATTTGTATCCTCTACAGTGAAGACGGATGCAAAATATCTGTTCAATTCATCCACCATTTTCTTATTCTCCATTATTAATTCCCCAGACTCACTCTCCAGAGGACCAACACTTACTTTACTTACTCTTCTTTTTAAATACCTGTAGAAACTCTTATTATATTTCAAGCTCGCTTTCTCTCGTACTCAAATCTCTCCCTCATTATTCTTTTAGTCATTCTTTGCTGTTGTTTATATTTTGTCCAACCTTTTGACCTGCCACTAATATTTGCCATGATGTGAAGATGCCGGCGATGGACAAATGTAAGGAGTCTTACAACACCAGTTTATAGTCCAACAACTTTATTTAAAATCACAAGCTTTCGGAGGCTTCCTCCTTCGTCAGGTCACCTGACGAAGGAGGAAGCCTCCGAAAGTTTGTGATTTTAAATAAAGCTGTTGGACTATAACCTGGTGTTGTAAGACTCCTTACACTAATGTTTGCGGAATTGTATGCTTTTTCTTTCAACTTGATACTATCTTTAACTTCCTTAGTTGGCCATGGATGGTATGTCCTTCCCCGAGAGTCTGTCTTTCTCACTGGAATGTATCTTTGCTGAGTGTTATGAAATATCTCATTAAATGTCTGACACTGCATCTCTACTGAGATATCCCTTAACCTGAGTTCCCAGTTCACTTCAGCCAGCTCTGTCTTCTGTCACTGTATCATTAACAACAAGCCAGGGAATCAACCATGGTTCAATGAGGAGTGTAGAAGAGTATGCCAGGAGCAGCACCGGGTGTACCTAAAAATGAGGTGCCAACCTGGTGAAGCCACAACACAGGATGACATGCATGCTAAACAGTGGAAACAACATGCTGTAGACAGAGCTAAACGATTCCACAAACAACGGATCAGATCAAAGCTCTGCAGTCCTGTCACATCCAGTCGTGAATGGTGGTGGACAATTGAACAACTAACAGGAGGAGGAGGCTCTGTAAACATCCCCATCTTCAATGATAGCAGAGTCCAGCATGTGAGTGCAAAAGACAAGGCTGAAGTGTTTGCAACCATTTTCAACCAGAAGGGCCGAGTGGATGATCCATCTCGGCCTCCCACCACTATCCGCACCATCACAGAAGCCAGTCTTCAGCCAATTCGATTCACTCCATGTGATATCAAGAAACGGCTGAGTGCACAAAGGCTGTGGGCCCTGACAACATCCCTGCTATGGTGCTGAAGACTTGTGCTCCAGAACTAGCTGCGCCTCCAGCCAAACTGTTTCAGTACAGCTACAACACTGGCATCTACCCGATAATGTGGAAAATTGCCCAGATATGTCCTGTCCACAAAAAGCAGGACAAATCCAATCCGGCCAATTACCGCCCCATCAGTCTACTCTCAATCATCAGCAAAGTGATGGAACATGTCGTCGACAGTGCTATCAAGCGACACTTACTCACCAATTCTCAGTTTGGGTTCCGCCAGGACCACTCTGCTCCAGACTTCATGACAGCCTTGGTGCAGCATGGACAAAAGAGCTGAATTTCAGAGGTGAGGTGAGCGTAACTGCCCTTGACATCAAGGCAGCATTTGACCGAGTGTGGCACCAAGGAGCCCTCATAAAATTGAAGTCAATGGGAATCAGGGGGAAAACTCTCCAGTGGCTGGAGTGATACCTCGCACAAAGGGGGTTATTATTGGTTGTTGGAAGCCAATCATCTCAAGCCCAGGACATTGCTGCAGGAGTTCTTCAGGGCAGTGTCCAAGGCCCAACCATCTTCAGCTGCTTCATCAATGACCTTCCGTGCATCATAAAGTAAGAAATGGGGACATTCACTGATGATTGCACAGTGTTCGGTTCCACTTGCAACCCCTCAGATAATGAAGAAGTCCGTGCCCACATGCAACAAGACCTGGACAATATCCAGGCTTGGGCTGATAAGTGGCAAGTAACATTCGCACCAGACAAGTGCCAGGCAATGACGTCTCCCCTTGACATTCAACGGCATTACCATCGCTCAATCCCCCACCATCATCAACATTCTGGGGGTCACCATTGACCAGAAACATAACTGGACCAGCCACATAAATACTATGGGTACAAGAGCAGGTCAGAGGCTGGGTATTCTGTGGTGAGTGACTCACCTCCTGACTCCCCAAAGCCTTTCCACCATCTGCAAGGCACAAGTCAGGAGTGTGATGGAATACTCTCCACTTGCCTGGATGAGTGCAGCTCCAACAACACTCAAGAAGCTCGACACCATCCAGGAGAAAGCAGCCCGCTTGATTGGCACCCCATCCACCACCCTATTAGTCACTCCCTTCACCACCGGCGCACTATGGCTGAAAATGTGCACCATCCACAGGATGCACTGCAGCAACTCACCAAGGCTTCTTCGACAGCACCTCCCAAACCCGCGACCTCTACCACCTAGAAGGACAAGGGCAGCAGGCACATGGGAACACCACCACCTGCATCTTCCTCTCCAAGTCACACACCATCCCGACTTGGAAATATATCGCCGTTCCTTCATCGTCGCTGGGTCAAAATCCCTGAACTCCCTCCCTAATAGCACCGTGGGAGAACCTTCAACACACAGACTGCAGCGGTTCAAGGCGGTGGCTCACCACCACCTTCTCAAGGGCAATTAGGGATGGGCAATAAATGCTGGCCTTGACAGCGACGCCAACATCCCATGATCGAATAAAAAAATGTATACAGTAAATGGGAGATACTGAGAGGTATCGAGGAACAAAGGAACCTTGGAGTGCATGTCCACAAATCCGTGAAGATAGCAGGACAGGTAGATAAGTTGGTTAAAAAGGCATCCATGATACTTTCCTTTATTAGTCGAGGCATAGAATATAAGATGCTCTAACTGTATAAAACAATAGTTCAGCTACAGCTTGAGTAAAGCATACAGTTCTGGTCACGACATCACAGGAAAGATGTGATTGCACTCGGGAGGGTACAGTGGAGATTTACAAAGATATTGACAGGACTGGAGAATTTTAGCTATGAGGAAAGATTGGATAGGCTGGGGTTGTTTTCTTTGGAACAGAAGAGGCTGAGGGGAGATTTAATTGAGGTGTATAAAATTATGAGGGGTGAGATGGAGTGGATAGGAAGGACCTATTTTCCTTCACAGAGGGGTCAGTGACCAGGGGGCATTGATTTAAAGTATTGGCAGAAGGAATAGAGGGGACTTGAAAATTATTTTTCACCCAGAGGGTGGTGAGGGTCTGGAACTCCACACCTGAAAGGGTGGACGAGGCAGCAATCTTCATCACATTTAAAGGGAACCAGGATATGCACTTGAAGTGCCGTAACCTACAGGGCTACGGACCAAGAGCTGGAAAGTGGGATTCGGCTGGATAGCTCTTTTTCAACTGGCACGGACAAGATGGGCCGATTGGCCTCCTTCGTCTCATAAATTTCGTGATTCTCCCCAACTCAACATCACTCTCCTCACACTGACCCCTGCGACAGGTGAAGAGGGGACATTTACCAGACTCCCCACTATAGACCCTCAGTGTCCCTCTCACGGGTGAAGAGGGGACATTTACCAGACTCCCCACTATAGACCCTCAGTGTCCCTCTCACGGGTGAAGGGGGGACATTTACCAGACTCCCCACTATAGACCCTCAGTGTCCCTCTCACGGGTGAAGAGGGGACATTTACCAGACTCCCCACTATTGACCCTCAGTGTCCCTCTCACAGGTGAAGAGGGGACATTTACCAGACTCCCCACTATTGACCCTCAGTTTCTCACATTTACCTGGTCCTGGAGTCGGTCTTCCTGCACCAAGATGGCCGCGCATGAGTCGTGACGCTCCCTCCTCCTGTACCAAGATGGCGGCCGGTTCCCCCGGTAACCTGGGCCTGGCCCCGGGGAGAAGCCTCGCAGCTGCCGCCCGGCTCAACACACGCGGGACCAAAGGGTCCTTATCGTTCCCCGCGGCCGCACTCCATCTTTAAACGGCCTGTGGCGGGGCCTCCCTCCGGTTTATGAATCTCCGGACCGGGCGCTCGCCGACCGTCTTCAAACCTCCGACTCCGTCTGTGGACCGCTCAGAGTCTCTCCCGCGCCTGCGCGCTGAGCTTCGGGGACGTGAGAAGGGCGGGGTCTCCCGCACGGGGGAGCAGGGGCAGTCCCAACCGTCACTGAAACGTCAGAGCCCGCGGCCCCGCCCCCCAGTCAGGGCCCCGCCACACCACGCACGGAGTGAGACCCGCCCCCCCCCCACGCACGGAGTGAGACCCGCCCCCCCCCACGACGCACGGAGTGAGACCCGCCCCCCCCCACGACGCACGGAGTGAGACCCGCCCCCCCCCCACGACGCACGGAGTGAGACCCGCCCCCCCCCCCCCCCCACGCACGGAGTGAGACCCGCCCCCCCCCACGCACGGAGTGAGACCCGCCCCCCCCCACGCACGGAGTGAGACCCGCCCCCCCCCACCCCCACGCACGGAGTGAGACCCGCCCCCCCCCACCCCCACGCACGGAGTGAGACCCGCCCCCCCCCACCCCCACGCACGGAGTGAGACCCGCCCCCCCCCACCCCCACGCACGGAGTGAGACCCGCCCCCCCCCACCCCCACGCACGGAGTGAGAACCGCCCCCCCCCCCCACGCACGGAGTGAGACCCGCCCCCTCCACAGTGAGGCCCCGCCCCCTCCACACAATCAAGCCCCGCCCCCTCCACACAGTCAGGCCCCGCCCCCTCCACACAGTCAGGCCCCGCCCCCTCCACACAGTCAGGCCCCGCCCCCTCCACACAGTCAGGCCCCGCCCCCTCCACACAGTCAGGCCCCGCCCCCTCCACACAGTCAGGCCCCGCCCCCACACAGTCAGGCCCCGCCCCCACACAGTCAGGCCCCGCCCCCACACAGTCAGGCCCCGCCCCCTCCACACAATCAAACCCCGCCCACACACACGGTCAGGCCCCCGCCACCGTGAGGCCCCGCCCCCACACAGTCAGGCCCCGCCCCCACACAGTCAGGCCCCGCCCCCACACAGTCAGGCCCCGCCCCCACACAGTCAGGCCCCGCCCCCACACAGTCAGGCCCCGCCCCCACACAGTCAGGCCCCGCCCCCACACAGTCAGGCCCCGCCCCCACACAGTCAGGCCCCGCCCCCACACAGTCAGGCCCCGCCCACACAGTCAGGCCAAACCACTGACAACGCAGCCGTTCAGGGGCCATCATCAGCCTCAGTGCCACTGGGCGAAATAAGAGGATAAATCAGCCCGTGTCCCTGCTCTTAATGGCGATCCAGTGACACCAACTGGGAAATGTATGGCTGTCAATTGAGGGCAGGACTGGACTCTGCTGTGATGCCGACCACAGTGGACAATCCTGCTGATACTCACTGTCTGGGCTCATGCATTAAGAATGGAGTGCTGGACCTGCCCTGGGAGTGTTTGATGGGACAGTGTCGAGGGAGCTTCACTCTGTATCTAACCCGTGCTGAACCTGCCCTGGGAGTGTTTGATGGGACAGTGTAGAGGGAGCTTTACTCTGTATCTAACCCGTGCTGTACCTGCCCTGGGAGTGTTTGATGGGACAGTGTAGAGGGAGCTTTACTCTGTATCTAACCCGTGCTGTACCTGCCCTGGGAGTGTTTGATGGGACAGTGTAGAGGGAGCTTTACTCTGTATCGAACCCGTGCTGTACCTGCCCTGGGAGTGTTTGATGGGACAGTGTAGAGGGAGCTTTACTCCGTATCTATCCCGTGCTGTACATGCCCCGGGAGTGTTTGATGGGACAGTGTAGAGGGAGCTTTACTCTGTATCTATCCGGTGCTGTACCTGCCCCGGGAGTCTTTGATGGGACAGTGTAGAGGGAGCTTTACTCTGTATCTATCCCGTGCTGTCCCTGCCCTGCGAGTGTTTCGGACAGTGAAGAGGGAGCTTCACTCTGCATCAAACCCGCGCTGTACCTGCCCTGGGAGTGTTTGATGGGACAGTGTAGAGGGAGCTTTACTCTGTATCTAACCCGTGCTGTACCTGCCCTGGGAGTGTTTGATGGGACAGTGCAGAGGGAGCTTTACTCTGTATCTAACCCGTGCTGTACCTGCCCTGGGAGTGTTTGATGGGACAGTGTAGAGGGAGCTTTACTCTGTATCTAACCCGTGCTGTACCTGCCCTGGGAGTGTTTGATGGGACAGTGTAGAGGGAGCTTTACTCTGTATCTATCCCGTGCTGTACCTGCCCCGGGAGTGTTTGATGGGACAGTGTAGAGGGAGCTTTACTCTGTATCTATCCCGTGCTGTACCTGCCCCGGGAGTCTTTGATGGGACAGTGTACAGGGAGCTTTACTCTGTATCTATCCCGTGCTGTCCCTGCCCCGGGAGTCTTTGATGGGACAGTGTAGAGGGAGCTTCACTCTGCATCGAACCTGTGCTGTACCTGCCCTGGGAGTGTTGATGTGACAGTGTCGAGGAAGCTTTACTCTGCATCAAACCCGCGCTGTACCTGCCCTGGGAGTGTTTGATGGGACAGTGTAGAGGGAGCTTTACTCTGTATCAAACCCGTGCTGTCCCTGCCCTGGGAGTGTTTGATGGGACAGTGTCGAGGGAGCTTTACTCTGTATCCAACCCGTGCTGTTCCTGCCCTGGGAGTGTTTGATGGGACAGTGTAGAGGGAGCTTTACTCTGTATCTAACCCGTGCTGTACCTGCCCTGGGAGTGTTTGATGGGACAGTGCAGAGGGAGCTTTACTCTGTATCTAACCCGTGCTGTACCTGCCCCGGGAGTGTTTGATGGGACAGTGTAGAAGGAGCTTTACTCTGTATCGAACCCGTGCTGTACCTGCCCTGGGAGTGTTTGATGGGACAGTGCAGAGGGAGCTTTACTCTGTATCTAACCCGTGCTGTACCTGCCCCGGGAGTGTTTGATGGGACAGTGTAGAGGGAGCTTTACTCTGTATCTAACACGTGCTGTACCTGCCCCGGGAGTGTTTGATGGGACAGTGTAGAGGGAGCTTGACTCTGTATCTAACCCGTGCTGTACCTGCCTTTGGTGTCTTTGATGGGACAGTGTAGAGGGAGCTTCACTCTGCATCGAACCTGTGCTGTACCTGCCCTGGGAGTGTTGATGTGACAGTGTCGAGGAAGCTTTACTCTGTATCTGACCCGTGCTGTCCCTGCCCTGCGAGTGTTTCGGACAGTGAAGAGGGAGCTTCACTCTGCATCAAACCCGCGCTGCACCTGCCCTGGGAGTGTTTGATGGGACAGTGTAGAGGGAGCTTTACTCTGTATCTATCCCGTGCTGTACCTGCCCCGGGAGTGTTTGATGGGACAGTGTAGAGGGAGCTTTACTCTGTATCTATCCCGTGCTGTACCTGCCCCGGGAGTGTTTGATGGGACAGTGTCGAGGGAGCTTTACTCTGTATCTAACCTGTGCTGTACCTGCCCTGGGAGTGTTTGATGGGACAGTGCAGAGGGAGCTTTACTCTGTATCTAACCCGTGCTGTACCTGCCTTTGGTGTCTTTGATGGGACAGTGTAGAGGGAGCTTCACTCTGCATCGAACCTGTGCTGTACCTGCCTTTGGCGTCTTTGATGGGACAGTGTCGAGGGAGCTTCACTCTGTATCAAACCCGTGCTGTCCCTGCCCTGGGAGTGTTTGATGGGACAGTGTCGAGGGAGCTTTACTCTGTATCCAACCCGTGCTGTTCCTGCCCTGGGAGTGTTTGATGGGACAGTGTAGAGGGAGCTTTACTCTGCATCAAACCCGCGCTGTACCTGCCTTTGGTGTCTTTGATGGGACAGTGCCGAGGGAGCTTCACTCTGTATCAAACCCGTGCTGTCCCTGCCCTGGGAGTGTTTCATGGGACAGTGTCGAGGGAGCTTTACTCTGTATCCAACCCGTGCTGTTCCTGCCCTGGGAGTGTTTGATGGGACAGTGTAGAGGGAGCTTTACTCTGTATCTAACCTGTGCTGTACCTGCCCTGGGAGTGTTTGATGGGACAGTGCAGAGGGAGCTTTACTCTGTATCTAACCCGTGCTGTACCTGCCCCGGGAGTGTTTGATGGGACAGTGTAGAGGGAGCTTTACTCTGTATCTAACCCGTGCTGTACCTGCCTTTGGTGTCTTTGATGGGACAGTGTAGAGGGAGCTTCACTCTGCATCGAACCTGTGCTGTACCTGCCCTGGGAGTGTTGATGTGACAGTGTCGAGGAAGCTTTACTCTGTATCTGACCCGTGCTGTCCCTGCCCTGGGAGTGTTTCGGACAGTGAAGAGGGAGCTTCACTCTGCATCAAACCCGCGCTGTACCTGCCTTTGGTGTCTTTGATGGGACAGTGTCGAGGGAGCTTCACTCTGTATCAAACCCGTGCTGTCCCTGCCCTGGGAGTGTTTGATGGGACAGTGTCGAGGGAGCTTTACTCTGTATCTAACGCATGTTGCACCTGCATTGGGAGTGTTTGATGGGACAGTGCAGAAGAAGCTTCACTCTGCATCTGAACCGTGCTGTACCTGCCCTGGGAGTGTCACATGGGACGGTGTCGAGGCAGCTTTACTCTGTATCTAACCCATGCTGTCCCTGACTTTGGAGTGTTCGATGGGACAGTGCAGAGGGAGCTTTACTCTGTATCTAACCCGTGCTGTACCTGCCCTGGGAGTGTTTGATGGGACAGTGCAGACGGAGCTTCACTCTGTATCTGACCCGTGCAGTACCTGCCCTGGGAGTGTTTGGGACTGTGTGCAGCAATCAGTAACTAATGATTAACACTATTCACCCCTATTTATTAAAATCTGGGATAGAGTTTCTGAACAGCTTCTTCAACGGATCCTCTCACTTTTCCTCTCCCTATTCTTCTTCCCAAAATGTATCACTTCACATTTCTCTGCATTAAATTTCATCTGCCATCCATCTGTCCAATTTATTATCCAGTGTCCGTGACACTGAAGTCACTTCCAGTCCTCTTCACAGTTCCCCACACTCCCTATCTTGGTGGCATTTGAATTATCTGGAGATTTTCATCTTGTGCCCTATATACCCGAGCCCAGATCATTTCCCTGCATTGAGAAGAGCAATGGTCCCAACACTGATCCTGGGGGACACCACTGTTTACATCCCTCCAGTCTGAACAATATCCATTATCCACGACTCTCTGTTTTCTGCCCTTTCCCCAACTTCCTGTCCACGCTGCCCCACTCCCTTCAATTCCGTGAGCCTTAATTTTATCAACAAGCCTCCTGTGCGGCACCTTCTCAAACACCTTTAGACAATCCATCCACACAACACCCACTGCATTCCCTTTATCAGCACACTGTGTAATTCCTCAAATAATCCCTGCTGTCTGTCCTGAATTCATCCATTTTACTAACAAATGTTGAAATGTTTGCTCCACCCCACAGGGTTCCATCTGTTTAAAGCCACACAGAGAGAGGTGGGAGAGGCCCATTGTTGGACAGTGTGAGCTGAGGGGTGGGAGAGGCCCATTGTTGGACAGTGTGAGCTGAGGGGTGGGAGAGGCCCATTGTTGGACAGTGTGAGCTGAGGGGTGGGAGAGGCCCATTGTCGGACAGTGTGAGCTGAGGGGTGGGAGAGGCCCATTGTTGGACAGTGTGAGCTGAGGGGTGGGAGAGGCCCATTGTTGGACAGTGTGAGCTGAGGGGTGGGAGAGGCCCATTGTTTGACAGGGTGAGCTGAGGGGTGGGAGAGGCCCATTGTTGGACAGTGTGAGCTGAGGGGTGGGAGAGGCCCATTGTTGGACAGTGTGAGCTGAGGGGTGGGAGAGGCCCATTGTTGGACAGTGTGAGCTGAGGGGTGGGAGAGGCCCATTGTTGGACAGTGTGAGCTGAGGGGTGGGAGAGGCCCATTGTTTGACAGGGTGAGCTGAGGGGTGGGAGAGGCCCATTGTTGGACAGTGTGAGCTGAGGGGTGGGAGAGGCCCATTGTTGGACAGTGTGAGCTGAGGGGTGGGAGAGGCCCATTGTTGGACAGTGTGAGCTGAGGGGTGGGAGAGGCCCATTGTTGGACAGTGTGAGCTGAGGGGTGGGAGAGGCCCATTGTTGGACAGTGTGAGCTGAGGGGTGGGAGAGGCCCATTGTCGGACAGTGTGAGCTGAGGGGTGGGAGAGGCCCATTGTTGGACAGTGTGAGCTGAGGGGTGGGAGAGGCCCATTGTTGGACAGTGTGAGCTGAGGGGTGGGAGAGGCCCATTGTTGGACAGTGTGAGCTGAGCAGGCGCAGGAGACACAGACCCCAATATAAAACAGTGAACATTATTCCCCAGACTCCAATATGCAAGTGATCTTTATCTCCCCGCCACCCCACAACCAGACCCGAATGACGATGGATCAGGGAACGTCGGTGAAGGAAGTGGAAATGGTAACCGGTCAGAGAGCGTCTCTTTGATAGAGAAATCGGGATGTGTTCGTGAGTGTTTGTTTCAGAGGGAGAAATGGAGATGGGTCAAGGAGAGCCCATCACCAAAATTGGGAGATGTTGCAGATGGTCAGTACATGGTGAGGGACAGAGTGTTGGGAAGAGGGGAAGACAGCACGAACACAGACAGAGTCAGTAACTTCAGGGGAGGAGAGAGGGGAACCAGTGAGTGTAGAACTGAACCCAGTCAGAGTCAGCACCTTCAGGGGAGGAGAGAGAGGGGAACCAGTGAGTGGAGAACTGAACCCAGTCAGAGTCAGCACCTTCAGGGAGAGGGAGAGAGAGGGGAACCAGTGAGTGTTGAACTGAACCCAGTCAGAGTCAGCACCTTCAGGGGGAGGGAGACAACTCAGATCGAAGGAAAAATGTTGGAGATGATGCAATGGGATTGGATTTCAGCACAGGGAGGAGGGAGAGTGTGTGGGACGGGGATTTACAGTCTGGGGGAATGAGCGGGAAGAATATTCCACAGAAACTGGAATTGTCTGTTCTGAATTTCTATCCTGTATTTACAGTGAGGACTTTTGTAAACTCCTTTTACAGGGTATTCGAAGGGGAGGATTTGCAGACGGGAAACTCAAACCAAACATCACATCAAGATCTGACAGAGTCACTCGATTCATCAGGACCTGAATATCATCGGCCTTTGAATGTGGAAGGAGAAATGTTTGTCTGTTCGATCTGTGGGAAAAGATTTCAAACATCAGTGTGAGTGGAAAATCACTGAGACACACACACCCGAGTGAGAGTGTTCCAGTGCACTGACTGTGGAAAGAGTTTTCACCAGTTACACAGCCTGAAAAAACATCGCACCATTCACAGCGGGGAGAAACCGTCCACGTGTTCTGTGTGTGGACGAGGCTTCAACTGATCGTCCAACCTGGAGAGACACAAGGACACCCGGACCATGGAGAAACCGTGGAAATGTGGGGACTGTGGGAAGGGATTCAATTACCCGTCTGAGCTGGAAACTCATCGACGCAGTCACACTGGGGAGAGGCCGTTTACCTGCTCCACATTTGGGAAAGGATTCACTCAGTCATCCACCCTGCTGATTCACCAGCGAGTTCACACTGGGGAGAGACGGTTCACCTGCTCCGTGTGTGGGAAGGGATTCACTTGTTCATCTCGTCTCACTGAACACCAACCTGTTCACAGTGATAAGAGACCTTTTAAATGTTCTGACTGTGGGAAGAGTCTTAAAAGCACAAATGGACTGCTGACACACCAACGCACTCACAATGGGGAGAGACCGTTCACCTGCTCAGGGTGTGGGAAGGGATTCACTCAGTCATCCAACCTGCAGTCACACCAGCGAGTTCACATGTTACCACAGGGGTTGGATTCTGCTGTTCATCACATCCAGGACTGAACCATGTTCATTCTGATAGTTGGGGTTTGTTTCTGATAATAACCCCTATAACTGGGCTGGAGTTTAATATTCTGTATCAGTCTCAAATAAATCAGCTTTCTTTTAAATACAGTGTACCATTGTTTAAAAAGGGAGAAAGGGATAGACTGAGTAATTACAGGCCAGTCAGCCGAACCTCGGTGGTGGGCAAATGATTGGAAACAATTCTGAGGGACAATATTAATCGTCATTTAGAAAGGCACGGATTAATCAAGGACAGTCAGCATGGATTTGTTCAGGGAATGTCGTGTCTGACTAACTTGATTGACTCTTTTGAGGAGGTAACAAGGAGGGTCGATGAGGGCAACGCGTTTGATGATGTATCCATGGATTTCAGCAAGTCTTTTGACAAGGTCCCACATGGCAGACTGGTCAAAAAAGTAAAATCCCTTGGGATCAAAGGGAAAGTGGCCAGTCGGATCCAAAATTGGCTCAGCGGCAGGAAGCAAAGGGTGATGGTTGACGGGTGTTTTTGCAACTGGAAGGCTGTTTCCAGTGGGGTTCCTCAAGGCTCACTATTGGTCCCTTGCTTTTTGTGGTATATATTAATGATTTACACTTGAATGTGGAGGACTTGATCAAGAAGTTTGCAGATTATACATAAATTGGCCGTGTGGTTGGTAGTGAGGAGGAAAGCTGTTGACTGCAGGAAGATATCAATGGACTGGTCAGGTGGGCAGAAAAGTGGCAAATGGAATTCAATCCAGAGAAGTGTGAGGTGATGCAATTGGGGAGAGCAAACAAGGCAAGCATCTGTCCATGACGGTATTGGTAGGAGTGACCACCGCACAGTCCTTGTGGAGCCAAGTCCCGTCTTCACACTGAGGACACCATCCAACGTGTTGTGTGGCACTGCCATCGTGCTAAATGGGATAGATTCAGAACAGATCTTGCAGCTCAAAACTGGGCATCCGTGAGGCGCTGTGGGCCATCAGCAGCAGCAGAATTGGAATCCAACACAATCTGTAACCTTATGGTGCGGCATATTCCTCACTCGTATGCACATACGAATTAAGAGCAGGAGTAGGCCATTCGGCCCCTCGGGCCTGATCTGTCATTTGATAAGACCATGGCTGATCTGATTGTGACATCAACCCTACTTTCCCGTCTACCGACTATAACATTTGACTCCCTTGATAATCAGGAATCTATCTAACTCAGCCTTAAAAATATTCAATGACCCTGCCTCCCCCGCTCTCTGGGGAAGGGAGTTCCACAGACTCACGACCTTCAGGGAAAAAAATTCTCCTCATCTCCATCTTAAATGGGAGACCCCTTATTTTTAAACTTTGGCCCCTAGTTCTAGTCTCTCCCACAAGGGGAAACATCCTCTCAGCATCTATCCCTTCTCGTCCCCTCAGGATCTTGTGTTTCAATAAGATCACCTCTCATCCTTCTCAACTCCAATGTATACAGGCCCAACTTGTCCAACCTTTCCTCATAAGATAACCCCCTCATCCCAGGAATCAGTCGAGTGAACCTTCTCTGAACCGCCTCCAAAGCAATTATGTCCTTTCTTAAATAAGGAGACCAAAACTGCACACAGTATTCTAGATGTGGTCTCACCAATGCCCTGAACAACTGTGGTAAAAACATTTCCACTTTTATATTCCATTCCCCTTGTCGTAAATGAGAACATTCCATTTGCCTTCCTAATCACTTCTTGTACCTGCATACCAACTTTCTGTGATTCATGTACTACGATACCCAGATCCCTCTGTACCTCAGAGTTCTTCAATCTCTCTCCATTTAAATAATATACTGCTTTTCTATTCCTCTTACCAAAGTGGACAAGTTCACATTTTCCCACATTATACTCCATCTGCCAAATTCTTGCTCACTCACTTAACCTATCTATATCTCTTTATAGACTTCTTATGCCCTCTTCACAACTTACTTTCCTGCCTACCTTTGTCTCATTAGCAAATTTAGCAACCATACATTCGGTCCCTTCATCCAAGTCATTGTTATAGATTGTAAATAGTTGAGGCCCAAGCACTGATCCCTGTGGCACTCCACTTGTCACATCTTGCCAACCTGAAAATGACCCATTTATGCCCATTCTCTGTTTCCTGTTAGCTAACCAATCCTTTATCCATGTTAATATATTACCCCCCACACCATGAGTTCTTATTTTGTGCAGTCACCTTTGATGTGGCACCTTGTCAAAAGCCTTCTGGATCTCCAATTACACCACATCCACAGGGTCCCCTTTATCCACGTTGCTTGTTACTTCCTCAGAGAACTCTCATAAATTAGTCAAACACGATTTCCCTTTCACAAAGCCGTGTTGACTCTGCCTGATTGCATTGAGATTTTCTAAGTGCCCTGCTAGAACCTCCTTAATAATAGATTCTCGCATTTTCCCCATGACAGATATTAAGCTAACTGGCCTGTAGTTTCCGGCTTTCTGTCTCCCTCCTTTCTTGAATAGAGGAGTTATATTCGCTATTTTCCAATCTGATGGGACCCTTCCAGAACCTCGGGAATTTTGGAAAATTAATACCAATGCATCGACTATCTCTGCAGCCACTTCTTTTAAGACCCTCGGATAAAGTCCGTCAGGACCTGGGAACTTGTCAGCTGTTAAATCTAATTTTTTTTCAAAACCCTTTCCCTGGTGATTGTAAATGTTTTAAGTTCCTCCCTCCCTTTCACCTCTTGATCCACAATTATTTCTGGCATATTATTTGTATCCTCTACAGTGAAGACGGATGCAAAATATCTGTTCAATTCATCCACCATTTCCTTATTCTCCATTATTAATTCCCCAGACTCACTCTCTGGAGGACCAACACTCACTTTACTTACTCTTCTTTTTAAATACCTGTTGAAACTCTTACTATCTGTTATTATACTTCTAGCGAGCTTTCTCTCGGACTCAAATCTCTCCCTCATTATTCTTTGTCATTCTTTGCTGTTTTTTATATTTTGACCAATCTTCTGACCTGTCACTAATCTTTGCGGAATTGTATGCTTTTTCTTTCAATTTGATACTATCTTTAACTTCCTTCGTTGGCCAAGGATGGTACGTCCTTCCCCTGGAGTCTTTCTTTCTCACTGGAATGTATCGTTGCTGAGTGTTATGAACTATCTCATTAAATGTCTGCCACTGCATCTCTACTGACATATCCCTTCACCGAAGTTCCCAGTTCACTTTAGCCAGCTCTGTCTTCTGTCACTCTACCATTACCAACAAGCCAGGGGATCAACCCTGGTTCAATGAGGAGTGGAGAAGAGCATGCCAGGAGCAGCACCAGGTGTACCTAAAAATGAGGTGCCAACCTGGTGAAGCTACAACACAGGACGACATGCATGCTAAACACTGAAAACAACATGCTTTCGACAGAGCTAAATGATTCCACAAACAACGGATCAGATCAAAGCTCTGCAGTCCTGTCACATCCAATCGTGAATGGTGGTGGACAATTGAACAACTAACAGGAGGGGGAGGCTTTGTAAACATCCCCATCTTCAATGATGGACTGCAACCTGGTGTCCTAACAGTTTTATTTGAAAATCACAAGCTTTCGTAGGCTTTCTCCTTCGTCAGGTGACTCAGTTCTATTCGCAACCCGGCAGATAAGGAAAAAATCCGTGCCCACATGCAGCAAGACCTGGACGACATCCAGGCTTGGGCTGATAAGTGGCAAGTAACATTTGTGCCAGGCAATGACCATCTCCCCTTGACATTCAACGGCATTACCATCGCTGAATCCCCCACAATCAACATCCTGGGGGTCACCATTGACCAGAAACTTGACTGGACCAGCCCTATAAATACAGTGGCAACAAAAGCAGGTCAGAGGCTGGGTATTCTGCGGCGAGTGACTCACCTCCTGACTCCCCAAAGCCTTTCCACCATCTACCAGACACAAGTCAGGAGTGTGATGGAATACCCTCCACTTGCCTGGATGAGTGCAGCTCCAACAACACTCAAGAAGCTCAACACCATCCAGGACAAAGCAGCCCGCTTCATTGCACCCCATCCACCACCCTAAACAGTCACTCCCTTCATCACCGGTGCACTGTGGCTGCAGTGTGTACCATTCACAGGATGCACTGGAGCAACTCGCCAAGGCTTCTTCAACAACATCTCCCAAACCCGCGACCTCTACCACCTAGAAGGACAAGGGCAGCAGGCACATGGGAACAACACCACCTGCATCTTCCCCTCCAAGTCACACACCATCCCGACTTGGAAATATATCGCCGTTCCTTCATTGTCGCTGGGTCAAAATCCTGGAACTCCCTCCCCAATAGCACCGTGGGAGAACCTTCAACACACAGACTGCAGCTGTTCAAGGCGGCGGCTCACCACCACCTTCTCAAGGGCAATTAGGGATGGGCAATAAATGCTGGCCTTGCCAGCGATGCCCACATCCCATGAACAAAAAAAGAAAAAGTACACAGTAAATGGGAGATACTGAGAGGTATCGAGGAACAAAGGGACCTTGGAGTGCATGTCCACAAATCCGTGAAGGTAGCAGGACAGGTAGATAAGTTGGTTAAAAAGGCATCCATGATATATTCTATGCCTCGGCTAATAAAGGAAAGTAAGAGCAGAAAGGTTATGCTCTAACTGTATAAAACAATAGTTAAGCTGCAACTAGAGTATTGCATACAGTTCTGGTCACCACATTACAGGAAAGATGTGATTGCACTCGGGAGGGTACAGTGGAGATTTACAAAGATATTGCCAGGGCTGGAGAATTTTAGCTGTGAGGAAAGATTGGATAGGCTGGGGTTGTTTTCTTTGGAACAGAAGAGGCTGAGGGGAGATTTAATTGAGGTGTATAAAATTATGAGGGGTGAGATGGAGTGGATAGGAAGGACCTATTTTCCTTCACAGAGGGGTCAGTGACCAGGGGGCATTGATTTAAAGTATTGGCAGAAGGAATAGAGGGGACTTGAAAATTATTTTTCACCCAGAGGGTGGTGGGGGTCTGGAACTCCACACCTGAAAGGGTGGGAGAGGCACCAACCTTCATCACATTTAAAGGGAACCAGGATATGCACTTGAAGTGCCGTAACCTACAGGGCTACGGACCAAGAGCTGGAAAGTGGGATTAGGCTGGATAGCTCTTTTTCAACTGGCACGGACAAGATGGGCCGATTGGCCTCGTTCGCCTCATAAATTTCGTGATTCTCCCCACCTCAACATCACTCTCCTCACACTGACCCCTGGGACAGGGGAAGAGGGGACATTTACCAGACTCCCCACTATTGACCCTCAGTGTCCCTCTCACGGGTGAAGAGGGGACATTTACCAGACTCCCCACTATTGACCCTCAGTGTCCCTCTCACAGGTGAAGAGGGGACATTTACCAGACTCCCCACTATAGACCCTCAGTGTCCCTCTCACGGGTGAAGAGGGGACATTTACCAGACTCCCCACTATTGACCCTCAGTGTCCCTCTCACGGGTGAAGAGGGGACATTTACCAGACTCCCCACCATTGACCCTCAGTGTCCCTCTCACGGGTGAAGAGGGGACATTTACCAGACTCCCCACTATTGACCCTCAGTGTCCCTCTCACGGGTGAAGAGGGGACATTTACCAGACTCCCCACTACAGACCCTCAGTGTCCCTCTCACGGGTGAAGAGGGGACATTTACCAGACTCCCCACTATTGACCCTCAGTGTCCCTCTCACGGGTGAAGAGGGGACATTTACCAGACTCCCCACTATTGACCCTCAGTGTCCCTCTCACGGGTGAAGAGGGGACATTTACCAGACTCCCCACTACAGACCCTCAGTGTCCCTCTCACGGGTGAAGAGGGGACATTTACCAGACTCCCCACTATTGACCCTCAGTGTCCCTCTCACGGGTGAAGAGGGGACATTTACCAGACTCCCCACTATAGACCCTCAGTGTCCCTCTCACGGGTGAAGAGGGGACATTTACCAGACTCCCCACTATTGACCCTCAGTGTCCCTCTCACGGGTGAAGAGGGGACATTTACCAGACTCCCCACTATAGACCCTCAGTGTCCCTCTCACGGGTGAAGAGGGGACATTTACCAGACTCCCCACTATTGACCCTCAGTGTCCCTCTCACGGGTGAAGAGGGGACATTTACCAGACTCCCCACTGTTGACCCTCAGTGTCCCTCTCACAGGTGAAGAGGGGACATTTACCAGACTCCCCACTATTGACCCTCAGTGTCCCTCTCACGGGTGAAGAGGGGACATTTACCAGACTCCCCACCATTGACCCTCAGTGTCCCTCTCACGGGTGAAGAGGGGACATTTACCAGACTCCCCACTATAGACCCTCAGTGTCCCTCTCACGGGTGAAGAGGGGACATTTACCAGACTCCCCACTGTTGACCCTCAGTGTCCCTCTCACGGGTGAAGAGGGGACATTTACCAGACTCCCCACTATTGACCCTCAGTGTCCCTCTCACAGGTGAAGAGGGGACATTTACCAGACTCCCCACTGTTGACCCTCAGTGTCCCTCTCGCTGGTGAAGAGGGGACATTTACCAGACTCCCCACTATAGACCCTCAGTGTCCCTCTCACGGGTGAAGAGGGGACATTTACCAGACTCCCCACTGTTGACCCTCAGTGTCCCTCTCACGGGTGAAGAGGGGACATTTACCAGACTCCCCACTATTGACCCTCAGTGTCCCTCTCACGGGTGAAGAGGGGACATTTACCAGACTCCCCACTATTGACCCTCAGTGTCCCTCTCACGGGTGAAGAGGGGACATTTACCAGACTCCCCACTATTGACCCTCAGTGTCCCTCTCACGGGTGAAGAGGGGACATTTACCAGACTCCCCACTGTTGACCCTCAGAGTCCCTCTCACAGGTGAAGAGGGGACATTTACCAGACTCCCCAATATAGACCCTCAGTGTCCCTCTCACAGGTGAAGAGGGGACATTTACCAGACTCCCCACTATTGACCCTCAGTGTCCCTCTCACAGGTGAAGAGGGGACATTTACCAGACTCCCCACTATTGACCCTCAGTGTCCCTCTCACGGGTGAAGAGGGGACATTTACCAGACTCCCCACTTTTGACCCTCAGTGTCCCTCTCACGGGTGAAGAGGGGACATTTACCAGACTCCCCACTATTGACCCTCAGTTTCTCACATTTACCTGGTCCTGGAGTCGGTCTTCCTGCACCAAGATGGCCGCGCATGAGTCGTGACGCTCCCTCCTCCTGTACCAAGATGGCGGCCGGTTCCCTCGGTAACCCGGGCCTGGCCCCGGGGAGAAGCCTCGCAGCTGCCGCCCGGCTCAACACACGCGGGACCAAAGGGTCCTTATCGTTCCCCGCGGCCGCACTCCATCTTTAAACGGCCTGTGGCGGGGCCTCCCTCCGGTTTATGAATCTCCGGACCGGGCGCTCGCCGACCGTCTTCAGACCTCCGACTCCGTCTGTGGACCGCTCAGAGTCTCTCCCGCGCCTGCGCGCTGAGCTTCGGGGGCGGGATCTCCCACACGGGGGAGCAGGGGCAGTCCCAACCGTCACTGAAACGCCCGCAGTCAGGGCCCCGCCACACCGCGCACGGAGTGAGGCCCCGCCCTCCCCACGCACGGAGTGAGGCCCCGCCCTCCCCACGCACGGAGTGAGGCCCCGCCCTCCCCACGCACGGAGTCAGGCCCCGCCCCCCCACACAGAGTGAGGCCCCGCCCTCCCCACGCACGGAGTGAGGCCCCGCCCCCACACACAGAGTGAGGCCCCGCCCCCTCCACACAATCAAACCCCGCCCCCACACACAGTCAGGCCAAACCACTGACAACGGAGCCGTTCAGGGGCGATCATCAGCCTCAGTGCCACTGGGCGAAATAAGAGGATAAATCAGCCCGTGTCCCTGCTCTTGATGGCGATCCAGTGACACCAACTGGGAAATGTATGGCTGTCAATTGAGGGCAGGACTGGACTCTGCTGTGATGCCTACCACAGTGGACAATCCTGCTGATACTCACTGTGTCTGGGCTCGTGCATTAAGAATGAAGCGGAGGCGGGTTTCCCCAATGGAGGGCTGTCTACGCGGGAGTCCTCCCCTGCACCATTGGGTGTCTGGGGTGGAGAATGTTGCACGGACCAGTCCCCACAAACCCGGGGTGGGGAGAGGGAAAAGTCGGAGGGCCTCCACGTGGGTCTGCTCCTGGGCCTGACCAAAGTGGCCATCTTCAGGTCCAGGCTAGACGCGGCCCGTGGGGGCGGTCGCTCCGACTGTCTGCCTCCCTACCGTGGCATTCTCCAGACTCGGGTGGCCCTGTAGAGGGATCACGCGGTGTCTGCCGGTACGATTGAGGCTTTCCGTGACCGGTGGGCACCGCAGGGGCTGGAATACATCCTCAATCAGGAAAATGGAGTCATTATTTAACTTGACTCCGTTTATTGGCCTGTCGGGATGACGTGGGTGGTCCTGTAAAATGGGACATGTCCGCAAATAACCCCTCCCCCCACCCCCGACACTTTCTCATGGAGGGCTTAAAAATAAAAATTGAAAAAAAGAATGGAACATAAGAACAGGAGTCGGCCATTCAGCCCCTCGAGCCTGTTCTGTCATTCAATGAGATCATGGCTGATCTGTGATCTAACTCCATATACCTGCCTTTGGCCCATATCCCTTAATACCTTTGGTTGCCAAAAAGCTATCTATCTCAGATTTAAATTTAGCAATTGAGCTAGTATCAATTGCCGTTTGCGGAAGAGAGTTCCAAACTTCTACCACCCTTTGTGTGTAGAAATGTTTTCTAATCTCGCTCCTGAAAGGTCTGGCTCTAATTTTTAGACTGTGCCCCCGACTCCTAGAATCCCCAACCAGTGGAAATAGTTTCTCTCTATCCACCCTATCTGTTCCCCTTAATATCTTATAAACTTCGATCAGATCACCCCTTATCCTTCTAAACTCGAGAGAATACAACCCCAATTTGTGTAATCTCTCCTCGTAACTTAACCCTTGAAGTCCGGGTATCATTCTAGTAAACCTACGCTGCACTCCCTCCAAGGCCAATATGTCCTTCCGAAGGTGCGGTGCCCAGAACTGCTCACAGTACTCCAGGTGCGGTCTAACCAGGGTTTTGTATAGCTGCAGCACAACTTCTGCCCCCTTGTACTCTCGTCCTCTGGATCGTCCCCTCACCTCCCCTTTCAGCATTCCTAAGGGACCAGTGGTTTATGATCTGAAGTTATTGAAATCAGTGTTGGGTCCGGAAGGTTGTAAAGAGCCCAAACCAAAGATGAGGTGCTGTTCCTCAAGCTTCCGTTGAACTTCATTGGAACAGTGTAAGAAGCCGAGGTCAGAGTGGGAGTGGGACGGAGAATTAAAATGACAAGCGACCGGCAGGTCAGGGTCAGGCTTACGGACAGAGGGGAGGTGTTCAGCAAAGTGATCACCCAATCCGTGTTTGACCTCCCCAATGTCGTGAGCAGCGAATGCAGTGCAGTAAATGGAAAGCAGTCGAAGTAAATCCCAGATTCAGCTGGGGCCCTGGACGGTGGGAAGGGAGGAGGGGAAAGGGCAGGTGTTGCATCTCCTCCACTCGCATGGGAAGGTGCCGTGGGGAGGAGAGCGGGTGTTGGGGGTGATGGAAGAGTGGACCAGGGTGTCACAGAGTGAGCAGTCCCTTCGAAAGCAGATCAGAACCACTGCTCCCATTTCTTTTCAGACAGCAGGTGCTGGGAATGGTTCTGCTGTTGCCATTTACAGCTCCTCGAGACCCATCTTTTGTTTCTTTACTTGTCCCATTAACACCCACTTTGCCTTGCACCATCATCCCTTTTGTCATTTCATCACTCCTGCCCTCCACCCTATCACAGACCTTCCCTTTTGTTCTTTCCTCCTCTCCCCTTCTTTCCCCCACCCCATTCCTTGTCTTTGTACTTGCTTAAAAATTTTAAATCTTTACTTCTTCTAGTTCTGATGTAAGGTCATCGACACTCTTTCTCCACAGATGCTGCCTGACTTGCTGAGTATTTCCATCATTTTCTGTTTTTATTTCTGAATTTCTATCCTGTATTTACAGTGAGGACTTTTGTAAACTCCTTTTACAGGGGATTAGAAGGGGAGGATTTGCAGACGGGAAACTCAAACCAAACATCACCTCAAGATCTGTCAGAGTCACTCTATTCCTCAGGACTGAGTGTGGAAAGAGCTTTAACCAGTTACACAGCCTGAAAAAACATCGCACCATTCACAGCGGGGAGAAACCGTCCACGTGTTCTGTGTGTGGACGAGGCTTCAACTGATCGTCCAACCTGGAGAGACACAAGGACACCCAGACCACGGAGAAACCGTGGAAATGTGGGGACTGTGGGAAGGGATTCAATTACCCGTCTGAGCTGGAAACTCATCGACGCAGTCACACTGGGGAGAGGCCGTTTACCTGCCCCGTGTGTGGGAAGAGATTCACTCGTTCATCCCACCTCACCTATCACCAACTTGTTCACACTGATAAGAAACCTTTCAAATGTTCTGACTGTGAGAAGAGCTTTAAAGGGACAAATGAATTGCTGACACACCAACGAATTCACACTGGGGAGAGGCCGTTCACCTGCTCCATCTGTGGGAAGGGATTCACTCAGTCGTCACACCTGCTGCAACACCAGCGAGTTCACACTGGGGAGAGGCCGTTCACCTGCTCCGTGTGTGGGAAGGGATTCACTCAGTCATCCACCCTGCTGATTCACCAGCGAGTTCACACTGGGGAGAGACCGTTCATCTGCTCAGTGTGTGGGAAGGGATTTGCTTGTTCATCCAACCTGCTGATTCACCAGCGAGTTCACACTGATGAGAGACCGTTTAAATGTTCCGACTGTGATAAGATCTTCAAAAGAACAAGGGATGTGCTGCAACATGAACGTACTCACACTGGGGAGAGGCCGTTCACCTGCTCCGTGTGTGGGAAGGGATTCACTCAGTCATCCAACCTGCGGAGACACCAGCGAATTCACCTGTGATGCAGGGGTTGGATTCTGCGGTTATTGCTGCTGTTAATCACATCCAGGACTGAACCATGTTCATTCTGACAGTTGGGGTTTGTTTCTGATGTTAATAACCCCGATAACTGGGCTGGAGTTTAATATTCTGTATAAGGGTCAAATAAATCAGCTTTCTTTTAAACACAGTGTCTCTGGTCCATGATATCTCAATCATAAGACAAGCTGATCGAGGACTTATTATAAAGTGAGTGCAATCCATCTTAGAACTGAGTTCCTACAACTCTTTAACAGATGGATCTACAAGATGTCCAAGTCTGAGAGGACAGAAAATTCTATGATATCACAGGGTCCACTTCAATCAGCCTGAGCAGATTTCCACTACCCTTGTGTGATAAAGAGCTTCCTGATTTCACTCCGAGACGCCCGAGCTCTAATTTTAAGGTCATGCCCTCTTGTTCTGGATTCCCCCACCAGAGAAAATAGTTTCTATTTCTACCCTATCGAATCCCTTTATCATTTGAAATCCCTGGATCAGATCACCCCTCAACCTTCGAAACTCAAGGGAATACAAACCAAGTTTCTGCACCCTGTCCTCACAATTGAACCGTTCAAGCCCCAGTATCACCCTGGTGAATCTGCACTGTCCCCCCTCCAATGCCAATATATCCTTGTTGAGGATCAGTACTCCAGAGGGGCTCTGACCGAGGCTCTGTGGAACTGAAGCATAACTTCCTCCCCTTTGTATTCCAGCCCTCGAGATAAAGGCCAACATTCCATTAGTCTTTGTGATTACTTTTTGTATCTGGGCACGAGCTTTTAGTGATTTGTGTACATGGACACCCAAATCCCTTTGCTCCTCCACAGTTCCCAGTCTCTCTCTTTAAGAAAATACTCCAATGTTTCCTTCTTGTATCCAAAGTGGATGATCTCACACTTCCCCACGCTGAACTCCATCTGCCACAGTTTTGTCCACTCACTTGATCTGTCCCTTTGTAACTTCCTGCTCCCATCCACACAACTTACTGTGCCTCCTAACTTAGTGTCATCTGCAAACTTGGATATAAAACTCTCTATTCCTTCATCCAAGTTGTTGATAAATATGGTGAAAAGCTGAGACCCCAGTCCAGATCCCTGGGGAACACCACTTGTCACATCCCACCAATCAAAGAACGTTCCCTTTATCCCCACTCTCTGTCTCCCACCTCCCAACCAATTCCAGCCCAAGTCTGAACCTCACTCTCTTTTTGTCTCTGTGGTTTTTCCTCATGATCCCTTGTGCTGAACCTGATCAGCCTCTTGCTCCTCCCCCATTCCCTCCGCCCCACCACTGGGGGCCTTGACTTCAGCTCACACTCACCAACAATCAGCCTCTCCTGCGCCGGCGCACTGCGCTCCTCTCAGGTCGATAGGGGACATTCCGGCGCGCGGTGCAGTCTGGGGACGGACCGCCGCCATTGGAGCTCCGACCCGACCCTCAGTTTCTCTGATGGGACTGAGATTGGAGGGCGGGGGAAAAGCGCTTTTGGAGCAGCGGAGCGGAAATAAATAAAATAAAATAAACCTGAACCCGAGAGCCCGGAGCCTTTAGATAACGTTGCATGTGTTCGGAGATATTTTTCCCCCAAAACCGTTAATAATCAATGAGACTAAATTACGATCATTATTGATGTTTATTTTCGAACTGCAGCTCAGGACCTCCAATCCCAGCCTCAACCCGGCGCAAATGCGCTCTGGACCAATAGGAAGAGCGGAGAGGGTCTGGAGGACCGAGCGGGCGGTTGGTCCTCCAGCCAATCGGAGTGTGTGAGGGGTGGGACTTGCGGCGGAGGGTCTGAGCCCGGATCTCACTCCTTGTCTGGAACTCCGCCTCATTTTTGAAACTTGATTTATCTCAAGATTAAACTCCAGGAGAAAACTTGACCTTTCAGTTGTGGCTTTTAACATATGAAACCCTGTGCTGTCGAGCAAATAATTCAACATTTGTTCGTAAAATGACTCAGATGAAGGAATGGAGAGCCATGTATCCATGTTTGCTGATGACACTAAGTTAGGTGGCACAGTAAATAGTGTAGATGGGAGCAGAAAGTTGCAAGGGGTCAATGATAGATTCAGCGAGTGGGCAAAACGGTGGCGGGTGGAGTTGAATGTGGGGAAATGTGAATTCACCCACTTTGGACTGAAGACACATCGATCAGAGTATTTACCAAATGGCAAGCAACTGGAAACTGTGGAGGAGCAAAGAGATTTAGGGGTCCAAGTACAGAAATCACTAAAAGCTAGTGGATAGGTACAAAAAATAATTTTAAAGTGTAAAGGAATGTTGGCCTTCATCTCAAGGGGGCTGGAATATAAAGGTGTTACTATTGTACAGAGCTCTGGTTAGACCCCATCTGGAGACTGCCTTCAGTTCTGGGCACTGCACCTCAGGGAGGATATAGTGACCTTGGAAGGGGTGCAGCAGATTCACCAGAATGATGCTGACAGGTTGCATAGACTAGGCCTGTATTGGGTGTAGTAAAGAAGATTAAGGGGTGATCCAATCGAGGTGTTGAAGATGATTGAAGGATTTGAAAGGGTAAATGGAGAGAAACTACTTCCTCTGGTGGGCGAGTCCAGAACAAGGGGGCATAACCTTAAAAGTAGAGCGAGGTCTTTCAGGGGCGATGTCAGGAATCATGTCTTCACACAATGGGTAGTGGCAATCTGGAACTCTCTCCCTGAGAGAAGTCGGGGCTGGGGGTCATTTGAAAATTTCAAATCTGAGATTGATAGATTTTTGATTGGCGAGGGTGTAAAGGGTTACGGTACCAAGGTGGATAGATGGAGTTAACATACAGATCAGATATGATATAATTGAATGGCAGAACAGGCTGGAGGGGCTGAATGACCTCCTCCTGTTCCTAATGTTTAAATGTTCCTAATCACTGCACTAATTACAGAACGGACCGATTGTTAATAGGAGCTCCGTTAGTGAAATCCCCCGACATTCAAAGATAAACGGGACTGTCCCTTTAACTGTAAACAAAGGGGAGTGCCTGTCCCTTTAAATATCTGCCCCATTCCCACAGGCAGTGGGAGGAGGAACAGCGCGCGGTCTCATTCCGCCCAAAACCAGCGGGGCCTCGCGCGAGGGAGCAGCTCCATGAGGGGGCGGGGCCAGTGTGTGAGGGCGGGGCCTCTGACCAGACGTCACCAGGAGCACAGCGCGCAGGCGCGGGAGAAGCACTGAGCGGTGAGCAGACGGAGTCGGAGGGTCGGGAGCAGGTAGGCGGGGGGCCGGGGACAGGACACTGAGAAACCGGGCGGAGGCCGCGCCCCACGGCTTATAAACATGGAGCGAGGCCGTAGGACCCGAGTAGGATCCTCTGGTCCCGAGTGTGAGCAGCCGGGCGGCAACTGCGGGACTTCTCCCCGGGGACAGGCCCGGGTTACCGGGGGAACCGGCCGCCATCTTGGTACAGGATGTGGGAGCGTCAAGGCGCATGCGCGGCCATCTTGGTACAGGAACAGAGTGGGCGGGGCTTCAGGATATTTCACTCAGAATCTCAACCCGTGCTGCACCTGCCCCGGGAGTGTTTGATGGGACAGTGCAGAGGGAGCTTTACTCTGTATCTAACCCGTGCTGTACCTGCCCCGGGAGTGTTTGATGGGACAGTGCAGAGGGAGCTTTACTCTGTATCTAACCCGTGCTGTACCTGCCCTGGGAGTGTTTGATGGGACAGTGTAGAGGGAGCTTTACTCTGTATCTAACCCGTGCTGTACCTGCCCCGGGAGTGTTTGATGGGACAGTGTAGAGGGAGCTTTACTCTGTATCTAACCCGTGCTGTACCTGCCCTGGGAGTGTTTGATGGGACAGTGTAGAGGGAGCTTTACTCTGTATCTAACCCGTGCTGTACCTGCCCTGGGAGTGTTTGATGGGACAGTGTAGAGGGAGCTTTACTCTGTATCAAACCCGTGCTGTACCTGCCCTGGGAGTGTTTGATGGGACAGTGTAGAGGGAGCTTTACTCTGTATCTAACCCGTGCTGTACCTGCCCTGGGAGTGTTTGATGGGACAGTGTAGAGGGAGCTTTACTCTGTATCTAACCCGTGCTGTACCTGCCCCGGGAGTGTTTGATGGGACAGTGCAGAGGGAGCTTTACTCTGTATCTAACCCGTGCTGTACCTGCCCTGGGAGTGTTTGATGGGACAGTGTAGAGGGAGCTTTACTCTGTATCTAACCCGTGCTGTACCTGCCCTGGGAGTGTTTGATGGGACAGTGTAGAGGGAGCTTTACTCTGTATCTAACCCGTGCTGTACCTGCCCTGGGAGTGTTTGATGGGACAGTGTAGAGGGAGCTTTACTCTGTATCTAACCCGTGCTGTACCTGCCCTGGGAGTGTTTGATGGGACAGTGTAGAGGGAGCTTTACTCTGTATCTAACCCGTGCTGTCCCTGCCCCGGGAGTGTTTGATGGGACAGTGCAGAGGGAGCTTTACTCTGTATCTAACCCGTGCTGTACCTGCCCTGGGAGTGTTTGATGGGACAGTGCAGAGGGAGCTTTACTCTGTATCTAACCCGTGCTGGACCTGCCCCGGGAGTGTTTGATGGGACAGTGTAGAGGGAGCTTTACTCTGTATCTAACCCGTGCTGTACCTGCCCCGGGAGTGTTTGATGGGACAGTGCAGAGGGAACTTTACTCTGGATCTAACCCGTGCTGCACCTGCCCCGGGAGTGTTTGATGGGACAGTGTAGAGGGAGCTTTACTCTGTATCAAACCCGTGCTGGACCTGCCCTGGGAGTGTTTGATGGGACAGTGTAGAGGGAGCTTTACTCTGTATCTAACCCGTGCTGTACCTGCCCTGGGAGTGTTTGATGGGACAGTGTAGAGGGAGCTTTACTCTGTATCTAACCCGTGCTGTACCTGCCCCGGGAGTGTTTGATGGGACAGTGCAGAGGGAGCTTTACTCTGTATCTAACCCGTGCTGTACCTGCCCCGGGAGTGTTTGATGGGACAGTGTAGAGGGAGCTTTACTCTGTATCTAACCCGTGCTGTACCTGCCCTGGGAGTGTTTGATGGGACAGTGTAGAGGGAGCTTTACTCTGTATCTAACCCGTGCTGTACCTGCCCTGGGAGTGTTTGATGGGACAGTGTAGAGGGAGCTTTACTCTGTATCTAACCCGTGCTGTACCTGCCCCGGGAGTGTTTGATGGGACAGTGCAGAGGGAGCTTTACTCTGTATCTAACCCGTGCTGTACCTGCCCCGGGAGTGTTTGATGGGACAGTGTAGAGGGAGCTTTACTCTGTATCTAACCCGTGCTGTACCTGCCCCGGGAGTGTTTGATGGGACAGTGCAGAGGGAGCTTTACTCTGTATCTAACCCGTGCTGTACCTGCCCCGGGAGTGTTTGATGGGACAGTGCAGAGGGAGCTTTACTCTGTATCTAACCCGTGCTGTACCTGCCCCGGGAGTGTTTGATGGGACAGTGTAGAGGGAGCTTTACTCTGTATCTAACCCGTGCTGTACCTGCCCTGGGAGTGTTTGATGGGACAGTGTAGAGGGAGCTTTACTCTGTATCTAACCCGTGCTGTACCTGCCCTGGGAGTGTTTGATGGGACAGTGCAGAGGGAGCTTTACTCTGTATCTAACCCGTGCTGTACCTGCCCCGGTAGTGTTTGATGGGACAGTGCAGAGGGAGCTTTACTCTGTATCCAACCCGTGCTGTACCTGCCCCGGGAGTGTTTGATGGGACAGTGTAGAGGGAGCTTTACTCTGTATCTAACCCGTGCTGTACCTGCCCTGGGAGTGTTTGATGGGACAGTGTGGAGGGAGCTTTACTCTGTATCTAACCCGTGCTGTACCTGCCCTGGGAGTGTTTGATGGGACAGTGTCGAGGGAGCTTTACTCTGTATCTAACCCGTGCTGTACCTGCCCTGGGAGTGTTTGATGGGACAGTGTGGAGGGAGCTTTACTCTGTATCTAACCCGTGCTGTACCTGCCCTGGGAGTGTTTGATGGGACAGTGTAGAGGGAGCTTTACTCTGTATCTAACCCGTGCTGTACCTGCCCTGGGAGTGTTTGATGGGACAGTGTGGAGGGAGCTTTACTCTGTATCTAACCCGTGCTGTACCTGCCCTGGGAGTGTTTGATGGGACAGTGTAGAGGGAGCTTTACTCTGTATTTAACCCGTGCTGTACCTGCCCTGGGAGTGTTTGATGGGACAGTGTCGAGGGAGCTTTACTCTGTATCGAACCCTGTACCTGCCCTGGGAGTGTTTGAAGGGACAGTGTAGAGGGAGCTTTACTCTGTATCGAACCTGTGCTGTACCTGCCCCGGGAGTGTTTGATGGGACAGTGTTGAGGGAGCTTTACTCTGTATCGAACCCGTGCTGTACCTGCCCTGGGAGTGTTTGATGGGACAGTGCAGAGGGAGCTTTACTCTGTATCTAACCCGTGCTGTACCTGCCCCGGGAGTGTTTCGAACAGTGGTCATTGATTACTGTACAATGATTAACACTAATCACCCCTATTTATTAAAATCTGGGATATCGTTTCTGAACAGCTTCATCAACGGAGCCTCTCACTTTTCCTCTCCCTATTCTTCTTCCCAAAATGTATCACTTCACATTTCGCTGCATTAAATTTCATCTGTCATCTATCTGTCCAATTTATTATCCAGTGTCTGTGACACTGAAGTCACTTCCAGTCCTCTTCACAGTTCCCCACACTCACTATCTTGGTGGAATTTGAATTATCTGGAGATTTCCATCTTGTGCCCGATATACCCGAGCCCAGATCATTTCCCTGTATTGAGAAGAGCAATGGTCCCAACACTGACCCTGGGGGACACCACTGTTTACATCCCTCCAGTCTGAACAATATCCATTATCCACCACTCTCTGTTTTCTGCCCTTTCCCCAACTTCCTGTCCACGCTGCCCCACTCCCTTCAATTCCGTGAGCCTTAATTTTATCAACAAGCCTCCTGTGCGGCACCTTCTCAAACACCTTTAGACAATCCATCTACACAACACCCACTGCATTCCCTTTATCACCACACTGTGTTATTCCTCAAATAATCCCTGCTGTCTGTCCTGAATTCATCCATTTTACTAACAAATGTTGAAATGTTTGCTCCACCCCACAGGGTTCCATCTGTTTAAAGCCACACAGAGAGAGGTGGGAGAGGCCCATTGTTGGACAGTGTGAGCTGAGGGGTGGGAGAGGCCCATTGTCGGACAGGGTGAGCTGAGAGGTGGGAGAGGCCCATTGTTGGACAGTGTGAGCTGAGGGGTGGGAGAGGCCCATTGTTGGACAGTGTGAGCTGAGGGGTGGGAGAGGCCCATTGTTGGACAGTGTGAGCTGAGGGGTGGGAGAGGCCCATTGTTGGACAGTGTGAGCTGAGGGGTGGGAGAGGCCCATTGTTGGACAGTGTGAGCTGAGGGGTGGGAGAGGCTCATTGTTGGACAGTGTGAGCTGAGCAGGCGCAGGAGACGCAGACTTCAGTGAACACCGAGTGCAGCTCCAGACCCCAATATAAAACAGTGAACATTATCCCCCCCAGACCCCAATATAAAAGAGTGAACATTATCCCCCCAGACCCCAATATAAAAGAGTGAACATTATCTCTTCTCCCCCCTGTCCCCCCCCCCCGCCAAAACCAGACCCGAATGATGATGGATCAGGGAACGTCTGTAAAGGAAGTAGAAATGGTAACAGGTCACAGAGCGTCTCATTCAAAGAGAAATCGGGATGTGTTCGTGAGCGTTTGTATAAGAGGGAGAAATGGAGATGGGTCAAGGAGAGCCCATCACCAAAATTGGGAGATGTTGCAGATGGACAGTATATCGGGAGGGACAGAGTGTTGGACAGAGGGGGAGAGAGCACGAACACACACAGTCAGTAACTTCAGGGGAGGAGAGAGAGGGGAACCAGTGAGTGCAGAACTGAACCCAGTCAGAGTCAGCACCTTCAGGAGAGGAGGATAAACTCAGGTGGAAGGAATAATGTTGGAGATGATGCGATGGGTTTGGATTTGAGCACAGGGAGGAGGGAGAGTGTGTGGGACGGGGATTTACAGTCTGGGGGAATGAGCGGGAAGAATGTTCCATCGAAACGAGAATTGTCCGTTCTGAATTTCTATCCTGTATTTACAGTGATGACTTTTGTAAACTCCTTTTACAGGGTATTAGAAGGGGAGGATTTGCAGACGGGAAACTCAAACCAAACTTCACGTCAAGATCTGACCGAGTCACTCGATTCATCAGGACCTGAATATCATCGGCCTTTGAATGTGGAAGGAGAAATGTTTGTCTGTTCTTTCTGTGGGAAAGGACTTCAAACTTCAGTGTGACTGGAAAATCACTGAGACACATACCCGAGTGAGAGTGTTCCAGTGCACTGACTGTGGAAAGAGCTTTAACCAGTTACACAGCCTGAAAAAACATCGCACCATTCACAGCCGGGAGAAACCGTCCACGTGTTCTGTGTGTGGACGAGGCTTGAACTGATCGTCCAACCTGGAGAGACACAAGGACACCCGGACCACGGAGAAACCGTGGAAATGTGGGGACTGTGGGAAGGGATTCAATTACCCGTCTCACCTGGAAACTCATCGACGCAGTCACACTGGGGAGAGGCCGTTCACCTGCTCCGTGTGTGGGAAGGGATTCACTTGTTCATCCAACCTGCTGACACACCAGCGAGTTCACACCGAGGAGAGGCCGTTCACCTGCTCCATGTGTGAGAAGGGTTTCACTTGTTTATCCAGCCTGCTGACACACCAGCGAGTTCACACCGAGGAGAGACCGTTCACCTGCTCCATGTGTGGGAAGAGATTCACTGTTTCATCCCACCTCACTTATCACCAACGCATTCACACCGGGGAGAGACCGTTCACCTGCTCCGTGTGTGGGAAGGGATTCACTCGTTCATCCCACCTCACTTATCACCAACTTGTTCACACTGATAAGAGACCTTTTAAATGTTCTGACTGTGAGAAGACCTTTAAAAGCACAAAGGATCTCCTGGCACACCAGCGAGTTCACATTGGGGAGAGACCGTTCACCTGCTCCGTGTGTGGGAAGGGATTCACTCGTTCATCCCACCTCACTGTGCACCGACTTGTTCACACTGATCAAGGACCCTTTAAATGTTCTAACTGTGAGAAAAGATTTAAAAGCAAAAGGAATCTGCAGAGACACCAACGTATTCACACTGGAGAGGCTGTTTAAAATGTTCTGAGACACCAGCGAGTTCACCTGTGACTGCAGGGGTTGGATTCTGCTGTTATTGCTGCTGTTAATCACATCCAGGACTGAACCATGTTCATTCTGACAGTTGGGGTTTGTTTCTGATGTTAAACTCCAGCCCAGTCCTCGGGGTTATTAATATTCTGGATAAATGTCAAATAAATCAGCTTTGTTTGTCCACTCAGAATGGTACCAGGGATGATGGACTTCAGTTATGTGGACAGTCTGGAGAACCTGGGATTGTTCTTCAGAGAAGAATAAGGGGAGATTTAATGTAGGTGTTGAAAATTTTGAGGGGTTTTGATGGAGGAAATAAGGAGAAATTGTTTCCACTGCCAGGAGGGTCAGTAACCAGAGGACACAGATTTAAGATAATTGGCAAAAGAAGCTGAGGGGAGATGAGGAGAATATTTTAATGCCCAGAGTTGTTGTGATCTGGAATGCACTGCCTGAAATGGTGGTGGATGCAGATTCAATTGTAACTTTCAATGGGAATTGGATAAATACTTGAAGGGGGAAGATTTGCAGGGCTATTTGGAAAGAGCGGGGGAGTGGCACTAATTGGAGAGCTCTTTCACAGAGCTGGCACAGGAACGATGGGCTTAATGGCCTCCTTCTGTTCTGTAATACTGGAATAGATACTGTTCTCTGCAGCTGCGACCGGGAGTCCCGAGGGCTGTGTTGCCTGCCCGGTACAAGGGTTAAGGACATCTCCTCGCGACTGGAGAAGAACTTGATGCAGGAGGGGGAGGATCCAGTTGTTGTGATCCACGTAGGAACCAACGACATTGGTGGAACTAGGAATGAGGGTCTGCTGAGGGAGTGTGAGGAGCGAGGGTCCAAATTAAAAAGCAAAGCCTCAAAGATAATAATCTCTGGATTACTGCCTGAGCCACACGCAAATTGGCATTGGGACAGATTAGATGGTTAAATGGGTGACTGAAAGGGTGGTGTGGGAGACAGGGGTTTCGATTCATGGGGCACTGGCACCAGTACTGGGGAAAGAGGGAGCTGTTCCATTGGGACAGGCTCCACATGAACCAGGCTGGGACCAGTGTCCTGGCGAATCGAATAACTGGGCGGTAGATAGGGGGGAGGGTTCAGGTAAGGGTAAATTTATAATCTAAAGAGAAAAGTCAAGGCTGTGGAGCAGAGTAGCGATTTGTGTAAAAACCAGCATAGTGTGTCAGGAAGGGACAGAGAGTTTAACAAAGGTAATAGGGTATTAGTGACTAAAGTCACATCAGGGAAAAGAGTAAAAAGTTAAAATTAAAGGCGCTTTATCTGAATGCACGAAGCATTCGTAACAAGATCGATGAATTAATGGCACAAATAGAGAGAAATGGGTTTGATCTCGTCGCCATCACTGAGACGTGGTTATAGGGTGACCAAGGTTGGGAACTAAATATTCCAGGGCACTTGACTTTTAGAAAAGATTGTCAAATTGGGAAAGGAGGGGAGAGGGGGGAGTGGGTGGGGGGGGAGAGGGAGTAGTCCCGATAATAAAGGATGAGGTGAAGACAGTAATGACAAAGGATCTTAGCTCAGAAAATCAGGATGTGGAATCAGTCTGGGTGGAGCTAAGAAATAACAAGGGGCAGAAAACACTGGATGGAGTAGTTTACAGGCCCCCTAACAGAAGTTATAGTGTTGGACAGAGTATAAATCAGGAAATTAGAGGAGCTTGTAACAAGGGTAATACAATAATCGTGGGGACTTTAATCTTCATACAGACCGGGCAGAGGAAATTGGTAAAAGTAGTTTGGAGGACGAGCTCATGGAATTTATTCGAGACAGTTTTCCAGAACAATATGTCGAGGAACCAACGAGGGAACAGGTTATTTTAGATCTAATATTGTGTAATGGGACAGGGTTAATTAGTAATCTCATAATTAAGGATCCTCTGGGGAACAGTGATCATAACATGATAGAATTTCATATTGAGTTTGAGAGTGATGTCGTTAATTCCGAAACTATGGTGTTAAATTTAAACAAAGCCAACTCTGTAGGTATGAGGGGCAAGTCGGCTAAGGTAGATTGGGAAATTAGATTAACAGATATGACGGTAGATTAGCAATGGTGAACATTTAAAGAAATAATTCATAATTCTCAACAAATATCCCTTGAGGAATAAAAACTCTGTGTGCAAAGTGATCCTTCCGTGGCGAACTAGAGAAGTTAAGGACAGTATTAGATTAAAAGAAGAGGCTTACAATGTTACCAAAAAGAGTTGTAAGCCTGAGTATTGGGAGGGCTTTAGAAACCAGCAAAGGATGACCAAGAAATTGATAAAGAGGGAGAAAATAGAATCTGCGTTTAAACTAGCAAGAAATATAAAGACAGATTGTAAGAGCTTCTACAAGGATGTAAAAAGGAAGAGATTAGTAAAAGTAAAAGTGGGTCCCTTCGAGGCTGAGACAGGAGAAATTATAATGGGGAATAAGGAAATGGCAGAGATGTTAAACAAATATTTTGTATCTGTCTTCACAGTAGACGACACAAAAAACATACTGGAAATTGTGGGGAACCAAGGGTCGAATGAGAGTGAGGAACTTAAAGTAATTAAAATTTGTAAAGAAAAAGTACTGGAGAAATTAATGGGACTAAAAGCCATCAAATCCCCTGGACCGAATGGCCTACGTCCTCGGGTTTTCAAAGAGATGGCTGCAGAGATAGTGGATGCATTGGTTCTGATCTTCCAGAAATCCCTAGATACTAAAATGATCCCCATGGATTGGAAGGTAGCAAATGTAACCCCACTATTCAAGAAAGGTGGGAGAGAGTAAACAGGAAACGACAGGCCAGTTAGCCTGACATCAGTAGTGGGGAAAATGCTGGAATCTATTATTAAGGACGTAGTAACAGTGCATTTAGAAAATCACGATATGATTAGGCAGAGTCAGTACAGTTTTATGAAAGGGGAATCGTGTTTGACTAATCTATTAGAGTTTTTTTGAGGATGTAACTAGCAGGGATGATAAAGGGGAACCAGTGGATATAGAATATTTTAATTTTCAAAAAGCATTCCATGAGGTGCCACATAAGAGGTTGTTACATAAGGTTAGGGCTCATGTGATTGGGGGTAATATATTTGCATGGATTGAGGATTGGTTAATGGACAGAAAACAGAGGGTAAGGATAAAAGGGTCATTTTCAGGTTGTCAGGCTGTAACGAGTGGGGTATCGCAAGGATCGGAGCTTGGGCCTCAGCTATTTACAATCTATATCAATGACTTAGATGAGGGGACCGAGTGTAATGTATCCAAGTTTGCTGATGATACAAAGCTAGGTGGGAAAGTAAGCTGTGAGGAGGACACAGAGAGGCTGCAAAGGGATATAGACAGGATAAGTGAGTGGGCAAGAAGGTGGCAGATGGAGTATAATGTGGGGAAATGTGAAATTATCCACTTTGGTAGAAAGAATAGAAATACAGGTTAATTTTTTAAAAGTGAGAGACTAAGAACTGTTGGTATTCAGAGGGATTTGGGTGCCTGAAACACGAATCATAGAAAGTTAACATGCAGGTACAGCAAGCAATTAGAAAGGCAAATGGTATATTAGCCTTTATTGCAAGGAGGTTGGAGTATAAGAGTAAGGAGGTCTTGCTGAAATTATATCGGGCTGTGGTGAGACCTCACCTGGCGTACTGTGTACAGTTTTGGTCTCCTTACCTGAGGAAGGATATACTTGTCTTGGGAGGGGTGCGACAAAGGTTCACAAGATTAATTCCTGGGATGAGAGGGTTGTCCTATGAGGAGAGATTGAGTAGAATGGGCCTATACTCTCTGGAGTTTAGGAGAATGAGGGGTGATCTCATTGAAATGTATAAAATTCTTAGCGGGCTTGACAGGGTAGATGATGAGAGGTTGTTTCCCCTGGCTGGAGAGTCCAGAACTAGGGGTCATAGTCTCGAGATAAGGGGTCGGCCATTTAGGACAGAGACAAGGAAGAATTTCTTCACTCAGAGGGTTGTGAATCTTTGGAATTCTCTACCCCAGAGGACTGTGGATGCTCAGTCGTTGAGTGTATTCAAGACTGAGATCGATAGATTTTTGGACTCTCGAGGAATCAAGGGATATGGGGATCGGGCGGGAAAGTGGAGTTGAGGTCGAAGATCAGCCATGATCTGATTGAATGGCGGAGCAGGCTCGAGGGGCCAAATGGCCGACTCCTGCTCCTATTCCTTACTTTCTTAAACAAAATCACAGATGGTGTAATGAATGTTGATTTTAGAGAGTAAGGATGGAGGGAGGAAGGAGAGAGAGTGTGTAGAATGGGGAATTTACAGCTTCGGAGGGGACAGAATATTCGACAGAAACACCAACAACTTGTATTTATACAAAGCATTTAACGAAGTAAAACATCCCAAGGTGCTTCACAGGAGTGAAATCAAATAAAATTTGAGACTAGAATTTGAAACTGGAGACAAGAAACTAGAATTGTCTGTTCTGAAATTCTATCCTGTAATTAAAGTAGGAACTTTGGTAAACTCCTTTTACAGGATATTAGAAGGGGAGGATTTACAGATGGGAAACTCAAACCAAACATCACGTCAAGGTCTGACAGTCACTCGATTCTTCAGGACCTGAATATCATCGGCCTTTGAATATAGAAGGAAAAATCACCAATCACAGTGGTGAGGAACTGTACACGTGTTCTGTGTGTGAACATCCTTTCAGGCAATCGTCTGGCCCGTGAGACACAAACACAGACGTGCCGGGAATCAACAGTGTAAATGTGGGGACTGTGGGAAGGGATTCAGTTGCTGGAAACTCATCGACCCAGTCACACGGGGAGAGGCCGTTCGCCAGCTGAGTGTGGGAATGGATTCACTCGATCATCTCACCCACTGCCACACCTGAATCTTCGTAATGGGGAGAATCCGTTCACCAGCTGTGTGTGTGGAAAGGGATTCACTCGATCATCCCATTTACTCACACACCGGCACAGTCACACTGGAGAGAGACCGGTTAGAGAAAAAGTACGAGGTAAACTAATGGGTCTAAAGGCTGACAAGTCCCCGGGAACTGATGGCTTGCATCCAAGGGTCTTAAAGGAAGTGGCTACAGAAATAGTGGATACATTGGTTGTAATCTTCCAGAATTCACTCGATTCTGGAAAGGTCCCAGCGGATTGGAAAACCGCAAACATGACACCCCTATTCAAGAAGGGAGTGTGACAGAGAGCAGGTAACGAGAGACCAGTTAGCCTAACATCTGTCACTTGGGAAAATGCTGGAATCCATTATTAAGGAAGTAGTAGCAGGACATTTGGAGACTCATAATACAATCAAGGAGAGTCAACATGGTTTTATGAAAGGGAAATCGTGTCTGACAAATTTATTAGAGTTCTTTGAGGATGTAACGAGCAGGGTGGATTAAGGGGAACCAATGGATGCAGTATATTTGGATTTCCAAAAGGCATTTGATAAGGTGCCACATAAAAGGTTACTGCACAAGATAAGAGCTCATGGTGTTGGGGGTAATATACTGGCATGGATAGAGGATTGGCTAATTAACAGAAAACAAAGAGTCAGGATAAAAGGGTCATTTTCAAATGGCAATCTGTAACTAGTGGGGTGCCGCAGGGCTCAGTGCTGGGGCCTCAACTATTTACAATATATATCAATGACTTGGATGAAGGAACAGAGTGTCTTGTGGCCAAATTTGCTGATGATACAAAGATAGGTGGAAAAGCAAGTTGAGATGAGGACACAAAGTGTCTGCAAAGGGATATTGACGGGTTAAGTGAATGGGCAAAAATTTGGCAGATGGAATATAATGTGGGAAAATGTGAAGTCGTCCACTTTGGGAGGAAAAATAAAAAAGCAAAATATTATTTCAATGGAGAAATACTACAGAATGCTGCGGTACAGAGGGATCTGGGTGTCCTCGTACATGAAACACAAAAAGTCAACATACAGGTACAGCATGCAAACAGAATATTGGCCTTTATTTCGAGGGGGATGGAGTATAAAAGCAGGGAAGTCATGTTACAACTGTACAGGGTGCTGGTGAGACCATACCTGGAGTACTGCGGACAGTTCTGGTGCCCTTATTTAAGGAAGGACATACTTGCATTGGAGGCAGTTCAGAGAAGGTTCACTGGGTTGATTCTGGGTATGGAAGGGTTAGCTTATGAGGAAAGATTGAACAGGTTGGGTCTATACTCATTGCAGTTTAGAAAAATGAGAGATCTTATTGAAACATACAAGATTCCGAGGGGACTCAATTGGGTAGTTGCTGAGAGGATGTTCCCCCTCATGGGGGAATCTAAAACGAGGGGGCATAGTCTCAGAATAAGGGGTCGCCCATTTAAGACAGAAATGAGGAGGAATTTTTTCTCCCAGAGGGTCGTGATTCTTTGGCATTCTTCACCCAAAAAGCTGTGGAGGCTGAGTCATTGAATACATTCAAGGCTGAGTTAGACAAATTGTTGATCAGCAAGGGAGTCAAAGGATACGGGGAAAGGGCGGGAAAGTGGAGTTGAGGTAAAAATCAGATCAGCCATGATCTCATTGAATGGCGGAGCAGGCTCGAGGGGCCGAATGGCCAACTCCTGCTCCTATCTCTTATGATCTCCCCGGTGCCCCGTCATGTGATCTCCCCAGTCGTTACCTGAAGTTGATCTTCCAGTTACAGTGGTGATGGTGAAAACCTCGAGTTAACCGAGGGAACTTAGACTGGGGAATCTGAGGTTTGTATGAAAGGAGTGAGTAATAAAAAGGAAATTAATAAAAACTGATTCAATAAAAGAAAGAAACAGGTGAATTATACTAAAGTGAGCAATAAAAAGTAACTAAAAGAATACAAATTAAACCCATCTGATAATCAATGTTTAATATTAAATATGAATCAGTTGTCTCTGGAAATAGATAAATAAATAACTGCAAAGAAAGAATGAAATCTCCAGGACCTGATGGTTTTCCCTCAGGGTATTAAAGGAAACAGGTGGGGAAATTACAGAAACATTAGTCATAGTTTCACAAAGCTCTCTGGACTCGGGAATTGTGCCTTCGGATATGAAAATATCACTCCAATATTTAAGAAAGGAGGAAGAGATAGAAAAGGAAACGACAGACCTGTCAGTTTAACGTCAGGAGTGGGGAAGTTACTGGAATCTATCACCAGAGACAGAATGATTGAGGACTTGAACAAGTCTGAGCTGATCAAAGAGAGTCAGTGTGGATTTGTGAAGGGTGGGTCATGTCTGACTAATCTAGATGAGTTTTTTCAGGTCACTAACAGGCTGGACAGGGAGTGTCGATGGACATTGTCTGTGTGGACTTCCAGAAGGCATTTGATAGGGTTCAGCACAAGAGATTATTCGCAAAAATAAAAGTGCACAAAATTGAAAGTGACCTTGTGACTTGTGTTGAGAGGTGGGAGACAGAGAGTGGGGATAAAGGGAACGTTCTTTGATTGGTGGGATGTGACAAGTGGTGTTCCCCAGGGATCTGGACTGGGGTCTCAGCTTTTCACCATATTTATCAATAACTTGGATGAAGGAATAGAGAGTTTTATATCCAAGTTTCCAGATGACACTAAGTTAGGAGGCACAGTAAGTTGTGTGGATGGGAGCAGGAAGTTACAAAGGGACAGATTAAGTGAGTGGACAAAACTGTGGCAGATGGAGTTCAGTGTGGGGAAGTGTGAGATCATCCACTTTGGATACAAGAAGGAAACATTGGAGTATTTTCTTAAAGTGAGAGACTGGGAACTGTGGAGGAGCAAAGGGATTTGGGGGTCTGTGCACACAAATCACTAAAAGCTAGTGCACAGATACAAAAAGTAATCACAAAGTCTAATGAAATGTTGGCCTTTATCTCGAGGGCTGGAATACAAAGGGGAGGAAGTTATGCTTCAGTTCCACAGAGCCTCGGTCAGAGCCCCTCTGGAGTACATATATCCAGAATATTAAACTCCAGCCCAGTTATAGGCGTTATTAACATCAGAAACAAACCCCAACTGTCAGAATGAACAGTTCAGTCCTGGATGTGATTAACAGCAGAATCCAACCCCTGCATCACAGGTGAACTCGCTGGTGTCTCAGCAGGTTGGATGAACGAGCGAATCCCTTCCCACACACGGAGCAGGGAAACGGCCTCTCCCCAGTGTGAACTCGCTGGTGTGTCAGCAAAGTGGATGACTGAGTGAATCTGTTCCCACACACGGAGCAGATGAACGGCCTCTCCCCAGTGTGAACTCGCTGGTGTGTCAGCAGGTGGGATGAACGAGTGAATCCCTTCCCACACACGGAGCAGGTAAACGGCCTCTCCCCAGTGTGAATTCGCTGGTGTGTCAGCAAAGTGGATGACTGAGTGAATCCCTTCCCACACATGAAGCAGGTGAACGGCCTCTCCCCAGTGTGAACTCGTTCATGTTTCAGCAGATCCCTTGTTCCCTTGAAGCTCTTCTCACAGTCAGAACATTTAAACGGTCTCTTATCAGTGTGAACAAGTTGGTGTTCACTGAGGCTGGATGACTGAGTGAATCCTTTCCCACACACGGAGCAGGTGAACGGCCTCTCCCCAGTGTGAACTCGCTGGTGTCTCAGCAGGTGGGATGAACGACTGAATTCATTCCCACACACTGAGCAGGTGAACGGCCTCTCCCCAGTATGAACTCGCTGGTGAATCAGCAGGTGGGATGAACGAGTGAATCCCTGCCCACACACGGAGCAGGTGAACGGCCTCTCCCCGGTGTGACTGCGTCGATGAGTTTCCAGCTTAGACGGGGAATTGAATCCCTTACCACAGTCCCCACATTTCCACGGTTTCTCCATGGTCTGGGTGTCCTTGTGTCTCTCCAGGTTGGACGATCAGTTGAAGCCTCGTCCACACACACAACACGTGGACGGTTTCTCCCCGCTGTGAATGGTGCGATGTTTTTTCAGGCTGTGCAACTGGTTAAAGCTCTTTCCACATTCAGTGCACTGGAACACTCTCACTCGGGTGTGTGTGTCTCGGTGATTTTCCAGTCACACTGAAGTTTGAAATCTTTTCCCACAGACACAACAGACAAACATTTCTCCTTCCACATTCAAAGGTCGATGATATTCAGGTCCTGAGGAATCGAGTGACTCGGTCAGATCCTGACGTGAGGTTTGGTTTGAGTTTCCCGTCTGCAAATCCTCCCCTTCTAATCCCCTGTAAAAGGAGTTTACAAAAGTCATCACTGTAAATACAGGATAGAAATTCAGAACAGACAATTCTAGTTTCTATGGAACATTCTTCCCGCTCATTCCCCCAGACTGTAAATCCCCGTCCCACACACTCTCCCTCCTCCCTGTGCTGAAATCCAAACCCATCGCACCATCTCCATCATTCCTTCCCTCCACTCCCAGTTTCCTCCCTCCCTCTACTCTGGTCGGGTTCAGTTCTCCACCCCCTGGGAGCAGAGTGAGAGGAAAATAAATGAGGCACAGGGACCCTGAAGCCCCGCCCACTCTTTGTTCACCGTCACAGGGACCCTGAAGCCCCGCCCACTCTTTGTTCACCGTCACAGGGACCCTGAAGCCCCGCCCACTCTTTGTTCACAGTCACAGGGACCCTGAAGCCCCGCCCACTCTTTGTTCACAGTCACAGGGACCCTGAAGCCCCGCCCACTCTTTGTTCACAGTCACTGGGACCCTGAAGCCCCGCCCACTCTTTGTTCACTGTCACAGGGACCCTGAAGCCCCGCCCACTCTTTGTTCACCGTCACTGGGACCCTGAAGCCCCGCCCACTCTTTGTTCACAGTCACTGGGACCCTGAAGCCCCGCCCACTCTTTGTTCACAGTCACAGGGACCCTGAAGCCCCGCCCACTCTTTGTTCACAGTCACTGGGACCCTGAAGCCCCGCCCACTTTGTTCACAGTCACAGGGACCCTGAAGCCCCGCCCACTCTTTGTTCACAGTCACAGGGACCCTGAAGCCCCACCCACTCTTTGTTCACCGTCACAGGGACCCTGAAGCCCCGCCCACTCTTTGTACCCAGTCACTGGGACCCTGAAGCCCCGCCCACTCTTTGTTCACAGTCACTGGGACCCTGAAGCCCCGCCCACTCTTTGTTCCCAGTCACAGGGACCCTGAAGACCCGCCCACTCTTTGTTCACAGTCACTGGGACCCTGAAGCCCCGCCCACTCTTTGTTCACAGTCACAGGGACCCTGAAGCCCCGCCCACTCTTTGTTTCCGGTCACAGGGACTCTGAAGCCCCGCCCACTCTGTTCCTGGTCACTGGGAGCCTGAAGCCCCGCCCACTCTTTGTTCAGTGTCACAGGGACCCTGAAGCCCCGCCCACTCTTTGTTCACAGTCACAGGGACCCTGAAGCCCCGCCCACTCTTTGTTCCCAGTCACAGGGACCCTGAAGCCCCGCCCACTCTTTGTTCAGTCACTGGGACCCTGAAGCCCCGCCCACTCTTTGTTCACAGTCACAGGGACCCTGAAGCCCCACCCACTCTTTGTTCCCAGTCACTGGGACCCTGAAGCCCCGCCCACTCTTTGTTCACAGTCACTGGGACCCTGAAGCCCCGCCCACTCTTTGTTCACAGTCACAGGGACCCTGAAGCCCCGCCCACTCTTTGTTCACAGTCACAGGGACCCTGAAGCCCCGCCCACTCTTTGTTCCCAGTCACTGGGACCCTGAAGCCCCGCCCACTCTTTGTTCACCGTCACTGGGACCCTGAAGCCCCGCCCACTCTTTGTTCACAGTCACTGGGACCCTGAAGCCCCGCCCACTCTTTGTTCACAGTCACAGGGACCCTGAAGCCCCGCCCACACTGTTCTCGGCAAAGATGGCCGCGCATGCGCCGTGAGCCCTTCCTTCTTTGACCAAGATGGCGGCCAGTTCCCCGCTCACCCGGGCGGCCGCCGGTCGGGCCTGTCACCGCGGTGTAAACACGGGGCCTGTGGGCTCTTATTCGGGGCCTGAGGCCTACACCAGGTGTTTATGAAGCTTCCCTGCCCACCCACGGGTCCAATTCCTCCCCCGCGCCCACCGTCTCCGACCGGATCCCGACCCGCCTGTTCCGCCTCAGTCCGTCTCCACCACTCGCACTGCGCATGCTCAGAGCACAGCCCAATCCCGCGCCTGCGCACTGAGCTCCTGTAGTCACTGATAGGGCACTTTCTGGGCCGCGGGGGATTCTGGGTAAACTCTCCGCCATTGAAGGTCCGAATCGGTGAACAGAAATTTCGTCATCGCATCGAGATTGGGGCCGGAGGGACAATAAACATTAAACAAAATCAATCAATAAATTATACAGAAACCCGAGTGCCCGGGCCCTCAGACAGGGAGCGAAGTTCACCGGTCGGCACTTTTCCTTCACCAACTCGCACCTCAGGCCCCGCCCAGTCTGGTTCAATTGATCAATGTTTTCCAACAGTGTTTTCCACCTCGAGTTCAGGCCTGTCATTCTCAGAGAAACTTCGAGGCCTCATTTTTCCTGTGTGCTGTGAGGACCGATATCGTTCATCTTGATCCATTTCTAGTGCAATAAGTTTTGCTGAATGTGGCCCAGGCCAAGTGTCAGGATATTAGATCAGGCCCACCATAGAAAATGAGTTTGATCCCCCTGAGATAGACAATGTGAACCGGATTATCCTCATCCACTGACCCAGCAACTTCTTCAAAAAACACCCCTGAGATAGACAATGTGAACCGGATTATCCTCATCCACTGACCCAGCAACTTCTTCAAAAAACACCCCTGAGATAGACAATGTGAACCGGATTATCCTCATCCACTGACCCAGCAACTTCTTCAAAAAACACCCCTGAGACAGACAATGTGAACCGGATTATCCTCATCCACTGACCCAGCAACTTCTTCAAAAAACACCCCTGAGATAGACAATGTGAACCGGATTATCCTCATCCACTGACCCAGCAACTTCTTCAAAAAACACCCCTGAGATAGAAAATGTGAACCGGATTATCCTCATCCACTGACCCAGCAACTTCTTCAAAAAACTCAAGCAAATTTGTAAGACGCGACCTTCTTTTCTGGAAGCCGTGTTGAGTGTCTCTCACGGCCCCTTCTCTTTCCCCGTGATCATAACCAGAATCTCTTCGGATCTCTTCAAGAATCTTCCCTATGGTCGAGGTCACACCGATGGGCCTGTCGTTTCCTGGCTCTGATATGTCCCCTTTTTTGAGAATGGGAACTCCGTGAGTTACCTTCCAATCTCAGGGAACAATCCCTGACTCTATTGAGCTGTTGAAGATCCAGGGAAGGGGCTCACAGAGCACCCGTCCCATCTCTTTAAACACCAAAGATCTCTCAGCTTCCCTAATGGCTGATTTTGTCTCCCTCAATTGTGGGTGATATTTGTCCCCGGTCTCCCGTAAACTCCTGTAAACATCTTGATCCGAACTGGGTTAATGGTGTCTAACTCACTCACATCAATAAAACAGGGAATCTGGAAACACACTGCAGGTCCTTCTTTATCTGGAGATCAAATGACTGGTGGATAATTGTACCAGCCGTTAACAGGCTCCTGTGAACTCCTCCCTTTGCTATTTTAATGCAGACTTTAACCCATTTATTTTAAACAGGTTTATTTTAAATGAGTTAACAGCTGCCTTAAAATAGTAGACTCAGGACTGTAACACAAACAGGTTCAATCTTTGTCGAATAATTCCCAGTCAGTTTTAGACTGGAAACTTAAACCTGCCGTTTCCCTTTCAGTCAGGAACAGATCCCAGTTTTACACCAATCTCTGATTTGACAGCATGTTTCCAGCATTCCCCGTTGTTCTTCCGGACTCTAAACACAGTTGCAAAGGAGCCTTCTGTTCCGTGCCTGGAGCTCTGAACCATGGAAGAGAGCGGCTGGGACACATTACTTACATGCCTCGAGGTTAACCCACACGGTGACTCTGCTGTCAGTGAAGGGAGAGGAGAAATCCCAAAGTGCCGTTTGCCCCTCTCAGTGTGGCCCTGAAGGACTGTGTCCAGGTTGAAGTTCTGTTCCCACCGGACGATCCTCCCCACAGATTGTTCTTTCTGAGCTCCAGTCAGGTGATGCTAAACACTCAGGTGGGAAAGACCAAAATCTACATAGGAACATAGGAACAGGAGTAGGCCATTCAGCCCCTCGTGCCTGCTCTGTCATTTGATAAGATCATGGCTGATCTGTGATCTAACTCCATATACCTGCCTTTGGCCCATATCTCTTAATACCTTTGGTTGCCAAAAAGCTATCTGTCTCAGATTTAAATTTAGCAATTGAGCTAGTATCAATTGCCGTTTGCAGAAGAGAGTTCCAAACTTCTACAACCCTTTGTGTGCAGAAATGTTTTCTAATCTCGCTCCTGAAAGGTCTGGCTCTAATTTTTAGACTGTGTCCCCTGCTCCTAAAATCCCCAACCAGTGGAAATAGTTTCTCTCTATCCACCCTATCTGTTCCCCTTAATATCTTATAAACTTCGATCAGATCACCCCTGAACCTTCAAAACTCGAGAGAATAGAACCCCAATTTGTGTAATCTCTCCTCGTAACTTAGTCCTTGAAGTCCGGGTATCATTTTAGTAAACCTACGCTGCACTCCCTCCAAGGCCAATATGTCCTTCCGAAGGTGCGGTGCCCAGAACGACTCACAGTACTCCAGGTGCGGTCTAACCAGGGTTTTGTATAGCCGCAGCATAACTTCTGCCCCCTTATACTCTAGTCCTCTACATTTTAAGGCCAGCATTCCATTTGCCTTCTTGATTATTTTCTGCACCTGTTCATGACACTTCAATGATCTATGTACCTGAACCCCTAAGTCCCTTTGGACATCCACTGTTTTTAACTTTTTACCATTTAGAAAGTACCCTGTTCTATCCTTTTTTGATCCAAAGTGGATGACCTCACATTTGTCCACATTGAATTCCATTTGCCACAGTTTTGCCCATTCACCTAATCTGTCAATATCACTTTGTAATTTTATGTTTTCACCTACACTGCTTACAATGCCACCAATCTTTGTGTCATCGGCAAATTTAGATATGGGACTTTCTGTGCCTTCATCCAAGTCATTAATAAATATTGTGAATAATTGAGGCCCCAAGACAGATCCCTGCGGGACTCCACTGGTCACATCCTGCCAATGGGAGTACCTTCCCATTATCCCTACTCTCTGTCGCCTTTCGCTCAGCCAACTTCCTAACCAAGTCTGTACTTTTCCCTCGATTCCATGGGCTTCTATCTGAGCTAAAAGATAATCTTAAACTTAAATTCCAGGAGAAAACTGGAACTTTCCGTTGTGGCTTGAAACAGATGAAACCCTGTGGTGTCGAGCAAACAGTTCAACATTTGTTCGTAAAATGACTCAGATGAAGGAATAGAGAGCCATGTATCCAAGTTTGCAGATGATGAGAATGCCTACGTAGTGCCCCTTTAATGAAAATGCCTACGCGGCAAAGGAGCAGAATGCAATATGGTTAGGCAAGGGTTAATTAATTGGTAGCTGAGGTTGGAACAGTGGGCCCCCCTTCCAGGCCACATGTTTGCGTAGTCAGCAGGCCTGCATTGTCTCATCAATGTAGGAATCTTTGATATGATTCAGGTCTGGTCTGGGTGTCTCCATGCAACGGGCTAATCAATATCGGTAACGAGCTTAGCAAGGCCAAAAGACATTCCCGATAAGGAACAGGAGAGACAGGGGAGAACATTCCTAGTGAGAAGATAAGGATGTATCCCCTCTGCTGAGGTCATTGCAGCATGATCAGCACATGGACGACCTATGGACTACCTATGATTGGTGTAACCCCGCATGGCCAACCTATGGCCAGCTTATGATTGGTGTTGACCCTCGTTAAGGATGTTCCAACCTCTACTGATTCTGTATAAAAATGCGAACTTTTGTACGTAAGTTGTCTTACTCTGTCAGAATCGACAAGACTCCATCGGGAGTCAGAATCGAAGCTGCAGACTAATTCCTGCTAATAAAGTTGTGTTGAACTTTAAAGGTGTATTCGACTCAGTGTTTGCTGAACCAGACTGAGGGGTAAAGAATCCAGTTTATCATTTGGTGTCAGAAGTGGGATCTTAACAGTCGTTCACCGAGAGTTCACGGAGTAAGAGGCGGATTGTCTTGGACACGGATGAAGGAGAGAGCGCGCCCGATGTGAGTAAAACTTTCTTTACTATATCGGCTTTCCTGAATCTGTTAAGTCTGACGACGAATCGTCCAATCGCTAACACTCGTGTGGCGTCCTTACAAGATTCAGGTCAGTCTGGCGAATACACAGAAATAGCAGGAAGAGGTCAGTGGTCGAATATCACTGAGGGTCAGTACATGTACTAAGGGAGTAACTTGTAAGCGGTAGGTCAGTGGTTAATATCACCGAGTCAGGGTTTAAGTTCCTGGTGATTGGATTTAAACAGGAACTAGTGATCAAAATATCACTGAGTCAGGGTTCGAATTCCTGGTGATTGGGTATAAACAGGAATTTCAACTCCCTGGTGGTTGGGTATGAACGGGAACTGATTGCTTGTGCTGATCGACTACAGAAGGAAGTGCCTGTCTCAAACGCGCAGCCTTAGACCGGTTGTTAAGAGGGGAGATCCCCCACGCGAAGGTCAGGACCCTGAAGTGGGCGTAGAGACCAAGGGCACTTAGGATTGTGAGGCACAAGTATCAGGACCGTCCTCAAATTCTGTAATAAGCAACTGAGTGGCGATAATGCGGTCATGTTGACTAGTTGAATAAGAGTAAATGAAAACGGGAAATAAGATGGGTAATTACCTGGATACCTCTGCAGAACCGGGTAATGCCTTACAGACTTTGTGTGAAAAATATCCAGACAAGGCAAAACAATTTAGACAATTGTCAGGGGGACTGAATAAAAGACTGGGGAATGATCAATGGCCATTGGGAGGAACTAAAAACCGAGATACTGCCATAAAAGCACAGGAATTAATTTGGAAAAATAACGGAGGTAAAGCAACCAAAGATTTAATTGCTTTATGGAGACAGTACTGTCAAGAACTAAAGGAAGCTTCGTTATTAGCAAGTTGGCAGGATAACGCATTGAAGTTAGGGATAGGACTCACGGAAGGAGGGGTGGTCAAGTCCGTAGAGGTCCTAAAAGGAGAATGTGCTCATGAAAAGCGCTCTAAACGGGAGTCTGAAAAGACCTTGGGCGAGTCTAAAGCAGTCGATGAAAGTGGATTACGTAATCCAATGATTGGCCTTGCCTTGGCTGAGGGGGACGAGGATGAATTGGATGAGTGGAATTGTAGGTCCCGTGTAGCTCCCCAGGGTCCTAGTGCCCCTCCTGCGTACCGTAACATCTATCCTTCAGTACCTGCGGGACTGGCCGTTCAAACCCCTGTGATAATGCCTCAAATTGTCTCCCCGGTTTCCTCCCGTACCAGAAGTAAAACTAGGGAATTATTGGCTCCAACATTTAAACTCTCAGCCAGCCCACTTAGTTTAAGACTAAAAGCTCAAAACAGAGCAAGTCTCCCTCTGAAAAGCCAATGCCAACCATCCAAGACGTCATTAAATTACAGGAGGACGCTCCTGACAGTGATAAACAAATGTGGAAACAACTTGGTTGTACTTATGACTGTGTATCTAAATTGTGGGTTACCCCTGCGGGGCAGACTTGTATGTCAGATGAATTAGCATTATGGGTTATTGAATGTGTACACTTTGCAACTCATTGTGGTGCCAAAGCTGCTAGTGATACGCTGCTGGCCACTTGGTGGCATCCTAGGTTGCAAGCCCTAGCCCAAGGCATCAGCAGTCGTTGCCTCATTTGTCAACAACACAACCCTGGGAAGGGAGTGCCTTGCGAATGGGGGAAAACCCCTTTGCCGGAAGGTCCCTTTCAGACCCTCCAAATGGACTACATTGAGTTGGAAAGATGTCAGGGTTATATATATGTTCTAGTTATTGTTGATGTATTTAGTAAATGGATAGACGCCTATCCGACTACGGATAACAAAGCCTCCACTGTTGTAAAGGTTCTGATGAAAGAGATCATCCCTAGATACGGAATCCCAAATCAATTGAGTTCAGATAACGGCCCTCATTTTGTGGGTCAGGTGAACAAGGAATTCTGCACCCAGATGGGCATCAAACAACAGCTACATTGTGCCTACAGGCCACAGGCCGCTGGGTTGGTTGAGTGTGCTAATCAGACTTTGAAAAATAAACTGGCTAAACTTCAGGCTGAGACTGGTACCACTTGGCTCAAACTTCTTCCTGTAGCCTTATTTCAGATACGTACCACCTCGGCTGGGGCAATGCGGTTAAGTCCTGCTGAAATTATATACGGTAGACCCCTCAAGACCCCCGGAATCAAAACGCTCCGAAAACCGTCCACTTTCACCACATGACGACAGAAATTACTAACTATATTTTGTCATTAACTAAGGCATTGAGAAGCCTCCATTCTCGGGTACGAGCTGCCTACGGGGAACTTCCTCCTATAGCCAGTCCATCTAAAATCGAACCGGGAATGTACGTGTTAATCAGGAATTGGACAAGGAAAGGACTGGAACCTCGTTGGGAGGGGCCCTATCAGGTTCTACTCACCACCCCTACCGCTGTGTAGGTAGAGGGGAAGAGTGCTTGGGTTCACCTCCACCACTGTAAAACTATCAGTCCCACGTCTTAAATTAAAATGCTAACTTCTCTTTTCTTCCAAGAAATCTTCCCTATACAGGTATCGTGACCAGCCACGAAAGTCTTCCCTTGGATCTTCTGCCTTGAGCTCTTGGGAGTAACCAAAGAGAGAACATGTCGACGGGACCAGCCTACGCGCATACACCACCTATGCCCAGGAGACGCACTTCGATGCAATGATAATGACCCAGACGGATTCGGAAGGTGGAATATCACCCGGATAGACGGATGTGCCGGGCTCCTGAGGCAGCCCCACCGCTCGATAGAGTTAGGAATATCGCATGGAGGAATACCTTGTCATTGGACTGAGTGCAAATATGATTATGTTTGTAAACGTGAAGGGGAAAAGACCCCTAAGCTGTGTCAACAAAACAGAGATACACAGAGGCATGATCGGTACCTGGGATTTAAGCAAGAGAGAAAGCGTAATGGGTTAGCCCCCATAGATATTTTTAACTATCTAAGATTAGAGGGTTCTCTGCCACAGAGACGTAAGAGAGATCTCCAACTCCAAAAGCGCGAACTGCACGTTAACACCTTCCTGTACATGAGTTATGTGTATGCCAAACGGCAGGGTATCTCTAGTTGCTGGGTGTGTTCCCACATCCCTATCCATTCCAAGGGAGGTATCCCTTTAAAGCCGGTTCCCTTGACGTCCCATGAATCTGCGGAATGGGTCATAAGACGAAACAATTCGGGAAATACGATAGGAACCCCGGAAACAATAGAGTGGGCATCAGCGGGGTATAGTCTTAATGAGTTTAGGGGATGGTACCAGCCTAATTACAATCGAGCCCATAAGCCCCCGTTCCTGCTCATGACCAACACGTCTAGACCAAACGGGACGGTATGTTGGAATAAGAATGCCCCAAATAATGGCCCTTTTATGGGACAAAGTAATTGTAGCACCACCCACTATTGGCTACCGCCCATAGTCAACCTGACTACCCAGGGCATGTTCCAGGGCCAGTGGGCCCCAATGCTTAATAAAACCAGTGGGTTGCTCTGGAATCACCTTGACTCTCGGCCTCTTATATATATATGGCTAAAGAGGGAAATTTAACTGCATATAATGGTACGTATTTCATATGCGGCCATAAGGCATACCCATGGTTGCCTCAGAACTGGATCGGGTCCTGTTATTTAGGATATGTAGTACCCCATGTTCATCACTTGCCTTCCCCAGCGGATCATCACCATTATAGGCCAAAAAGGGCAATTACAGAAACGGAACGATATTTCGCTATTTTGTTCCTCGGGTATGGGGGAGCCAGGACAATCAAGGAAATTCGGCAGGTGGCTTCGGTATTAGAGGAAGTAGCCAATGACACTGCAGTAGCACTGAAGGATACTAATGCAGAAATGATAGCCATTCGGACAGTGGCTTTGCAGAATCGCATGGCTTTAGACTACCTGTTAGCCGCAAAAGGGGGAACGTGTGCACTGATTGGATCAGAATGCTGCACCTACATACCAGATAACTCAGAAAATATAACTAATCTGGCTGAGCACATACAGAAAGCTGTAACAAAATTACACCAAACCTTGGGATAAGGTTGGTTAGAATGGCTTCTCAGTGGCTCATGGGGATCATATTTGATGCACGGATTAATTATTCTAATTGTAGCAATGTTTACTTTTGGCCTGATCATTGCTTGCATCAAAATCTGCTGTAAGGTAGCAATGGAACAAATTCGAGTATGAGACTCTGCTCAGGCAGAACTGATGAGTGAGCCAGGGTTGGTTATCATGGAATGATAAAAGGGGGGGAATGAGAATGCATACGTAGTGCCCCTTTAATGAAAATGCCTACGTGGCAAAGGAGCAGAATGCAATATGGTTAGGCAAGGGTTAATTAATTGGTAGCTGAGGTTGGAACAGTGGGCCCCCCTTCCAGGCCACATGTTTGCGTAGTCAGCAGGCCTGCATTGTCTCATCAATGTAGGAATCTTTGATATGATTCAGGTCTGGTCTGGGTGTCTCCATGCAACGGGCTAAGCAATATCGGTAACGAGCTTAGCAAGGCCAAAAGACATTCCAAGCAAGGAGATAAGGAACAGGAGGGACAGGGGAGAACATTCCGAGTGAGAAGATAAGGATGTATCCCCTCTGCTGAGGTCATTGCGGCATGATCAGCACATGGACTACCTATGGACTACCTATGATTGGTGTAACCCCGCATGGCCAACCTATGGCCAGCTTATGATTGGTGTTGACCCTCGTTAAGGATGTTCCAACCTCTACTGATTCTGTATAAAAATGCGAACTTTTGTACGTAAGTTGTCTTACTCTGTCAGAATCGACAAGACTCCATCGGGAGTCAGAATCGAAGCTGCAGACTAAGTCCTGCTAATAAAGTTGTGTTGAACTTTAAAGGTGTATTCGACTCAGTGTTTGCTGAACCAGACTGAGGGGTAGAGAATCCAGTTTATCAATGACACTAAGTTAGGTGGCACAGTAAATAGTGTAGATGGGAGCAGAAAGTTGCAAGGGGGCAATGATAGATTCAGCGAGTGGGCAAAACGGTGGCAGGTGGAGTTGAATGTGGGGAAATGTGAATTCACCCACTTTGAACCTAAGACAGAGATCAGAGTATTTACCAAATGGCAAGCAACTGGAAACTGTGGAGGAGCAGAGAGATTTAGGGGTCCAAGTACAGAAATCACGAAAAGCTGGTGGATAGGTACAAAAAATAATTTTAATGGCTAAAGGAATGTTGGCCTTCATCGCAAGGGGGCTGGAATATAAAGGGGTGGAAGTTATGTTACAGTTGTACAGAGCTCTGGTTAAACCCCATCTGGAGGCTGCCTTCAGTTCTGGGCACTGCACCTCAGGGAGGATACTGGACTTGGAAGGGATGCAGCACAGATTCACCAGAGTGATACTGACAGGTTGCATAGACTGGACTTGTATTGTGTGGAGTAAAGAAGATTAAGCGGTGATCCAATCGAGGTGTTTAAGATGATTAAAATATTTGATAGGGTAGATGGAGAGAAACTACTTTCTCTGGTGGGGGAGTCCAGAACAAGGAGGCATAACTTTAAAATTAAAGTGAGGCCATTCAGGGGCAATGTCAGGAATCACTTCTTCACACAAAGGGTAGTGGAAATCTGGAACTCTCTCCCTGAGAGCAGTCGAGGCTGGGAGTCATCTGAAAATTTCAGATCTGAGATTGATAGATTTTTGATAGGCGAGGGTATTAAAGGTTATGGTACCAAGGCGGGTAGATGGAGTTAACATACAGATCAGATATGATACAATTAAATGGCAGAACAGGCTGGAGGGGCTGAATGGCCTCCTCCTGTACCGAATGATTAAATGTTCAAAATCACTGCACGAATTACAGAACGGACCGATTGTTAATAGGAGCTCCGTTAGTGAAATCCCCCGACATTCAAAGATAAACGGGACTGTCCCTTTAACTGTAAACAAAGGGGAGTGCCTGTCCCTTTAAATATCTGCCCCATTCCCACAGGCAGTGGGAGGAGGAACAGCGCGCGGTCTCATTCCGCCCAAAACCAGCGGGGCCTCGCGCGAGGGAGCAGCTCCATGAGGGGGCGGGGCCAGTGGGTGAGGGCGGGGCCTAGGCTCTGACGTCACCAGGAGCACAACGCGCAGGCGCGGGAGAAGCTCTGCGCGTTCGCCAGACGGAGTCGGAGGGTCGGGAGCAGGTAGGCGGGTGGCCGGGGACAGGACACTGAGAAACCGGGCGGAGGCCGCGCCCCACGGCTTATAAACATGGAGCGAGGCCGCAGGACCCGAGTCGGATCCTCTGGTCCCGAGTGTGAGCAGCCGGGCGGCAACTGCGGGACTTCTCCCGGGGAACAGGCCCGGGTTACCGGGGTAACCGGCCGCCATCTTGGTGCAGGAGGAGGGAGCGTCACTGCGCATGCGCGGCCATCTTGGTACAGGAACAGTGTGGGCGGGGTTCAGGATATTTCACTCAGAATCTCAACCCGTGCTGTACCTGCACCAGGAGTGTTTGATGGGACAGTGTAGAGGGAGCTTTACTCTGTATCTAACCCTGTACCTGCCCCGGGAGTGTTTGATGGGACAGTGCAGAGGGAGCTTTACTCTGTATCTAACCCGTGCTGTACCTGCCCTGGGAGTGTTTGATGGGACAGTGTAGAGGGAGCTTTACTCTGTATCTAACCCGTGCTGTACCTGCCCCGGGAGTGTTTGATGGGACAGTGCAGAGGGAGCTTTACTCTGTATCTAACCCGTGCTGTACCTGCCCCGGGAGTGTTTGATGGGACAGTGTGGAGGGAGCTTTACTCTGTATCTAACCCGTGCTGTACCTGCCCCGGGAGTGTTTGATGGGACAGTGCAGAGGGAGCTTTACTCTGTATCTAACCCGTGCTGTACCTGCCCCGGGAGTGTTTGATGGGACAGTGTAGAGGGAGCTTTACTCTGTATCTAACCCGTGCTGTACCTGCCCTGGGAGTGTTTGATGGGACAGTGCAGAGGGAGCTTTACTCTGTATCTAACCCGTGCTGTACCTGCCCTGGGAGTGTTTGATGGGACAGTGCAGAGGGAGCTTTACTCTGTATCTAACCCGTGCTGTACCTGCCCTGGGAGTGTTTGATGGGACAGTGTAGAGGGAGCTTTACTCTGTATCTAACCCGTGCTGTACCTGCCCCGGGAGTGTTTGATGGGACAGTGCAGAGGGAGCTTTACTCTGTATCTAACCCGTGCTGTACCTGCCCCGGGAGTGTTTGATGGGACAGTGTGGAGGGAGCTTTACTCTGTATCTAACCCGTGCTGTACCTGCCCCGGGAGTGTTTGATGGGACAGTGCAGAGGGAGCTTTACTCTGTATCTAACCCGTGCTGTACCTGCCCCGGGAGTGTTTGATGGGACAGTGTAGAGGGAGCTTTACTCTGTATCTAACCCGTGCTGTACCTGCCCTGGGAGTGTTTGATGAGACAGTGTAGGGGGAGCTTTACTCTGTATCTAACCCGTGCTGTACCTGCCCCGGGAGTGTTTGATGAGACAGTGTAGAGGGAGCTTTACTCTGTATCTAACCCGAGCTGTACCTGCCCCGGGAGTGTTTGATGGGACAGTGTAGAGGGAGCTTTACTCTGTATCTAACCCGTGCTGAACCTGCCCTGGGAGTGTTTGATGGGACAGTGTAGAGGGAGCTTTACTCTGTATCTAACCCGTGCTGTACCTGCCCCGGGAGTGTTTGATGAGACAGTGTAGAGGGAGCTTTACTCTGTACCTAACCCGTGCTGTACCTGCCCTGGGAGTGTTTGATGAGACAGTGTAGAGGGAGCTTTACTCTGTATCTAACCCGTGCTGTACCTGCCCCGGGAGTGTTTGATGAGACAGTGTAGAGGGAGCTTTACTCTGTATCTAACCCGTGCTGCACCTGCCCTGGGAGTGTTTGATGGGACAGTGTAGAGGGAGCTTTACTCTGTATCTAACCCGTGCTGTACCTGCCCTGGGAGTGTTTGGGACAGTGCAGAGGGAGCTTTACTCTGTGTCTAACCCGTGCTGTACCTGCCCTGGGAGTGTTTGGGACAGTGCACAGCAATCAATGACCAATGATTAACACTATTCACCCCTATTTATTAAAATCTGGGATAGAGATTCTGTACAACTTCATCAACGGAGCCTCTCTCTTTTCCTTTCCCTATTCTTCTTTCCAGAATGTTTCACTTCACATTTCTCTGCATTAAATTTCATCTGCCATCCATCTGTCCAATTTATTATCCAGTGTCCGTGACACTGAAGTCACTTCCAGTTCTCTTCACAGTTCCCCACACTCCCTATCTTGGTGGTATTTGAATTATCTGGAGATTTTCATCTTGTGCCCTATGTTCCCGAGCCCAGATCATTTCCCTGCATTGAGAAGAGCAATGGTCCCAACACTGACCCTGGGGGACACCACTGTTTACATCCCTCCAGTCTGAACAATATCCATTATCCACGACTCTCTGTTTTCTGCCCTTTCCCCAACTTCCTGTCCACGCTGCCCCACTCCCTTCAATTCCGTGAGCCTTAATTTTATCAACAAGCCTCCTGTGCGGCACCTTCTCAAACACCTTTAGACAATCCATCCACACAACACCCACTGCATTCCCTTTATCACCACACTGTGTTATTTCCTCAAATAATCCCTGCTGTCTGTCCTAAATTCATCCATTTTACGAACAAATGTTGAAATGTTTGCTCCACCTCACAGGGTTCCATCTGTTTAAAGCCACAGAGAGAGGTGGGTGAGGCCCATTGTTGGACAGTGTGAGCTGAGGGGTGGGGGAGGCCCATTGTTGGACAGTGTGAGCTGAGGGGTGGGAGAGGCCCATTGTCGGACAGTGTGAGCTGAGGGGTGGGAGAGGCCCATTGTTGGACAGTGTGAGCTGAGGGGTGGGAGAGGCCCATTGTTGGACAGTGTGAGCTGAGGGGTGGGAGAGGCCCATTGTTGGACAGTGTGAGCTGAGGGGAGGGAGAGGCCCATTGTTGGACAGTGTGAGCTGAGGGGTGGGAGAGGCCCATTGTTGGACAGTGTGAGCTGAGGGGTGGGAGAGGCCCATTGTTGGACAGTGTGAGCTGACGGGAGGGAGAGGCCCATTGTTGGACAGTGTGAGCTGAGGGGTGGGAGAGGCCCATTGTTGGACAGTGTGAGCTGAGGGGTGGGAGAGGCCCATTGTTGGACAGTGTGAGCTGAGGGGTGGGAGAGGCTCATTGTTGGACAGTGTGAGCTGAGGGGTGGGAGAGGCCCATTGTTGGACAGTGAGAGCTGAGGGGTGGGAGAGGCCCATTGTTGGACAGTGTGAGCTGAGCAGGCGCAGGAGACGCAGACTTCAGTGAACACCGAGTGCCCCCCAGACCCCAATATAAAACAGTGAACATTATCCCCCCCAGACCCCAATATAAAACAGTGAACATTATCCCCCAGACCCCAATATAAAACAGTGAACATTATCACCCCCAGACCCCAATATAAAACAGTGAACATTATCCCCCCCAGACCCCAATATAAAACAGTGAACATTATCCCCCCCAGACCCCAATATAAAACAGTGAACATTATCCCCCCCAGACCCCAATATAAAACAGTGAACATTATCCCCCCAGACCCCAATATAAAACAGTGAACATTATCCCCCCAGACCCCAATACAAAACAGTGAACATTATCCCCCCAGACCCCAATACAAAACAGTGAACATTATCCCCCCAGACTCCAATATAAAACAGTGAACATTATCCCCCCCAGACCCCAATATAAAACAGTGAACATTATCCCCCCAGACCCCAATATAAAACAGTGAACATTATCCCCCCCAGACCCCAATATAAAACAGTGAACATTATCCCCCCCAGACCCCAATATAAAACAGTGAACATTATCCCCCCAGACCCCAATATAAAACAGTGAACATTATCCCCCCAGACCCCAATATAAAACAGTGAACATTATCCCCCCCAGACCCCAATATAAAACAGTGAACATTATCACCCCCCAGACCCCAATATAAAACAGTGAACATTATCCCCCCAGACCCCAATATAAAACAGTGAACATTATCACCCCCCAGACCCCAATATAAAACAGTGAACATTATCCCCCCCAGACCCCAATATAAAACAGTGAACATTATCTCTTCTCCCCCCTGTCCCCCCCCCCACTGCCAAAACCAGACCCGAATGATGATGGATCAGGGAACGTCTGTAAAGGAAGTGGAAATGGTAACAGGTCAGAGAGCGTCTCATTCAAAGAGAAATCGGGATGTGTTCGTGAGCGTTTGTGTAAGAGGGAGAAATGGAGATGTGTCAAGGAGAGCCCGTGACCAAAATTGGGAGATGTTGCAGATGGACAGCATAAAGGGAGGGATAGAGTGTTGGACAGAGGGGGAGAGAGCACATCCACACAGACAGAGTCAGTAACTTCAGGGGAGGAGAGAGAGGGGAACCAGTGAGTGTCGAACTGAACCCAGTCAGAGTCAGCACCTTCAGGGGAGGGAGAGGAACCAGTGAGTGTAGAACTGAACCCAGTCAGAGTCAGCACCTTCAGGGGAGGAGAGAGAGGGGAACCAGTGAGTGTCGAACTGAACCCAGTCAGAGTCAACACCTTCAGGAGAGAGAGAGGGGAACCAGTGAGTGTGGAACTGAACCCAGTCAGAGTCAGCACCTTCAGGAGAGAGAGAGGGGAACCAGTGAGTGTGGAACTGAACCCAGTCAGAGTCAGCACCTTCAGGGGAGGAGAGAGAGGGGAACCAGTGAGTGTCGAACTGAACCCAGTCAGAGTCAACACCTTCAGGAGAGAGAGAGGGGAACCAGTGAGTGTGGAACTGAACCCAGTCAGAGTCAACACCTTCAGGAGAGAGAGAGGGGAACCAGTGAGTGTGGAACTGAACCCAGTCAGAGTCAGCACCTTCAATGGAGGGGAACCAGTGAGGGCAGAACTGAACCCAGTCAGTGTCAGCACCTTCAGGAGAGGAGAGAGAGGGGATCCAGTGAGTGTAGAACTGAACCCAGTCAGAGTCAGCACCTTCAGGAGAGGAGGATAAACTCAGGTGGAAGGAATAATGTTGGAGATGATGCGATGGGTTTGGATTTCAGCACAGGGAGGAGGGAGAGTGTGTGGGACGGGGATTTACAGTCTGGGGGAATGAGCGGGAAGAATGTTCCATCGAAACGAGAATTGTCTGTTCTGAATTTCTATCCTGTATTTACAGTGAGGACTTTTGTAAACTCCTTTTACAGGGGATTAGAAGGGGAGGATTTGCAGACGGGAAACTCAAACCAAACATCACGTCAAGATCTGACCGAGTCACTCGATTCATCATCGGCCTTTGAATGTGGAAGGAGAAATGTTTGTCTGTTCTTTCTGTGGGAAAAGACTTCAAACTTCAGTGTGACTGGAAAATCACTGAGACACACACCCGAGTGAGAGTGTTCCAGTGCTCTGAGTGTGGAAAGAGCTTTAACCAGTTACACAGCCTGAAAAAACATCGCACCGTTCACAGCGGGGAGAAACCGTCCACGTGTTGTGTGTGTGGACGAGGCTTCAACTGATCGTCCAACCTGGAGAGACACAAGGACACCCAGACCACGGAGAAACCGTGGAAATGTGGGGACTGTGGGAAGGGATTCAATTACCCGTCTCACCTGGAAACTCATCGACGCAGTCACACCGGGGAGAGGCCGTTCAACTGCTCCGTGTGTGGGAAGGGATTCACTTGTTCATCCAACCTGCTGACACACCAGCGAGTTCACACCGAGGAGAGGCCGTTCACCTGCTCCATGTGTGAGAAGGGTTTCACTTGTTTATCCAGCCTGCTGACACACCAGCGAGTTCACACCGAGGAGAGACCGTTCACCTGCTCCATGTGTGGGAAGAGATTCACTGTTTCATCCCACCTCACTTATCACCAACGCATTCACACCGGGGAGAGACCGTTCACCTGCTCCGTGTGTGGGAAGGGATTCACTCGTTCATCCCACCTCACTTATCACCAACTTGTTCACACTGATAAGAGACCTTTTAAATGTTCTGACTGTGAGAAGACCTTTAAAAGCACAAAGGATCTCCTGGCACACCAGCGAGTTCACATTGGGGAGAGACCGTTCACCTGCTCCGTGTGTGGGAAGGGATTCACTCGTTCATCCCACCTCACTGTGCACCGACTTGTTCACACTGATCAAGGACCCTTTAAATGTTCTAACTGTGAGAAAAGATTTAAAAGCAAAAGGAATCTGCAGAGACACCAACGTATTCACACTGGAGAGGCTGTTTAAAATGTTCTGAGACACCAGCGAGTTCACCTGTGACTGCAGGGGTTGGATTCTGCTGTTATTGCTGCTGTTAATCACATCCAGGACTGAACCATGTTCATTCTGACAGTTGGGGTTTGTTTCTGATGTTAAACTCCAGCCCAGTCCTCGGGGTTATTAATATTCTGGATAAATGTCAAATAAATCAGCTTTGTTTGTCCACTCAGAATGGTACCAGGGATGATGGACTTCAGTTATGTGGAGTCTGGAGAACCTGGGATTGTTCTTCAGAGAAGAATAAGGGGAGATTTAATGTAGGTGTTGAAAATTTTGAGGGGTTTTGATGGAGTAAATAAGGAGAAACTGTTCCACTGCCAGGAGGGTCAGTAACCAGAGGACACAGATTTAAGATAATTGGCAAAAGAAGCTGAGGGGAGATGAGGAGAATATTTTAATGCCCAGAGTTGTTGTGATCTGGAATGCACTGCCTGAAATGGTGGTGGATGCAGATTCAATTTGTAATAACTTTCAATGGGAATTGGATAAATACTTGAAGGGGGAAGATTTGCAGGGCTATTTGGAATGAGCGGGGGAGTGGCACTAATTGGAGAGCTCTTTCACAGAGCTGGCACAGGAACGATGGGCTTAATGGCCTCCTTCTGTTCTGTAATACTGGAATAGATACTGTTCTCTGCAGCTGCTACCGGGAGTCCCGAGGGCTGGAGAAGAACTTGATGCAGGAGGGGGAGGATCCAGTTGTTGTGATCCACGTAGGAACCAACGACATTGGTAGAACTAGGAATGAGGTTCTGCTGAGGGAGTTTGAAGAGCTCGGGTCCTAATTAAAAAGCAGAACCTCAAAGGTAATAATCTCTGGATTACTGCCTGAGCCACATGCAAATTGGCATTGGGACAGATTAGACGGTTAAATGGGTGACTGAAAGGGTGGTGTGGGAGACAGGGGTTTCGATTCATGGGGCACTGGCACCAGTACTGGGGAAAGAGGGAGCTGTTCCATTGGGACAGGCTCCACATGAACCAGGCTGGGACCAGTGTCCTGGCGAATCGAATAACTGGGCGGTAGATAGGGGGGAGGGTTCAGGTAAGGGTAAATTTATAATCTAAAGAGAAAAGTCAAGGCTGTAGAGCAGAGTAGCGATTTGTGTAAAAACCAGCAGAGTGTGTCAGGAAGGGACAGAGAGTTTAACAAAGGTAATAGGGTATTAGTGACTAAAGTCACATCAGGGAAAAGAGTAAAAAGTTAAAATTAAAGGCACTTTATCTGAATGCACGAAACATTCGGAACAAGATCGATGAATTAATGGCACAAATAGAGAGAAATGGGTTTGATCTCGTCGCCATCACTGAGACGTGGTTACAGGGTGACCAAGGTTGGGAACTAAATATTCCAGGGCACTTGACTTTTAGAAAAGATCGGCAAATTGGAAAAGGAGCGGTGAAGGGGAGGGAGAAGGGGGTGGGGAGAGGGGGTGGGGGGAGAGGGCGTAGCCCCGATAATAAAGGATGAAGTAAAGACAGTAATGAGAAAGGATCTTAGCTCAGAAAATCAGGATGTGGAATCAGTCTGGGTGGAGCTAAGAAATAACAAGGGGCAGAAAACACTGGAGGGAGTAGTTTACAGGCCCCCTAACAGAAGTTATAGTGTTGGACAGAGTATAAATCAGGAAATTAGAGGAGCTTGTAACAAGGGTAATACAATAATCGTGGGGACTTTAATCTTCATACAGACCGGGCAGAGGAAATTGGTAAAAGTAGTTTGGAGGACGAGCTCATGGAATTTATTCGAGACAGTTTTCCAGAACAATATGTCGAGGAACCAACGAGGGAACAGGTTATTTTAGATCTAGTATTGTGTAATGGGACAGGGTTAATTAATAATCTTATAATTAAGGATCCTCTGGGGAACAGTGATCATAATATGATAGAATTTCATATTGAGTTTGAGAGTGATGTCGTTAATTCCGAAACTATGGTGTTAAATTTAAACAAAGCCAACTCCGTAGGTATGAGGGGCGAGTCGGCTAAGGTAGATTGGGAAATTAGATTAACAGATATGACGGTAGATTAGCAATGGTGAACATTTAAAGAAATAATTCATAATTCTCAACAAATATCCCTTGAGGAATAAAAACTCTGTGTGCAAAGTGATCCTTCCGTGGCGAACTAGAGAAGTTAAGGACAGTATTAGATTAAAAGAAGAGGCTTTCAATGTTACCAAAAAGAGTTGTAAGCCTGAGTATTGGGAGGGCTTTAGAAACCAGCAAAGGATGACCAAGAAATTGATAGAGGGAGAAAATAGAATCTGCGTTTAAACTAGCAAGAAATATAAAGACAGATTGTAAGAGCTTCTACAAGGATGTAAAAAGGAAGAGATTAGCAAAAGTAAAAGTGGGTCCCTTCGAGGCTGAGACAGGAGAAATTATGATGGGGAATAAGGAAATGGCAGAGATGTTAAACAAATATTTTGTATCTGTCTTCACAGTAGAAGACACAAAAAACATACTGGAAATAGTGGGGAACCAAGGGTCTAATGAGAGTGAGGAACTTAAAGTAATTAAAATTTGTAAAGAAAAAGTACTGGAGAAATTAATGGGACTAAAAGCCGTCAAATCCCCTGGACCTAATGGCCTACGTCCTAGGGTTTTCAAAGAGATGGCTGCAGAGATAGTGGGTGAATTGGTTATGATCTTCCAGAATTCCCTAGATTCTAAAATGATCCCCATGGATTGGAAGGTAGCAAATGTAACCCCACTATTCAAGAAAGGTGGGAGAGAGCAAACAGGGAATGACAGGCCAGTTAGCCTGACATCAGTAGTGGGGAAAATGCTAGAATCTATTATTAAGGACGTAGTAACAGTGCATTTAGAAAATCATAACATGATTAGGCAGAGTCAGTACAGTTTTACGAAAGGGGAATCGTGTTTGACCACTCGAGTTTTTTTGAGGATGCAACTAGCAGGGATGATAAAGGGGAACCAGTGGATATAGAATATTTTAATTTTCAATAAGCATTCCATGAGGTGCCACATAAGAGGTTGTTACATAAGGTTAGGGCTCATGTGATTGGGGGTAATATATTTGCATGGATCGAGGATTGGTTCCTGGACAGAAAACAGAGGGTAAGGATAAAAGGGTCATTTTCAGGTTGGCAGGCTGTAACGAGTGGGGTATCGCAAGGATCGGTGCTTGGGCCTCAGCTATTTACAATCTATATCAATAACTTAGATGAGGGGACCGAGTGTAATGTATCCAAGTTTGCTGATGATTCAAAGCTAGGTGGGAAAGTAAGCTGTGAGGAGGACACAAAGAGGCTGCAAAGGGATATAGACAGGATAAGTGAGTGGGCAAGAAGGTGGCAGATGGGGTATAATGTGGGGAAATGTGAAATTATCCACTTTGGTAGAAAGAATAGAAATACAGGTTAATTTTTTTAAAGTGAGAGACTAAGAACTGTTGGTATTCAGAGGGATTTGGGTGCCTGAAACACGAATCACAGCAAGTTAACATGCAGGTACAGCAAGCAATTAGGAAGGCAAATGGTATATTCGCCTTTATTACAAAGGGGTTGGAGTATAAGAGTAAGGAGGTCTTGCTGCATTAAATAGGGCTGTGGTGAGACCTCACCTGGAGTACTGTGTACAGTTTTGGTCTCCCTATCCAAGGAAGGATATACTTGTCTTTGAGGGGGTGCAACAAAGGTTCACTGGATTGATTCCTGGGATGAGAGGGTTGTCCTATGAGGAGAGATTGAGTAGAATGGGCCTATATTCTCTGGAGTTTAGAAGAATGAGAGGTGATCTCATTGAAATGTATAAAATTCTTAGAGGGCTTGACAGGGTAGATGCTGAGAGGTTGTTTCCCCAGTCTGGAGAGTCCAGAACTAGAATTCATAGTCTCCAGATAAGGGATCGGCCATTTAGGACCGAGACGAGGAAGAATTTCTTCACTCAAAGGGTTGTGAATCTTTGGAATTCTCTACCCCAGAGGACTGTGGATGCTCAGTCGTTGAGTGTATTCAAGTTTGAGATTGATAGATTTTTGGACTCTCGAGGAATCAAGGGATATGGGGATCGGGCGGGAAAGTGGAGTTGAGGTCGAAGATCAGCCATGATCTTACTGAATGGCGGAGCAGGCTCGAGGGGCCGAATGGCCAACTCCTGCTCCTATTCCTTACTTTCTTAAACAAAATCACAGATGGTGTAATGAATGTTGATTTTAGAGAGTAAGGATGGGGGGAGGAGAGAGAGAGAGTGTGTTGAATGGGGAATTTACAGCTTCGGAGGTGACAGAATATTCGACAGAAACACCAACAACTTGTATTTATACAAAGCATTTAACGAAGTAAAACATCCCAAGGTGCTTCACAGGAGTGAAATCAAATAAAATTTGATACTAGAATTTGAAACTGGAGACAAGAAACTAGAATTGTCTGTTCTGAAATTCTATCCTGTAATTAAAGTAGGAACTTTGGTAAACTCCTTTTACAGGATATTAGAAGGGGAGGATTTGCAGATGGGAAACTCAAACCAAACATCACGTCAAGGTCTGACAGTCACTCGATTCATCAGGACCTGAATATCATCGGCCTTTGGATGTGGAAGGAAAAATCACCAATCACAGCGGTGAGGAACTGTACACGTGTTCTGTGTGTGAACATCCTTTCAGGCAATCGTCCAGCCCGTGAGACACAAACACAGACGTGCCAGGAATCAACAGTGTAAATGTGGGGACTGTGGGAAGGGATTCAGTTGCTGGAAACTCATCGACCCAGTCACACGGGGAGAGGCCGTTCACCAGCTGAGTGTGGGAATGGATTCACTCGATCATCTCACCCACTGCCACACCAGAATCTTCGTAATGGGGAGAATCCGTTCACCATCTCTGTGTGGAAAGGGATTCACTCAATCATCCCATTTACTCACACACTGGCACAGTCACACCGGAGGGAGACCGGTTGGAGAAAAAGTACAAGGTAAACTAATGGGTCCAAAGGCTGACAAGTCCCCTGGACCTGATGGCTTGCATCCAAGGGTCTTAAAGGAAGTGGCTACAGAGATAGTGGATGCATTGGTTGTAATCTTCCAGAATTCACTAGATTCTGGAAAGGTCCCAGCGGATTGGAAAACCGCAAACGTAACACCCCTATTCAAGAAGAGAGTGAGGCAGAGAGCAGGTAACGAGAGACCAGTTAGCCTAACATTTGTCATTGGGGAAAATGCTAGAAACTATTATTGAGGAAGTAGTAGCAGGACATTTGGAGACTCATAATACAATCAAGGAGAGTCAACATGGTTTTATGAAAGGGAAATCGTGCCTGACAAATTTATTAGAGTTCTTTGAGGATGTAACGAGCAGGGTGGATAAAGGGGAACCAATGGATGCAGTATATTTGGATTTCCAAAAGGCATTCGATAAGGTGCCACATAAAAGGTTACTGCACAAGATAAGAGCTCATGGTGTTGGGGGTAATATACTGGCATGGATAGAGGATTGGCTAATTAACAGAAAACAAAGAGTCAGGATAAAAGGGTCATTTTCAAAATGACAATCTGTAACTAGTGGGGTGCCGCAGGGCTCAGTGCTGGGGCCTCAACTATTTACAATATATATCAATGACTTGGATGAAGGAACAGAGTGTCTTGTGGCCAAATTTGCTGATGATACAAAGATAGGTGGAAAAGCAAGTTGCAATGAGGACACAAAGTGTCTGCAAAGGGATATTGACAGGTTAAGTGAATGGGCAAAAATTTGGCAGATGGAATATAATGTGGGAAAATGTGAAGTCGTCCACTTTGGGAGGAAAAAAAAGGAAAATATTATTTGAATGGAGAAATACTACAGAATGCTGCGGTACAGAGGGATCTGGGTGTCCTCGTACATGAAACACAAAAAGTCAACATACAGGTGCAGCATGCAAACAGAATATTGGCCTTTATTTCGAGGGGGATGGAGTATAAAAGCAGGGAAGTCATGCTACAACTGTACAGGGTGCTGGTGAGACCACACCTGGAGTACTGCGGACAGTTCTGGTGCCCTTATTTAAGGAAGGACATACTTGCATTGGAGGCAGTTCAGAGAAGGTTCACGAGGTTGATCCCGGGTATGGAAGGGTTGTCTTATGAGGAAAGATTGAACAGGTTGGGTCTATACTCATTGCAGTTTAGAAAAATGAGAGGAGATCTTATTGAAACATACAAGATTCTGAGGGGACTCGATCGGGTCGATGCTGAGAGAATGTTACCCCTCAGGGGGAATCTTAAACGAGGGGGCATAGTCTCAGAATCAGGGTTCGCCCGTTTAAGACAGAAATGAGGAGGAATTTCTTCTCCCACAGGGTCGTGATTCTTTGGAATTCTTTACCCCAAAAAGCTGTGGAGGCTGAGTCATTGAATACATTCAAGGCTGAGTTAGACAAATTGTTGATCAGCAAGGGAGTCAAAGGATATGGGGAAAGGGCAGGAAAGTGGAGTTGAGGTAAAAATCAGATCAGCCATGATCTCATTGAATGGCGGAGCAGGCTCGAGGGGCCGAATGGCCGACTCCTGCTCCGATCTCTTATGATCTCCCCGGTGCCCCGTCATGTGATCTCCCCAGTAGTTACCTGAAGTTGATCTTCCAGTTACAGTGGTGGTGGTGAAAACCTCGAGTTAACCGAGGGAACTTAGACTGGGGAATCTGAGGTTTGTGTGAAAGAAGTGAGTAATAAAAAAGGAAATTAATAAAAACTGATTCAATAAAAGAAAGAAACAGGTGAATTATACTAAAGTGAGCAATAAAAAGTAACTAAAAGAATACAAATGAAACCCATCTGATAATCAATGTTTAATATTAAAATATGAATCAATTATCTCTGCAGTTATTTATTTATCTGTTCCCAAAGAAAGAATGAAATCTCCAGGACCTGATGGTTTTCCCTCAGGGTATTAAATGAAACAGGTGGGGAAATTACAGAAACATTAGACATAGTTTCACAAAGCTCTCTGGACTCGGGAATTGTGCCTTTGGATATGAAAATATCACTCCAATATTTAAGAAAGGAGGAAGAGAGAGAAAAGGAAACGACAGATCTGTCAGTTTAACGTCAGGAGTTGGGAAGTTACTGGAATCTGTCACCAGAGACAGAATGATTGAGGACTCGAACAAGTCTGAGCTGATCAAAGAGAGTCGGTGTGGATTTGTGAAGGGTGGGTCATGTCTGACTAATCTCGATGAGTTTTTTGAGGTCACTAACAGGCTGGACAGGGAATGTCGATGGACATTGTGTGGATTTCCAGAAGGCATTTGATAGGGTTCAGCAAAAGAGATTATTCGCAAAAATAAAAGTGCACAAAATTGAAAGTGACCCTGTGACTTGTGTTGGGAGGTGGGAGACAGAGAGTGGGGATAAAGGGAACGTTCTTTGATTGGTGGGATGTGACAAGTGGTGTTCCCCAGGGATCTGGACTGGGGTCTCAGCTTTTCACCATATTTATCAATAACTTGGATGAAGGAAGAGAGAGTTTCATATCCAAGTTTGCAGATGACACTAAGTTAGGAGACACAGTAAGTTGTGTGGATGGGAGCAGGAAGTTACAAAGGGACAGATTTTGTGAGTGGACAAAACTGTGGCAGATGGAGTTCAGTGTGGGGAAGTGTGAGATCATGCACTTTGGATACAAGAAGGAAACATTGGAGTATTTTCTTAAAGTGAGAGACTGGGAACTGTGGAGGAGCAAAGGGATTTGGGTGTCTGTGCACACAAATCACGAAAAGCTAATGCCCAGATACAAAAAGTAATCACAAAGACTAATAAAATGTTGGCCTTTATTTCGAGGGCTGGAATACAAAGGGGAGGAAGTTATGCTTCAGTTCCACAGAGCCTCGGTCAGAGCCCCTCTGGAGTACATATATCCAGAATATTAAACTCCAGCCCAGTTATAGGCGTTATTAACATCAGAAACAAACCCCAACTGTCAGAATGAACATGGTTCAGTCCTGGATGTGATTAACAGCAGAATGCAACCCCTGCATCACAGGTGAACTCGCTGGTGTGTCAGCAGGTGGGATGAACGAGTGAATCCCTTCCCACACACGGAGCAGGGGAACGGCCTCTCCCCAGTGTGAGTACGTTGGTGTCTCAGCAGGTGGGATGAACGAGTGAATCCCTTCCCACACACGAAGCAGGTGAACGGCCTCTCCCCAGTGTGAATTCGCTGGTGTGTCAGCAGAGTGGATGTCTGAGTGAATCCCTTCCCACACACTGAGCAGGTGAACGGCCTCTCCCCAGTGTGAACTCGTTCATGTTTCAGCAGTTCCCTTGTTCCCTTGAAGCTCTTCCCACAGTCAGAACATTTAAACGGTCTCTTATCAGTGTGAACAAGTTGGTGTTCAATGAGGCTGGATGACTGAGTGAATCCTTTCCCACACACGGAGCAGGTGAACGGCCTCTCCCCAGTATGAACTCGCTGGTGTGTCAGCAGGTGGGATGACCGAGTGAATCCCTTCCCACACACGGAGCAGGTGAACGGCCTTTCCCCAGAATGAACTCGCCGGTGTTTCAGCAGGTTGGAAGACTCAGTGAATCCCTTCCCACACACTGTGCAGGTGAACGGCCTTTCCCCAGTATGAACTCGCCCGTGTTTCAGCAGGTGGGATGATTTAATGAATCCCTTCCCACACACTGAGCAAGTGAACGGCCTCTCCCCAGTGTGACTGCGTCGATGAGTTTCCAGCTGGGACGGGTAATTGAATCCCTTCCCACAGTCCCCACATTTCCACGGTTTCTCCATGGTCCGGGTGTCCTTGTGTCTCCAGGTTGGACGATCAGTTGAAGCCTCGTCCACACACAGAACACGTGGACGGTTTCTCCCCGCTGTGAATGGTGCGATGTTTTTTCAGGCTGTGCAACTGGTTAAAGCTCTTTCCACACTCAGTGCACTGGAACACTCTCACTCGGGTGTGTGTGTCTCGGTGATTTTCCAGTCACACTGATGTTTGAAATCTTTTCCCACAGACAGAACAGATAAACATTTCTCCTTCCACATTCAAAGGCTGATGATATTCAGGTCCTGATGAATCGAGTGACTCTGTTAGATCTTGATATGATGTTTGGTTTGAGTTTCCCGTCTGCAAATCCTCCCCTTCTAATACCCTGTAAAAGGAGTTTACAAAAGTCATCACTGTAAATACAGGATAGAAATTCAGAACAGACAATTCTCGTTTCGATGGAACATTCTTCCCGCTCATTCCCCCAGACTGTAAATCCCCGTCCCACACACTCTCCCTCCTCCCTGTGCTGAAATCCAAACCCATCGCACCATCTCCATCATTTCTTCCCTCCACTCCCAGTTTCCTCCCTCCCTCTACTCTGGTCGGGTTCAGTTCTCCACCCCCTGGGAGCAGAGTGAGAGGAAAATAAATGAGGCACAGGGACCCTGAAGCCCCGCCCACTCTTTGTTCACAGTCACTGGGACCCTGAAGCCCCGCCCACTCTTTGTTCACCGTCACAGGGACCCTGAAGCCCCGCCCACTCTTTGTTCACCGTCACAGGGACCCTGAAGCCCCACCCACTCTTTGTTCACCGTCACAGGGACCCTGAAGCCCCGCCCACTCTTTGTTCACAGTCACAGGGACCCTGAAGCCCCGCCCACTCTTTGTTCACAGTCACAGGGACCCTGAAGCCCCGCCCACTCTTTGTTCACAGTCACTGGGACCCTGAAGCCCCGCCCACTCTTTGTTCACAGTCACTGGGACCCTGAAGCCCCGCCCACTCTTTGTTCACAGTCACTGGGACCCTGAAGCCCCGCCCACTCTTTGTTCACCGTCACAGGGACCCTGAAGCCCCGCCCACTCTTTGTTCAGTGTCACAGGGACCCTGAAGCCCCGCCCACTCTTTGTTCACCGTCACAGGGACCCTGAAGCCCCGCCCACTCTTTGTTCACCGTCACAGGGACCCTGAAGCCCCGCCCACTCTTTGTTCACCGTCACTGGGACCCTGAAGCCCCGCCCACTCTTTGTTCCCAGTCACTGGGACCCTGAAGCCCCGCCCACTCTTTGTTCCCGGTCACTGGGACCCTGAAGCCCCGCCCACTCTTTGTTCACCGTCACTGGGACCCTGAAGCCCCGCCCACTCTTTGTTCACAGTCACTGGGACCCTGAAGCCCCGCCCACTCTTTGTTCCCAGTCGCAGGGACCCTGAAGCCCCGCCCACTCTTTGTTCCCAGTCACAGGGACCCTGAAGCCCCGCCCACTCTTTGTTCCCAGTCACTGGGACCCTGAAGCCCCGCCCACTCTGTTCCCAGTCACTGGGACCCTGAAGCCCTGCCCACTCTTTGTTCCCAGTCACTGGGACCCTGAAGCCCCGCCCACTCTTTGTTCACAGTCACAGGGACCCTGAAGCCCCGCCCACTCTTTGTTCACAGTCACTGGGACCCTGAAGCCCCGCCCACTCTTTGTTCACAGTCACAGGGACCCTGAAGCCCCGCCCACTCTTTGTTCCCAGTCACAGGGAACCTGAAGCCCCGCCCACTCTTTGTTCCCAGTCACTGGGACCCTGAAGCCCCGCCCACTCTTTGTTCCCAGTCACTGGGACCCTGAAGCCCCGCCCACTCTTTGTTCACAGTCACTGGGACCCTGAAGCCCCGCCCACTCTTTGTTCACAGTCACTGGGACCCTGAAGCCCCGCCCACTCTTTGTTCACCGTCACTGGGACCCTGAAGCCCCGCCCACTCTTTGTTCACCGTCACTGGGACCCTGAAGCCCCGCCCACTCTTTGTTCACAGTCACTGGGACCCTGAAGCCCCGCCCACTCTTTGTTCACAGTCACTGGGACCCTGAAGCCCCGCCCACTCTTTGTTCACCGTCACTGGGACCCTGAAGCCCCGCCCACCCTTTGTTCCTGGTCACTGGGACCCTGAAGCCCCGCCCACTCTTTGTTCCCGGTCACTGGGACTCGGAAGCCCCGCCCACTCTTTGTTCCTGGTCACTGGGACCCTGAAGCCCCGCCCACTCTTTGTTCCCGGTCACTGGGACTCGGAAGCCCCGCCCACTCTTTGTTCACAGTCACTGGGACCCTGAAGCCCCGCCCACTCTTTGTTCACAGTCACTGGGACCCTGAAGCCCCGCCCACTCTTTGTTCACAGTCACTGGGACCCTGAAGCCCCGCCCACTCTTTGTTCCCCGTCACTGGGACCCTGAAGCCCCGCCCACTCTTTGTTCCCCGTCACTGGGACCCTGAAGCCCCGCCCACTCTTTGTTCCCAGTCACAGGGACCCTGAAGCCCCGCCCACACGGTTCTCGGCAAAGATGGCCGCGCATGCGCCGTGACCCCTTCCTTCTTTGACCAAGATGGCGGCCAGTTACCCGCTCACCCGGGCGGCCGCCGGTCGGGCCTGTCACCGCGGTGTAAACACGGGGCCTGTGGGCTCTTATTCGGTGCCTGAGGCCTACACCGGGTGTTTATGAAGCTTCCCTGCCCACCCACGGGTCCAATTCCTCCCCCGCGCCCACCGTCTCCGACCGGATCCCGACCCGCCTGTTCCGCCTCGGTCCGTCTCCACCACTCGCACCGCGCATGCTCAGAGCACCGCCCATTCCCGCGCCTGCGCACTGGGCTCCTGTAGTCACTGATAGGGCACTTTCTGGGCCGCGGGGGATTCTGGGTAAACACTCCGCCATTGAAGGTCCGAATCGGTGAACAGAAATTTCGTCATCGCATCGAGATTGGGGCCGGAGGGACAATAAACATTAAACAAAATCAATCAATAAATTATACAGAAACCCGAGTGCCCGGGCCCTCAGACAGGGAGCGAAGTTCACCGGTCGCCACTTTTCCTTCACCAACTCGCACCTCAGGCCCCGCCCAGTCTGGTTCAATTGATCAATGTTTCCAACTGTGTTTTCCACCTCGAGTTCAGGCCTGTCATTCTCAGAGAAACTTCGAGGCCTCATTCTTTCTGTGTGCTGTGAGGACCGATATCGTTCATCTTGATCTATTTCTAGTTTAATAAGTTTTGCTGAATGTGGCCCAGGCCAAGTGTCAGGAGATCGGATCAGGCCCACCATCGAAAATGAGTTTGACCCCCTGAGATAGACAATGTGAACCGGATTATCCTCATCCACTGACCCAGCAACTTCTTCAAGAAACACCCCTGAGATAGACAATGTGAACCGGATTATCCTCATCCACTGACCCAGCAACTTCTTCAAAAAACACCCCTGAGATAGACAATGTGAACCGGATTATCCTCATCCACTGACCCAGCAACTTCTTCAAAAAACACCCCTGAGATCGACAATGTGAACCGGATTATCCTCATCCACTGACCCAGCAACTTCTTCAAAAAACACCCCTGAGATAGACAATGTGAACCGGATTATCCTCATCCACTGACCCAGCAACTTCCTCAAGAAACACCCCTGAGATAGACAATGTGAACCGGATTATCCTCATCCACTGACCCAGCAACTTCTTCAAAAAACACCCCTGAGATAGACAATATGAACCGGATTATCCTCATCCACTGACCCAGCAACTTCTTCAAAAAACACCCCTGAGATCGACAATGTGAACCGGATTATCCTCATCCACTGACCCAGCAACTTCTTCAAAAAACACCCCTGAGATAGACAATGTGAACCGGATTATCCTCATCCACTGACCCAGCAACTTCCTCAAAAAACACCCCTGAGATCGACAATGTGAACCGGATTATCCTCATCCACTGACCCAGCAACTTCTTCAAAAAACACCCCTGAGACAGACAATGTGAACCGGATTATCCTCATCCACTGACCCAGCAACTTCTTCAAAAAACTCATACAAATTTGTAAGACGCGACCTTCTTGTCTGGAAGCCATGTTGAGTGTCTCTCACGGCCCCTTCTCTTTCCCCGTGATCAAAAACAGAATCTCTTCGGATCTCTTCAAGAATCTTCCCTATGGTCGAGGTCACACTGACGGGCCTGTCGTTTCCTGGCTCTGATATGTCCCCTTTTTTGAGAATGGGAACTCCGTGAGTTACCTTCCAATCTCAGGGAACAATCCCTGACTCTATTGAGCTGTTGAAGATCCAGGCAAGGGGCTCACAGAGCACCCGTCCCATCTCTTTAAACACAAAGATCTCTCAGCTTCTCTAATGGCTGATTTTTTCTCCCTCAATTGTGAGTGATATTTGTTCCCGGTCTCCTGTAAACCCCTGTAAACATCTTGATCCGAACTGGGTTAATGGTGTCTAACCCGCTCACATCAATAAAACAGGGAATCTGGAAACACACTGCAGCTCCTTCTTTATCTGGAGATCAAATGACTGGTGGATAATTGTACCAGCCGTTAACAGGCTCCTGTGAACTCCTCCCTCTGCTATTTTAATGCAGACTTTAACCCATTTATTTTGAACAGGTTTATTTTAAATGAGTTAACAGCTGCCTTAAAATAATAGACTCAGGACTGTAACACAAACAGGTTCAATCTTTGTCGAATAATTCCCAGTCAGTTTTAGACTGGAAACTTAAACCTGCCCTTTCCCTTTCAGTCAGGAACAGATCCCAGTTTTACCCCAATCTCTAATTTGACAGCATGTTTCCAGCATTCCCCGTTGTTCTTCCTGATCTAAACACAGTTGTAAAGGAGCCTTCTGTTCCGTGCCTGGAGCTCTGAACCATGGAAGAGAGCGTCTGGGACACATTTCTTACACGCCTCAAGATTAACCGACACGGCGACTCTGCTGTCAGTGAAGGGAGAGGAGAAATCCCAAAGTGCCGTTTGCCCCTCTCAGTGTGGCCCTGAAAGACTGTGTCCGGGCTGAAGTTCTGTTCCCACCGGACGATCCTCCCCCCAGATTGTCCTTTCTGAGCTCCAGTCAGGTGATGCTAAACACTCAGGTGGGAAAAACCAAAATCTGCATAGGAACATCGGAACAGGAGTAGGCCATTCAGCCCCTCGTGCCTGCTCCGCCATTTGATAAGATCATGGCTGATCTGTGATCTAACTCCATATACCTGCCTTTGGCCCATATCCCTTAATACCTTTAGTTGCCAAAAAGCTATCTATCTCAGATTTAAATTTAGCAATTGAGCTAGTATCAATTGCCGTTTGCAGAAGAGAGTTCCAAACTTCTACAACCCTTTGTGTGTAGAAATGTTTTCTAATCTCGCTCCTGAAAGGTCTGGCTCTAATTTTTAGACTGTGCCCCCTACTCCTAAAATCCCCAACCAGTGGAAATAGTTTCTCTCTATCCACCCTATCTGTTACCCATAATATCTTATAAACTTCGATCACATCACCCCTTAACCTTCGAAACTCGAGAGAATACAACCCCAATTTGTGTAATCTCTCCTCGTAACTTAACCCTTGAAGTCCGGGTATCATTCTAGTAAACCTACGCTGCACTCCCTCCAAGGCCAATATGTCCTTCCGAAGGTGCGGTGCCCAGAACTGCTCACAGTACTCAAGGTGCAGTCGAACCAGGGTTTTGTATAGCTGCAGCATAACTTCTGCCCCCTTGTACTATAGTCCTCTCGATATAAAGGCCAACATTCCATTTGCCTTCTTGATTATTTTCTGCACCTGTTCATGACACTTCAATGATCTATGTACCTGAACCCCTAAGTCCCTTTGGACATCCACTGTTTTTCACTTTTTACCATTTAGAAAGTACCCTGTTCTATCCTTTTTTGATCCAAAGTGGATGACCTCACATTTGTCCACATTGAATTCCATTTGCCACAGTTTTGCCCATTCACCTAATCTATCAATATCGCTTTGTAATTTTATGTTTTCATCTACACTGCTTACAATGCCACCAATCTTTGTGTCATCGGCAAACTTAGATATGAGACTTTCTATGCCTTCATCTAAGTCGTTGATAAATATTGTGAATAATTGAGGCCCCAAGACAGATCCCTGCGGGACTCCACTAGTCACATCCTGCCAATGGGAGTACCTTCCCATTATCCCTACTCTCTGTCGCCTTTCGCTCAGCCAACTTCCTAACCAAGTCCGTACTTTTCCCTCGATTCCATGGGCTTCTATCTTAGCTAACAGTCTCTTATGTGGGACCTTATCAAATGCCTGCTGGAAGTCCATATAAATAACATCCATTGACATTCCCCAGTCCACTACTTTAGTCACCTCTTCAAAAAATTCAATCAGGTTTGTCAGGCACGACCTACCTTTCACAAATCCATGCTGGCTCTCTCTGATTAACTGAAAATTCTCGAGGTGTTCAGTCACCCTATCCTTAATTATAGACTCCAGCATTTTCCCCACAACAGATGTCAGGCTAACTGGTCTATAATTCCTCGGTTTCCCTCTCTCTCCTTTCTTAAAAAGTGGAGTGACGTGCAATTTTCCAATCTAGAGGGACAGTTCCTGAATCTATGGAACTTTGAAAGATTATAGTTAGGGCATCCACAATGTGCTCACCTACTTCCTTTAAAACCCTGGGATGGAAACCATCTGGTACTGGGGATTTGTCACTCTTTAGTGCTATTATTTTCTTCATTACTGTTGCTTTACTGATGTTAATTTTATCGAGTCCCTGTCCCCGATTCAATGTTAGTTTTCTTGGGATTTCCGGCATGCTATCCTCTTTTTCTACTGTAAATACTGACGCAAAGTAATTGTTCAACATGTCCGCCATTTCCCCATTGTCAATGACAGTATCCCCACTTTCAGTTTTTAAGGGGCCAACACTGCTCCTGACCACCCTCTTTTTCCTAATGTAACTATAAAGGTTCTTCGTATTGGTTTTGATATCCCTTGCGAGTTTCTTTTCATAATCTCTTTTTGTAGCTCTTACTATCTGTTTTGTGACCCTTTGTTGATCTTTGTATCTTTCCCATTCGCCAGGATCTGTGCCATTTTTTTGCCTTTTTGTATGCCCTTTCCTTACATCTTATACTGTCCCTTACCTCTTTAGTTGTCCATGGCTGTTTTTTTTGGCAAATAGAGTTCTTGCCCCTCAGGGGTATAAACCGGTTCTGTATCACGTTAAATGTTTCTTTAAACGTTTTCCACTGATCATCAGCAGATCATTAACTCACTGATCATTAACAGATTTCCTATTTCTCAGTTCAACCCATAAGGTCTCTGTTGGCTGCTTACCTCTCGTTATATCCCCCTTTATCATTGAAGTGATTTCATCTCTAATCATTAAGGCTACTCCTCCCCCTCTTCCATTTTCCCTATCTCTCCTGTAGACCTTATAACCCGGTATATTTAATTCCCAATCCTGACCATCCTGCAGCCATGTCTCAGTAATAGCTATCATGTCATACCCTCCAATTTGAATTTGAACCTGTAGTTCATTTAATTTATTCCTTATACTCCGTGCATTTGTATATAGAACTCTTGAGTTGGGCCACACACCCTAGCCTGACCTTCAGCTTTGATGCTGGGTTAATCACCTTACGCCTTCTAGTTTTCACTTTATCTGTCGTGCCTAAAGTACACTTTCTTTCTGCTGCTCTACGCTTTTCCCTTTCACTTGTTCTTGAACTACTACTTGTATTGTAAATTTCCCCTGGGTCTTCCCCTCTCTTGCTGCTCTCAACTTTACTCTCTTCTGACTCCCCGCTCAGGTTCCCATCCCCCTGCCACTCCAGTTTAAACCTTCCCCAACAGCACTAGCAAACACCCTCGCGAGGACATTGGTCCCGGTCCTGCTCGGGTGTAACCCGACACGCTTGTACAGGTCCCACCTTCCCCAGAACCGGTCCCAATGTCCCAGGAATCTAAATCCCTCCCTCCTACACCATCCCTGCAGCCACGCATTCATCCTGTCTATTCTCCTGTTCCTGTACTCACCAGCAAGTGGCACTGGTAGTAATCCTGAGATCACTACCTTTGAGGTCCTGCTTTTTAATTTATCTCCTAACTCCTTAAATTCACCTTGCAGGACCTCATCCCTTTTTTTTACCTATGTCGTTGGTACCGATATGGACCACGACGACTGGCTGTTCACCCTCCCCTTCCAGAATGCCCTGCAGCCGCTCCGTGACATCCTTGACCCTAGCACCAGGGAGGCAACATACCATCCTGGAGTCACGTTTGCGGCCACAGAAACGCCTATCTGTTCCCCTGACAATTGAATCCCCTATCACTATAGCCCTGCCACTCTTCTTCCTCCCCTCCTGTGCAGCAGAGCCACCCGTGGTGACCCGAACTTGGCTCTTGCTGTTCAAAACAAAGCTGATTTATTTAACATGTATCCAGAATATTAAACTCCAGCCCAGTTCTCGGGGTTATTAACATCAGCAGAAACAAACCCCAACTGTCAGAATGAACACGGTTCAGTCCTGGATGTGATTAACAGCAGAATCCAACCCCTGCATCACAGGTGAACTCGCTGGTGTCTCAGCAGGTGGGATGAACGAGTGAATCCCTTCCCACACACGGAGCAGGGGAACGGTCTCTCCCCAAAGTGAACACGCCAGTGTTTAATCAGTTCTTCAGAGCTTTTAAAGCTGTTCCCACAGTCAGTGCATTTAAAAGGTCTCTCATCAGTGTGAGCTCGCTGGTGTCTCAGCAGATGGGATGACGTTGTGAATCCCTTCCCACACACGGAGCAGGTGAATGGCCTCTCCCCAGTGTGAACTCGCTGGTGTGCAGTGAGGTTGGATGACATCCTGAAACTCTTCCCACATTGAGAGCAACTGAAAGGTTTCTCGTCCGTGTGAACGAGATGGTGCTGAATCAGATCTGCAGAGCTTTTAAAGTTGTTCCCACAGTCAGAGCATTTAAAAGGTCTTTCCACAGTGTGAACTCGGTGGTGTGTCAGCAGGTGGGATGACTGAGTGAACCCCTTTCCACACACGGAGCAGGTGAACGGCCTCTCCCCGGTGTGACTGCGTCGATGAGTTTCGAGCTGGGATGGGTAATTGAATCCCTTCCCACAGTCCCCACATTTCCACGGTTTCTCCGTGGTCCGGGTGTCCTTGTGTCTCTCCAGGTTGGACGATCAGTTGAAGCCTCGTCCACACACAGAACACGTGGACGGTTTCTCCCCGCTGTGAACGGTGCGATGTTTTTTCAGACTGTGTAACTGGTGAAAGCTCTTTCCACACTCAGTGCACTGGAACACTCTCACTCGGGTGTGTGTGTCTCGGTGATTTTCCACTCACACTGATGTTTGAAATCTTTTCCCACAGACAGAACAGACAAACATTTCTCCTTCCACATTCAAAGGTCGATGATATTCAGGTCCTGATGAATCGAGTGACTCTGTCAGATCTTGATGTGATGTTTGGTTTGAGTTTCCCGTCTGCAAATCCTCCCCTTCTAACACCCTGTAAAAGGAGTTTACAAAAGTCATCACTGTAAATACAGGATAGAAATTCAGAACAGACAATTCTAGTTTCTATGGAACATTCTTCCTGCTCATTCCCCCAGACTGTAAATCCCCGTCCCACACACTCTCCCTCCTCCCTGTGCTGAAATCCAAACCCATCGCACCATCTCCATCATTTCTTCCCTCCACTCCCAGTTTCCTCCCTCCCTCTACTCTGGTCGGGTTCAGTTCTCCACCCCCTGGGAGCAGAGTGAGAGGAAAATAAATGAGGCACAGGGACCCTGAAGCCCCGCCCACTCTTTGTTCCCAGTCACAGGGACCCTGAAGCCCCGCCCACTCTTTGTTCCCAGTCACTGGGACCCTGAAGCCCCGCCCACTCTTTGTTCACAGTCACAGGGACCCTGAAGCCCCGCCCACTCTTTGTTCCCGGTCACTGGGACCCTGAAGCCCCGCCCACTCTTTGTTCACCGTCACAGGGACCCTGAAGCCCCGCCCACTCTTTGTTCACAGTCACAGGGACCCTGAAGCCCCGCCCACTCTTTGTTCCTGGTCACTGGGACCCTGAAGCCCCGCCCACTCTTTGTTCACAGGCACTGGGACCCTGAAGCCCCGCCCACTCTTTGTTCACAGGCACTGGGACCCTGAAGCCCCGCCCACTCTTTGTTCACCGTCACAGGGACCCTGAAGCCCCGCCCACTCTTTGTTCACAGTCACTGGGACCCTGAAGCCCCGCCCACTCTTTGTTGACAGGCACAGGGACCCTGAAGCCCCGCCCACTCTTTGTTCACCGTCACTGGGACCCTGAAGCCCCGCCCACTCTTTGTTCACCGTCACAGGGACCCTGAAGCCCCGCCCACTCTTTGTTCACCGTCACTGGGACCCTGAAGCCCCGCCCACTCTTTGTTCCCAGTCACTGGGACCCTGAAGCCCCGCCCACTCTTTGTTCACAATCACAGGGACCCTGAAGCCCCGCCCACTCTTTGTTCACAGTCACGGGGACCCTGAAGCTCCGCCCACTCTTTGTTCCCAGTCACAGGGACCCTGAAGCCCCGCCCACTCTTTGTTCACAGGCACAGGGACCCTGAAGCCCCGCCCACTCTTTGTTCACAGGCACAGGGACCCTGAAGCCCCGCCCACTCTTTGTTCACAGGCACAGGGACCCTGAAGCCCCGCCCACTCTTTGTTCACAGGCACAGGGACCCTGAAGCCCCGCCCACTCTTTGTTCACAGGCACAGGGACCCTGAAGCCCCGCCCACTCTTTGTTCACAGGCACAGGGACCCTGAAGCCCCGCCCACTCTTTGTTCACAGGCACAGGGACCCTGAAGCCCCGCCCACTCTTTGTTCACAGGCACAGGGACCCTGAAGCCCCGCCCACTCTTTGTTCACAGGCACAGGGACCCTGAAGCCCCGCCCACTCTTTGTTCACAGGCACAGGGACCCTGAAGCCCCGCCCACTCTTTGTTCCTGTTCACTGGGACCCTGAAGCCCCGCCCACTCTATGTTCCCTGTCACGGGGACCCTGAAGCCCCGCCCACTCTTTGTTCACAGGCACAGGGACCCTGAAGCCCCGCCCACTCTTTGTTCCTGTTCACTGGGACCCTGAAGCCCCGCCCACTCTATGTTCCCTGTCACAGGGACCCTGAAGCCCCGCCCACTCTTTGTTCCTGTTCACTGGGTCCCTGAAGCCCCGCCCACTCTTTGTTCACAGGCACAGGGACCCTGAAGCCCCGCCCACTCTTTGTTCCTGTTCACTGGGACCCTGAAGCCCCGCCCACTCTATGTTCCCTGTCACGGGGACCCTGAAGCCCCGCCCACTCTTTGTTCACAGGCACAGGGACCCTGAAGCCCCGCCCACTCTTTGTTCCTGTTCACTGGGACCCTGAAGCCCCGCCCACTCTATGTTCCCTGTCACAGGGACCCTGAAGCCCCGCCCACTCTTTGTTCCTGTTCACTGGGTCCCTGAAGCCCCGCCCACTCTATGTTCACAGGCACAGGGACCCTGAAGCCCCGCCCACTCTTTGTTCCTGTTCACTGGGTCCCTGAAGCCCCGCCCACTCTTTGTTCCCAGTCACAGGGACCCTGAAGCCCCGCCCACTCTTTGTTCACAGTCACAGGGACCCTGAAGCCCCGCCCACTCTTTGTTCACAGTCACTGGGACCCTGAAGCCCCGCCCACTCTTTGTTCACAGTCACTGTGACCCTGAAGCCCCGCCCACTCTTTGTTCACGGTCACTGGGACCCTGAAGCCCCGCCCACTCTTTGTTCCCAGTCACAGGGACCCTGAAGCCCCGCCCACTCTTTGTTCCTGGACTGAGTGCGCTGCGCATGCGCCGTGCTGCTCATTGTCCACCTTCTCACCGGGAAAAAGCCCCGCCGCTGCCGTCCAGCGGGACCAGAGGATCCAACTCGTGCCCTGAAGCCGCGCTCCATGTTTATAAACCCTGCGGCGGGGCCTACCCCCGGTTTATTAATCCCCGGCCCCCCGGCTCCCGTCCACCTGCTCCGGACCCGCAGCTCCGACTGGCGACAGCGCAGCGTCTCCTCCGCGCCTGCGCGCTGCGCCCCTTTAAACGGGATAGGGCGTATTCACTCCCGCGGGGCGTTCTGGGTAGTTCCTGCCGCCATTGACTGTCATTAATTGGAGATTTCACTGATCCGACGGGCGGGATCGGGGCGGAGCGGGAATCAATCCAATGGACAGAAACACAAGAGCCCGCGGCCCAGCGCCACATCGAGCGGTTTCACACCCGCGGGGCCCGCTGAGTGATGGAGATCGCCATCAATGATCAGAATAAAGAGACTGCTCGCTCTCAGAAAACTTCATCAAGGGATTTCAAGCTCATCCCCTCACTCATTCTGAAAGGGACAGGCGGGCCCTGTCTCCGTGAGGTTGGCACTTGGGTTTACAGGGCACAATTTCACAGTTTGAAGATGACAAGAAACTGGGAAATGTGGTAAACCAGGTGGAGCATAGTAACAGAGTGAGGGGGACAGAGACAGACCGGTGAAATGGGCAGACACATGGCGGCTTAAATTTAACACAGAGAAGTGTGAAGTGATACAGTTTGGAAGGAATAATGAGGAGAGGCAAAATATAAACCAAATAGTACATTTTACAGGGGGTGCCGGACCAGAGAGACCTGGGGATGTATGTACACAAATCTTTGAAAGTGGCAGAAGTTGAGAAGGCCGTTAAAAAACAGACGGGATCCTGGGCTTTATTAATGGAGGCATAGAGCACAAAAGGGAGGAACATCCGAAAATACGAATTAAGAGCAGGAGTAGGCCATTCGGCCCCTCGAGCCTGCTCTGTCATTTGATAAGATCATGGCTGATCTGATTGTGACATCAACCCTACTTTCCCGTCTACCTACTATAACATTTGACTCCCTTGATAATCAGGAATCTATCTAACTCGGCCTTAAAAATATTCAATGACCCTGCCTCCCCCGCTGTCTGGGGAAGGGAGTTCCACAGACTCACGACCTTCAGCGAAAAAATTTCTCTTCATCTCCATCTCAAATGGGAGACCCCTTATTTTTAAACTGTGGCCCCTAGTTCTAGTCTCTCCCACAAGGGGAAACATCCTCTCAGCATCTATCCCTTCTAGTCCCCTCAGGATCTTATTTGTTTCAATAAGATCACCTCTCATCCTTCTAAACTCCAATGTATACAGGCCCAACTTGTCCAACCTTTCCTCATAAGATAACCCCCTCATCCCAGGAATCAGTCGAGTGAACCTTCTCTGAACCGCCTCCAAAGCAATTATGTCCTTTCTTAAATAAGGAGACCAAAACTGCACACAGTATTCCAGATGTGGTCTCACCAATGCCCTGAACAACTGTAGTAAAACATTTCCACTTTTATATTCCATTACCCTTGCAATAAATGACAACATTCCATTTGCCTTCCTAATCACTTCTTGTACCTGCATACTAACTTTCTGTGATTCATGTACTACGATACCCAGATCCGTCTGTACCTCAGAGTTCTGCAATCTCTGTCCATTTAATTATACTGCTTTTCTATTCCTCCTGCCAAAGTGGACAAGTTTACATTTTCCCACATTATACTCCATCTGCCAAATTTTTGCCCACTCAAGTAACCTATCTATATCCCTTTATGGACTCCTGATGTCCTCTTCACAACTTACTTTCCTACCTGCCTTTGTGTCATCAGCAAATTTTGCAACAATACATTCGGTCCCTTCATCCAAGTCATTGATACAGATTGCAAATATTTATGCCAGATCTTTACAAAACACTGGTTAGGTTTCAGCTGGAGTATTGTGTTCATTCTGGGCAGCACACTTCAGGAAGGATGTCAAGGCCTGAGAGAGGGTGCAGAGGAGATTTACTGGACTGGTAACAGGGATACAGAATTCAGTTACATGGAGAGACTGGAGAAACTGGAGTTGTTCTCCTTAGAGCAGGGAAGGTTAAGGGGAGATTTAATCGAGGTGTTCAATGTCATGAAGGGTCTTGATAGACTGAATGGTGAGAAACTGTTTCCAGTGGCAGGAGATCAGTAACCAGAGGACACAGCGTTAAGGTAATTGGCAAAAGAACTCGAGGAGACATAAGGAGAATATTTTGAGGCAGCCATTTGTTATGAGCTGGAATACACTGCATGAAAGTGTGGGGGAATCAGAGTCAATTATAATTTTCAAAAGGGAATTGGATAAATACTTGAATAGGATAAATTTGCAGGATAAAGGGCATGAGAATGGGACTAATTGGATAGCTCTTTCTTAGAGCTGACACAGGCATGATGGGCCTAATGGCCTCCTTCTGTGCTGTATCATTCAATGATTCTATGATAAAGGGCCAGACACTGCTTCATCCTTCACTAACAGGGTCCCTATTAACAGTCGCTCCCTTCTGTATTCAGTGCAGTGAATGGAAACCTGTCTATTTTAGTGAGTTCAGCCTTTCTAAAATCTCTCACAATTTTCGAAGATCCATTTGACTCACTTGTTTCATTTTGAAAGACTTCTGATTTTTCTACTGTGTGTCGATGGTTTTGTTTAAAGGTGGAATGACATTTGTTTCAAAATATTCTGTTCTAACCCCCGGCCCAGTTTAAAACCCTCTGCACTACTGACCAGGAAGATCACAAGTCCAATCCTTGATCTCAGCCAAGGCAGCAGTTCAGGGGCTGGAATTGGCCTCAGTACCACTGGGCTAAATATGAGTAACCCTGCTCTCGATGGTGATCCAGTGACCTCAACTGGGAAATTTATGGATGTCACTTGAGGGCAGGACTGGACTCGACCGTGATGCCTACCACAGTGGATAATCCTGCTGTCACTCACTGTGTGGGCTCATGTATAAATGTTCCCTTACTGTTAGATTATTAACTAAGTCTGGGCTCATTACTCATTGCTGAATCGAGTCCACCCTCCTTAAAACCTACCTCTTTGACCAAGCTTTTGCTCACCTGTCCTAATATCTCCTTATGTGGTTCAGTGTCAAATTTTGTTTGTTAATCGCTCCTGTGAAGCGCCTTGGGACGTTTTACTACGTTAACGGTACTGGATAAATGTATCAATAAAACAGGGAACTCTTGGAAACACACTGCAGGTCCTTCTTTATCTGGACAGCAAATCACTGCTGTAGTGTTGTACCAGCAGTTAACATAAGAACATAAGAAATAGGAGCAGGAGTCGGCCATACGGCCCCTCGAGCCTGCTCCACCATTCAATAAGATCATGGCTGATCTTCTACCTCATTTAATATGTATCCAGAATATTAATAACCCCTATAACTGGGCTGGAGTTTAACATCAGAAACAAACCCCATCTGTCAGAATGAACATGGTTCAGTCCTGGATGTGATTAACAGCAGCAATAACAGCAGAATCCAACTCCTGCAGTCACTTGTGAACTCGCAGGTGTCTCAGCAACTGGGATGACTGAATGAATCTCTTCCCACACACACAGCGTATGAACAGCCTCTCTCCAGTATGAATGTGCATCAGATCCTTTGAGCTTTTACAACTTTTCTCACAGTCAAAGTATTTAAAGGAACTGTCCTCAACGTGAATACGCTGGAGTGTTAAGTGGGAACAAGGAGTGAATCCCTCCCTACACGTGAAGTATCTAACCGGTGCTGAATCTGACTGGATGCAGCTCCACAGACAATAATTACCCTCCAGTACCACTGAAAGGTCCAGGAGGAGTGCAGTGCAGATTCACCAGCATGTTACCAGGGCTCCAAGGATTTATGAGGAGAGATTACATAAACTCGGCTTGTATTCCTTGGATTGTAGAAGGTTAAGGGGTGATTTGATTGAGGTTTTTAGGATTTTGAAAGGAATTGATCAGGTGGATAGAGAGAAACTTTTCCCGCTGTTGGGAGAGTCCAGGACAAGGGGACATAATCTTAAAATCAGAGCCAGGCCATTCAGGAGGGAAATTGGGAAACACTTCTTCACACAATGGGTGGTAGAAGTGTAGATATCTCTCCCACAAAAAACAGTAGATGCTCAATTAATAATTTTAAATCTGAGATCAACAGATTTTTTCTAGCCAAGGGTATAAAGGGATCTGGAGCCAAGGCGGGCGGTTGGAGTTTGGATCCAGATCAGCCATGATATCATTGAATGGCAGAACAGGCCATGGTAGGGAGGCAGACAGTCGGAGCGACCGCCCCCACGGGCCGCGTCTAGCCTGGACCTGAAGATGGCCACTTTGGTCAGGCCCAGGAGCAGACCCACGTGGAGGCCCTCCGACTTTTCCCTCTCCTCACCCCGGGTTTGTGGGGACTGGTCTGTGCAACATTCTCCACCCCAGACACCCAATGGTGCAGGGGAGGACTCCCGCGTAGACAGCCCTCCATTGGGGAAACCCGCCTCCGCTTCATTCTTAATGCACGAGCCCAGACAGTGAGTATCAGCAGGATTGTCCACTGTGGTCGGCATCACAGAAGAGACCAGTCCTGCCCTCAATTGACATCCATACATTTCCCAGTTGGTGTCACTGGATCGCCATTAAGAGCAGGGACACGGGCTGATTTTTACTCTTATTTCGCCCAGTGGCACTGAGGCTGATTATAGCCCCTGAACGGCTGCATTGTCAGTGGTTTGGCCTGACTGTGTGTGGGGGCGGGGTCTGATTGTGTGGAGGGGGCGGGGCCTCACTGTGGAGGGGGCGTGGCCTGACTGTGTGTGGAGGGGAGGGGCCTCACTCTGTGTGGAGGGGCGGGGCCTGACTCTGTGTGTGGAGGCAGGGCCTGACTGTGTATGTGGAGGCGGGGCCTGACTGTGTGTGGAGGCGGGGCCTGACTGGAAGTGTGGGGGCGGGGCCAGACTGTGTGTGTGGAGGCGGGGCCTGACTGGAAGTGTGGAGGCGGGGCCTGACTGTGTGTGGAGGCGGGGCCTGACTGGAAGTGTGGGGGCGGGGCCAGACTGTGTGTGTGGAGGCGGGGCCTGACTGTGTGTGTGAAGGCGGGGCCTGACTGTGTGTGTGGAGGCGGGGCCTGACTGTGTGTGTGGAGGCGGGGCCTGACTGTGTGTGTGGAGGCGGGGCCTGACTGTGTGTGTGGAGGCGGGGCCTGACTGTGTGTGTGGAGGCGGGGCCTGACTGTGTGTGTGGGGGCGGGGCCTGACTGTGTGTGTGGGGGCGGGGCCTCACTGTGTGTGTGTGGAGGCGGGGCCTGACTGAGTGTGTGGAGGCGGGGCCTGACTGTGTGTGTGGGGGCGGGGCCTGACTGTGTGTGTGGAGGCGGGGCCTGACTGTGTGTGTGGAGGCGGGGCCTGATTGTGTTTGTGGGGGCGGGGCCTGACAGTATGTGTGAGGGCGGGGCCTGACTGTGTGTGTGGAGGCGGGGCCTGACTGTGTGTGTGGAAGCGGGGCCTGACTGTGTGTGTGGAGGCGGGGCCTGACTGTGTGTGTGGAAGCGGGGCCTGACTGTGTGTGTGGAGGCGGGGCCTGACTGTGTGTGTGGAGGCGGGGCCTGACTGTATGTGTGAGGGCGGGGCCTGACTGTGTGTGTGGAGGCGGGGCCTGACTGTGTGTGTGGAGGCGGGGCCTGACTGTGTATGTGGAGGCGGGGCCTGATTGTGTGTGTGTGGAGGCGGGGCCTGACTGTGTGTGGAGGCGGGGCCTGACTGGAAGTGTGGGGGCGGGGCCTGACTGTGTGTGTGAAGGCGGGGCCTGACTGTGTGTGTGGAGGCGGGGCCTGACTGTGTGTGTGGAGGCGGGGCCTGACTGTGTGTGGGGGGGCGGGGCCTGACTGTGTGTGTGGGGGCGGGGCCTCACTGTGTGTGTGTGGAGGCGGGGCCTGACTGAGTGTGTGGGGGCGGGGCCTGACTGTGTGTGGGGGGCGGGGCCTGACTGAGTGTGTGGGGGCGGGGCCTGACTGTGTGTGTGGAGGCGGGGCCTGACTGAGTGTGTGGGGGCGGGGCCTGACTGTGTGTGGGGGGGCGGGGCCTGACTGTGTGTGTGGAGGCGGGGCCTGACTGTGTTTGTGGGGGCGGGGTCTGACTGTGTGTGTGGAGGCGGGGCCTGACTGTGTGTGTGGAGGCGGGGCCTGACTGTGTGTGTGGAGGCGAGGCCTGACTGTATGTGTGAGGGTGGGGCCTGACTGTGTGTGTGGAGGCGGGGCCTGACTGTGTGTGTGGAGGCGGGGCCTGACTGTGTGTGTGGAGGCGGGGCCTGACTGTATGTGTGAGGGCGGGGCCTGACTGTGTGTGTGGAGGCGGGGCCTGACTGTGTGTGTGGGGGCGGGGCCTGACTGTATGTGTGAGGGCGGGGCCTGACTGTGTGTGTGGAGGCGGAGCCTGACTGTGTGTGTGGAGGCGGGGCCTGACTTTATGTGTGTGGAGGCGGGGCCTGACTGAGTGTGTGGAGGCGGGGCCTGACTGTGTTTGTGGGGGCGGGGCCTGACAGTATGTGTGATGGCGGGGCCTGACTGTGTGTGTGGAGGCGGGGCCTGACTGTGTGTGTGGAGGCGGGGCCTGACTGTGTGTGTGGGCGGGGCCTGACTGTGTGTGGAGGCGGGGCCTGACTGTGTGTGTGGAGGCGGGTCATGACTGTGTGTGTGGGCGGGGCCTGACTGTATGTGTGGGGGGCGGGGCCTGACTGTGTGTGTGGGCGGGGCCTGACTGTGTGGGGGCGGGGCCTGACTGTGTGTGTGTAGGCGGGGCCTGACTGTGTGTGTGGGCGGGGCCTGACTGTGTGGGGGCGGGGCCTGACTGTGTGGGGGGCGGGCCCTGACTGTGTGTGTGGGCGGGGCCTGACTGTGTGTGTGGGCGGGGCCTGACTGTGTGTGGGCGGGGCCTGACTGTGTGGGGGGCGGGGCCCTGACTGTGTGTGTGGGCGGGGCCTGACTGTGTGTGTGTGGGGGCGGGGCGTGACTGTGTGCTTGGGCGGGGCCTGACTGTATGTGTGGGGGGGCGGAGCCTGACTGTGTGTGGGGGGCGGGGCCTGACTGTGTGTGTGGGCGGGGCCTGACTGTGTGTGTGTGGGGGCGGGGCCTGACTGTGTGTGTGGGCGGGGCCTGACTGTATGTGTGGGGGGGCGGAGCCTGACTGTGTGTGGAGGCGGGGCCTGACTGTGTGTGTGGGCGGGGCCTGACTGTATGTGTGTGGGGGCGGGGCCTGACTGTTTGTGGGCGGGGCCTGACTGTGTGTGGGCGGGGCCTGACCATGTTTGGGCGGGGCCTGACCTGGTGTGGAGTGGGCGGGGCCGCGGGCTCTGACGTTTCTGTGACGGTTGGAACTGCCCCTGCTCCCGCGCGCGGGAAACCCCGCTCTTTCCCCCCTCCCCGGAGTTCAGCGCGCAGGCGCGGGAGAGACTCTGAGCGGTCCACAGAGGGAGTCGGAGGTGTGAAGACGGTCGGCGAGCGCCCGGTCCGGAGATTCATAAACCGCAGGCCGTTTAAAGACGGAGTGCGGCCGCAGGGAACGATAAGGATCCTCTGGTCCCGCGTGTCTTCAGCCGGGCGGCAGCTGCGAGGCTTCTCCCCGGGGACAGGCCCGGGTTACCGGGGAAACCGGCCGCCATCTTGGTACAGGAGGAGGGAGCGTCACGGCGCATGCGCGGCCATCTTGGTACAGGAAGACCGACTCCAGGACCAGGTAAATGTGAGAGACTGAGGGTCAATAGTGGGGAGTCTGGTAAATGTCCCCTCTTCACCCGTGAGAGGGACACTGAGGGTCTATAGTGGGGAGTCTGGTAAATGTCCCCTCTTCACCCGTGAGAGGGACACTGAGGGTCAATAGTGGGGAGTCTGGTAAATGTCCCCTCTTCACCCGTGAGAGGGACACTGAGGGTCAATAGTGGGGGGTCTGGTAAATGTCCCCTCTTCACCCGTGAGAGGGACACTGAGGGTCAATAGTGGGGGGTCTGGTAAATGTCCCCTCTTCACCCGTGAGAGGGACACTGAGGGTCAACAGTGGGGGGTCTGGTAAATGTCCCCTCTTCACCCGTGAGAGGGACACTGAGGGTCAATAGTGGGGAGTCTGGTAAATGTCCCCTCTTCACCCGTGAGAGGGACACTGAGGGTCAATAGTGGGGAGTCTGGTAAATGTCCCCTCTTCACCCGTGAGAGGGACACTGAGGGTCAATAGTGGGGAGTCTGGTAAATGTCCCCTCTTCACCCGTGAGAGGGACACTGAGGGTCAACAGTGGGGAGTCTGGTAAATGTCCCCTCTTCACCCGTGAGAGGGACACTGAGGGTCAATAGTGGGGAGTCTGGTAAATGTCCCCTCTTCACCCGTGAGAGGGACACTGAGGGTCAATAGTGGGGAGTCTGGTAAATGTCCCCTCTTCACCCGTGAGAGGGACACTGAGGGTCAATAGTGGGGAGTCTGGTAAATGTCCCCTCTTCACCCGTGAGAGGGACACTGAGGGTCAATAGTGGGGAGTCTGGTAAATGTCCCCTCTTCACCCGTGAGAGGGACACTGAGGGTCAATAGTGGGGAGTCTGGTAAATGTCCCCTCTTCACCCGTGAGAGGGACACTGAGGGTCAATAGTGGGGAGTCTGGTAAATGTCCCCTCTTCACCCGTGAGAGGGACACTGAGGGTCTATATTGGGGAGTCTGGTAAATGTCCCCTCTTCACCCGTGAGAGGGACACTGAGGGTCAATAGTGGGGAGTCTGGTAAATGTCCCCTCTTCACCTGTGAGAGGGACACTGAGGGTCAATAGTGGGGAGTCTGGTAAATGTCCCCTCTTCACCCGTGAGAGGGACACTGAGGGTCTATAGTGGGGAGTCTGGTAAATGTCCCCTCTTCACCCGTGAGAGGGACACTGAGGGTCAATAGTGGGGAGTCTGGTAAATGTCCCCTCTTCACCTGTGAGAGGGACACTGAGGGTCTATAGTGGGGAGTCTGGTAAATGTCCCCTCTTCACCTGTGAGAGGGACACTGAGGGTCAATAGTGGGGGGTCTGGTAAATGTCCCCTCTTCACCTGTGAGAGGGACACTGAGGGTCTATAGTGGGGAGTCTGGTAAATGTCCCCTCTTCACCTGTGAGAGGGACACTGAGGGTCAATAGTGGGGAGTCTGGTAAATGTCCCCTCTTCACCTGTGAGAGGGACACTGAGGGTCTATAGTGGGGAGTCTGGTAAATGTCCCCTCTTCACCTGTGAGAGGGACACTGAGGGTCTATAGTGGGGAGTCTGGTAAATGTCCCCTCTTCACCCGTGAGAGGGACACTGAGGGTCAATAGTGGGGAGTCTGGTAAATGTCCCCTCTTCACCCGTGAGAGGGACACTGAGGGTCTATAGTGGGGAGTCTGGTAAATGTCCCCTCTTCACCCGTGAGAGGGACACTGAGGGTCAATAGTGGGGAGTCTGGTAAATGTCCCCTCTTCACCCCTGAGAGGGACACTGAGGGTCAATAGTGGGGAGTCTGGTAAATGTCCCCTCTTCACCCGTGAGAGGGACACTGAGGGTCAATAGTGGGGAGTCTGGTAAATGTCCCCTCTTCACCCGTGAGAGGGACACTGAGGGTCTATAGTGGGGAGTCTGGTAAATGTCCCCTCTTCACCCGTGAGAGGGACACTGAGGGTCTATAGTGGGGAGTCTGGTAAATGTCCCCTCTTCACCCGTGAGAGGGACACTGAGGGTCAATAGTGGGGAGTCTGGTAAATGTCCCCTCTTCACCCCTGAGAGGGACACTGAGGGTCAATAGTGGGGAGTCTGGTAAATGTCCCCTCTTCACCCGTGAGAGGGACACTGAGGGTCAATAGTGGGGAGTCTGGTAAATGTCCCCTCTTCACCCGTGAGAGGGACACTGAGGGTCTATAGTGGGGAGTCTGGTAAATGTCCCCTCTTCACCCGTGAGAGGGACACTGAGGGTCAATAGTGGGGAGTCTGGTAAATGTCCCCTCTTCACCCCTGAGAGGGACACTGAGGGTCAATAGTGGGGAGTCTGGTAAATGTCCCCTCTTCACCCGTGAGAGGGACACTGAGGGTCAATAGTGGGGAGTCTGGTAAATGTCCCCTCTTCACCCGTGAGAGGGACACTGAGGGTCAATAGTGGGGAGTCTGGTAAATGTCCCCTCTTCACCTGTGAGAGGGACACTGAGGGTCAATAGTGGGGAGTCTGGTAAATGTCCCCTCTTCACCCGTGAGAGGGACACTGAGGGTCAATAGTGGGGAGTCTGGTAAATGTCCCCTCTTCACCTGTGAGAGGGACACTGAGGGTCAACAGTGGGGAGTCTGGTAAATGTCCCCTCTTCACCCGTGAGAGGGACACTGAGGGTCAATAGTGGGGAGTCTGGTAAATGTCCCCTCTTCACCCGTGAGAGGGACACTGAGGGTCTATAGTGGGGAGTCTGGTAAATGTCCCCTCTTCACCCGTGAGAGGGACACTGAGGGTCAATAGTGGGGAGTCTGGTAAATGTCCCCTCTTCACCTGTGAGAGGGACACTGAGGGTCTATAGTGGGGAGTCTGGTAAATGTCCCCTCTTCACCCGTGAGAGGGACACTGAGGGTCTATAGTGGGGAGTCTGGTAAATGTCCCCTCTTCACCCGTGAGAGGGACACTGAGGGTCAATAGTGGGGAGTCTGGTAAATGTCCCCTCTTCACCTGTGAGAGGGACACTGAGGGTCAACAGTGGGGAGTCTGGTAAATGTCCCCTCTTCACCCGTGAGAGGGACACTGAGGGTCAATAGTGGGGAGTCTGGTAAATGTCCCCTCTTCACCCGTGAGAGGGACACTGAGGGTCAATAGTGGGGAGTCTGGTAAATGTCCCCTCTTCACCCCTGAGAGGGACACTGAGGGTCAATAGTGGGGAGTCTGGTAAATGTCCCCTCTTCACCCGTGAGAGGGACACTGAGGGTCAGTAGTGGGGGGTCTGGTAAATGTCCCCTCTTCACCCGTGAGAGGGACACTGAGGGTCAATAGTGGGGAGTCTGGTAAATGTCCCCTCTTCACCTGTGAGAGGGACACTGAGGGTCTATAGTGGGGAGTCTGGTAAATGTCCCCTCTTCACCCGTGAGAGGGACACTGAGGGTCAATAGTGGGGAGTCTGGTAAATGTCCCCTCTTCACCCGTGAGAGGGACACTGAGGGTCTATAGTGGGGAGTCTGGTAAATGTCCCCTCTTCACCTGTGAGAGGGACACTGAGGGTCAACAGTGGGGAGTCTGGTAAATGTCCCCTCTTCACCCGTGAGAGGGACACTGAGGGTCAATAGTGGGGAGTCTGGTAAATGTCCCCTCTTCACCCGTGAGAGGGACACTGAGGGTCAATAGTGGGGAGTCTGGTAAATGTCCCCTCTTCACCCCTGAGAGGGACACTGAGGGTCAATAGTGGGGAGTCTGGTAAATGTCCCCTCTTCACCCGTGAGAGGGACACTGAGGGTCAATAGTGGGGAGTCTGGTAAATGTCCCCTCTTCACCCGTGAGAGGGACACTGAGGGTCAATCGTGGGGAGTCTGGTAAATGTCCCCTCTTCACCCCTGAGAGGGACACTGAGGGTCAATAGTGGGGAGTCTGGTAAATGTCCCCTCTTCACCCGTGAGAGGGACACTGAGGGTCAGTAGTGGGGGGTCTGGTAAATGTCCCCTCTTCACCCGTGAGAGGGACACTGAGGGTCAATAGTGGGGAGTCTGGTAAATGTCCCCTCTTCACCTGTGAGAGGGACACTGAGGGTCAATAGTGGGGAGTCTGGTAAATGTCCCCTCTTCACCTGTGAGAGGGACACTGAGGGTCAACAGTGGGGAGTCTGGTAAATGTCCCCTCTTCACCCGTGAGAGGGACACTGAGGGTTTTTAGTGGGGAGTCTGGTAAATGTCCCCTCTTCCCCTGTCCCAGGGGTCAGTGTTCGGAGAGTGATGTTGGGGTGGGGAGAATCATAGAAATTTATGAGACGAAGGAGGCCAATCGGCCCATCTTGTCCGTGCCATTTGAAAAAGAGGTATCCAGCCTCATCCCACTTTCCAGCTCTTGGTCCGTAGCCCTGTAGGTTACGGCACTTCAAGTGCATATCCTGGTTCCCTTTAAATGTGATGAAGGTTGGTGCCTCTCCCACCCTTTCAGGCAGTGAGTTCCAGACCCCCACCACCCTCTGGGTGAAAAATAATTTTCAAGTCCCCTCCAATCCTTCTGCCAATACTTTAAATCGATGCCCCCTGGTCACTGACCCCTCTGCTAGGGAAAATAGGTCCTTCCTATCCACTCCATCTCGCCCCTCATAATTTTATACACCTCAATTAAATCTCCCCTCACCCTCTTCTATTCCAAAGAAAACAACCCCAGCCTATCCAATCTTTCAAATGTAAGGAATCTGACAACACCAGTTTATAGTCCAACAGTTTTATTTGAAAATCACAAGCTTTCGGTGGCTTTCTCCTTCGTCAGGTGAGTGTGGGATTCCATGAAGGTTACCGCATATATAGTCAGAGAACAATGCCTGGTAATTACAGATAATCTTTCCAACTGCCCGTTGTCAAGGCAATCAGACAGTGACACATTACATACAGGACTACTGAATATGCAAACGGTCCGAACCCAAAGACAGACAGACAGAGAGAGAGAGAGAGAAACATCCGAAAGGAAGAGAAAGAGAGCAAATGACCAGTTGTACTAAAAACAGATAACTCTTTTTTCGCTGGTGGGGTTACGTGTAGCGTGACATGAACCCAAGATCCCGGTTGAGGCCGTCCTCATGGGTGTGGAACTTGGCTATCAATTTCTGCTCGACGATTTTGCGTTGTCGTGTGTCTCAAAGGCCGCCTTGGAGAACGCTTACCCGAAGATCGGTGGCTGAATGTCCTTGACTGCTGAAGTGTTCCCCGACTGGGAGGGAACCCTCCTGTTTGGCGATTGTTGCGCGGTGTCCATTCATCCGTTGTCGCAGTGTCTGCAAGGTCTCGCCAATGTACCATGCTCCGGGGCATCCTTTCCTGCAACGTATGAGGTAGACAACGTTGGCCGAGTCACAGGAGTATGAACCATGTACCTGGTGGGTGGTGTCCTCTCGTGTGATGGTGGCGTCTGTGTCGATGATCTGGCATGTCTTGCAGAGGTTGCCGTGGCAGGGTTGTGTGGTGTCGTGGACGCTGTTCTCCTGAAAGCTGGGTAATTTGCTGCGAACGATGGTCTGTTTGAGGTTGGGTGGCTGTTTGAAGGCGAGTCGTGGAGGTGTGGGGATGGCCTTAGCGAGGTGTTCGTCGTCATCAATGACATGCTGAAGGCTGCGGAGAACATGGCGTGGTTTCTCCGCTCCGGGGAAGTACTGGACGACGAAGGGTGCTCTGTTGGTTGCGTCCCGTGTTTGTCTTCTGAGGAGGTCTATGCGATTTTTCGCTGTGGCCCGTCGGAACTGTCGATCGACGAGTCGAGCATCATATCCTGTTCTTACGAGGGTGTCTTTCAGCGTCTGTAGGTGTCCATCGCGTTCCTCCTCGTCTGAGCAGATCCTGTGTATTCGCAGGGCCTGTCCATAGGGGATGGCCTCTTTGACGTGGTTAGGGTGGGAGCTGGAAAAGTGGAGCATCGTGAGGTTGTCCGTGGGCTTGCGGTAGAGTGAGGTGCCCGTCTTTGATGGAGATTCGTGTGTCCAAGAAAGAAACCGATTCTGAGGAGTAGTCCATGGTGAGCTTGATGGTGGGATGGAACTTGTTGATGTTATCATGTAGTCTCTTCAGTGATTCTTCGCCGTGGGTCCATAGGAAGAAAATGTCGTCGATGTATCTGGTGTATAGCGTTGGTTGGAGGTCCTGTGCAGTGAAGAAGTCCTGCTCGAACTTGTGCATGAAAATGTTGGCGTATTGGGGTGCGAATTTGGTCCCCATGGCTGTTCCGTGTGTTTGGGTAAAGAACTGGTTATCGAAGGTGAAGACATTGTGATCCAGGATGAAGCGGATGAGTTGTAGAATGGCGTCTGGAGATTGGCTGTTGTTGGTCATTCCTCATTGCTAAAATTCTCCAGCCCTGGCAATATCTTTGTAAATCTCCACTGTACCCTCCCCAGTGCAATCACATCTTTCCTGTAATGTGGTGACCAGAACTGTATGCAGTACTCTAGCTATAGCTTAACTATTGTTTTATACAGTTCGCGCATAACCTCTCTGCTCTTATATTCTATGCCTCGACTAATAAAGGAAAGTATCATGTATGCCTTTTTAACCAACTGATCTACCTGTCCTGCTAACTTCGGGGATTTGTGGACATGCACTCCAAGGTCTCTTTGTTCCTCGATACCTCTCAGTATCCTCCCATTTACTGTGTACTTTTTCTTTTTTTATTCGTTCATGGGATGTGGGCATCGCTGGCAAGGCCAGCATTTATTGCCCATTCCTAATTGCCCTTGAGAAGGTGGTGGTGAGCCACCGCCTTGAACCGCTGCAGTCTGTGTGTTGAAGGTTCTCCCATGGTGCTATTAGGGAGGGAGTTCAGGGATTTTAACCCAGCGACGATGAAGGAATGGCGATATATTTCCAAGTCGGGATGGTGTGTGACTTGGAGGGGAACGTGCAGGTGGTGTTGTTCCCATGTGCCTGCTGCTCTTGTCCTTCTAGGTGGTAGAGGTCGCGGGTTTGGAAGGTGCTGTTGAAGAAGCCTTGGTGAGTTGCTGCAGTGCATCCTGTGGATGGTGCACATTTGCAGCCACAGTGCGCCGGTGGTGAAGGGAGTGACTGTTTAGGGTGGTGGATGGGGTGCCAATGAAGCGGGCTGCTTTGTCCTGGATGGTGTCAAGCTTCTTGAGTGTTGTTGGAGCTGCACTCATCCAAGCAAGTGGAGAGTATTCCATCACACTCCTGACTTGTGCCTTGCAGATGGTGGAAAGGCTTTGGGGAGTCAGGAGGTGAGTCACTCGCCACAGAATACCCAGCCTCTGACCCGCTCTTGTACCCATAGTATTTATGTGGCTGGTCCAGTTATGTTTCTGGTCAATGGTGACACCCAGAATGTTGATGGTGGTGGGGGATTGAGCGATGGTAATGCCGTTGAATGTCAAGGGGAGACGTCATTGCCTGGCACTTGTCTGGCGCAAATGTTACTTGCCACTTATCAGCCCAAGCTTGGATATTGTCCAGGTCTTGCTGCATGTGGGCACGGACTTCTTCATTATCTGAGGGGTTGCAAGTGGAACCGAACACTGTGCAATCATCAGTGAATGTCCCCATTTCTTACTTTATGATGCACGGAAGGTCATCGATTGAGCAGCTGGAGATGGTTGGGCCTTGGACACTGCCCTGAAGAATTCCTGCAGCAATGTCCTGGGGTTGAGATGATTGGCCTCCAACAACCACTACCATCCTCCTTTGTGCGAGGTATAACTCCAGCCACTGGAGAGTTTTCTCCCTGATTCCCATTGACTTCAATTTTATGAGGGCTCCTTGGTGCCACACTCGGTCAAATGCTGCCTTGATGTCAAGGGCAGTCACTCTCACCTGACCTCTGAAATTCAGCTCTTTTGTCCATGTTTGCACCAAGGCTGTAATGAGGTCTGGAGCAGAGTGGTCCTGGCGGAACCCAAACTGAGAATTGGTGAGTAAGTGTCGCTTGATAGCACTGTCGACGACACGTTCCATCACTTTGCTGATGATTGAGAGCAGACTGATGGGGCGGTAATTGGCCGGATTGGATTTGTCCTGCTTTTTGTGGACAGGACATATCTGGGCAATTTTCCACATTGTCGGGTAGATGCCAGTGTTGTAGCTGTACTGAAACAGTTTGGCTGGAGGCACGGCTAGTTCTGGAGCACAAGTCTTCAGCACTACAGCAGGGATGTTGTCAGGGCCCACAGCCTTTGTGCACTCAGCCGTTTCTTGATATCACGTGGAGTGAATCGAATTGGCTGAAGACTGGCTTCTGTGATGGTGCAGATAGTGGTGGGAGGCCGAGATGGATCATCCACTCGGCCCTTCTGGTTGAAGATGGTTGCAAACACTTCAGCCTTGTCTTTTGCACTCACAATCTGGACTCTGCTATCATTGAAGATGGGGATGTTCACAGAGCCTCCTCCTCCCGTTAGTTGTTCAATTGTCCACCACCATTCACGACTGGATGTGACAGGACTCCAGAGCTTTGATCTGATCCGTTGGTTGTGGAATCGTTTAGCTCTGTCTATAGCATGTTGTTTCCACTGATTAGCATGCATGTCGTCCTGTGTTGTCGCTTCACCAGGTTGGCACCTCATTTTTAGGTGCACCCAGTGCTGCTCCTGGCATGCTCTTCTCCACTCCTCATTGAACCATGGTTGATCCCCTGGCTTGTTGGTAATGGTAGAATGACAGAAGACAGAGCTGGCTAAAGTGAACTGGGAACTTAGGTTAAGGGATATGTCAGTAGAGATGCAGTGTCAGACATTTAATGAGATATTTCATAACACTCAGCAAAGATACACTCCAGTGAGAAAGAAAGACTCTCGGGGAAGGACGTCCCATCCTTGGCCAACTAAGGAAGTGAAAGACAGTATCAAATTGAAAGAAAAAGCATACAATTCCACAAACATTAGTGACAGGTCAGAAGATTGGTCAAAATATAAAAAAACAGCAAAGAATGACTAAAAGAATAATGAGGGAGAGATTTGAGTACAAGAGAAAGCTAGCTAGAAATATAATAACAGATAGTAAGAGTTCCAACAGGTATTTAAAAAGAAGAGTAAGTAAAGTGAGTGTTAGTCCTCCAGAGAGTGAGTCTGGGGAATTAATAATGGAGAATAAGGAAATGGTGGATGAATTGAACAGATATTTTGCATCCGTCTTCACTGTAGAGGATACAAATAATATGCCAGAAATAATTGTGGATCAGGAGGTGAAAGGGAGGCAGGAACTTAAAACATTTACAATCACCAGGGAAAGGGTTTTGAAAAAATATTAAATCTAAAAGCTGACAAGTTCCCAGGTCCTGACGGACTTCATTCGAGGGTATTAAAAGAAGTGGCTGCAGAGATAGTCGATGCATTGGTATTAATTTTCCAAAATTCCCTAGGTTCTGGAAGGGTCCCATCAGATTGGAAAATAGCAAATATAACTCCTCTATTCAAGAAAGGAGGGAGACAGAAAGCCGGAAACTACAGGCCAGTTAGCTTAACATCTGTCATGGGGAAAATGCGAGAATCTATTATTAAGGAGGTTCTAGCAGGGCACTTAGAAAATCTCAATGCAATCAGGCAGAGTCAACACGGCTTTATGAAAGGGAAATCGTGCTTGACTAATTTATTAGAGTTCTCTGAGGAAGTAACAAGCAACGTGGATAAAGGGGACCCTGTGGATGTGGTGTACTTGGATATCCAGAAGGCTTTTGACAAGGTGCCACATCAAAGGTGACTACACAAAATAAGAACTCATGGTGTAGGGGGTAACATATTAGCATGGATAAAGGATTGGTTCGCTAACAGGAAACAGAGAGTCGGCATAAATGGGTCATTTTCAGGTTGGCAAGATGTAACAAGTGGAATGCCACAGGGATCAGTGCTTGGGCCTCAACTATTTACAATCTGTATCAATGACTTGGATGAAGGGATTGAATGTATGGTTGCTAAATTTGCTAATGTGGGAAAATGTGAACTTGTCCATTTTGGCAAGAGGAATAGAAAAGCAGTATATTATTTAAATGGAGAGCGATTGCAGAACTCTGAAGTACAGAGGGATCTGGGTATCGTAGTACATGAATCACAGAAAGTTGGTATGCAGGTACAAGAAGTGATTAGGAAGGCAAATGGAATGTTGTCATTTACTACAAGGGGAATGGAATATAAAAGTGGAAATGTTTTACTACAGTTGTTCAGGGCATTGGTGAGACCACATCTAGAATACTGTGTGCAGTTTTGGTTTCCTTATTTAAGAAAGGACATAATTGCTTTGGAGGCGGTTCAGAGAAGGTTCACTCGACTGATTCCTGGGATGAGGGGGTTATCTCATGAGGAAAGGTTGGACAAGTTGGGCCTGTATACATTGGAGTTCAGAAGGATGAGAGGTGATCTTATTGAAACAGAGAAGATCCTGAGGGGATGAGAAGGGATAGATGCTGAGAGGATGTTTCCCCTTGTGGGAGAGACTAGAACTAGGGGCCACAGTTTAAAAATAAGGGGTCTCCCATTTAAGATGGAGATGAGGAGAATTTTTTTCCCTGAAGGTCGTGAGTCTGTGGAACTCCCTTCCCCAGAGAGCGGGGGAGGCAGGGTCATTGAATATTTTTAAGGCTGAGTTCGATAGATTCCTGATTAACAAGGGAGTCAAATGTTTTAGTCGGTAGACGGGAAAGTAGGGTTGATGTCACAATCAGATCAGCCATGATCTTATCAAATGACAGAGCAGGCTCGAGGGGCCGAATGGCCTTCTCCTGCTCTTAATTCGTATGTTCATACGAGTGAGGAATATGCTGTGCCATGAGGTTACAGATTGTGTTGGATTCCAATTCTGCTGCTGCTGATGGCCCACAGCGCCTCACGGATGTCCAGTTTTGAGCAGCGAGATCTGTTCTGAATCTATCCCATTTAGCACGATGGCAGTGCCACACAACACGTTGGATGGTGTCCTCAGTGTGAAGACAGGACTTGGTCTCCACAAGGACTGTGCGGTGGTCACTCCTACCAATACCGTCATGGACAGATGCTTGCCTTGTTTGCCCTCCCCAATTGCATTACCTCACACTTCTCTGGATTGAATTCCATTTGCCACTTTTCTGCCCACCTGACCAGTCCATTGATATCTTCCTGCAGTCTACAGCTTTCCTCCTCACTACCAACCACACGGCCAATTTATGTATCATCTGCAAACTTCTTGATCAAGTCCTCCACATTCAAGTGCAAATCATTAATATATACCACAAAAAACAAGGGACCTCGTACTGAGCCTTGAGGAACCCCACTGGAAACAGCCTTCCAGTTGCAAAAACACCCGTCAACCATCACCCTTTGCTTCCTGCCACTGAGCCAATTTTGGATCCGACTAGCCACTTTCCCTTTGATCCCAAGGGATTTAACTTTTTTGACCAGTCTGCCATGTGGACCTTGTCAAAAGACTTGCGAAAATCCATGTATACTGCATCAAACGCATTGCCCTCATCGACCCTCCTCGTTACCTCCTCAAAAGAGTCAATCAAGTTAGTCAGACACGACATTCCCTGAACAAATCCATGCTGACTGTCCTTGATTAATCCGTGCCTTTCTAAATGACGATTAATTCTGTCCCTCAGAATTGTTTCCAATCATTTGCCCACCACCGAGGTTCGGCTGACTGGCCTGTAATTACTCAGTCTATCCCTTTCTCCCTTTTTAAACAATGGTACACTGTATTTAAAAGAAAGCTGATTTATTTGAGACTGATACAGAATATTAAACTCCAGCCCAGTTATTATCAGAAACAAACCCCAACTGTCAGAATGAACATTGTTCAGTCCTGGATGTGATTAACAGCAGCAGAATCCAACCCCTGTGGTAACATGTGAACTCGCTGGTGTGACTGCAGGTTGGATGACTGAGTGAATCCCTTCCCACACTCTGAGCAGGTGAACGGTCTCTCCCCAGTGTGAACTCGCTGGTGAATCAGCAGGTTGGTTGACTTACTGAATCCCTTCCCACACTCTGAGCAGGGGAACGGCCTCTCCCCAATGTGAGTGCGTTGGTGTGTCAGCAGTCCGTTTGTGCTTTTAAAGCTCTTCCCACAGTCAGAACATTTAAAAGGTCTCTTATCAGTGTGAACAAGTTGGTGTTCAATGAGACTGGATGAACAAGTGAATCCCTTCCCACACACAGAGCAGGTGAATGGTCTCTCCCCAGTGTGAACTCGCTGGTGAATCAGCAGGGCGGCTGACTGAGCGAATCCCTTCCCACACTCTGAGCAGGTGAACGGCCTCTCCCCAGTGTGAACTCGCTGGTGAATCAGCAGGGCGGATGACTGAGTGAATCCCTTCCCACACGCGGAGCAGGTGAACGGCCTCTCCCCAGTGTGAGTACGTTGGTGTCTCAGTACAGCATTCCTGCTTTTAAACCTCTTCTCACAGTCAGAACATTTAAAAGGTCTCTTATCAGTGTGAACAAGTTGGTGTGCAATGAGGCTGGATGAACAAGTGAATCCCTTCCCACACACTGAGCAGGTGAACGGCCTCTCCCTAGTGTGAACTCGCTGGTGTGTGGTCAGGGTGGATAAATCATTGAAACTCTTCCCACACACTGAGCACGTGAACGGCCTCTCCCCAGTGTGAACTCGCTGGTGTGTCAGCAGGGTGGATGACTGAGTGAATCCCTTCCCACACACGGAGCAGGTAAACGGCCTCTCCCCAGTGTGAGTACGTTGGTGTCGCAGTAGATCATTCCTGCTTTTAAAGCTCTTCCCACAGTCAGAACATTTAAAAGGTCTCTTATCAGTGTGAACAAGTTGGTGGTCAATTAGGCTGGATGAACAAGTGAATCCCTTCCCACACACGGAGCAGGTGAACGGTCTCTCCCCAGTGTGAACTCGCTGGTGTGTCAGTAGGGTGGAAGACTCAGTGAATCCCTTCCCACACACGGAGCAGGTGAACGGCTTCTCCCCGGTGTGACTGCGTCGATGAGTTTCCAGCTTTGATGGGTAACTGAATCCCTTCCCACAGTCCCCACATTTCCACGGTTTCTCCATGGTCCGGGTGTCCTTGTGTCTCTCCAGGTTGGACGATCAGTTGAAGCCTCGTCCACACACAGAACACGTGGACGGTTTCTCCCCGCTGTGAACAGTGCGATGTTTTTTTCAGGCTGTGTAACTGGTTAAAGCTCTTTCCACAGTCAGTGCTCTGGAACACTCTCACTCGGGTGTGTGTGTGTCTCGGTGATTTTCCAGTCACACTGATGTTTGATCTTTTCCCACAGACAGAACAGACAAACATTTCTCCTTCCACATTCAAAGGCCGATGATATTCATGTCCTGATGAATCGAGTGACTCTGTCAGATCTTGATGTGATATTTGGTTTGAGTTTCCCGTCTGCAAATCCTCCCCTTCTAACACCCTGTAAAAGGAGTTTACAAAAGTCCTCACTGTAAATACAGGATAGAAATTCAGAACAGACAATTCTAGTTTCTGAAGAATATTCTTCCCGCTCATTCCCCCAGACTGTAAATCCCCGTCTCACACACTCTCCCTCCTCCCTGTGCTGAAATCCAAACCCATTGCACCATCTCCAACATATTTCCTTCCATCTGAGTTTTCTCTCCCTCCCCTGAAGGTGCTGACTCTGACTGGGTTCAGTTCTGCACTCACTGGTTCCTCTCTCTCTCCTCCCCTGAAGTTACTGACTCTGTTTGTGTGTACGTGCTCTCTCCCCCTCTTTCCAACACTCTGTCCCTCCCGACATGCTGTCCATCCGCAACATCTCCCAATTTTGGTGATGGGCTCTCCTTGACCCATCTCCATTTTTCCTTCTTATACTCACTGACACATCCCGATTTCTCTTTCATTGAGACGCTCTCTGACGAGTTACCATTCCTACTTCCTTTACAGACGTTCCCTAACCCATCGTCATTCAGGTCTGGGCGCGGGGAGGGGCTGATAATGTTCACTGTTTTATATTGGGGTCTGGGGCTGCACTCGGTGCTTACTGAAGTCTGTGTCTCCCACCCCTCAGCTCACACTGTCCAACAATGGGCCTCTCCCACCCCTCAGCTCACACTGTCCAACAATGGGCCTTTCCCACCCCTCAGCTTACACTGTCCAACAATGGGCCTCTCCCACCCCTCAGCTCACACTGTCCAACAATGGGCCTCTCCCACCCCTCAGCTCACACTGTCCGACAATGGGCCTCTCCCACCCCTCAGCTCACACTGTCCGACAATGGGCCTCTCCCACCCCTCAGCTCACACTGTCCGACAATGGGCCTCTCCCACCCCTCAGCTCACACTGTCCGACAATGGGCCTCTCCCACCCCTCAGCTCACACTGTCCGACAATGGGCCTCTCCCACCCCTCAGCTCACACTGTCCGACAATGGGCCTCTCCCACCCCTCAGCTCACACTGTCCGACAATGGGCCTCTCCCACCCCTCAGCTCACACTGTCCGACAATGGGCCTCTCCCACCCCTCAGCTCACACTGTCCGACAATGGGCCTCTCCCACCCCTCAGCTCACACTGTCCAACAATGGGCCTCTCCCACCTCTCTCCGTGTGGCTTTTAACAGATGGAACCCTGTGGGGTGGAGCAAACATTTCAACATTTGTTAGTAAAATGGATGAATTCAGGACAGACAGCAGGGATTATTTGAGGAATAACACAGTGTGGTGATAAAGGGAATGCAGTGGGTGTTGTGTAGATGGATTGTCTCAAGGTGTTTGAGAAGGTGCCGCACAGGAGGCTTGTTGATAAAATTAAGGCTCACGGAATTGAAGGGAGTGGGGCAGCGTGGACAGGAAGTTGGGGAAAGGGCAGAAAACAGAGAGTCGTGGATAATGGATATTGTTCAGACTGGAGGGATGTAAACAGTGGTGTCCCCCAGGGTCAGTGTTGGGACCATTGCTCTTCTCAATGCAGGGAAATGAACTGGGCTCGGGTATATAGGGCACAAGATGAAAATCTCCAGATAATTCAAATGCCACCAAGATAGGGAGTGTGGGGAACTGTGAAGAGGACTGGAAGTGGCTTCAGTGTCACGGACACTGGATAATAAATTGGACAGATAGATGTCAGATGAGATTTAATGCAGAGAAATGTGAAGTGATACATTTTGGGAAGAAGAATAGGGAGAGGAAAAGTGAGAGGCTCCGTTGATGAAGCTGTTCAGAAACTCTATCCCAGATTTTAATAAAAAGGGGTGAATAGTGTTAATCATTGGTCATTGATTACTGTGCACTGTCCCAAACACTCCCAGGGCAGGGACAGCACGGGTTAGATATAGAGTAAAGCTCCCTCTTCACTGTCCCATCAAACACTCCCGGGGCAGGTACAGCACGGGTTAGATACAGAGTAAAGCTCCCTCTACACTGTCCCATCAAACACTCCCGGGGCAGGTACAGCACGGGTTAGATACAGAGTAAAGCTCCCTCTACACTGTCCCATCAAACACTCCCGGGGCAGGTACAGCACGGGTTAGATACAGAGTAAAGCTCCCTCCACACTGTCCCGTCAAACACTCCCAGGGCAGGTACAGCACGGGTTAGATACAGAGTAAAGCTCCCTCTACACTGTCCCATCAAACACTCCCAGGGCAGGTACAGCACGGGTTAGATACAGAGTAAAGCTCCCTCTACACTGTCCCATCAAACACTCCCAGGGCAGGTACAGCACGGGTTAGATACAGAGTAAAGCTCCCTCTACACTGTCCCATCAAACACTCCCAGGGCAGGTACAGCACGGGTTAGATACAGAGTAAAGCTCCCTCTACACTGTCCCATCAAACACTCCCAGGGCAGGTACAGCACGGGTTAGATACAGAGTAAAGCTCCCTCTGCACTGTCCCATCAAACACTCCCAGGGCAGGTACAGCACGGGTTAGATACAGAGTAAAGCTCCCTCTACACTGTCCCATCAAACACTCCCGGGGCAGGTACAGCACGGGTTAGATACAGAGTAAAGCTCCCTCTGCACTGTCCCATCAAACACTCCCAGGGCAGGTACAGCACGGGTTAGATACAGAGTAAAGCTCCCTCTACACTGTCCCATCAAACACTCCCAGGGCAGGTACAGCACGGGTTAGATACAGAGTAAAGCTCCCTCTGCACTGTCCCATCAAACACTCCCAGGGCAGGTACAGCACGGGTTAGATACAGAGTAAAGCTCCCTCCACACTGTCCCATCAAACACTCCCGGGGCAGGTACAGCACGGGTTCAGATTCTGAGTGAAATATCCTGAAGCCCCGCCCACTATGTTCCTGTACCAAGATGGCCGCGCATGCGCCGTGACGCTTCCCCTGTACCAAGATGGCGGCCGGTTCCCCCGGTAACCCGGGCCTGTTCTCGGGGAGAAGTCCCGCAGTTGCCGTCCGGCTGCTCACACTCGGGACCAGAGGATCCGACTCGGGTCCTGCGGCCTCGCTCCATGTTTATAAGCCGTGGGGCGCGGTCTCCGCCCGGTTTCTCAGTGTCCTGTCCCCGGCCCCCCGCCTACCTGCTCCTGACCCTCCGACTCCGTCTGGCGAACGCGCAGAGCCTCTCCCGCGCCTGCGCCCTGGGCTCAGAGCCGAGGCCCCGCCCTCACCCACTGGCCCCGCCCCCTCATGGAGCTGCTCCCTCGCGCGAGGCCCCGCTGGTTTTGGGCGGAATGAGACCGCGCGCTGTTCCTCCTCCCACTGCCTGTGGGAATGGGGCAGATATTTAAAGGGACAGGCACTCCCCTTTGTTTATAGTTAAAGGGACAGTCCCGTTTATCTTTGAATGTCGGGGGATTTCACTAACGGAGCTCCTGTTAACAGTCGTCCGTTCTGTCATTCGTGCAGTGATTTGGAACATTTAATCATTCGGTACAGGAGGAGGCCATTCAGCCCCTCCAGCCTGTTCTGCCATTTAATTGTATCATATCTGATCTGTATGTTAACTCCATCTACCCGCCTTGGTACCATAACCTTTAATACCCTCGCCTATCAAAAATCTATCAATCTCAGATCTGAAATTTTCAAATGACTCCCAGCCTCGACTGCTCTCAGGGAGAGAGTTCCAGATTTCCACTACCCTTTGTGTGAAGAAGTGATTCCTGACATCGGCCCTGAATGACCTCGCTTTAATTTTAAGGTTATGCCCCCTTGTTCTGGACTCCCCCACCAGAGGAAGTAGTTTCTCTCCATCTACCCTATCAAATATTTTAATCATCTTAAACACCTCGATTGGATCACCCCTTAATCTTCATTACTCCACGCAGTACAAGCCCAGTCTGTGCACCCTGTCAGTATCACTCTGTTGAATCTGTGCTGCACCCCTTCCAAGGCCAGTATATCCTCCCTGAGGTGCAGTGCCCAGAACTGAAGGCAGTCTCCAGATGGGGTTTAACCAGAGCTCTGTACAACTGTAACATAACTTCCGCCCCTTTATATTCCAGCCCCCTTGAGATGAAGGCCAACATTCCTTTTGCCTTTAAAATTATTTTTTGTAACTGTCCACCAGCTTTTAGTGATTTCTGTACTTGGACCCCGAAATCTCTCTGCTCCTCCACAGTTTCCAGTTGCTTGCCATTTGGTAAATACTCTGATCGATCTGTCTTAGGTTCAAAGTGGGTGAATTCACATTTCCCCACATTCAACTCCACCTGCCACCGTTTTGCCCACTCGCTGAATCTATTATTGCCCCCTTGCAACTTTCTGCTCCCATCTACACTATTTACTGTGCCACCTAACTCAGTGTCATCAGCAAACTTGGATACATGGCTCTCCATTCCTTCATCTGAGTCATTTTACGAACAAATGTTGAACTGTTTGCTCGACACCACAGGGTTCCATCTGTTTCAAGCCACAACGGAAAGTTCCAGTTTTCTCCTGGAATTTAAGTTTAAGATAAATCAAGTTTTAAAAATGAGGCAGAGTGGCAGAGAAGGAGTGAGATCCGGGCTCAGACCCTCCCCCGCAAGTCCCGCCCCTCATACACTCCGATTGGTTGGAGGACCAACCGTCCGCTCTGTCCTCCAGTCCCTCTCCGCTCTTCCTATTGGTCGGGAGCGCATTTGCGCCGGGTTGACGCTGGGATTGAAGGTCGTGAGCTGCAGTTGGAAAATAAACATCATTCCAGCCCGTCAGTTCCAATGTGTAATGAGACTAAATTACTAACGATGATGTGGAGATGCCGATGGACTGGGGTGGACAAATGTCAGGAGTCTTACAACACCAGGTTATAGTCCAACAGCTTTATTTGAAATCACAAGCTTTCGGAGCTTTCCTCCTTCGTCAGGTGAATGCAGGGTTCCCTCAAGGCACCGCACACATAGTCAGAGAACAATGCCTGGTGATTACAGATAATCTTTCCAACTGCCCGTTATCACACCTCGGAAGAGAGATAATCACCGCAATCAAAGGAGTGAATGGTGTTCAGACAGGGGAACATTACATCCAAGACTACTGAATACACAAACGGTCAGATTACAAAGACAGAGAGAGAGAGAGAGACACCCGAAAGAGAGAGAGAGAGACACCCGAAAGGCAGAGAGAGAGAGAGAGAGAATGACCCGTTGTATTAAAAACAGATAGCTTTTTTCTCGCTGGTGGGGTTACGTGTAGCGTGACATGAACCCAAGATCCCGGTTGAGGCCGTCCTCATGGGTGCGGAACTTGGCTATCAATTTCCGCTCGACGATTTTGCAAAATTCATGTCACGCTACATGTAACCCCACCAGGGAAAAAAAAGCTATCTGTTTTGAATACAACGGGTCATTCTCTCTCTCTCTCTGCCTTTCGGGTCTCTCTCTCTCTGTCTTTGTAATCTGACCGCTTGTGTATTCAGTAGTCTTGGATGTAATGTTCCCCTGTCTGAACACCATTCACTCCTTTGATTGCGGTGATTATCTCTCTTCCGAGGTGTGATAACGGGCAGTTGGAAAGATTATCTGTAATCACCAGGCATTGTTCTCTGACTATATATGCTGTGCCTTTACGGAACCCTGCACTCACCTGACGAAGGAGCAAAGCTCCGAAAGCTTGTGATTTCAAATAAAGCTGTTGGACTATAACCTGGTGTTGTCAGACTCCTCAAATAACTAACAGTTTTGGAAAACAATATTTCCCAGCCCAACAAACGTTATCTAAAGGCGGGGCGGTCTGCGTTACCCAGTATGCCCGGATTTAGGTTAATTTTATTTATTTCCGCTCCGCCCTCCGCTGCTCCAAAAGCGCTTTTCCCCCGCCCTCAATCTCAGTCGGATCGGAGCTCCAATGGCGGCGGTCCGTCCCCAGACTGCACCGCGCGCCGGAATGTCCCCTATCGATCTGAGAGGAGCCCAGTGCGCCGGCGCAGGAGAGGCTGATTGTTGGGCAGTGTGAGCTGAGCATGCGCGGCCCGAAGGGTCTGACAAATGTAAGGAATCTTACAACACCAGGTTATAGTCCAACTGTTTTATTTGAAAATCACAAGCTTTCGGAGGCTTTCTCCTTCGTCAGGTGAGCGAGTGTGGGATTCCATGGAAGGTTACCGCATTTATATTCAGAGAACAATACCTCGCGATTACAGATAATCTTTCCAACTGCCCATAGTCAAGGCAATCAATGTGTTCAGACAGAGTGATGTTATCCACAGGACCACCGAATACACAAACGGCCAGAACACAAAACAGAGAGAGAGAGGGAGAGAAACATCCGAAAGGAAGAGAAAGACAGAGAATGACCCGTTGTGTTAAAAACAGATAACTTTTTTTCGCTGGTGGGGTAACGTGTAGCGTGATATGAACCCAAGATCCCGGTTGAGGCCGTCCTCATGGGTGCGGAACTTGGCTATCAATTTCTGTTCGACGATTTTGCGTTGTGTGTCTCGAAGGCCGCCTTGGAGAACGCTTACCCGAAGATCGGTGGCTGAATGTCCTTGACTGCTGAAGTGTTCCCCGACTGGGAGGGAACCCTCCTGTCTGGCGATTGTTGCGCGGTGTCCGTTCATCCGTTGTCGCAGTGTCTGCATGGTCTCGCCAATGTACCATGCTCCGGGGCATCCTTTCCTGCAACGTATGAGGTAGACAACGTTGGCCGAGTCACAGGAGTATGAACCATGTACCTGGTGGGTGGTGTCCTCTCGTGTGATGGTGGTGTCTGTGTCGATGATCTGGCATGTCTTGCAGAGGTTGCCGTGGCAGGGTTGTGTGGTGTCGTGGACGCTGTTCTCCTGAAAGCTGGGTAATTTGCTGCGAACGATGGTCTGTTTGAGGTTGGGTGGCTGTTTGAAGGCGAGTAGTGGAGGTGTGGGGATGGCCTTAGCGGGGTGTTCGTCGTCATCGATGACATGCTGAAGGCTGCGGAGAACATGGCGTAGTTTCTCCGCTCCGGGGAAGTACTGGACGACAAAGGGTACTCTGTTGGTTGCGTCCCGTGTTAGTCTTCTGAGGAAGTCTATGCGATTTTTCGCTGTGGCCCGTCGGAACTGTTGATCGACAAGTCGAGGGTCATAACCCGTTCTTACGAGGGCGTCTTTCAGCGTCTGTAGGTGTCCATCGCGTTCCTCCTCGTCTGAGCAGATCCTGTGTATTCGCAGGGCCTGTCCATAGGGGATGGCCTCTTTGACGTGGTTAGGGTGGGAGCTGGAAAAGTGGAGCATCGTGAGGTTGTCCGTGGGCTTGCGGTAGAGTGAGGTGCCCGTCTTTGATGGAGATTCGTGTGTCCAAGAAAGAAACCGATTCTGAGGAGTAGTCCATGGTGAGCTTGATGGTGGGATGGAACTTGTTGATGTTATCGTGTAGTCTCTTCAGTGATTCTTCGCCATGGGTCCATAGGAAGAAAATGTCGTCGATGTATCTGGTGTATAGCGTTGGTTGGAGGTCCTGTGCAGTGAAGAAGTCCTGCTCGAACTTGTGCATGAAAATGTTGGCGTATTGGGGTGCGAATTTGGTCCCCATGGCTGTTCCGTGTGTTTGGGTAAAGAACTGGTTGTCGAAGGTGAAGACATTGTGATCCAGGATGAAGCAGATGAGTTGTAGGATGGCGTCTGGAGAGTGGCTGTTGTTGGTGTTGAGTATTGATGCTATCGCAGCGATGCCGTCATCGTGGGGGATACTGGTGTAGAGTGCCGAGACGTCCATCGTGGTGAGAAGTGTTCCAGGTTCAACTGGTCCGTGGGTGCTGAGTTTTTGTAGGAAGTCTGTAGTGTCGCGACAGAAGCTGGGGGTTCCCTGTACGATGGGTTTCAGGATGCCCTCGACGTATCCAGAGAGGTTCTCACACAGGGTTCCATTGCCTGATACGAAAGGACGTCCGGGTGTGTTGGCTTTGTGTATCTTTGGGAGGCAGTAGAAGTCTCCCACGCGGGGAGTACGTGGGATGAGAGCGCGTAGGATGCTTTGAAGGTCTGGATCGAAGGTCTTGATCGGTTTGTTGAGCTGGTGGGTGTGTTCCTTGGTCGGATCTGCGGGTAACCGTCTGTAGTGTTCCTGGTTGTCCAGTTGTCGGTATGCTTCTTTGCAATAGTCCGTTCTGTTCTGTATGACGATGGCTCCTCCTTTGTCCGCTGGTTTGATGACGATGTTGCGGTTGGTCTCGAGAGCGTCGATGGCGTTGCGTTGTGCTCGGGTGACATTCTGGACTGTCTTGTGAGTGCGGCTGATGAATTTGGCAATGAAGGGTCTGAGGCAGACAGCGCGGTTCGAGCAGGTAAGAGGAGGTCTGGAGAGAGCGGGTTAATAAAGGGCGGGGATCGCAGGGCCCAGAAACACCGAGTGTAGGGCCCAGGACCCGAGAGAAAACAGGCGGCATTATCCCCCCTCCACTCCCCACCAGTGGAAGCGGCAAACTCCGGGACAGGCAGGAAGTCCCACGGAGCGTCTGCAAATGGAGGAAAAATGGTGAGGGTCAGGGAGCGTCTGTAAATGGAGGAAAAATGGTGACTGTCAGGGAGCGTCTGTAAATGAAAGCGTAATGGTGATGAGGTGCAATGCATACTAGATGGTAAAGCTTTAAAAGGGGTAGATGAGCAGAGAGACTTAAGGGTGCAAGATGGTAGCGAATGTCTTAATAATTGGCAGGTTCGAGATTCTAATATCAGGAACTTTGATACTTTATTAAGAAATATGAGATGAGCTGATATTCTGTCCTCTACCGTATCTTATATTGATCTATCAATCACCGTAAACATGCAAGTCCCGTGTCCCCACAGTAACTTACACGAGGTCAGCCGGGTACAGTCGCATAGTGGTCATGATACTGGACTAATAATCTGCAGTCATGAGTTCATAATCCCGCCATGGCAGCTGGGGAATTTAAATTCAATTAATTTACTAAAATCTGCAATTAGAAAAAAAACGAGAATCAGCAATGGAGGCCATGAAACAACCGGATTGTCAGAAAAATCCATCTGGTTCACCAATGTCCTTTAGGGGAGGAAATCTGTCGTCCTTACCCGGTCTGGCCGATATGTGTCTCCAGACCCAGAGCAATGTGGTTGATTCTTCATCGCCCTCTGAAATGGCCGAGCAAGCCACTCAGTTGTAAAATCTCGCATCAAAAAGTTGTGACAAGAAATAGGAGCAGGAGTAGCCCATATGGCCCCTCGAGCCTGCTCCACCATTCAATAAGATCATGGCTGATCTTCTACCTCATTTAATATGTATCCAGAATATTAAACTCCAGCCCAGTTATAGGGGTTATTAACATCAGAAACAAACCCCAACTGTCAGAGTGAACATGGTTCAGTCCTGGATGTGATTAACAGCAGAAACAACAGCAGAATCTAATCCCTGCAATCACAGGTGAACTCGCTGGTGTCTCAGCAGGTTGGATGAATGAGTGAATCCCTTCCCACACACGGAGCAGGTGAATGGCCTCTCCCCAGTGTGAACTCGCTGGTGTGTCAGCAGGTTGGATGACTGACTGAATTTCGTCCCACACTCTTGGCAGGTGAACGGCCTCTCCCCAGTGTGAACTTGCTGGTGTTTCAACAGTTCGCTTGTGCTTTTAAAGCTTTTCTCACAGTTAGAACATTTAAAAGGTCTTTTATCAGTGTGAACAAGTTGGTGTGCAATGAGGCTGGATGAACAAGTGAATCCCTTCCCACACATGGAGCAGGTGAACGGCCTCTCCCCATTGTGAACTCGCTGGTGTGTGAGCAGGGTGGATGACTGAGTGAATCCCTTCCCACACAAGCAGCAGGTAAACGGCCTCTCCCCGGTGTGAGTACGTTGGTGTCTCAGCAGGTCCCATCTGCTTTTAAAGCTCTTCTCACAGGCAGAACATTTAAACGGTCTGTTATCAGTGTGAACAAGTTGGTGTTCAATGAGGTGTGATGACTGAGTGAATCCCTTCTTACACACGGAGCAGGTGAACGGTCTCTCCCCAGTGTGAACTCGTTGGTGTGTCAGCAGGTGGGATGACTGAGTGAATCCTTTCCCACACACGGAGCAGGTGAACGGCCTCTCCCCAGTGTGAACTCGTTGGTGTGTCAGCAGGGTGGATGAACCAGTGAATCCCTTCCCACACACGGAGCAGGTGAACGGCCTCTCCTCGGTGTGAACTCGCTGGTGTGTCAGCAGGTGGGATGATTTAATGAATCCCTTTCCACACACGGAGCAGGTGAACGGCCTCTCCCCAGTGTGACTGCGTCGATGAGTTTCCAGCTGGGATGGGTAATTGAATCCCTTCCCACAGTCCCCACATTTCCACGGTTTCTCCGTGGTCCGGGTGTCCTTGTGTATCTCCAGGTTGGATGATCAGTTGAAGCCTCGTCCACACACAGAACACGTGGACGGTTTCTCCCCGCTGTGAACGGTGCGATGTTTTTTCAGGCTGTGTCACTGGTTAAAGCTCTTTCCACAGTCAGTGCTCTGGAACACTCTCACTCGGGTGTGTGTGTCTCGGTGATTTTCCAGTCACACTGATGTTTGAAATCTTTTTCCAGAGACAGAACAGAGAAACATTTCTCCTTCCACATTCGAAGGTCGATGATATTCAGGTCCTGATGAATCGAGTGACTGTCAGATCTTGATGTGATGTTTGGTTTGAGTTTCCCGTCTGCAAATCCTCCCCTTCTAATCCCCTGTAAAAGGAGTTTACAAAAGTCATCACTGTAAATACAGGATAGAAATTCAGAAGACAATTCTAGTTTCTATGGAATAATCTTCCCGCTCATTCCCCCAGACTGTAAATCCCTGTCCCACACACTCTCCCTCCTCCCTGTGCTGAAATCCAAAGCCAATGTTGAAAATGTTGCACCATCTCCAATATTTTTCCTTCTATCTGAGTTTATCCCCCTCCCCTGAAGGTGCTGACTTTGACTGGGTTCAGTTCTACACTCACTGGTTCCCCTCTCTCTCCTCCCCTGAAGGTGCTGACTCTGACTGGGTTCAGTTCTACACTCACTGGTTCCCCTCTCTCTCCTCCCCTGAAGGTGCTGACTCTGACTGGGTTCAGTTCTACACTCACTGGTTCCCCTCTCTCTCCTCCCCTGAAGGTGTTGACTCTGACTCGGTTCAGTTCTACACTCACTGGTTCCCCTCTCTCTCCTCCCCTGAAGGTGTTGACTCTGACTCGGTTCAGTTCTACACTCACTGGTTCCCCTCTCTCTCTCCTCCCCTGAAGGTGTTGACTCTGACTCGGTTCAGTTCTACACTCACTGGTTCCCCTCTCTCTCCTCCCCTGAAGGTGTTGACTCTGACTCGGTTCAGTTCTGCACTCACTGGTTCCCCTCTCTCTCCTCCCCTGAAGTTACTGACTCTGTCTGTGTGTGCGTGCTCTCTTCCCCTCTTCCCAACACTCTGTCCCTCCCTATATGCTGTCCATCTGCAACATCTCCCAATTTTGGTGATGGGCTCTCCTTGACACATCTCCATTTTTCCTTCTTATACTCACTGACACATCCCGATTTCTCTTTCATTGAGACACTGACCATTTACCATTTCTCCTTGATAAGTCCCTGATATGTCACCATTTCTCCCTCTTTTACAGTCGCTCCCTGACCAGTCACCCTATCTCCCTCATTTACAAACGCTCCCTAACCAGTCACTCTTTCTCCTTTATTTACAGACGCTCCCTGACCTGTCTCCATTTCTTTTTCATTTATAGACGTTCCCTGATCAGTCACCATTTCTCCCTTATTTACAGATGCTCCCTAACCAGTCTCAAATTCCCCTTCATTTACAGACGCTCCCTGACTCGCTGAGATTTCCCAGCACTTCCTGTGTGTCCCGGAGTTTGGCGCTTACACTACCCATCCTTTGCTGGTTTCTAAAACTCTCCCAATTCTCAGGCTTACTACTCTCCTTGGCCTCTTTTAATCTAATACTATCCTTAACTTCTTTAGTCAGCCACGGATGGATCACTTATCCCATGGAGTTTTTATTCCTCAATGGAATGTATATTTGTTGAGAAATATGAAATCTTTCCATAAATATCTGCCATTGCTTAATAACAGTCACATCCTTTAATCTAATTTCCCAATCAACCTTAGCCAACTCACCCTTCATACCTATGTAAATGGCTTGGTTTAAGATTAATACTCCAGTTTCTAGTTTCGGACAAAGTTAATAGTCACTTGGAGAAGTGCAGATTAATTCGGAAAAGTCGGCACAGATTTGTTGAAGGCAAATTGTGTTTAATAGACTTGTCCAAGTCTTTTGATGAGGACAATGCGGTGGATGTGGTGTATATGGACTTTCAAAAGGCATTTAATAAAATGCCACATAATAGGCTTGTCATCAAAGTTGAAGCCCATGGAATAAAAGGGGCAGTGGCAGCATGGATAGGAAATTGGCTAAGTGACAGGAAAGAGAGAATAGTGGTGAACGGTTGTTTTTTGGACTGGAGGGAGGTATACAGTGATGTTCCCCAGGGGTCGGTGCTGGGACCACTGCTTTTCTTGATATATATTGATGACTTGGACTTGGGTGTACACAATTTCAAAATTTGCAGATGACACAAAACTTGGAAGTGTAGTGAATAGTGAGGAGGTCAGTGATAGACTTTAAGAGGACATAGACAGGCTGGTGGAATGGGCGGACACGTGGCAGATGAAATTTAACGCAGAATAGTGCAAAGTGATACATTTTGGTAGGAAGAACGAGGACAGGCAATATAAACTAAAGGATACAATTCTAATAAAGGGGTGCAGGAACAGAGATACCTTGGGATATATCTGCACAAATCTTTGAAGGTGACAGGGCAGGTTGAGAAAGCAGTTAAAAAGCATACGGGATCCTGGACTTTATAGAGGCACAGAGTACAAAAGCAAGGAAGGTACAATAAACCTTAATAAAACACTAGAGTATTGTGTCCAGTTCTGAGCACCGCACTTTCAGAAGGATGTGAAGGCCTTAGAGAAGGTGCAGAAGAGATTTACTAGAATGGTCCCAGTGATGAGGGACTTCAGTTACGTGGATAGACTGGATTGTTGTCCTTGGAATAGAGAAGGTTGCGAGGAGATTTGATCGAGGTATTCAAAATCATGAAAGGTCCAGACAGAGTAGATAGAGAGAAACTGTTCCCATTGGCGGAAGAGTCAAGGACCAGAGGACAGAGATTTAAGGTGAGTGGCAAAAGGCGACATGAGGAAAAACTTTTTAACACAGCGAGTGGTTGTGATCTGGAATGCACTGCCCGAGGGGGTGGTGGAGGCAGATTCAATCATGGCCTTCAAAAGGGAACTGGATAAGTACTTGAATGGAAAAAATTTGCAGGGCTACGGGGATAGGGCGGGGGAGTGGGACCAGCTGGGTTCCCGTGCTGAGTCACTGAATATGTTCAAGGCTGAGATCAATCGATTTTTGGACTCGAGGGGAATCAAACCATACGGGGATCAGGCCGGAAAGTGGAATTGAGGGTGAATATCAGCCATGATCTTATTGAATGTTGGAACAGGCTCGAGGGGCCGCATGGCCTCCTCCTCCTCCTATTTCTTCAGTTCTTGCTCTCCCGGTCACTGGGACCCTGAAGCCCCGCCCACTATTTGTTCCCGGTCACTGGGACCCTGAAGACCCGCCCACTCTTTGTTCACAGTCACTGGGACCCTGAAGCCCCGCCCACTTTGTTCACAGTCACTGGGACCCTGAAGCCCCGCCCACTTTGTTCCCGGTCACTGGGACCCCGAAGCCCCGCCCACTTTGTTCCCAGTCACTGGGACCCTGAAGCCCCGCCCACTCTTTGTTCCCGGTCACTGGGACCCTGAAGCCCCGCCCACTCTTTGTTCCCGGTCACTGGGACCCTGAAGCCCCGCCCACTCTTTGTTCCCGGTCACTGGGACCCTGAAGCCCCGCCCACTCTTTGTTCACAGTCACTGGGACCCTGAAGCCCCGCCCACTTTGTTCACAGTCACTGGGACCCTGAAGCCCCGCCCACTTTGTTCCCGGTCACTGGGACCCTGAAGCCCCGCCCACTTTGTTCACAGTCACTGGGACCCTGAAGCCCCGCCCACTTTGTTCCCAGTCACTGGGACCCTGAAGCCCCGCCCACTCTTTGTTCCCGGTCACTGGGACCCTGAAGCCCCGCCCACTCTTTGTTCCCGGTCACTGGGACCCTGAAGCCCCGCCCACTCTTTGTTCCCGGTCACTGGGACCCTGAAGCCCCGCCCACTCTTTGTTCCCGGTCACTGGGACCCTGAAGCCACGCCCACTCTTTGTTCCCAGTCACTGGGACCCTGAAGCCCCGCCCACTCTTTGTTCCCGGTCACTGGGACCCTGAAGCCCCGCCCACTCTTTGTTCCCGGTCACTGGGACCCTGAAGCCCCGCCCACTCTTTGTTCCCACTCACAGGGACCCTGAAGCCCCGCCCACTCTTTGTTCCCGGTCACTGGGACCCTGAAGCCCCGCCCACTCTTTGTTCCCGGTCACTGGGACCCTGAAGCCCCGCCCACTCTTTGTTCCCGGTCACTGGGACCCTGAAGCCCCGCCCACTCTTTGTTCCCGGTCACTGGGACCCTGAAGCCCCGCCCACTCTTTGTTCCCGGTCACTGGGACCCTGAAGCCCCGCCCACTCTTTGTTCACAGTCACAGGGACCCTGAAGCCCCGCCCACTCTTTGTTCCCGGTCACTGGGACCCTGAAGCCCCGCCCACTCTTTGTTCCCGGTCACTGGGACCCTGAAGCCCCGCCCACTCTTTGTTCCCGGTCACTGGGACCCTGAAGCCCCGCCCACTCTTTGTTCACAGTCACAGGGACCCTGAAGCCCCGCCCACTCTTTGTTCCCAGTCACTGGGACCCTGAAGCCCCGCCCACTCTTTGTTCACAGTCACAGGGACCCTGAAGCCCCGCCCACTCTTTGTTCACAGTCACAGGGACCCTGAAGCCCCGCCCACTCTTTGTTCACAGTCACAGGGACCCTGAAGCCCCGCCCACTCTGTTCATTGAACAAGATGGCTGCGCATGCTCCGTTCTGCTGCGTACTGACCCAAGATGGCGGCCGTTAACCTGGGCCTGTCACCGGGAGAAAGCCCCGGGGTTCAAACGCGGGACCTGTAGGTTCTTATTCGGGGCTTGAGACCTACGCCGGGTGTTTATGAAACCTCCCCGCCCTCCCGCCGGTTCCATTACTCCCCGACGCCCCGCCGTCTCTTACCCGCTTCCGACGCTTTGCTCCAGCCTCTGTCGGTCTCCAACACTCGCACTGCGCATACTCTAAACATAGACCTGCACTGCTGAGGCTCAAAGCACAGCCCGCTACTGCGCATGTTCCAAACCCACACCAGCACTGCGCCTGCGCGCTGGTCTCCTGTAGTGTAGATAGAGCACATTCTCCACCGCGGGGGATGTTGGGTAAGAGTCCCGCCATTGGAAGCCCGAATCAGCGAATGGGAAATTATTTCTGTGATCCGATTGAGATTGGCGCCGGAGGGCCAATAATTAAATTAATAAATAAATTTGACCCAGCTTTTGGTCACCTGTCCTAATATGTGGCTCGGTGTCAAATTTTGTTTGATAATCGCTCCTGCCGAGCACCTTGGGTCGTTTTACTATGTTAAAGGCGCTATATAAATACAAGTCTTTGTTGTGAACATTGAAAATTGCTGGTGAGGCCCCAGCTGGAGTATTGTGTCCAATTCTGGGCAGCACACTTTAGGAAGGATGTCAAGGACTTAGAGAGGGTGCAGAGGAGATTTACTAGAATGGTGCCAGTTATGTGGAGAAGCTGGGGTTGTTCTCCTTGGAGCAGAAAAGGTTCAGGGGAGATTTTTATAGAAGTGTTCAAATTCATGAGGTTTTGATAGAGTAAATAAGGAGAAACTGTTTCCAGTGGCAGGAGGGTCGGTAACCAGAGGACACAGATTTCAGGTGATTGGCAAAAGAGCCAGAGGTGTGATGAGGAGAATTTTTTTTACGCAGTGAGTTGTCATGATCTGGAATGCGCTGCCTGAAAGGGCGGTGGAAGCTGATTCAATGGTAACTTTCAAAAGGGAACTGGATAAATACTAGAAGGGAAAATTTGCAGGGCGATGGGGAAAGAGCAGGGGATTGGAACTAATTGGACAGGTTTTTCAAAGAGCCAGCATCGGCACGATGGGTTGAGTGGCCTCCTCCCGTGCTGTATCATTCTATGATTCTACCATTCTATAAATAGAAACACAAGTGCATGGGCCCTTTGCCAGGGTGTGCTCCTGGATGTCATCAACAGCATAAGAGCAGGATCCCACCCCTACAGTCATAGGTGAACTCGCTGGTGTCTCAGCAGGTGGGGTGAACCAGTGAATCCCTTCCCACACACACTGCATTTAATTTCCAAGAATCCCTGTTTTATTGATGTGAGCAGGTTAGACATCAGGATAACTAAAAAAACACGACCCGGAACATCCCCGGGGGGGTCGATCCCGACAGTTACTCTGGGATCACTCCCACTGCGGAACTCCACCACTCACCCTGCTGAAGGCTCAGGTAGTGGGGCCTCCAGGAGTCCACTGTAAGGAAGGTGGGTTTCGGCATCTTGACAAATATATGCCGAGGAACCAGAGGAATCCTTACTGAGAAACCGTCTGGGGTTTTACCTGTCAGTGTAGGTCTAGGGGTGAATGATTCCCGACTCCCCGAAATGTCTTACATTTAACCCAGGTCTGATCAAGGTGAATTCAGTTTACAGGAGAATAGGGACAATTATCGCCCACAGTCGAGGGAGACAAAATCAGAGAAATTTGGAAAGGAAAATGGTGGACAATTGTGGTAATAATAGCAAAAGCTTTTCCAGCTATGTCAGGAGTCAGAAGACTGTTAATAAGGTTTTGAATCACTGAAAGACAGTTCAGGACAGATTCAAACAGATTCCCGGGCTATGACAGAGCTGTTAAATGATTATTTCACATCAGTCTCCACTCCTGTGGATGATGCTCAGATTCCAGCTCTGGGATGTGGTGTCGACAATAACATCAGAAATATTAAAATAGAAAGGGATGTGATCTTGGGTAAAATAGGAAATCTCAGAATAGATTGTGCTCCAGGTCCAGGTGACATCCACCCAAGGGTGTTTAAAGAGATGGGACGGGTGCTCTGTGAGCCCCTTCCCTGGATCTTCAACAGCTCAATGGAGTCAGGGATTGTTCCCTGAGATTGGAAGGTAACTCACGTAGTTCCCATTCTCAAAAAAGGGGACAAATCAGAGCCAGAAAACGACAGGCCCGTCAGTGAGACCTCAACCATAGGGAAGATGCTTGAAGGGATCCTAAGAGATTCTGTTTATGATCATGGGGAAAGAGAAGGGGCCGTTAGAGACACTCAACACGGCTTCCAGAAAAGAAGGTCGCGTCTTACAAACATGCTTGTATTTTTTGAAGAAGTTGCTGGGTCAGTGGATGAGGATAATCCGGTTCACATTGTCTATCTCAGGGGTGTTTTTTGAAGAAGTTGCTGGGTCAGTGGATGAGGGTAATCCGGTTCACATTGTCTATCTCAGGGGTGTTTTTTGAAGAAGTTGCTGGGTCAGTGGATGAGGATAATCCGGTTCACATTGTCTATCTCAGGGGGGTCAAACTCATTTTCTATGGTGGGCCTGATCCGATATCCTGGCACTTGGCCTGGGCCACATTCAGCAAAACTTATTAAACCAGAAGTAGATGAAGATGTACGATATTGGTCCTCACTTACATTTCGATCTTATTTACTGTCACTGCTGCTCCCGATCCCTGGCACCTCTCAGCTTGAACCGTTGCATCAACATTTGGAGCAAATGACTGGGACTGAGGCCTGTCTTGGATCGAATCATGAGGACCACTTGTCACTACAGAACTTTGTGCCCCAAACACTAACCCTCGAAGTGAATTCCACGGCCTCACGACTCCCGGAGTAAAGAAGTTTCTCTCGATCACTGTTCTAAATCTCTTACATTTAATCTTCTTTCTTTGGCTCCTTGTCTTGACCCTCAACCACTGGAAACAGCCGGTTTCTATCCACCCCATCCCACCCTTCATCATTTTAAACATTTCCATCGTATCGCCCTGGAATATGTGCTGAATATGAGACGGATGAATCCTAACAGAAAGGACACAAAGTCAGAATGGGCCTGAGACTGAGCGACCGACCATCTTGGTCAGGAATTCACCTGTCTTGTTTGACTCCCTGTACTCCTAATCTCTTACATGACCACAACTGGCTGCCTCAGTGATTATTAGTGATAAACCACAAGCACATTGCACTCTCTGCTGCACACACCTTGGAAGAACATAAGAAATAGGAGCAGGAGGAGGCCATTCGGCCCCTCGAGCCTGTTCTGCCATTCAATCAGATCACGGTTGATCTTCGACCTCAACTCCACTTTCCCGCCCATCCCCATATCCCATGATTCCCTGAGTGTCCAAAAATCTATCAATCTCAGTCTTGAACATACTCAATGACTGAGCATCCACAGTCCTCTGGGGTAGAGAATTCCAAAGATTCACAACCCTCTGAGTGAAGAAATTTCTCCTCATCGAAATGGCCGACCCTTTATCTAGAGACTATGACCCCTCGTTCTAGACTCTCCAGCCAGGGGAAACAGCCTCTCAGCATCTACCCTGCTAAGCCTCGAAGAATTTTATACGTTTCAATGAGATCACCTCTCATTCTTCTAAACTCCAGAGAGTTTAGGCCCATTCTACTCAATCTCTCCTCATAGGACAACCCTCTCATACCAGGAATCAATCTGGTGAACTTTTGTTGCACCCCCTCTAAGGCAAGTATATCCTTCCTGAGATAAGGAGACCAAAACTGTACACAGTACTCTAGGTGAGGTCTCACCACAGCCCTATATAATTGCAGTAAGACCTCCTTACTCTTATACTACAAGCCCCTTGCAATAAAGCCGAATATACCATTTTTAAATTCGTTCATGGGATGTGGGCGTTGCTGGCAAGGCCGGCATTTATTGCCCATTCCTGACTGCCCTTGAGAAGGTGGTGGTGAGCCGCCACCTTGAACCGCTGCAGTCCGTGTGGTGAAGGTTCTCCCACAGTGCTGTTAGGAAGGGAGTTCCAGGATTTTGACCCAGCGGCGATGAAGGAACGGCGATATATTTCCAAGTCGGGATGGTGTGTGACTTGGAGGGGAACGTGCAGGTGGTGGTGTTCGCATGAGCCTGCTGCCCTTGTCCTTCGAGGTGGTAGAGGTCGCGGGTTTGGGAGGTGCTGTCGAAGAAGCCTTGGCGAGTTGCTGCAGTGCATCCTGTGGATGGTACACACTGCAGCCACGGTGAGCCAGTGATGAAGGGAGTGAATGTTTAGGGTGGTGGATGGGGTGCCAATCAAGCGGGCTGGATGGTGTCGAGCTTCTTGATTGTTGTTGGAGCTCCACTCATCCAGGCAAGTGGAGAGTATTCCATCACACTCCTGACTTGTGCCTTGTAGATGGTGGAAAGGCTTTGGGGAGTCAGGAGGTGAGTCACTCGCCGGAGAATACCCAGCCTCTGACCTGCTCTTGTAGCCACACCTTTTATGTGGCTGGTCCAGTTAAGTTTCTGGTCAATGGTGACCCCCAGGATGTTGATGGTGGGGGATTCAGTGATGGTAATGCCGTTGAATGTCAAGGGGAGGTGGTTAGACTCTCTCTTGTTGGAGATGGTCATTGCCTGGCACTTGTCTGGTGCGAATGTTACTTGCCACTTATGAGCCCAAGCCTGGATGTTGTCCAGGTCTTGCTGCACGCGAGCTCGGACTGCTTCATTGTCTGAGGGGTTGCAAATGGAACTGAACACTGTGGAATCATCAGCGAACATCCCCATTTCTGACCTTATTATGCAGGAAAGGTCATTGATGAAGCAGCTGAAGATGGTTGGGCCTCGGACACTGCCCTGAGGAACTCCTGCAGCAATGCCCTGGGGCTGAGATGCTTGGCCTCCAACAACCACTACCATCTTCCTTTGTGCTAGGTATGATTCCAGCCACTGGAGAGTTTTCCCCTTGATTCCCATTGACTTCAATTTTACTAGGGCTCCTTGGTGCCACACTCAGTCAAATGCTGCCTTGTTGTCAAGAGCAGTCACTCTCACCTGACCTTTGGAATTCAGCTCTTTCGTCCATGTTTGGACCAAGGCTGCAATGAGGTCTGGAGCCGAGTGGTCCTGGCGGAACCCAAACTGAGCATCGGTGAGCAGGTTATTGGTGAGTAAGTGCCGCTTGATAGCACCGTCGACGACACCTTCCATCACTTTGCTGATGATTGAGAGTAGACTGATGGGGCGGTAATTGGCCAGATTGGATTTGTCCTGCTTTTTGTGGACAGGACATACCTGGGCAATTTTCCACATTGTCGGGTAGTTGCCAGTGTTGTAGCTGTACTGGAACAGCTTGGCTAGAGGCGCAGCTAGTTCTGGAGCACAAGCCTTAAGCACTACAGCCGGGATGTTGTCGGGGCCCATAGCCTTTGCTGTATCCAGTGCACTCAGTGTTTCTTGATATCACGTGGAGTGAATCGAATTGGCTGAAGACTGGCTTCCGTGATGGTGGGGATATCGGGAGGAGGCCGAGATGGATCATCCACTTGGCACTTCTGGCTGAAGATGGTTGCAAACGCTTCAGCCTTGTCTTTTGCACTCACGTGCTGCACTCCACCATCATTGAGGATGGGGATGTTTACAGAGCCTCCTCCTCCCGTTAGTTGTTTAATTGTCCACCACCATTCACGACTGTATGTGGCAGGACTGCAGAGCTTTGATCTGATCCGTTGATTGTGGAATCACTTAGCTCTGTCTATAGCATGTTGCTTCCGCTGTTTAGCATGCATGTAGTCCTGAGTTGTAGCTTCACCAGGTTGGCACCTCATTTTTAGGTACGCCTGGTGCTGCTCCTGGCATGCTCTTCTACACTCCTCATTGAACCAGCGTTGATCCCCTGGCTCGTTGGTAATGGTAGAGTGAGGAATATGGCGGGCCATGAGGTTACAGATTGTGCTGGAATACAATTCTGCTGCTGATGGCCCACAGCGCCTCATGGATGCCCAGTTTTAAGCTGCTAGACCTGTTCTGAATCTATCCCATTTCGCACGGTGGTAGTGCCACACAACACGTTGGATGGTGTCCTCAGTGCAAAGACGGGACTTCGTCTCCACGAGGACTGTGCGGTGGTCACTCCTACCAATACTGTCATGGACAAATGCATCTGCGACAGGTAGATTGGTGAGGACGAGGTCAAGTAAGTTTTTCCCTCGTGTTGGTTCGCTCACCACCTGCCCAGTCCAGGCCCAGTCTGGCAGCTATGTCCTGCAGGACTCAGCCAGCTCGGTCAGTAGTGGTGCTACCGAGCCACTCTTGGTGATGGACATTGAAGTCCCCCACCCAGAGTACATTCTGTGCCCTTGCTACCCTCAGTGTTTCCTCCAACTGGTGCTCAACATGGAGGAGGACTGATTCATCAGCTGAGGGAGGGTGGTAGGTGGTAATCAGCAGGAGGTTTCCTTGCCCATGTTTGACCTGTTGCTGTGAGATTTCATGGGGTCCGGAGTCAATGTTGAGGACGCCCAGGGCCACTCCCTCCTGACTGTATATCACTGTACCGCCACCTCTGGTGGGTCTGTCCTGCCAGTGGGACAGGACATACCCAGGGATGGTGATGGAAGAGTCTGGGACGTTGGCTGAAAGATATGATTCTGTGAGTATGGCTGTCAGGCTGTTGCTTGACTAGTCTGTGGGACAGCTCTCCCAATTTTGGCACAAGTCCCCAGATGTTTGTGAGGAGGACTTTGCAGGGTCGACTGGGCTTGGTTTGCCTTTGTTGTGTCCGGTGCCTCGTGGTCCGATACCGGGTGGTCCGTGTTAGCCTTTCAATGTATTTTCCACCTCAAATATTGGAAATAAATTGCAAGAGAAATGAAAGTGAAGCTTTTAAAGGCAACAAAAGTGCAACCTCCCCATCGGGGAATTGAATCCCGGTCTCTCGCGTGATCGGTGGGGATACTCACCACTATACTAACGAGGGTCGACCAGGCTTGGTTTGCCTTTGTCGTGTTTGGTGCCCACTGGTCCGTCCGGTTTTATTCTTATTATGACTTTTCGTAGCGAGATTGTACATCTGAGTGGCTTGCTCGGCCATTTCAGAGGGCGATTAAGAATCAACCACATTGTGTGGGTCTGGAGTCACATATAGGCCAGACCGGGTAAGGACGGCAGGTTTCCTTCCCTAAAGGACATTAGTGAACCAGATGGGTTTTTCTGACAATCTGGTCGTTTGATGACCACCATTACTGATACTAGTGTTTTTTTTTAATTCCAGATTTTACTTTAATTTAATTAATTGAATTTAAATTCCTCAGCTGCCGTAGTGGGGTTTGAACTCATGACTCGGGATTATTTGCCCAGGCCTCTTGGATTACTCGTCCAGTAACATAACCACTATGCTACCGTACCCGATTTGCCTCCCTAATTGCTTGCTGTCCCTGCATGTTCACTTTCTGTGATCCGTGCACAAAGTCTGACAGATTCAGACGTGACCTGAGACCCTTACAGATTAACAAAGTAGTTTTTCGATGAATTCGAGATGGTCAGTTTGTTTTTATCATCACTCATTTCACCACCACACTCTTTCCAAGGTCACTTCTCAAGGTGCCCAGTTTGTGTGACCGCATTGTCTCCTGATCCTGGTCTTATCGCTATCTTTGGATTATTGTTCTGCTTTTTGGGTCACTGTTCCCCTTTTATCACGTGGCTGCCTTGTCCAGCAAGGAGGGTGACCTGGGTCAGTCACTGGTCAAAGGTCAACAGTTTACAATTCAGCAAAATAAGCCTCACAGCCTGCAGAGCATGATGGTTAGTGGTATTAAGAAAAAGAGGTCAATTTTTCCCTATTTCCGATATTCTTACAGATTCCACACCTTGAGGGGCAGAAGACCCCTCCCTTAGTTAATCAATCTAGTCCAATAGGGAATGGTTCGGAATGGCTCCCGTTCTGTTTTATCTCGGAGACCCACCTGCGGGTGGACACTATTCGGGATATGGTGACCAGGACTTGTATCATCACGAAAGCAAACGACACTAAACCTTCCCCCGGGGATTCACCAGCATGGCAGACATTCTCCACCATGATTTAGCCCCGAGGGCTGCTGTACCTTTCTCTATTCCCTTGTTATCCTGCTGCATTTTGACCAGATGTTTCTGAGAGGTAAACGCTTCTCTCCAAGACTAAATGATAAGGGGGGAATGTGGTACCTGAATCGAATCCCGGCCTGTGATAGTTCCTCCATCAGTCTGGTGACGTCATGGCCCGATGGGACCCGAACCCTCAATCCCCAGCTTAGGAGTGAGAAAACCCGGAGGGTTTCCCCAACTTGTCTCTCTGCCAGTCCTTTTATTAAAACCAGGGACTCTCCTTGTTCTGATATAACACCCTCCCCCCCGTCTGCCTATTCATTCCTGTCAGTAATCCCTCGAATTGCTGGTGCATTGTTTAATCATGTTCCCATTGTCTCTCTGTGAGTTCACTTAAATCTCTTCCTGATTACACTTAGCAAAACTGTGCACCATTTCTCTTAGTGAGATAAACATCTACACACATTCAGTTGCAGAAATCAGAAGACAAAAGATACAGAAGGAAAAATTTAACAGAGCAGGAATAATCTCCAACTGCAAATGATAACCAGCTTCTTGTGTTTGTGTCTCCACAAGTCTGTCTACGGGTCCTTCATAAACACGGGGGCACAGAATTTGCCTCTTTTCCTGCTGCTCCCATTTTAAAGTTTTAATTACCATGGTCTCAATTTTAGACCATGTCTTCACCGTCTGTACTCAGGCATGTGATGGGGAAACATCCCCATCGGCCCAGGTACCAGTTCCCCTGCTTGACACAACAATCCAAATTGGGCACCTTCCATGGTGCAGTATTCCTGTCAGACACCGTTAACTTAGGCGACTTTACCCTTTGCTTATACACTTCTCCCTCCAAATAACCCACAGAATGTGGTTCTGCCAATTCGGTAAATGGGTCAGAATATCCACGCTAGGTAAGGGTAGGGTAAAAATCAAGTTTTATCCTTATCCCTAACTTGGCCCATTGGGTGAATATGAGCGTCCCCCAGATTGCGGATTGTTGATACAGGTGGAACTTCACCCCTCACATTTGTTCCCCCATTTCCCTTCGAATACCAACAGTGAAGTCCCTTAACACATCCGGGACTTCACCCCGCATCAAAAATCCCAGAGTTTGATCAGCCAACGACAGCACGTGTGCTCCGTATGCCGGAGAAATGGTTCCTCGTCCTATTCCCGTTCCTCGCTCGTTTCCCTTCTATATCATCTCCTTTATTTTATCCTGCGTCTGAGTGAAAAACTTGGCATTGTTGTACATGTCATAGACGGTATGTCGTTCTTCCTGTGCGAGCTCTTTGGTTGCGTTTAGGATCGGTGCATCGACCAGCTTGGCCCGTGCGTGTTCAGAATGAGGCACCTGCTTCTTTATAGTCTCAACGTCTACCCCATTCCAAATTGACATTCCTGTTCCGAATACCCCCCTGTTATCACATCTACCCATCCCACAGGGTCCGACTGTAATTGTCTTGTCCTGAAGATGCCCTCCTCTGGTCTGGTTTCTACCCCCATTATGTTATCCATCACTCTCTACCTCTCGTTCCCATTTTATCTGCATGTCTCTTGTGGACATTCACCACAGTGCCATAAATTGGACGTTACTCACTTATGGCACTTCTTACAGTTTCTAAGTCTCTGTCATATTATACTCCCCGATAATAAATATCATTAATATCACATTGTCCATTTCGGAGAAAGCACAGAGAATTATTCCTCCCACCTCCAGTTTCTTTGGAGACTCGGAGTCAAACACCCTACACAATCCTGACCTGATGTCTCAACTCTCTGTGGTCTCGGACTCTCTGGACTTTGCTCCCGACTAACTTCCCCCATTGGACAGCTGGAGACCCACAGGGTCAAAGTCGTCCCAAATGTGGAACTAACTCTGTGTAAGGCAACGTGATTTGAGAACTTCATGGCAGCACTGAGTGTAAAGAAGGCGGAGCCAGCTTCACCACAGCAGCTCCAGACTCAGGCAGATTTCAACTCAATTTAAAGAAACTTTTCCCAATTGATAAGAAAATGACTGATTTCAATCTCAAATCTCCCAGACATCAAAAAGGACATAGTCCAATAACCGACTAATAATTCTCCAAACTCTTTTGACTTCTTCTTGCACATCTCACAGTGGTATTGTGCTCAGAAAACACAACGATTTGAAATGCTTCTATTAAACGACCAGGACTACAAAGGGTGAACACTGCTTCAGTTCAGTGAATAAAGAGGAAATGGAGCCAGCTGCAGATTGCACGCTGCAGATTGCAACACACTGAGAGACACGACACTAAACACGAAAGAAAAATCCAGTAGATCGGAACAGTGGGAGAAACGCAATCTTCCCTTTTCACCTGTTTTAAATCATCTACCCTTTATCCCTCTCAATTTTCAATCTCTCATGTTTCCGACTGAACTCAACTTTGTGAACTCAAGCAAGGAAGTCATGTCGGACCATTACAAAACACTGGTTCGGCCACAACTGGAGTATTGTGTCCAGTTCTGGGTACCGCACTTCAGGAAAGATGTGAAGGTCTCAGAGAGGGTGCAGAAGAGATTTACCAGAATGATTCCAGGGATGAGGGACTTCAGTTATGTGGATAGACTGGAGAAGCTGGGGTTGTTCTCCTTGGAACAGAGATGGTTGAGAGGAGATTTGATTGAGGTTTTCAAAATCATGAAGGGTCGAGACAGAGTAGATAGAGAGAAACTGTTCCCATTGGTGGAAGGGTCAAGGACCAGAGGACACAGATTTAAGGTGATTGGCAAAAGAACCAAAGGTGACATGAGGAGAAACTTTTTTACACAGGGAGTGGTTGTGATCTGGAATGCACTGCCCGAGGGGGTGGTGGAGGCAGATTCAATCATGGCCTTCAAAAGGGAACTGGATCAGTACTTGATAGGAGACAAATTGCAGGGCGATGGGGAAAGGGCGGGGGAGTGGGTCTAACTGGATTGCTGCTGCATACAGCCAGCACACATTCAATGGGACGAATGGCCTCCTTCCGTGCTGTAACCTTTCTATGATTCTATGATTGTACCAATTTAAAATCTGATGTGAGAAAGACCATTTATCCGGCTTGTGTTGGTTCATGTTTAAAAGTTTTCTCTTTTTCACTGTTGGTGGAAGGAAAGGGGAGAGTGACAGAGAGTGTGGATCAGAAGGGGGTACGGGGGACCCAGCCCAGAGTTCCAGTACCTTTCCTGGTTCACCCCCCAGAACCCCCACAACTGACACTCTCCAGAACCCCCACAACTGACACTCACCAGAAACTCGACAACTGACACTCTCCAGAACCCCCACAACTGACACTCTCCAGAAACCCAACAACTGACACTCTCCAGAACCCCCACAACTGACACTCTCCAGAACCCCCACAACTGACACTCTCCAGAACCCCCACAACTGACACTCACCAGAAACTCGACAACTGACACTCTCCAGAACCCCCACAACTGACACTCACCAGAACCCCGACAACTGACACTCTCCAGAACCCCGACAACTGACACTCTCCAGAACCCCGACAACTGACACTCTCCAGAACCCCGACAACTGACACTCTCCAGAAACCCGACAACTGACACTTTCCAGAACCCCCACAACTGACACTCTCCAGAACCCCCACAACTGACACTCTCCAGAACCCCCACAACTGACACTCTCCAGAACCCCCACAACTGACACTCACCAGAAACTCTACAACTGACACTCTCCAGAACCCCCACAACAGACACTCTCCAGAACCCCCACAACTGACACTCTCCAGAACCCCCACAACTGACACTCTCCAGAACCCCCACAACTGACACTCTCCAGAACCTCCACAACTGACACTTTCCAGAACCCCCACAACTGACACTTTCCAGAACCCCCACAACTGACACTCTCCAGAACCCCCACAACTGACACTCTCCAGAACCCCCACAACTGACACTCTCCAGAACCCCCACAACTGACACTCTCCAGAACCCCCACAACTGACACTCTCCAGAACCCCCACAACTGACACTCTCCAGAACCCCCACAACTGACACTCTCCAGAACCCCCACAACTGACACTCTCCAGAACCCCCACAACTGACACTCTCCAGAACCCCCACAACTGACACTCTCCAGAACCCCCACAACTGACACTCTCCAGAACCCCCACAACTGACACTCTCCAGAACCCCCACAACTGAGACTCTCCAGAACCCCCACAACTGACACTCTCCACAACCCCCACAACTGACACTCTCCAGAACCCCCACAACTGACACTCTCCAGAACATCTACAACTGACACTCTCCAGAACATCGACAACTGACACTCTCCAGAACCCCCACAACTGACACTCTCCAGAACCCCCACAACTGACACTCTCCAGAACCCCCACAACTGACACTCACCAGAAACTCGACAACTGACACTCTCCAGAACCCCCACAACTGACACTCTCCAGAACCCCCACAACTGACACTCTCCAGAACCCCCACAACTGACACTCTCCAGAACCCCCACAACTGACACTCTCCAGAACCCCCACAACTGACACTCTCCAGAACCCCCACAACTGACACTCTCCAGAACCCCCACAACTGACACTCTCCAGAACCCCCACAACTGACACTCTCCAGAACCCCCACAACTGACACTCTCCAGAACCCCAACAACTGACACTCTCCAGAACCCCCACAACTGACACTCTGCAGAACCCCTACAACTGACACTCTCCAGAACCCCTACAACTGACACTCTCCAGAACCCCTACAACTGACACTCTCCAGAACCCCCACAACTGACACTCTCCAGAACCCCCACAACTGACACTCTCCAGAACCCCCACAACTGACACTCTCCAGAACCCCAACAACTGACACTCTCCAGAACCCCCACAACTGACACTCTCCAGAACCCCCACAACTGACACTCTCCAGAACCCCCACAACTGACACTCTCCAGAACCCCCACAACTGACACTCTCCAGAACCCCCACAACTGACACTCTCCAGAACCCCCACAACTGACACTCTCCAGAACCCCCACAACTGACACTCTCCAGAACCCCCACAACTGACACTCTCCAGAACCCCAACAACTGACACTCTCCAGAACCCCCACAACTGACACTCTCCAGAACCCCCACAACTGACACTCTCCAGAACCCCCACAACTGACACTCTCCAGAACCCCCACAACTGACACTCTCCAGAACCCCCACAACTGACACTCTCCAGAACCCCCACAACTGACACTCTCCAGAACCCCCACAACTGACACTCTCCAGAACCCCAACAACTGACACTCTCCAGAACCCCCACAACTGACACTCTCCAGAACCCCCACAACTGACACTCTCCAGAACCCCCACAACTGACACTCTCCAGAACCCCAACAACTGACACTCTTCAGAACCCCCACAACTGACACTCTCCAGAACCCCCACAACTGACACTCTCCAGAACCCCCACAACTGACACTCTCCAGAACCCCCACAACTGACACTCTCCAGAACCCCCACAACTGACACTCTCCAGAACCCCCACAACTGACACTCTCCAGAACCCCCACAACTGACACTCTCCAGAACCCCGACAACTGACACTCTCCAAAACCCCCACAACTGACACTCTCCAGAACCCCCACAACTGACATTCTCCAGAACCCCCACAACTGACACTCTCCAGAACCCCCACAACTGACACTCTCCAGAACCCCCACAACTGACACTCTCCAGAACCCCCACAACTGACACTCTCCAGAACCCCCACAACTGACACCCCCCAGAACCCCCACAACTGACACTCTCCAGAACCCCCACAACTGACACTCTCCAGAACCCCCACAACTGACACTCTCCAGAACCCCCACAACTGACACTCTCCAGAACCCCGACAACTGACACTCTCCAGAACCCCGACAACTGACACTCTCCAGAACCCCCACAACTGACACTCTCCAGAAACCCCACAACTGACACTCTCCAGAACCCCCACAACTGACACTCTCCAGAACCCCCACAACTGACACTCTCCACAACCCCCACAACTGACACTCTCCAGAACCCCCACAACTGACACTCTCCAGAACCCCCACAACTGACACTCTCCAGAACCCCCACAACTGACACACTCCAGAACCCCCACAACTGACACTCTCCAGAACCCCCACAACTGACACTCTCCAGAACCCCCACAACTGACACTCTCCAGAACCCCCACAACTGACACTCTCTAGAACCCCGACAACTGACACTCTCCAGAAACTCCACAACTGACACTCTCCAGAACCCCCACAACTGAGACTCTCCAGAACCCCCACAACTGACACTCTCCAGAACCCCCACAACTGACACTCTCCAGAACCCCCACAACTGACACTCTCCAGAACCCCCACAACTGACACTCTCCAGAACCCCCACAACTGACACTCTCCAGAACCCCCACAACTGACACTCTCCAGAACCCCCACAACTGACACTCTCCAGAACATCTACAACTGACACTCTCCAGAACCCCCACAACTGACACTCTCCAGAACCCCCACAACTGACACTCTCCAGAACCCCCACAACTGACACTCTCCAGAACCCCCACAACTGACACTCTCCAGAACCCCCACAACTGACACTCTCCAGAACCCCCACAACTGACACTCTCCAGAACCCCCACAACTGACACTCTCCAGAACCCCCACAACTGACACTCTCCAGAACCCCCACAACTGACACTCTCCAGAACCCCCACAACTGACACTCTCCAGAACCCCCACAACTGAGACTCTCCAGAACCCCCACAACTGACACTCTCCAGAACCCCCACAACTGACACTCTCCAGAACCCCCACAACTGACACTCTCCAGAACCCCCACAACTGACACTCTCCACAACCCCCACAACTGACACTCTCCAGAACCCCTACAACTGACACTCTCCAGAACCCCCACAACTGACACTCTACAGAACCCCCACAACTGACACCCTCCAGAACCTCCACAACTGACACTCTCCAGAACCCCTACAACTGACACTTTCCAGAACCCCCACAACTGACACTCTCCAGAACCCCCAGAACTGACACTCTCCAGAACCCCCACAACTGACACTCTCCAGAACCCCCACAACTGAGACTCTCCAGAACCCCCACAACTGACACTCTCCAGAACATCGACAACTGACACTCACCAGAAACTCTACAACTGACACTCTCCAGAACCCCCACAACTGACACTCTCCAGAACCCCACAACTGACACTCTCCAGAACCCCCACAACTGACACTCTCCAGAACCCCCACAACTGACACTCTCCAGAACCCCCACAACTGACACTCTCTAGAACCCCCACAACTGACACTCTCCAGAACCCCCACAACTGACACTCTCCAGAACATCTACAACTGACACTCTCCAGAACCCCCACAACTGACACTCTCCAGAACCCCCACAACTGACACTCTCCAGAACCCCCACAACTGACACTCTCCAGCACCCCCACAACTGACACTCTCCAGAACCCCAACAACTGACACTCTCCAGAACCCCCACAACTAACACTCTCCAGAACCCCCACAACTAACACTCTCCAGAACCCCCACAACTGACACTCTCCAGAACCCCCACAACTGACACTCTCCAGAACCCCCACAACTGACACTCTCCAGAACCCCCACAGCTGACACTCTCCAGAACCCCCACAACTGACACTCTCTAGAACCCCGACAACTGACACTCTCCAGAAACTCCACAACTGACACTCTCCAGAACCCCCACAACTGACACTCTCCAGAACATCGACAACTGACACTCTCCAGAACCCCCACAACTGACACTCTCCAGAACCCCGACAACTGACACTCTCCAGAACCCCCACAACTGACACTCTCCAGAACCCCCACAACTGACACTCTCCAGAACCCCCACAACTGAGACTCTCCAGAACCCCCACAACAGACACTCTCCAGAACCCCCACAACTGACACTCTCCAGAACCCCGACAACTGACACTCTCCAGAACCCCCACAACTGACACTCTCCAGAACCCCCACAACTGACACTCTCCAGAACCCCCACAACTGACACTCTCCAGAACCCCCACAACTGACACTCTCCAGAACCCCCACAACTGCCACTCTCCACAACCCCCACAACTGACACTCTCCAGAACCCCTACAACTGACACTCTCCAGAACCCCCACAACTGACACTCTCCAGAACCCCCACAACTGACACTCTCCAGAACCCCCACAACTGACACTCTCCAGAACCCCCACAACTGACACTCTACAGAACCCCCACAACTAACACTCTCCAGAACCCCCACAACTGACACTCTCCAGAACCCCCACAACTGACACTCTCCAGAACCCCCACAACTGACACTCTCCAGAACCCCCACAACTGACACTCTCCAGAACCCCCACAACTGACACTCTCCAGAACCCCCACAACTGACACTCTCCAGAACCCCCACAGCTGACACTCTCCAGAACCCCCACAACTGACACTCTCCAGAACCCCCACAACTGACACTCTCCAGAACCCCCACAACTGACACTCTCCAGAACCCCCACAACTGACACTCTCCAGAACCCCCACAACTGACACTCTCCAGAACCCCCACAACTGACACTCTCCAGAACCCCCACAACTGACACTCTCCACAACCCCCACAACTGACACTCTCCACAACCCCCACAACTGACACTCTCCAGAACATCTACAACTGACACTCTCCAGAACATCGACAACTGACACTCTCCAGAACCCCCACAACTGACACTCTCCAGAACCCCCACAACTGACACTCTCCAGAACCCCCACAACTGACACTCACCAGAAACTCGACAACTGACACTCTCCAGAACCCCCACAACTGACACTCTCCAGAACCCCCACAACTGACACTCTCCAGAACCCCCACAACTGACACTCTCCAGAGCCTCCACAACTGACACTCTCCAGAGCCTCCACAACTGACACTCTCCAGAACCCCCACAACTGACACTCTCCAGAACCCCCACAACTGACACTCTCCAGAACCCCCACAACTGACACTCTCCAGAACCCCCACAACTGAGACTCTCCAGAACCCCCACAACTGAGACTCTCCAGAACCCCCACAACTGACACTCTCCAGAACCCCCACAACTGACACTCTCCAGAACCCCCACAACTGACACTCTCCAGAACCCCCACAACTGACACTCTCCAGAACCCCCACAACTGACACTCTCCAGAACCCCCACAACTGACACTCTCCAGAACATCTACAACTGACATTCTCCAGAACCCCCACAACTGACACTCTCCAGAACATCTACAACTGACACTCTCCAGAACCCCCACAACTGACACTCTCCAGAACATCTACAACTGACACCCCCCAGAACCCCCACAACTGACACTCTCCAGAACCCCCACAACTGACACTCTCCAGAACCCCCACAACTGACACTCTCCAGAACCCCCACAACTGACACTCTCCAGAACCCCCACAACTGACACTCTCCAGAACCCCCACAACTGACACTCTCCAGAACCCCCACAACTGACACTCTCCAGAACCCACACAACTGACACTCTCCAGAACCCCCACAACTGACACTCTCCAGAACCCCCACAACTGACACTCTCCAGAACCCCCACAACTGACACTCTCTCGAACCCCCACAACTGACACTCTCCAGAACCCCCACTACTGACACTCTCCAGAACCCCCACAACTGACACTCTCCAGAACCCCCACAACTGACACTCTCCAGAACCCCCACAACTGACACTCTCCAGAACCCCCACAACTGACACTCTCCAGAACCCCCACAACTGACACTCTCCAGAACCCCCACAACTGACACTCTCCAGAACATCTACAACTGACACTCTCCAGAACCCCCACAACTGACACTCTCCAGAACCCCCACAACTGACACTCTCCAGAACCCCCACAACTGATACTCTCCAGAACCCCCACAACTGACACTCTCCAGAACCCCCACAACTGACACTCTCCAGAACCCCCACAAATGACACTCTCCAGAACCCCCACAACTGACACTCTCCAGAACCCCCACAACTGAGACTCTCCAGAACCCCAACAACTGACACTCTCCAGAACCCCTACAACTGACACTCTCCAGAACCCCCACAACTGACACTCTCCAGAACCCCGACAACTGACACTCTCCAGAACATCTACAACTGACACTCTCCAGAACCCCAACAACTGACACTCTCCAGAACCCCCACAACTGACACTCTCCAGAACCCCCACAACTGACACTCTCCAGAACCCCCACAACTGACACTCTCCAGAACCCCCACAACTGACACTCTCCAGAACCCCCACAACTGACACTCTCCAGAACCCCCACAACTGAGACTCTCCAGAACCCCAACAACTGACACTCTCCAGAACCCCTACAACTGACACTCTCCAGAACCCCCACAACTGACACTCTCCGGAACCCCGACAACTGACACTCTCCAGAACCCCCACAACTGACACTCTCCAGAACCCCCACAACTGACACTCTCCAGAACCCCCACAACTGACACTCTCCAGAACCCCCACAACTGACACTCTCCAGAACCCCCACAACTGACACTCTCCAGAACCCCCACAACTGACACTCTCCAGAACCCCCACAACTGACACTCTCCAGAACCCCCACAACTGACACTCTCCAGAACCCCCACAACTGACACTCTCCAGAACATCTACAACTGACACTCTCCAGAACCCCCACAACTGACACTCTCCAGAACCCCCACAACTGACACTCTCCAGAACCCCCACAACTGACACTCTCCAGAACCCCCACAACTGACACTCTCCAGAACCCCCACAACTGACACTCTCCAGAACCCCCACAACTGACACTCTCCAGAACCCCCACAACTGACACTCTCCAGAACCCCCACAACTGACACTCTCCAGAACCCCCACAACTGACACTCTCCAGAACCCCCACAACTGAGACTCTCCAGAACCCCAACAACTGACACTCTCCAGAACCCCTACAACTGACACTCTCCAGAACCCCCACAACTGACACTCTCCAGAACCCTGACAACTGACACTCTCCAGAACATCTACAACTGACACTCTCCAGAACATCTACAACTGACACTCTCCACAACCCCCACAACTGACACTCTCCAGAACCCCCACAACTGACATCCCCCAGAACCCCCACAACTGACACTCTCCAGAACCCCCACAACTGACACTCTCCAGAACCCCCACAACTGACACTCTCCAGAACCTCGACAACTGACACTCTCCAGAACCCCCATAACTGACACTCTCCAGCACCCCCACAACTGACACTCTCCAGAACCCCCACAACTGACACTCTCCACAACCCCCACAACTGACACTCTCCAGAACCTCTACAACTGACACTCTCCAGAACCCCCACAACTGACACTCTCCACAACCCCCACAACTGACACTCTCCACAACCCCCACAACTGACACTCTCCACAACCCCCACAACTGACACTCTCCAGAACATCAACAACTGACACTCTCCAGAACATCTGCAACTGACACTCTCCAGAACCCCCACAACTGACACTCTCCAGAACCCCCACAACTGACACTCTCCAGAACCCCCACAACTGACACTCTCCAGAACCTCCACAACTGACACTCTCCAGAACCCCCACAACTGACACTCTCCAGAACCCCTACAACTGACACTCTCCAGAACCCCTACAACTGACACTCTCCAGAACCCCCACAACTGACACTCTCCAGAACCCCCACAACTGACACTCTCCAGAACCCCCACAACTGACACTCTCCAGAACCCCCACAACTGACACTCTCCAGAACCTCCACAACTGACACTCTCCAGAACCCCCACAACTGACACTCTCCAGAACCCCTACAACTGACACTCTCCAGAACCCCCACAACTGACACTCTCCAGAACCCCCACAACTGACACTCTCCAGAACCCCCACAACTGACACTCTCCAGAACCTCCACAACTGACACTCTCCAGAACCCCCACAACTGACACTCTCCAGAACCCCCACAACTGACACTCTCCAGAACCCCCACAACTGACACTCTCCAGAACCTCTACAACTGACACTCTCCAGCACCCCCACAACTGACACTCTCCACAACCCCCACAACTGACACTCTCCACAACCCCCACAACTGACACTCTCCAGAACCCCCACAACTGACACCCCCCAGAACCCCCACAACTGACACTCTCCAGAACCCCCACAACTGACACTGTCCAGAACATCTACAACTGACACTCTCCAGAACCTCGACAACTGACACTCTCCAGAACCCCCATAACTGACACTCTCCAGCACCCCCACAACTGACACTCTCCAGAACCGCCACAAATGACACTCTCCACAACCCCCACAACTGACACTCTCCAGAACCCCCACAACTGACACTCTCCAGAACCCCCACAACTGACACTCTCCAGATCCCCCACAACTGACACTCTCCAGAACCCCCACAACTGACACTCTCCAGAACCCCCACAACTGACACTCTCCAGAACCCCCACAACTGACACTCTCCAGAACCCCCACAACTGACACTCTCCAGAACCCCCACAACTGACACTCTCCAGAACCCCCACAACTGACACTCTCCAGAACCTCTACAACTGACACTCTCCAGAACCCCCACAACTGACACTCTCCACAACCCCCACAACTGACACTCTCCACAACCCCCACAACTGACACTCTCCAGAACCCCCACAACTGACACCCCCCAGAACCCCCACAACTGACACTCTCCAGAACCCCCACAACTGACACTCTCCAGAACCTCGACAACTGACACTCTCCAGAACCCCCATAACTGACACTCTCCAGCACCCCCACAACTGACACTCTCCAGAACCCCCACAAATGACACTCTCCACAACCCCCACAACTGACACTCTCCAGAACCCCCACAACTGACACTCTCCAGAACCCCCACAACTGACACTCTCCACAACCCCCACAACTGACACTCTCCAGATCCCCCACAACTGACACTCTCCAGAACCCCCACAACTGACACTCTCCAGAACCCCCACAACTGACACTCTCCCTTCTGGTTTCATATCCTGTTGCACACTTTGAGTTTGTTTAAATGCGTCTTTGACATCTGCAACTTTCATTTCCACTTCCTCATTTCAGTCTTCACGATCTACTTTATTCTCACCATCGGCTCCTCGTGTCATTGTGTTGTCTGGGGACCGATAGTTTGCAGCGTCTTCTGCCAACCCTTTCCTCTTTCCCTCGTCTCCATCACCACCCGCTTGGCTCACTGTCCATCGACTGTCTCCCATCACACTCAACTCTTCTTGGAACCGTTATATCTGTTTCTGTTGGTGGGTCATGAGGAGGGTTCTTAATTTATCTAATTTTTGTTCTACCCCTCCCCGTTTTTGGAGAGACATGGTCCAGTTTCCCTCAATGTTCCTTTGCCAGGGGCCCGACATTACTCCAGCAGTCTGCTGTCATGGTGTAATGACCCTTTGTTTTACATTGAAAACACCTCTCGTGATGTCCTTCTGTTCCTCCCTTGACTCCTCGTGTTACAGCAGTCACCACAACCCCTTGTCAGCGCAGTTTGCCTGTAACTCCTGGATCATTAACTTCCACCGTGTGTGGTTTACTGAATTTATGGGTTGACATGTAATCTCCCTTAAAGCCCCTCTCCAGTCAGTGACTCTCTGCAGACTCTCGAAGTCTATCTCTCTCTTGTCATATTCTCTCACTCTGTAGTCCCCGTGCTGTCGCAGTTTTAGCCACAAATTGCGAACTCCCCCGCATCGTGAGGACATCAGTCCGAGGTTCTTTCAACCTCTCGCTTTCCTCTGTCTGTCTCTTAATTTTCTCTTTTAATTGGTTAATGCATTCCTCACCCTGAAGTGTGCACACAAGTTGGCCGCCCACATCAGGCTCCTTTTACCAACTCTCACTTTTTATTTCAAACATAATGCTCGACCCATTCTACGGCCGTCTCAACAGCCTCGTCCTTCTCCGCTGGTATGGAGATTAATTTGACAGGTTCCTCGGACCCCTTTAGTTTGTTCTTCGGTTTGTGGACATTTGCCATGATCACTTCTACTGAAAAAAAAAACCTCACTCCTGGAATTTGAACAATTCGCGCCTTTTGTGATCAAATGAAGTCTGTCGACTTCTGAACATCTTCTTTCAGATGTTTGGTTTTATGTCAACACAAAACATCGATCAGTCCCGTCCGGCCACTGTCGCCAATCTGGAACAGGTTCGAATGTGACACCGAATTGTAATCAATGTCTCATTTATTACTAGTTCAATCAAACATGTTAAAGTATCAAATATCAGAGGACAGTAATGACAGAGTTTCAGACAATATTACCCAGTTATTAGAAAACACTAATAATGAGATGAAAACAATATCACCCCGTTTGATCTCTGGGCAAGGATGGTAATTAAGCTGGGCGGCGTAGTCATTTTGAATTGTTTTCTGACAGCTTGGTTGAGCTCTGGGCAGAGGTTGTGGCCCTCTGACAGCTGGGCGGGCTTCACTGATTCCTCTGCCCTGAGCTCAAAACACGTTGGGTTTTTAAAGCCCCCTGGGAGGAACCTTACACCATATCTGGGGTTGTTATTCATAAAAACCCTGACAGATTTACAAGGTTGTTTTTTACAGAATACAGCGTGGCCAGCTTGACCCATCGAGCCACACCACCCTTTAGAAGGTTGTTTTACACAGAGTTCAAGATAACCAGCTTTGATGAACCGTATTCACTGAGCTGCCTTCCTCTGTTCCTCTATTAATCACATAGCTGTCTTGCCACACGGTGGGAATGTCAGGACTCAGTCAGTGGTCAACGGTCAGTGTTTACAATTCAACAAAACAAGACAGCACATTCCGCAAACTAAGCAGACACAGCCTGCACAGCGAGGTGGTTAATAGTGTTCAGAAAAAGATGTGAATTTGTCCCAATTCCCAATAGTTTCCAGCACTCCCCGTTGTTCTTCCTGTCTCTAAACACAGTTGTAAAGGAGCCTTCTGTTCCGTGCCTGGAGCTCTGAACCATGGAAGAGAGCGGCTGGGACACATTTCTTCCACGCCTCAAGATTAACCCACACGGAGACTCTGCTGTCAGTGAAGGGAGAGGAGAAAGCCCAAAGTGCCGTTTGCCCCTCTCAGTGTGGCCCTGAAGGACTGTGTCCGGGCTGGAGTTCTGTTCCCACCGGACGATCCTCCCCCCAGATTGTCCTTTCTGAGCTCCAGTCAGGTGATGCTAAACACTCAAGTGGGAAAAACCAAAATCTACAACAATGTGTTTAAAGCAAATCTGATTTATTTAACATTTATCCAGAATATTAAACCCCAGCCCAGTTATAGGGGTTATTAACATCAGCAGAAACAAACCCCAACTGTCAGAATGAACATGGTTCAGTCCTGGATGTGATTAACAGCAGAATCCAACCCCTGCATCACAGGTGAACTCGCTGGTGTCTCCGCAGGTTGCATGACTGACTGAATCCCTTCCCACACACGGAGCAGGTGAACGGCCTCTCCCCAGTGTGAACTCGCTGGTGTTTCAGCAGGTTGGATGAACAAGTAAATCCCTTCCCACACTCAGAGCAGATGAATGGCCTCTCCCCAGTGTGAGTGCGTTGGTGTGCCAGCAGGTTGGCCGAACAAGTGAACCCCTTCTCACACACGGTGCAGGTGAACGGCCTCTCCCCGGTGTGAACTCGCTGGTGTTCAGCACGACTGGATGACTGAGTGAATCCCTTCCCGCATTGAGAACAACTGAACGGTCTCTCATCAGTGTGAAGACGCTGGTGTATTTGGAGTCCGGATGACTCAGTGTATCCCTTCCCACACACGGAGCAGGTGAACGGCCTCTCCCCGGTGTGACTGCGTCGATGAGTTTCCAGCCGGGACGGGTAACTGAATCCCTTCCCACAGTCCCCACATTTCCACGGTTTCTCCGTGGTCCGGGTGTCCTTGTGTCTCTCCAGGTTGGACGATCAGTTGAAGCCTCGTCCACACACAGAACACGTGGACGGTTTCTCCCCGCTGTGAACGGTGCGATGTTTTTTCAGGTTGTGTAACTGGTTAAAGCTCTTTCCACACTCAGTGCACTGGAACACTCTCACTCGGGTGTGTGTGTCTCGGTGATTTTCCAGTCACACTGATGTTTGAAATCTTTTCCCACAGACACAACAGACAAACATTTCTCCTTCCACATTCAAAGGCCGATGATATTCAGGTCCTGATGAATCGAGTGACTCTGTCAGATCTTGACGTGATGTTTGGTTTGAGTTTCCCGTCTGTGAATCCTCCCCTTCCAATCCCCTGTAAAAGGAGTTTACAAAAGTCCTCACTGTAAATACAGGATAGAAATTCAGAACAAACAATTCTAGTTTCAACAGAATATTCTTCCCGCTCATTCCCCGAGACTGTAAATCCCCGTCCCACACACTCTCCCTCCTCCCTGTGCTGAAATCCAAACCCATCACCCCATCTCCAACATTATTCCACCATTCCCACTTTTCTCCCTCTCCTGAGAGTGCTGACTCTGACTGGGTTCAGTTCTACACTCACTGGTTCCTCTCTCTCCTCCCCTGATGGTGCTGACTCTGACTGGGTTCAGTTCTACACTCACTGGTTCCTCTCTCTCCTCCCCTGAAGGTGCTGACTCTGACTGGGTTCAGTTCCACTCACTGGTTCCTCTCTCTCTCCTCCCCTAAAGGTGCTGACTCTGACTGGGTTCAGTTCTACACTCACTGGTTCCACTCTCTCTCCTCCTCTGAAGGTGCTGACTCTGACTGGGTTCAGTTCTACACTCACTGGTTCCCCTCTCTCTCCTCCCCTGAAGGTGCTGACTCTGACTGGGTTCAGCTCTATACTCACTGGACACTTTATTAAACACACACACAGCAGAAGCAAATTAAACTGCAGACAGCAGTGTGGAGCGTCCTGAGAGTCCGGCCCCTTTCCTGACATTATTTACAGGAGCAGGGACACGGAACAGAGTCTCATTTCAATCAGAGCTATATTTGTTCACACAAACCAACCCCCCATAGAAATAGTTTAATTTTGCCTTCATTTACAGATGCTCCCTGACCTGTCACTATTTCTCCTTCATTTACAGATGCTCCCTGACCCTCACCATTTCTCCTTCATTTACAGATGCTCCCTGACCCTCACCATTTCGCCTTCATTTACAGATGCTCCCTCACCCTCACCATTTTTCCTCCATTTGCAGACGCTCCCTGACCATCACCATTTTTCCTCCATTTACAGACACTCCCTGACCCTCACCATCACCATTTCTCCTCCATTTGCAGACGCTCCCTGACCCTCACCATTTCGCCTTCATTTACAGATGCTCCCTGACCCTCACCATTTCGCCTTCATTTACAGACACTCCCTGACCCTGACCATTTCTCCTTCATTTACAGACGCTCCCTGACCCTCACCATTTCTCCTCCATTTACAGACGCTCCCTGACCCTCACCATTTCGCCTCCATTTACAGACGCTCCCTCACCATCACCATTTTTCCTCCATTTGCAGACGCTCCCTGACCATCACCATTTTTCCTCCATTTGCAGACGCTCCCTGACCATCACCATTTTTCCTCCATTTATAGACACTCCCTGACCATTTCTCCTCCATTTGCAGACGCTCCCTGACCATCACCATTTCTCCTTAATTTACAGATGTTCCCTGACCCTCACCATTTCGCCTCCATTTATAGACACTCCCTGACCCTCACCATTTCGCCTCCATTTATAGACGCTCCCTGACCATCACCATTTCTCCTCCATTTACAGACGCTCCCTGACTCGCTGAGACTTCCTGCCTGTCCCGGAGTTTGCCGCTTCCACCGGCGGGTAGTGGAGGGGGGATAATGCCGCCTGTTTTCTCTCGGGTCCTGGGCCCTACACTCGGTGTTTCTGGGCCCTGTGATCCCCGCCCTTTATTAACCCGCTCTCTCCACACCTCCTCTGACCTGCTCGAACCGCGCTCTCTGCCTCAGACCCTTCGGGCCGCGCATGCTCAGCTCACACTGACCAACAATCAGCCTCTCCTGCGCCGGCGCACTGGGCTCCTCTCAGATCGATAGGGGACATTCCGGCGCGCGGTGCAGTCTGGGGACGGACCGCCGCCATTGGAGCTCCGACCCGACCCTCAGTTTCTCTGATGGGACTGAGATTGGGGGCGGGGGAAAAGCGCTTTTGGAGCAGCGGAGGGCGGAGCGGAAATAAAATAAAATAAACCCGAGAGCCCGAGGCACGCTGGGTAATGGGGACCGCCTTTAGAAAACTTTGGGAAATGTTTTTTTCCCCAAAACTGTTAGTTATTTAGTCTCATTACATATTGGAACTGACGGGCTGGATTGATGTTTATTTTCCAACTGCAGCTCAGGACCTTCAATCCCAGCGTCAACCCGGCGCAAATGCGCTCCGGATCAATAGGAAGAGCGGAGAGGGACTGGAGGACCGAGCGGCCGGTTGGTCCTCCAAACAATGGAAATGACAAATGTAAGGACTTCCACAACACCAGGTTATAGTCCAACAGTTTTATTTTAAATCACAAGCTTTCGGAGCTTTCCTCCTTCATCACCTGACGAAGGAGGAAAGCTCCGAAAGCTTGTGATTTAAAATAAAACTGTTGGACTATAACCTGGTGTTGTGCAAGTCCTTACATTTGTCCATCACCAGCATCTCCACATAATGGGAGTGAGTGAGGGGGCGGGACTTGCGGCACCGAGTGGGCGGGGCTGAGCCCGGATCTCCCTCATTGTCTGAAACTCTGCAACATTTTTAAACCTGATTGATCTCAAACTCCAGGAGAAAACTGGCCCTTTCTGTTGTGGCTTCAAACAGATGGAACCCTGTGGGGCGGAGCAAAGATTTCAACATTAGTTAGTAAATTGGATCAATTCAGGACAGACTGCAGGGGTTATTGGAGGGAATAACACCTTGTAGTTAGTGTTAACGGGTGGGAAAACTAAGTGACTCCCTTCCAACATGTGAAACAGAAGATCATAAGAGATAGGAACAGGAGTAGGCCATTCGGCCCTTTGGGCCTGCTCCGCCATTCAAAATTATCATGGCTGATCGTCTAACTCAGTACCCTGTTCCCGCTTTTTCCCCATATCCCTTGATCCCTTTAGCATTAAGAAATATATCTATCTCCTTCTTGAATATATTTAATGACTTGGCCTCCACTGCCTTCTGTGGTAGAGAATTCTACAGGTTCACCACCCTCTGAGTGAAGACATTTCTCCTCATCTCGGTTCTAAATGGCATACCCCGTATCCTGAGACTGTGACCCCTGGTTCTGGACTCCAAATCGATATATCCAAATTGATCTATCCTTTGACTCCCTTGCTGATCAACAATTTGTCTAACTCAGCCTTGAATGTATTCAATGACTCAGCCTCCACAGCTTTTTGGGGTAAAGAATTCCAAAGAATCACGACCCTCTGGGAGAAGAAATTCCTCCTAATTTCTGTCTTAAACGGGCGAACCCTTATTCTGAGACTGTGCCCCCTCGTTTAAGATTCCCCCTGAGGGGTAACATCCTCTCAGCATCGACCCTATCAAGTCCCCTCAGAATCTTGTATGTTTCAATAAGATCTCCTCTCATTTTTTTAAACTCCAATGAGTATAGACCCAACCTGTTCAATCTTTCCTCATAAAACAACCCTTCCATACCCAGAATCAACCAAGTGAACCTTCTCTGAACTGCCTCCAATGCAAGTATGTCCTTCCTTAAATAAGGGCACCAGAACTGTCCGCAGTACTCCAGGTATGGTCTCACCAGCACCCTGTACAGTTGGAGCATGACTTCCCTGCTTTTATACTCCATCCCCCTAGAAATAAAGGCCAATATTCTGTTTGCCTTCCAGATTACCTGCTGCACCTGTATGTTGACTTTTTGTGTTTCATGCATGGACACCCAGATCCCTCTGTACCGCAGCATTTTGTAGTATTTCTCCATTCAAATAATATTTTGCTTTTTTATTTTTCCTCCTAAAGTGGACGACTTCACATTTTCCCACATTATATTCCATCTGCCAAATTTTTGCCCATTCACTTAACCTGTCAATATCCCTTTGCAGACACTTTGTGTCCTCATTGCAACTTGCTTTTCCACCTATCTTTGTATCATCAGCAAATTTGGCCACAAGACACTCTGTTCCTTCATCCAAGTCATTGATATATATTGTAAATAGTTGAGGCCCCAGCACTGATCCCTGCGGCACCCCACTAGTTACAGATTGCCATTTTGAAAATGACCCTTTTATCCTGACTCTTTGTTTTCTGTTAATTAGCCAATCCTCTATCCATGCCAGTATATTACCCCCAACACCATGAGCTCTTATCTTGTGCAGTAACCTTTTATGTGGCACCTTATCGAATGCCTTTTGGAATTCCAAATATACTGCATCCATTGGTTCCCCTTTATCCACCCTGCTCGTTACATCCTCAAAGAACTCGAATAAATTTGTCAGACACGATTTCCCTTTCATAAAACCATGTTGACTCTCCTTGATTGTATTATGAGTCTCCAAATGTCCTGCTACTACTTCCTTAATAATGGATTCTAGCATTTTCCCCAATGACAGATGTTCGGCTAACTGGTCTGTAGTTACCTGCTTTCTGTCTCACTCCCTTCTTGAATAGGGGTGTTACGTTTGCGGTTTTCCAATCCGCTGGGACCTTTCCAGAATCTAGTGAATTCTGGAAGATTACAAGCAATGCATCCACTATCTTTGCAGCCACTTCCTTTAAGACCCTTGGATGCAAGCCATCAGTTCCCGGGGACTAGTCAGCCTTTAGACCCATTAGTTTACCGAGTACTTTTTCTCGAACCGGTCTCTCTCCGGTGTGACAGTGCCGGTGTGTCAGTAAATGGGATGATCGAGTGAATCCCTTACCACACAGAGCTGGTGAACGGATTCTCCCCATTACGAAGATTCAGGTGTGGCAGTAGGTGAGATGAGCGAGTGAATCCATTCCCACACTCAGCTGGCGAACGGCCTCTCCCCGTGTGACTGGGTCGATGAGTTTCCAGCGACTGAATCCCTTCCCACAGTCCCCACATTTACACTGTTGATTCCCGGCACGTCTGTGTTTGTGTCTCACGGGCCAGACGATTGCCTGAAAGGATGTTCACACACAGAACACGTGTACAGTTCCTCACCGCTGTGATTGGTGATTTTTCCTTCTATATCCAAAGGCCGATGATATTCAGGTCCTGATGAATCGAGTGACTGTCAGACCTTGACGTGATGTTTGGTTTGAGTTTCCCATCTGTAAATCCTCCCCTTCTAATATCCTGTAAAAGGAGTTTACCAAAGTTCCTACTTTAATTACAGGATAGAATTTCAGAACAGACAATTCTAGTTTCTTGTCTCCAGTTTCAAATTTTAGGATCAAATTTTGTTTTATTGCACTCCTGTGAAGCACCTTGGGATGTTTTACTTCGTTAAATGCTCTGTATAAATACAAATTGTTGGTGTTTCTGTCGAATATTCTGTCCCCTCCTGTCTCTCCGAAGCTGTAAATTCCCCATTCAACACACTCTGCCTCCTCAATCCATCCTTACTCTCCAAAATGTAAGGAATAGGAGCAGGAGTAGACCCTACGGCCCCTCAAGCCTGCTCCGCCATTCAATAAGATCATGGCTGATCTTCTAACTCAACTCCACTTTCCCGCCTGATCCCCACATCCCTTGATTCCCCTGGAGTCCAAAAATCTATCGATCTCAGCCTTGAATATACTCAACGACTGAGCATCCACAGTCCTCTGGGGTCGAGAATTCCAAAGATTCACAACCCTCGAAGTGAAGAAATTCCTCCTCAACTCAGTCTGAAATGGCCGACCCCTTATCCTGATACTATCAGTTATAGTTCTAGACCCTCCAGCCAGGGGAAACAGCCTCTCAGCATCTACCCTGTCAAGCCCTCTAAGAATTTGATACGTTTCAATGAAATCACATTTCATTCTTCTAAACTCCAGAGAGTATAGGCCCATTCTACTCAATCTCTCCTCATAGGACAGCCCTCTCATCCCAGGAATTAATCTTGTGAACCTTTGTTGCACCCCCTCTAAGGCAAGTATATCCTTCCTGAGATAAGGAGACCAAAACTGTACACAGTACTCCAGGTGAGGTCTCACCACAGCCCTATTTAATGCAGCAAGACCTCCTTACTCTTATACTCCAACCCCCTTACAATAAAGGCTAACATACCATTTGCCTTTCGAATTGCTTGCTCTACCTGCATGTTAACTTTCTGTGATTCGTGTTTCAGGCACCCAAATCCCTCTGAATAACAACAGTTCTTAGTCTCTCACTTTTTAAAAATTAATCTGTATTTCTATTCTTTCTACCAAAGTGGATAATTTCACATTTCCCCACATTATACTCCATCTGCCACCTTCTTGCCCACTCACTTATCCTGTCTATAACCCTTTGCAGCCTCTCTGTGTCCTCCTCACAGCTTACTTTCCCACCTAACTTTGAATCATCAGCAAACTTGGATACATTACACTCGGTCCCCTCATCTAAGTCATTGATATAGATTGTAAATAGCTGAGGCCCAAGCACCGATCCTTGCGATACCCCACTCGTTACAGACTGACAACCTGAAAATGACCCTTTTATCCTTACCCTCTGTTTTCTGTCCATTAACCAATCCTCAATCCATGCAAATATATTACCCCCAATCACATGAGCCCTAACCTTATGTAACAACCTCTTATGTGGCACCTCATGGAATGCTTTTTGAAAATTAAAATATTCTATATCCACTGGTTCCCCTTTATCATCCCTGCTAGTTACAGCCTCAAAAAAACTCTAATAGATTAGTCAAACACGATTCCCCTTTCATAAAACTGTACTGACTCTGCCTCATCATATCATGATTTTCTAAATGCGCTGTTACTACGTCCTAAAAAATAGATTCCAGCATTTTCCCCACCACGGATGTCAGGCTAACTGGCCTGTCGTTCCCTGTTTACTCTCTCCCACCTTTCTTGAATAACGGGGTTACGTTTGCTACCTTCCAATCCATGGGGATCATTTCAGAATCTAGGAAATTCTGGAAGATCATAACCAATGCATCCACTATCTCTGCAGCCATCTCTTTGAAAACCCTGGGATGTAAGCCATCAGTTCCAGGGGATTTGCTGGCTTTTAGTCTCATTAATTTCTCCAGTACTTTTTCTTTACTGATATTAATTTATTTATTTATTCATTTTTTATTCGTTCATGGGATGTGGGCGTCGCTGGTGAGGCCGGCATTTATTGCCCATCCCGAATTGCCCTTGAGAAGGTGGTGGTGAGCCGCCATCTTGAACCGCTGCAGTCCGTGTGGTGACAGTTCTCCCACAGTGCTGTTAGGAAGGGAGTTCCAGGATTTTGACCCAGCGACGATGAAGGAACGGCCGATATGTTTCCAAGTCGGGATGGTGTGTGACTTGGAGGGGATCATGCAGGTAGTGTTGTTCCCATGTGCCTGCTGCTCTTGTCCTTCTCGGTGGTAGAGGTCGCGGGTTTGGGAGATGCTGTCGAAGAAGCCTTGGCGAGTTGCTGCAGTGCATCCTGTGGATGGTACACACTGCAGCCACAGTGCGCCGGTGGTGAAGGGAGTGAATGTTTAGGGTGGTGGATGGGGTGCCAATCAAGCGGGCTGCTTTGTCCTGGATGGTGTCAAGCTTCTTGAGTGTTGTTGGAGCTGCACTCATCCAGGCAAGTGGAGAATATTCCATCACAATCCTGAGTTGTGCCTTGTCGATGGTGGAAAGGCTTTGGGGAGTCAGGAGGTGAGTCACTCGCTGCAAAATACCCAGCCTCTGATCTGCTCTTGTAGCCACACTATTTATATGGCTGGTCCTTTACGTTCTCCACTCTCATTAGACCCTTGGTTCCCCACTATTTCCAATATGTTTTTTGTGTCTTCTACTATAAAAACAGATACAAAATATTTGTTTAACGTGTCTGCCATTTCCTTATTCCCCATTATAATTTCTCCTGTCTCAGCCTCGATGGGACCCACGTTTATTTTTGCTAATCTCTTCCTTTTTACATCCTTGTAGAAGCTCTTACAATCTGTCTTTATATTTCTTGCTAGTTTAAACACAGATTCTATTTTCTCCCTCTTTATCAATTTCTTGGTCATCCTTTGCTGGTTTCTAAAGCCCTCCCAATACTCAGGCTGACAACTCTTTTTGGTAACATTGAAAGCCTCTTCTTTTAATCTAATACTGTCCTTAACTTCTCTAGTTAGCCACGGAAGGATCACTTTACACACAGAGTTTTTATTCCTCGAGGGAATGTATATTTGTTGAGAATTATAAATTATTCTTTAAATGTTCACCATTGCTTATCTACTGTCATATCTTTTAATCTAATTTCCCAATCTACCTTAGCCAACTCGCCCCTCATACCTACGGAGTTGGCTTTGTTTAAATTTAAGACCCAAGTTTTGGATTTAACTACATCAGCCCTGTCTACTCTAATCCCATATTCCAGCAGACAAGGCTACGGACCAAATGCTGGAATATGGGATTAGAGTAGACAGGGCTGATGGCCGGCGCGGACACGATGGGCCGAAGAGCCTCTATCCGTGCTGTATAACTCTATGACTCTCAAACTCAATATGAAATTCTATCATATTATGATGACTGTTCCCCAGGGGATCCTTAATTATAAGATTACGAATTAACCCTGTCCCATTACACAATAATAGATCTAAAATAACCTGTTCCCTCGTTTGTTCCTCGACATATTGTTCTCGAACACTGTCTCGAATAAATTCCATGAGCTCGTCCTCCAAACTACTTTTACCAATTTCCTTTACCCGGTCTATATGAAGATTAAAGTCCCCACGATTATTGTATTAACCTTGTTCCAAGCTCCTCTAATTTCCTGATTTATACTCTGTCCAACACAAAAAACTTCTGTTAGGGGGCCTGTAAACTACTCCCTCCAGTGTTTTCTGCCCCTTGTTATTTCTTAGCTCCACCCAGACTGATTCCACATCCTGATTTTCTGAACTAAGATCCTCTCTCATTACTGTCTTTACCTCATCCTTTATTATCAGGGCGACTCAGATTACGCAGGCAGAAAGGAAATGGGTGACCACCAGGCAGAGGAAAAGTACTAGGCAGGTAGAGCAGGAGTCCCCTGGGGCCATCTCCCTCTCAAACAGATATTCTGCTTTGGATACTGTTGGGGGAGATGGCTTATCAGGGGAAAGCAGCAAGAGCCAAGTTCGTGGCACCACGGGTGGCTCTGCTGCACAGGAGGGGAGGAAGAAGAGTGGCAGGGCCATAGTGATAGGGGATTCAATTGTAAGGGGAACAGATAGGCGTTTCTGTGGCCACAAACATGACTCCAGGATGGTATGTTGCTTCCCTGGTGCTAGGGTCAAGGATGTCACGGAGCGGCTGCAGGGCATTCTGGAAGGGGAGGGTGAACAGCCAGTAGTCGTGGTCCATATCGGTACCAACGACATAGGTAAAAAAAGGATGAGGTTCTGCAAGGTGAATTTAAGGAGTTGGGAGATAAATTAAAAAGCAGGACCTCAAAGGTAGTGATCTCAGAATTACTACCAGTGCCACTTGCTAGTGAGTATAGGAACAGGAGAATAGACAGGATGAATGCGTGGCTGCAGGGATGGTGTAGGAGGGAGGGATTTAGATTCCTGGGACATTGGGACCGGTTCTGGGGAAGGTGGGACTTGTACAAGCGTGTCGGGTTACACCCGAGCAGGACCGGGACCAATGTCCTCGCGGGGGTGTTTGCCAGTGCTGTTGGGGAAGGTTTAAACTGGAGTGGCAGGGGGATGGGAACCTGAGCGGGGAGTCAGAAGAGAGTAAAGTTGAGAGCAGCAAGAGAGGGGAAGACCCAGCGGAAATTTACAATACAAATAGTACAAACAGTTGTTCAAGAACAAGTGAAAGGGAAAAGCGTAGAGCAGTGGAAAGAAAGTGTACTTTAGGCACGACAGATAAAGTGAAAACGAGAAGGTGTAAGGTGATTAACCCAGCATCAAAGCTGAAGGTCAGACTAGGGTGTGTGGCCCAACTCAAGAGTTCTATATACAAATGCACGGAGTATAAGGAATAAATTAAATGAACTACAGGTTCAAATTCAAATTGGAGGGTATGACATGATAGCTATTACTGAGACATGGCTGCAGGATGGTCAGGATTGGGAATTAAATATACCCAGTTATAAGGTCTACAGGAGAGATAGGGAAAATGGAAGAGGGGGAGGAGTAGCCTTAATGATTAGAGATGAAATCACTTCAATGATAAAGGGGGATATAACGAGAGGTAAGCAGCCAACAGAGACTTTATGGGTTGAACTGAGAAATAGGAAATCTGTTAATGATCAGTGAGTTAATGATCTGCTGATGATCAGTGGGAAACGTTTAAAGAAACATTTAACGTGATACAGAACCGGTTTATACCCCTGAGGGGCAAGAACTGTATTTGCCAAAAAAACAGCCATGGACAACTAAAGAGGTAAGGGACAGTATAAGATGTAAGGAAAGGGCATACAAAAAGGCAAAAAAATGGCACAGATCCTGGCGAATGGGAAAGATACAAAGATCAACAAAGGGTCACAAAACAGATAGTAAGAGCTACAAAAAGAGATTATGAAAAGAAACTCGCATGGGATATCAAAACCAATACGAAGAACCTTTATAGTTACATTAGGAAAAAGAGGGTGGTCAGGAGCAGTGTTGGCCCCTTAAAAACTGAAAGTGGGGATACTGTCATTGACAATGGGGAAATGGCGGACATGTTGAACAATTACTTTGCGTCAGTATTTACAGTAGAAAAAGAGGATAGCATGCCGGAAATCCCAAGAAAACTAACATTGAATCGGGGACAGGGACTCGATAAAATTAACATCAGTAAAGCAACAGTAATGAAGAAAATAATAGCAATAAAGAGTGACAAATCCCCAGGACCAGATGGTTTCCATCCCAGGGTTTTAAAGGAAGTCAGTGAGCACATTGTGGATGCCCTAACTATAATCTTTCAAAGTTCCATAGATTCAGGAACTGTCCCTCTAGATTGGAAAATTGCACGTCACTCCGCTTTTTAAGAAAGGAGAGAGAGGGAAACCGAGGAATTATAGACCAGTTAGCCTGACATCTGTTGTGGGGAAAATGCTGGAGTCTATAATTAAGGATAGGGTGACTGAACACCTCGAGAATTTTCAGTTAATCATGGATTTGTGAAAGGTAGGTCGTGCCTGACAAACCTGATTGAATTTTTTGAAGAGGCGACTAAAGTAGTGGACTGGGGAATGTCAATGGATGTTATTTATATGGACTTGCAGAAGACATTTGATAAGGTCCCACATAAGAGACTGTTAGCTAAGATAAAAGCCCATGGAATCGAGGGAAAAGTACAGACTTGGTTAGGAAGTTGGCTGAGTGAAAGGCGACAGAGAGTAGGGATAATGGGTAGGTACTCACATTGGCAGGATGTGACTAGTGGAGTCCTGCATGGATCTGTCTTGGGGCCTCAATTATTCACAATAATTATGAACAACATAGATGAAGGCATAGAAAGTCTCATATCTAAGTTTGCCGATGACACAAAGATTGGTGGCATTGTAAGCAGTGTAGATGAAAACATAAAATTACAAAGCGATATTGATAGATTAGGTGAATGGGCAAAACTGTGGCAAATGGAATTCAATGTAGACAAATGTGAGGTCATCCACTTTGGACCAAAAAAGGATAGAACAGGGTACTTTCTAAATGGTAAAAAGTTAAAAACAGTGGATGTCCAAAGGGACTTAGGGGTTCAGGTACATAGATCATTGAAGTGTCATGAACAGGTGCAGAAAATAATCAATAAGGCTAATGGAATGCTGGCCTTTATATCTCGAGGACTAGAGTACAAGGGGGCAGAAGTTATGCTGCGGCTATACAAAACTCTGGTTAGACCGCACCTGGAGTACTGTGAGCAGTTCTGGGCACCGCACCTTCGGAAGGACATATTAGCCTTGGAGGGAGTCAGCGTAGGTTTACTGGAATGATACCCGGACTTCAAGGGTTAAGTTACGAGGAGAGATTACACAAATTGGGGTTGTATTCTCGAGAGTTTAGAAGGTTAAGGGGTGATCTGATCGAAGTTTATAAGATATTAAGGGGAACAGATAGGGTGGATAGAGAGAAACTATTTCCACTGGTTGGGAATTCTTGGAGTAGGGGGCACAATCTAAAAATTAGAGCCAGACCTTTCAGGAGTGAGATTAGAAAACATTTCTACACACAAAGGGTGGTAGAAGTTTGGAACTCTCTTCCACAAACGGCAATTGATGCTGGATCAATTGCTAAATTTAAATCTGAGATCGATAGCTTTTTGGCAACCAAAGGTGTTAAGGGATAAGGGCCAAAGGCAGGTATATGGAGTTGGATCACAGATCAGCCATGATCTTATCAAATGGTGGAGCAGGCACGAGGGGCTGAATGGCCTACTCCTGTTCCTATATTCCTACACCCCTCACCCTCCTCCCACCTTTCCCAATTTGACGATCTTTTCTAAAAGTCAAGTGCCCTGGAATATTTAGTTCCCAACCTTGGTCACCCTGTAACCACGTCTCAGTGATGGCGACGAGATCAAACCCATTTCTCTCTATTTGTGCCATTAATTCATCGATCTTGTTCCGAATGTTTCGTGCATTCAGATAAAGTGCCTTTAATTTTAACTTTTTACTATTTTCCCTGATGTGACTTTAGTCACTAATACCCTATTACCTTTGTTAAACTCTCTGTCCCTTCCTGACACACTCTGCTGGTTTTTACACAAATCGCTACTCTGCTCCACAGCCTTGACTTTTCTCTTTAGATTATAAATTTACCCTGACCTGAACCCTCCCCCACTATCTCCTGCCCCAGTTATTCGATTCGCCAGGACACTGGTCCCAGCCCGGTTTATGTGGAGCCTGTCCCAATGGAACAGCTCCCTCTTTCCCCAGTACTGGTGCCAGTGCCCCATGAATCGAAACCCCTGTCTCCCACACCACCCTTTCACTCACCCATTTAACCATCTAATCTGTCCCAATGCCAATTTGATTGTGGCTCAGGCAGTAATCCAGAGATTATTACCTTTGAGGTTCTGCTTTTTAATTTGGACCCTCGCTCCTCAAACTCCCTCAGCAGACCCTCATTCCTAGTTCCACCAATGTCGTTGGTTCCTACGTGGATCACAACAACTGGATCCTCCCCCTCCTGCATCAAGTTCTTCTCCAGTCGCGAGGAGATGTCCTTAACCCTTGTACCAGGCAGGCAACACAGCCCTCGGGACTCCCAGTTTCAGCTGCAGAGAACAGGATCTATTCCAGTATTACAGAACAGAAGGAGGCCATTTGGCCCATCGTTCCTGTGCCAGCTCTGTGAAAGAGCTCTCCAATTAGTCCCACTCCCCTGCTCTTTCCAAATAGCCCTGCAAATCTTCCCCCTTCAAGTATTTATCCAATTCCCATTGAAAGTTACAATTGAATCTGCATCCACCACCATTTCAGGCAATGCATTCCAGATCATAACAACTCTGGGCATTAAAATATTCTCCTCATCTCCCCTCAGCTTCTTTTACCAATTATCTTAAATCTGTGTCCTCTGGTTACTGACCCTCCTGGCAGTGGAAACAGTTTCTCCTTATTTACTCTATCAAAACCCCTCAACATTTTCAACACCTCGATTAAATCTGCCCTTATTCTTCTCTGAAGAACAATCCCAGGTTCTCCAGACTCTCCACATAACTGAAGTCCATCATCCCTGGTACCATTCTGAGTGGACAAAGTTGATTTAATTGACATTTATCCAGAATATTAAACTCCAGCCCAGTTCTCGGGGTTATTAACATCAGAAACAAACCCCAACTGTCAGAATGAACATGGTTCAGTCCTGGATGTGATTAACAGCGGCAATAACAGCAAAATCCAACCCCTGCAGTCACTTGTGAACTCGTTGGTGTGTCAGCAGGTTGGATGACTGAGTGAATCCCTTCCCGCACACGGAGCAGGTGAACGGCCTCTCCCCAGTGTGAACTCGCTGGTGTGTCTTCAAGTTGGATGAACGGATAAATGTCTTTGCACAGTGAGAGCACCTGAACGGTCTCTCGTCAGTGTGAACTCGCTGGTGTGTCAGCAGATGGAAGGACTGTGAGAATCCCTTCCCACACACGGGGCAGGTGAACGGCCTCTCCCCAGTGTGAACTCGCTGGTGTGTCAGCAGGTTCGAAGACTGAGTGAATCCCTTCCCACATACATAGCAGGTAAACGGCCTCTCCCCAGTGTGAACACGTTGGTGTTTCAGTAGGTTGGATGAACGGGTAAACGTCTTTGCACAGTGAGAGCACCTGAACGGTCTCTCGTCAGTGTGAACTCGATGGTGTGTCAGCAGGTGGGAGGACTGGGAGAATCCCTTCCCACACACGGAGCAGGTGAACGGCCTCTCCCCAGTGTGAACTCGCTGGTGTTTCAGCAGGTTGGATGATTCTTTGAAAGTCTTCCCACAGTGAGAGCAACTGAACGGCCTCTCCCCGGTGTGACTGCGCTGATGAATTTCCAGCTGGGAGGGGTAATTGAATCCCTTCCCACAGTCCCCACATTTGCACGGTTTCTCCATGGTCCGGGTGTCCTTGTGTCTCTCCAGGTTGGACGATCAGTTGAAGCCTCGTCCACACACAGAACACGTGGACGGTTTCTCCCTGCTGTGAATGGTGCGATGTTTTTTCAGACTGTGTAACTGGTTAAAGCTCTTTCCACACTCAGTGCACTGGAACACTCTCACTCGGGTGTGTGTGTCTCGGTGATTTTCCACTCACACTGATGTTTGAAATCTTTTCCCACAGACACAACAGACAAACATTTCTCCTTCCACATTCAAAGGCCGATGATATTCAGGACCTGATGAATCGAGTGACTCGGTCAGATCTTGAGGTGAGGTTTGGTTTGAATTTCCCGTCTGCAAATCCTCCCCTTCTAATCCCCTGTAAAAGGAGTTTACAAAAGTCCTCACTGTAAATACAGGATAGAAATTCAGAACAGACAATTCTAGTTTCTGTGGAACATTCTTCCCGCTCATTCCCCCAGACTGTAAATCCCCGTCCCACACACTCTCCCTCCTCCCTGTGCTGAAATCCAAACCCATCGCACCATCTCCATCATTTCTTCCCTCCACTCCCAGTTTCCTCCCTCCCTCTACTCTGGTCGGGTTCAGTTCTCCACCCCCTGGGAGCAGAGTGAGAGGAAAATAAATGAGGCACAGGGACCCTGAAGCCCCGCCCACTCTTTGTTCACCGTCACTGGGACCCTGAAGCCCCGCCCACTCTTTGTTCACAGTCACTGGGACCCTGAAGCCCCGCCCACTCTTTGTTCCCAGTCACAGGGACCCTGAAGCCCCGCCCACTCTTTGTTCACAGTCACTGGGACCCTGAAGCCCCGCCCACTCTTTGTTCCCAGTCACAGGGACCCTGAAGCCCCGCCCACTCTTTGTTCACCGTCACTGGGACCCTGAAGCCCCGCCCACTCTTTGTTCACAGTCACAGGGACCCTGAAGCCCCGCCCACTCTTTGTTCACAGTCACAGGGACCCTGAAGCCCCGCCCACTCTTTGTTGACAGGCACAGGGACCCTGAAGCCCCGCCCACTCTTTGTTCACCGTCACAGGGACCCTGAAGCCCCGCCCACTCTTTGTTCACAGTCACAGGGACCCTGAAGCCCCGCCCACTCTTTGTTCACAGTCACTGGGACCCTGAAGCCCCGCCCACTCTTTGTTCCCCGTCACTGGGACCCTGAAGCCCCGCCCACTCTTTGTTCACAGTCACAGGGACCCTGAAGCCCCGCCCACTCTTTGTTCACCGTCACTGGGACCCTGAAGCCCCGCCCACTCTTTGTTCACAGTCACTGGGACCCTGAAGCCCCGCCCACTCTTTGTTCACAGTCACAGGGACCCTGAAGCCCCGCCCAATCTTTGTTCACAGTCACTGGGACCCTGAAGCCCCGCCCACTCTTTGTTCACCGTCACTGGGACCCTGAAGCCCCGCCCACTCTTTGTTCACCGTCACAGGGACCCTGAAGCCCCGCCCACTCTTTGTTCACAGTCACTGGGACCCTGAAGCCCCGCCCACTCTTTGTTCCTGGTCACTGGGACCCTGAAGCCCCGCCCACTCTTTGTTCACAGTCACAGGGACCCTGAAGCCCCGCCCACTCTTTGTTCCTGGTCACTGGGACCCTGAAGCCCCGCCCACTCTTTGTTCACAGTCACAGGGACCCTGAAGCCCCGCCCACTCTTTGTTCCCAGTCACAGGGACCCTGAAGCCCCGCCCACTCTTTGTTCACCGTCACAGGGACCCTGAAGCCCCGCCCACTCTTTGTTCACAGTCACTGGGACCCTGAAGCCCCGCCCACTCTTTGTTCAGTCACTGGGACCCTGAAGCCCCGCCCACTCTTTGTTCACACTCACTGGGACCCTGAAGCCCCGCCCACTCTTTGTTCACAGTCACTGGGACCCTGAAGCCCCGCCCACTCTTTGTTCAGTCACTGGGACCCTGAAGCCCCGCCCACTCTTTGTTCCCAGTCACTGGGACCCTGAAGCCCCGCCCACTCTTTGTTCAGTCACTGGGACCCTGAAGCCCCGCCCACTCTTTGTTCCCAGTCACTGGGACCCTGAAGCCCCGCCCACTCTTTGTTCACAGTCACTGGGACCCTGAAGCCCCGCCCACTCTTTGTTCACCGTCACTGGGACCCTGAAGCCCCGCCCACTCTTTGTTCACAGTCACGGGGACCCTGAAGCCCCGCCCACTCTTTGTTCACAGTCACTGGGACCCTGAAGCCCCGCCCACTCTTTGTTCACAGTCACTGGGACCCTGAAGCCCCGCCCACTCTTTGTTCACCGTCACTGGGACCCTGAAGCCCCGCCCACTCTTTGTTCACAGTCACTGGGACCCTGAAGCCCCGCCCACTCTTTGTTCACCGTCACTGGGACCCTGAAGCCCCGCCCACTCTTTGTTCACCGTCACTGGGACCCTGAAGCCCCGCCCACTCTTTGTTCACTGTCACTGGGACCCTGAAGCCCCGCCCACTCCGTTCTGAGTCGAGATGGCCGCGCATGCGCCGTGATCCCTGTCTTCTTTGACCAAGATGGCGGCCAGTTACCCGCTCACCTGGGCGGCCGCCGGTCGGGCCTGTCACCGCGGTGTAAACACGGGGCCTGTGGGCTCCTATTCGGTGCCTGAGGCCTGCACCAGGTGTTTATGAAGCTTCCCTGCCCACCCACGGGTCCAATTCCTCCCCCGCGCCCACCGTCTCCGACCGGATCCCGACCCGCCTGTTCCGCCTCAGTCCGTCTCCACCACTCGCACTGCGCATGCTCAGAGCACAGCCCAATCCCGCGCCTGCGCACTGAGCTCCTGTAGTCACTGATAGGGCACTTTCTGGGCCGCGGGGGATTCTGGGTAAACTCTCCGCCATTGAAGGTCCGAATCGGTGAACAGAAATTTCGTCATCGCATCGAGATTGGGGCCGGAGGGACAATAAACATTAAACAAAATCAATCAATAAATTATACAGAAACCCGAGTGCCCGGGCCCTCAGACAGGGAGCGAAGTTCACCGGTCGCCACTTTTCCTTCACCAACTCGCACCTCAGGCCCCGCCCAGTCTGGTTCAATTGATCAATGTTTTCCAACTGTGTTTTCCAACTCGAGTTCAGGCCTGTCATTCTCAGAGAAACTTCGAGGCCTCATTTTTTCTGTTTCCTAACCGAGAAGCTGTTAATGGCTTTAATAAGCTCCAATAAGTTGTTTTAAAATGCGACGAACGATGCCTCAAAAACACAGGGGACCACTTATACTGGGACACCAAATCCAGGGCCCACTTCCAGTGAGATTATAAAATGGGAATCAGAGGGCCTCAGTGTGGGGGACGGTCACTGTGGTGAAACCAGCTCTGGTGAGGGTGGAAGGCGGGTAATGGATGAAGATCTGATGGTGGAATCAGGTGGTGATTGGTGGGGCCTGGTGACGTTATTGGGAGAATCCCTTTGCAGGCAGGTCGATGATTGGATGTAACCAGCACAACACCTGGATCCGCCTGTTCTTGAATAAAATTCTAAAGTCCAATGTCCCTGATGTCTTTTTCTGTGAGCTCTCTGCCTCAGCTCATCTACTGCGGAAACCCTTATCCATGCCTTTGATTCCTTTAGACTTGACTATTCTAATGACCTCCTGGACGGCCTCCCATCTTCCACCCTCCATGAACTTCAGCTCATCCAAAATTCTGCTGCCCCGAATCCTAACTCGCACCAAGTCCCGTTCTGCCATCACCCCACTGCTTGCTGACCGACATTGGCTCCCGGTTCGGGAGTAACTCGATTTTAAAATCTTAACCACCAACCCTAACCTCTTACCCCGACCCTACTCACTAGTCCCGACCTCTTACCCTGACCCCACTCACTAGTCCCGACCTCTTACCCTGACCCTACTCACTAGTCCCGACCTCTTACCCTGACCCTACTCACTAGTCCCGACCTCTTACCCTGACCCTACTCACTAGTCCCGACCTCTTACCCTGACCCTACTCACTAGTCCCGACCTCTTACCCTGACCCTACTCACTAGTCCCGACCTCTTACCCTGACCCTACTCACTAGTCCCGACCTCTTACCCTGACCCTACTCACTAGTCCCGACCTCTTACCCTGACCCCACTCACTAGTCCCGACCTCTTACCCTGACCCTACTCACTAGTCCCGACCTCTTACCCTGACCCTACTCACTAGTCCTGACCTCTTACCCCGACCCTACTCACTAGTCCTGACCTCTTACCCTGACCCTACTCACTAGTCCCGACCTCTCCCGACCCTACTCACTAGTCCTGACCTCTTACCCTGACCCTACTCACTAGTCCCGACCTCTCCCGACCCTACTCACTAGTCCCGACCTCTTACCCCGACCCTACTCACTAGTCCTGACCTCTTACCCTGACCCGACTCACTAGTCCCGACCTCTCCCGACCCCACTCACTAGTCCCGACCTCTTACCCTGACCCTACTCACTAGTCCCGACCTCTTACCCCGACCCTACTCACTAGTCCCGACCTCTTACCCCGACCCTACTCACTAGTCCTGACCTCTTACCCTGACCCTACTCACTAGTCTCGACCTCTTACCCCGACCCTACTCACTCGTCCCGACCTCTTACCCCGACCCCACTCACTAGTCCCGACCTCTCACCCCGACCCTACTCACTGACCTCAATCCAAACCAAGAACCCAGAATAACCACTGACCCTGAATTGTGATGTCACCGATGATGCAGGTCGATCGTGTTGTAATAGTCATTGTGATGTCACCGATGATGCAGATCGGCTGTGTTGTAATAGTCATTGTGATGTCACCGATGATGCGGGTCGGTCACGTTGTCAATACTCATTGTGATGTCACCGATGATGCAGGTCGGTCACGTTGTCAATACTCATTGTGATGTCACCGATGATGTGGGTCGGTCACGTTGTCAATACTCATTGTGATGTCACCGATGATGCGGGTCGGTCAGTGTCAATACTCGTTGTGATGTCACCGATGATGCGGGTCGGTCACTGTCAATACTCGTTGTGATGTCACCGATGATGCGGGTCGGTCACTGTCAATACTCGTTGTGATGTCACCGATGATGCGGGTCGGTCACTGTCAATACTCGTTGTGATGTCACCGATGATGCGGGTCGGTCACTGTCAATACTCGTTGTGATGTCACCGATGATGCGGGTCGGTCACTGTCAATACTCATTGTGATGTCACCGATGATGCGGGTCGGTCACTGTCAATACTCGTTGTGATGTCACCGATGATGCGGGTCGGTCACGTTGTCAATACTCCAAATGGAGAAAAAAAAGTGGTCCGAAGAAACTTTGAAAAAAGCCTGAAGGGAGTTACTTTATTTGATGAGTAAAGGTTACAGAGTAAAGGTTACAGAGTGACGCCAATGGGTTGCCTCGGGAAGCACGGGCTCCTCCTGTCCCCTTTTCTTACAACTTTCCTCCTCACTGTACAGGACCAAGAAAGCAAGCCAGAAACACCTGCATTTATATGGAGCCTTTCACGACCTCAGGTCGTCCCAAAACGATTTACAGCCATTGATGTACTTTTGAAGTGTAGTCAGTGTTGGAATGTAGGATGCAGAGTAGCCAATTTGCGCACAGCAAGGTCTCACAAACAGCAATATGATGATGATCAGATAATCTCTTTTTTCCTGACGTTGGTTGAGGGATAAATATTGTCGAAGATACCGGGAGCACTCCCCTGCTCTTTTCTGAAATAGTGCCATGGGATCTTTTATGCCCACCTGAGAGGGCAGATGGGGCCTCAGTTTAACGACTCATCCGAAAGACGGCACCTCCAACAGTGCAGCACTCCCTCAGTACTGGCACTGCGAGTGTCATCCTGGATTATGTGCTCAAGTCTCTGGAGTGGGACTTAAACCCACGACCTTCTGACTCAGAGGCGAGAGAGCTACCCACTGAGTCCCAGCTGACACCAGTGATAATGCTGACAAGGAGTGTGCAGCAGAGAGTGCGGTGTGCTTGTGGTTTATCGCTAATAATCACTGCGGCAGCCAGTTGTGGATGCAAAACAGATTAGGAGTACAGGAAGTCAAACAAGACAGGAGCATTCCTGACCAGAATGTTCCCTTTTTGAGAATGGGAACGACGTGAGTTACCTTCCAATCTCAGGGAACAATCCCTGACTCCATTGAGCTGTTGAAGATCCAGGGAAGGGGCTCACAGAGCACCCGTCCCATCTCTTTAAACACCTTTGGGAGGATGTCATCTAGACCTGGAGCACAATCTATTCTGAGATTTCCTATTTTATCCAAGATCACATCCTTTTCTATTTTAATATTTCTGATGTTATTGTCGACAGCACATCCCACAGCTGGAATCTGAGCATTTTTAAAAATCTGTTCATGGGATGTGGGCGTCGTTGGCGAGGCCGGCATTTATTGCCCATCCCAAATTGCCCTCGAGAAGGTGGTGGTGAGCCGCCTTCTTGAACCGCTGCAGTCCGTGTGGTGACGGTTCTCCCACAGTGCTGTTCGGGAAAGAGTTCCAGGATTTTGACCCAGCGACGATGAAGGAACGGCCGATATATTTCCAAGTCGGGATGGTGTGTGACTTGGAGGGGAACGTGCAGGTGGTGTTGTTCCCATATACCTGCTGCTCTTGTCCATCTAGGTGGTAGAGGTCGCAGGTTTGGGAGGTGCTGTCAAAGAAGCCTTGGTGAGTTGCTGCAGTGCATCCTGTGGATGGTGCACACTGCAGCCACAGTGCGCTGGTGGTGAAGGGAGTGAATGTTTAGGGTGGTGGATGGGGTGCCAATCAAGCGGGCTGCTTTGTCCTGGATGGTGTCGAGCTTCTTGAGTGTTGTTGGAGCTGCACTCATCCAGGCAAGTGGAGAGTATTCCATCACTCTCCTGACTTGCGCCTTGTAGATGGTGGAAAGGCTTTGAGGAGTCAGGAGGTGAGTCACTCGCTGCAGAATACCCAGCCTCTGACCTGCTCTTGCAGCCACAATATTTATATGGCTGGTCCAGTTATGTTTCTGGTCAATGGTGACCCCCAGGATGTTGATGGTGCGGGATTTGGCTATGGTAATGCCGTTGAATGTCAAGGGGAGGTGGTGAGACTCTCTCTTGTTGGAGATGGTCATTGCCTGGCACTTGTCTGGTGCGAATGTTACTTGCCACTTATGAGCCCAAGCCTGGATGTTGTCCAGGTCTTGCTGCATGCGGGCTCGGACTGCTTCATTATTTGAGGGGTTGCGAATGGAACTGAACACTGTGCAGTCATCAGCGAACATCCCCATTTCTGACCTTATGATGGAGGGAAGATCATTGATGAAGCAGCTGAAGATGGTTGGGCCTAAGACACTGCCCTGAGGAACTCCTGCAGCAATGTCCTGGTGCTGAGATGATTGGCCTCCAACAACCACTACCATCTTCCTTTGTGCTAGGTATGATTCCAGCCACTGGAGAGTTTTCCCCCTGATTCCCATTGACTTCAATTTTACGAGGGCTCCTTGGTGCCACACTCGGTCAAATGCTGCCTTGATGTCAAGGGCAGTCACTCTCACCTCACCTCTGGAATTCAGCTCTTTTGTCCATGTTTCGACCAAGGCTGTAATGAGGTCTGGAGCCGAGTGGTCCTGGCTGAACCCAAACTGAGCATCGGTGAGCAGGTTATTGGTAAGTGCCGCTTGATAGCACTGTCGACGACACCATCCATCACTTTGCTGATGATTGAGAGCAGACTGATGGGGCGGTAATTGGCCGGATTGGATTTGTCCTGCTTTTTGTGGACAGGACATATCTGGGCAATTTTCCACATTGTCGGGTAGATGCCAGTGTTGTAGCTGTACTGAAACAGTTTGGCTAGAGGCGCAGCTAGATCTGGAGCACAAGTCTTCAGTATGACAGCTGGGATGTTGTCGGGGCCCATCGCCTTTGCTGTATCCAGTGCACTCAGCTGTTTCTTGATATCATGTGGAGTGAATTGAATTGGCTGAAGACTGGCTTCCGTGATGGTGGGGATATCAGGAGGAGGCCGAGATGGATCATCCACTCGGCACTTCTGGCTGAAGATGGTTGCAAACGCCTCAGCCTTGTCTTTTGCACTCACGTGCTGGACTCCGCCATCAGGAGTGGAGACTGATGTGAAATAATCATTTAACAGCTCTGTCATAGCCCAGGAATCTGTTTGAATCTCTCCTGAACTGTCTTTCGGTGATTCAAAACCTTATTAACGGTCTTCTGACTCCTGACATAGCTGGGAAAGCTTTTACTATTATTACCACATTGTCCACCATCTTTTCTAAAGATCTCTCAGCTTCTCTTCCCAGAGTAACTGTCGGGATCGACCCCCCCTGGGGATATCCCGGGTCGTGTATTTTTACTTATCCTGGTGTCTAACCCGCTCATCAATAAAACAGGGAATCGGGAAACACACTGCAGGTCCTTCTTTATCTGGAGATCAAATGACTGGTGGATAATTGTACCAGCCGTTAACAGGCTCCTGTGAACTCCTCCCTCTGCTATTTTAATGCAGACTTTAACCCATTTATTTTAAACAGGTTTATTTTAAATGAATCAACACCTGCCTTAAAATAATAGACTCAGGACTGTAACACAAACAGGTTCAATCTTTGTCGAATAATTCCCAGTCAGTTTTAGACTGGAAACTTAAACCTGCCGTTTCCCTTTCAGTCAGGAACAGATCCCAGTTTTACACCAATCTCTGATTTGACAGCATGTTTCCAGCATTCCCCGTTGTTCTTCCTGTCTCTAAACACAGTTGTAAAGGAGCCTTCTGTTCCGTGCCTGGAGCTCTGAACCATGGAAGAGAGCGGCTGGGACACATTTCTTACACGCCTCAAGATTAACCCACACGGTGACTCTGCTGTCAGTGAAGGGAGAGGAGAAATCCCAAAGTGCCGTTTGCCCCTCTCAGTGTGGCCCTGAAGGACTGTGTCCAGGCTGGAGTTCTGTTCCCATCGGACGATCCTCCCCCCAGATTGTCCTTTCTGAGCTCCAGTCAGGTGATGCTAAACACTCAGGTGGGAAAGACCAAAATCTACAACAATGTCTTTAAAACAAAGCTGATTAATTTAACATGTATCCAGAATATTAAACTCCAGCCCAGTTCAAGGGGTTATTAACATCAGCAGAAACAAACTCCAACTGTCAGAATGAACATGGTTCAGTCCTGGATGTGATTAACAGCAGAATCCAACCCCTGCATCACAGGTGAACTTGCTGGTGTGACTGCAGGTTGGAAGACTCAGTGAATCCCTTCCCACACACAGAGCAGGTGAACGGCCTCTCCCCAGTGTGAACTCGCTGGTGTCTCAGCAGATGGAACGGCCGAATAAATCCCTTTGCACACACGGAGCAGGTGAACGGTCTCTCCCCGGTGTGAGTGCCTTGGTGTGTCAGCAGATCCCTTGTGCTTTTAAAGCTCTTCTCACAGTCAGAACATTTAAAAGGTCTCTCCCCCGTGTGAACTCGCTGGTGTCTCAGCAGGTTGGATGACTGATTGAATCCCTTCCCACACTCGGAGCAGGTGAACGGCCTCTCCCCGGTGTGAACTCGCTGGTGTGTCAGTAGGTTACATAACTGAGCGAACCCCTTCCCACACACGGGACAGGTGAACGGCCTCTCTCCGGTGTGACTGCGCAGATGAATTTCTAGCTGGGACGGGGAATTGAATCCCTTCCCACAGTCCCCACATTTACACGGTTTCTCCGTGGTCCAGGTGTCCTTGTGTCTCTCCAGGTTGGATGATCAGTTGAAGCCTTGTCCACACACAGAACACGTGGACGGTTTCTCCCCGCTGTGAACGGTGCGATGTTTTTTCAGGCTGTGTAACTGGTTAAAGCTCTTTCCACACTCAGTGCACTGGAACACTCTCACTCGGGTGTGTGTGTCTCGGTGATTTTCCAGTCACACTGATGTTTGAAATCTTTTCCGACAAACACAACAGACAAACATTTCTCCTTCCATATTCAAAGGCCGATGATATTCAGGTCCTGATGAATCGAGTGACTCTGTCAGATCTTGACGTGATGTTTGGTTTGAGTTTCCCGTCTGCAAATCCTCCCCTTCCAATCCCCTGTAAAAGGAGTTTACAAAAGTCATCACTGTAAATACAGGATAGAAATTCAGAACAGACAATTCTCGTTTCCATGGAATATTCTTCCCGCTCATTCCCCCAGACTGTAAATCCCCGTCCCACACACTCTCCCTCCTCCCTGTGCTCAAATCCAAACCCATCGCATCATCTCCAACATTTTTTCCTCCGCTCTGACTGGGTTCAGTTCCACACTCACTGGTTCCCCTCTCTCTCCTCCCCTGAAGGTGCTGACTCTGACTGGGTTCAGTTCCACACTCACTGGTTCCCCTCTCTCTCCTCCCCTGAAGGTGCTGACTCTGACTGGGTTCAGTTCCACACTCACTGGTTCCCCTCTCTCTCCTCCCCTGAAGGTGCTGACTCTGACTGGGTTCAGTTCTGCACTCACTGTTTCCCCTCTCTCTCCTCCCCTGAAGGTGCTGACTCTGACTGGGTTCAGTTCTACACTCACTGGTTCCCCTCTCTCTCCTCCCCTGAAGGTGCTGACTCTGACTGGGTTCAGTTCCACACTCACTGGTTCCCCTCTCTCTCCTCCCCTGAAGGTGCTGACTCTGACTGGGTTCAGTTCCACACTCACTGGTTCCTCTCTCTCTCCTCCCCTGAAGGTGCTGACTCTGACTGGGTTCAGTTCCACACTCACTGGTTCCCCTCTCTCTCCTCCCCTGAAGGTGCTGACTCTGACTGGGTTCAGTTCTGCACTCACTGGTTCCCCTCCCTCTCCTCCCCTGAAGGTGCTGACTCTGACTGGGTTCAGTTCCACACTCACTGGTTCCCCTCTCTCTCCTCCCCTGAAGGTGCTGACTCTGACTGGGTTCAGTTCCACACTCACTGGTTCCCCTCTCTCTCCTCCCCTGAAGGTGTTGACTGTCCTTCCCGTATCCTAACTCGCACCAAGTCCTATTCACCCATCACCCTTGTGCTCATTGACCTACAGTGACCCCCGGTCCAGCAACGCCTCATATTTAAATTCCTCATCCTTGTGCACAAATCCATCCATGGCCCTCGCCCCTCCCAATCTCTGTAACCTCCTCCATGTCCCTCTGACCCTCCCCGATCTCTATAACCTCCTCCAGCCCTCCGACCCTCCCCTATCTCTGTCACCTCCTCCAGCCCTCCGCTATCTCTGTAACATCCTCCAGCCCTCCGCCCCTCCCCGATCTCTGTAACCTCCTCCGACCCTGCCCTATCTCTGTAACCTCCTCCCGCCCTCCGACCCTCCCCTATCTCTGTAACCTCCTCCAGCCCTCCGACCCGCCCCATCTCTGTAACCTCCTCCAGCCCTCCCCGATCTCTGTAACCTCCTCCAGCCCTCCGACCCTCCCCGATCTCTGTAACCTCCTCCAGCCCTCCGACCCTCCCCTATCTCTGTAACCTCCTCCAGCCCTCCGACCCTCCCCGATCTCTGTAACCTCCTCCAGCCCTCCGACCCTCCCCGATCTCTGTAACCTCCTTCAGCCCTCCGACCCTCCCCGATCTCTGTAACCTCCTCCATGTCCCTCCGCCCCTCCCCTATCTCTGTAACCCCCTCCGCCCCTCCCCTATCTCTGTAACCTCCTCCAGCCCTCCGACCCTCCCAGATCTCTGCTCTCCTCCAATTCCGGCCTCTTGCTCCTGCCCCATTCCCTTCGCCCCACCATTGGGGGCCGTGCCTTCAGCTGTCTGAGCCCCAAGCTCTGGAATTCCCTCCCTGAACCTCTCCCCCTCTCTCTCCTCCTTCAATCCCCCCTCTTTGACCCAGCTTTCGGTGCCCTGTCCTAATCTCTCCTCATTCCTCTCTTCCCGCTCCTGTGAACCCTCTTGACCCATTTTGCTCCGTTAAAGGCGCGATAGAAATGCAAGTTGTTGTTGACTCTGCGGGTTCAGTTCGAGCGGAGATTGGGTCGGGCCCGATCCCGGGAAGCGGCGGGTAGTGGAGGGGGGATGATGCCTCCTGTTTTCTCTCGGGTCCTGGGCCCTACACTCGGTGTTTCTGGGCCCTGTGATCCCCGCCCTTTATTAACCCGCTCTCTCCACACCTCCTCTGACCTGCTCGAACCGCGCTCTCTGCCTCAGACCCTTCGGGCCGCGCATGCTCAGCTCACACTGACCAACAATCAGCCTCTCCTGCGCCGGCGCACTGGGCTCCTCTCAGATCGATAGGGGACATTCCGGCGCGCGGTGCAGTCTGGGGACGGACCGCCGCCATTGGAGCTCCGACCAGACCCTCAGTTTCTCTGATGGGACTGAGATTGGGGGCGGGGGAAAAGCGCTTTTGGAGCAGCGGAGGGCGGAGCGGAAATAAAATAAAATAAACCCGAGAGCCCGGGGCCTTTTGATAACGTTGGTTGTGTTCGGAAATATTTTCCCCCCAAAACCGTTAATGTTTAATGAGCCTGAATTACTGACATTATTGATGTTTATTTTCCAAATGCGCTCCCGACCAATAGGAAGAGCGGAGAGGGTCTGGAGGACCGAGCGGCCGGTTGGTCCTCCAACCAATCGGAGTGTGTGAGGGGCGGGACTTGCGGCGGAGGGTCTGAGCCCGGATTTCACTCCTTCTCTGGAACTCTGCCTCATTTGTTAAACTAGATTCATGTTAAGAACAGGAAAATAGGAACAGGAGTAGGCCATTCAGCCCCTCGCGCCTGCTCCGCCATTTGATTAGATCATGGCTGATCTGTGATCTAACTCCATATACCTGCCTTTGGCCCATATCCCTTAATACCTTTGGTTGCCAAAAAGCTATCTATCTCAGATTTAAATTTAGCAATTGATCTTGCATCAATTGCCATTTGCGGAAGAGAGTTCCAAACTTCTACCACCCTTTGTGTGTAGAAGTGTTTTCTAATCTCACTCCTGAAAGGTCTGGCTCTAATTTTTAGACTGTGCCCCCCACTCCTAGAATTCCCAACCAGCGGAAATAGTTTCTCTCTATCCACCCTATCCGTTCCCCTTAATATCTTATAAACTTCGATCAGATCACCCCCTAACCTTCGAAACTCCAGAGAATACAACCCCAATTTGTGTAATCTCTCCTCGTAACTTAACCCTTGAAGTCCGGGTATCATTCTAGTAAACCTATGCTGCACTCCCTCCAAGGCCAATATGTCCTTCCGAAGGTGCGGTGCCCAGAACTGCTTACAGTACTCCAGGTGTGGTCTAACCAGGGTTTTGCATAGCTGCAGCATAACTTCTGCCCCCTTGTACTCTAGTCCTCTCAATATAAAGGCCACAATTTCAAATGAATACGTGGCTAGAGGAGTGGTGCAAGGAGGAGGGATTCAAATTCCTTGGGCATTGGAACCGGTTCTGGGGGAGGTGGGACCAGTACAAACCAGACGGTCTGCACCTGGGTAGGGCCGGGACCGCTGTCCTAGGGGGAGTGTTTGCTCATGCTGTTGGGGAGGGTTTAAACTAAAGTGGCAGGGGGTTGGGAACCTGAGCAGGGAGACAGAGGAAAGCGTGTTAGGAAGGGACAGAAGGTCTGGAGTAAAAGGTAAAGTGTTAAAAAAGGAAAAAGCAGGAACTAAGTGTCACAAAACATATTTGAAAGTACTTTATCTGAATGCACGTAGCATTCGTAACAAAATGGACGAGTTAACGGCACAAATAACTACGTATGGGTATGATCTTGTGGCCATTACAGAAACATGGCTGCAGGGTGACAACGACTGGGAATTAAATATGCCAGGGTATTTAACAATCAGGAAGGACAGGCAGGAAGGAAGGGGAGGTGGGGTGGCTATGTTAATAAAGGAAGGAATCACTGTAATACAGAGAAATGATATTGGGACAAAGGATCAGGATAATGAAACAGTTTGGGTAGAGATAAGGAATAATAAGGGGAAAAAACACTCGTGGGCGTAGTATATAGGCCTCCTAATAGTTGCAACTCTGCTGGAAGAAGTATTAATCAGGAAATAGTCGGGGCATGCAATAAAGGAACAGCTATAATTATGGGGGATTTTAACTATCATATTAACTGGACAAATCAAATTGGGCAGGGCAGCCTTGAGGAAGAGTTTATTGAGTGTATTAGGGATGGATTTCTTGAGCAGTGTGTAACTGATCCTACAAGAGGGCAAGCAACCTTGGACCTGGTCCTGTGTAATGAGCCAGGATTAATTAATAATGTCCTAGTTAAGGATCCCCTTGGAATGAGTGACCATAACATGGTTAAATTCCATATCCAATTAGAGGGTGAGAAGGTTGGTTCTCAAACAAGCGTACTGAGCTTGAATAAAGGAGACTATGATGGTATGAGAGCAGAATTGATTAAAGTGGACTGGGAAAATAGATTAAAGGGTAAGATGATACATGAGCAGTGGTGTTCATTTAAAGAGTTATTTACAACTTTCAAAAAAAAATATTCAACTGAGGAAAAAAGGGTGTAAAAGAAATGACAGCCATCCGTGGCTAAGTAAAGAAATTAAGGATAGTATCCGACTAAAAACAAGGACATGTAAGGTAGCCAAACTTAGTGGGAGGATAGAAGATTGGGAAGTCTTCAAAAGACAACAAAAAAGTAACTAAAGGATTGATTAAGAAAGGGAAGATAGATTATGAAAATAAATTAGCAAAAAATATAAAAACAGATAGCAAGAGTTTCTACAGTTATATAAAAAGAAAAAGGGTGGCTAAGGCAAACGTAGGTCCCTTAGAGGATGAGACCAGGAAATTAATGGTGGGAAACATGGAGATGGCAAAAATGCTGAACAAATATTTTGTTTCAGTCTTTACAGTAGAGGACACTAAGAATATCCCAACACTGGACAAACAGGGGGCTCTAGGGGGGGAGGAGCTAAATACAATTAAAATCACTAAGGAATTGGTACTCAGTAAAATAATGGGACTCAAGGCGGATAAATCCCCTGGACCTGATGGCTTACATCCGAGGGTCTTGAGGGAAGTGGCAGTAGGGATTGTGGATGCTTTGGTAATAATTTTCCAAAATTCTCTGGACTCAGCAAAGGTCCCGGCAGATTGGAAAACTGCTAATGTAACACCCTTATTTAAAAAGGGTAGTCGGCAGAAGGCTGGAAATTATAGACCAGTTAGCCTGACATCTGTGGTGGGTAAAATTTTGGAGTCTATTATTAAGGAGACAGTAACGGAACATTTAGATAAACATAATTTAATAGGACAAAGTCAGCATGGCTTTATGAAGGGGAAGTCATGTCTGACAAATTTGCTTGAGTTCTTTGAAGACATAACGTACAGGGTGGATAAAGGGGAACCAGTGGACGTAGTGTAATTAGACTTCCAGAAGGCATTCGACAAGGTGCCACATAAAAGATTATTGCTCAAGATAAAGAATCACTGGATTGGGGGTAATATTCTGGCATGGGTGGAGGATTGGTTATCTAACAGGAAGCAGAGAGTTGGGATAAATGGTTCATTCTCGGACTGGCAACCAGTAGCCAGTGGTGTTCCGCAGGGGTCGGTGCTGGGTCCCCAACTCTTTACAATCTATATTAACGATTTGGAGGAGGGGACTGAGTGTAACATATCAAAGTTTGCAGATGATACAAAGATGGGAGGGAAAGTAGAGAGTGAGGAGGACATAAAAAACCTACAAGGGGATATGGACAGGCTGGGTGAGTGGGCGGAGATTTGGCAGATGCAATACAATATTGGAAAATGTGAGGTTATGCACTTTGGCAGGAAAAATCAGAGAGCAAGTTATTATCTTAATGGCGAGAAACTGGAAAGTACTGCAGTACAAAGGGATCTGGGGGTCCTAGTGCAAGAAAATCAAAAAGTTAGTATGCAGCAGGTGATCAAGAAGGCCAACGGAATGTTGGCTTTTATTGCTAGGGGGATAGAATATAAAAACAGGGAGGTATTGCTGCAGTTATATAATGTGGAGATGCCGGTGATGGACTGGGGTTGACAATTGTAAACAATTTTACAACACCAAGTTATAGTCCAGCAATTTTATTTTAAATTCACAAGCTTTCGGAGGCTACCTCCTTCCTCAGGTGAACGATGTTCACCTGAGGAAGGAGGTAGCCTCCGAAAGCTTGTGAATTTAAAATAAAATTGCTGGACTATAACTTGGTGTTGTAAAATTGTTTACAGCAGTTATATAAGGTATTGGTGAGACCGCACCTGGAATACTGCATACAGTTTTGGTCTCCATACTTAAGAAAAGACATCCTTGCTCTCGAGGCAGTACAAAGGAGGTTCACTCGGTTAATCCCGGGGATGAGGGGGTGGACATATGAGGAGAGGTTGAGTAGATTGGGACTCTACTCATTGGAGTTCAGAAGAATGAGAGGCGATCTTATTGAAACATATAAGATTGTGAAGGGGCTTGATCGGGTGGATGCGGTAAGGATGTTCCCAAGGATGGGTGAAACTAGAACTAGGGGGCATAATCTTAGAATAAGGGGCTGCTCTTTCAAAACTGAGATGAGGAGAAACTTCTTCACTCAGAGGGTAGTAGGTCTGTGGAATTTGCTGCCCCAGGAAGCTGTGGAAGCTACATCATTACATAAATTTAAAACAGAAATAGACAGTTTCCTAGAAGTAAAGGGAATTAGGGGTTACGGGGAGCGGGCAGGAAATTGGACATGAAGCTGAGTTCGGATCGGTCAAGGCCCTGTGGGTGGCGGAGCCGGCCCAGGGGCTGAGTGGCCGGGTCCTGCTCCTACTCCTTGTGTTCTTTAGATTTGAGGTTAGGATCAGATCAGCCATGATCTTATTGAATGGCGGAGCAGGCTCGAGGGGCCGATTGGCCTACTCCTGCTCCTATTTCTTATGTTCTTATGTTCTTATTCCATTAGCCTTATTGATTATTTTCTGCACATGTTCATGACACTTCAATGATCTATGTACCTGAACCCCTAAGTCCCTTTGGACATCCACTGTTTTTAACTTTTTACCATTTAGAAAGTACCCTGTTCTATCCTTTTTTGATCCAAAGTGGATGACCTCACGTTTGTCTGCATTGAACTCCATTTGCCACAGTTTTGCCCATTCACCTAATCTATCAATATCGCTTTGTAATTTTATGTTTTCATCTACACTGCTTACAATGCCACCAATCTTTGTATCATCGGCAAACTTAGATATGAGACTTTCTATGCCTTCATCTAAGTCGTTAATAAATATTGTGAATAATTGAGGCCCCAAGACAGATCCCTGCGGGACTCCACTAGTCACATCTTGCCAATGTGAATACCTTCCCATTATCCCTACTCTCTGTCGCCTTTCGCTCAGCCAACTTCCTAACCAAGTCTGTACTTTTCCCTCGATTCCATGGGCTTCTATCTTAGCTAACAGTCTCTTATGTGGGACCTTATCAAATGCCTTCTGGAAGTCCACATAAATAACATCCATTGACATTCCCCTGTCCACACATTTAGTCACCTCTTCAAAAAATTCAATCAGGTTTGTCAGGCGTGACCTACCTTTCACAAATCCATGCTGGCTCTCTCTGATTAACTGAAAATTCTCGAGGTCTTCAGTCATCCTATCCTTAATTATAGACTCCAGCATTTTCCCCACAACAGATGTTAGGCTAAACTTAAATTAAACTTAAATTACAGGAGAAAACTGGACCTTTCCGTTGTGGCTTTAAACACATTAAACAGATGGAACCCTGTGGTGTCGAGCAAACAGTTCAACATTTGTTCGTAAAATGACTCTGATGAAGGAATGGAGAGCCATGTATCCAAGTTTGCTGATGACACTGAGTTCGGTGGCACAGTAAATAGTGTAGATGGGAGCAGAAAGTTGCAAGGGGGCAATGATAGATTCAGAGAGTGGGCAAAACGGTGGCGGGTGGAGTTGAATGTGGGGAAATGTGAATTCACCCACTTTGAACCTAAGACAGATCGATCAGAGTATTTACCAAACGGCAAGCAACTGGAAACTGTGGAGGAGCAGAGAGATTTCGGGGTCCAAGTACAGAAATCACTAAAAGCTAGTGGACAGTTACAAAAAATAATTTTAACGGCGAAAGGAATGTTGGCCTTCATCTCAAGGGGGCTGGAATATAAAGGGGTGGAAGTGATGTTACAGTTGTACAGAGCTCTGGTTAAACCCCATCTGGAGACTGCCTTCAGTTCTGGGCACTGCACCTCAGGGAGGATATACTGGCCTTGGAAGGGGTGCAGCACAGATTCACCAGAGTGATACTGACAGGGTGCACAGACTGGGCTTGTTTTGTGTGGAGTACAGAAGATTAAGGGGTGATCTAGAATCATAGAATCATAGAAAGGTTACAGCACGGAAGGAGGCCATTCGGCCCATCGAGTCCACACTGGCTCTCTGCAAGAGCAATCCGGCTAGTCCCACTCCCTCGCTCTTTTTCCGTAGCCCTGCAAATTTTTTCCTTTCAAGGACTTATCCAGTTCCCTTTTGAAGGCCATGATTGAATCTGCCTCCACCACCCCCTCGGGCAGTGCATTCCAGATCACAACCACTCGCTGAGTAAAAAAGTTTTTCCTCATGTCACCTTTGGTTCTTTTGCCAATCACCTTAAATCTGTGTCCTCTGGTTCTTGACCCTTCCACCAATGGGAACAGTTTCTCTCTATCTACTCTGTCCAGACTCTTCATGATTTTGAAGACCTCGATCAAATCTCCTCTCAACCGTCTCTGTTCCAAGGAGAACAACCCCAGCTTCTCCAGTCTATCCATGTAACTAAACCCCCTCATCCCTGGAATCATTCTAGTAAATCTCTTCTGCACCCTCTCTAAGGCCTTCACATCTTTCCTAAAGTGTGATGCCCAGAATTGGACACAATACTCCAGTTGTGGTCGAACCAGTGTTTTATAAAGATTCATCATGATTTCCTTGCTTTTGTACTCTATGCCTCTATTTATAAAGCCCAGGATCCCGTATGCTTTTTTAACTGCTTTCTTAACCTGTCCTGCCACTTTCAACGATTTGTGTACATATACCCCCAGGTCTCTCTGTTCCTGTACCCCTTTTAGAATTGTGCCCTCTAGTTTATATTGCCTCTCCTCATTCTTCCTACGCATTTTTCTGTGTTAAATTTCATCTGCCACATGTCCGTCCATGCCACCAGCCTGTCTATATCCTCTTGAAGTCCATCACTATCCTCCTCACTGTTTACTACACTTCCAAGTTTTGTGTCATCTGCAAATTTTGAAATTGTGCCCTGTACACCCAATTCCAAGTCATCAATATATCTAAAAAAAAGCAGTGGTCCCAGCACTGACCCCTGGGGAACACCACTGTACACCTCCCTCTAGTCTGAAAAACAACCGTTCACCACTACTCTCTGTTTCCTGTCCCTTAGCCAATTCCGTATCCAAGTTGCTACTGCCCCCTTTATTCCATGGGCCGCAATCTTGATGATAAGCCTACCATAGGCACTTTATCAAATGCCTATTGAAAGTCCATATACACCACATCAACTGCATTGCCCTCATCGACCCTCTCTGTTACCTCATCAAAAAACTCTATCAGGTCAGTTAAACACGATTTGCCTTTAACAAATCCGTGCTGGCTTTCCCTAATCAATCCACCCTCATCCAAGTGACTATTAATTCTGACCCAGATTATCGTTTCTAAAAGTTTCCCCACCACCGAGGTTAAACTGACTGGCCTGTAGTTGCTGGGTTTATCCTTACACCCTTTTTTGAACAAGGGTGTAACACTTGCAATTCTCCAGTCCTCTGGCACCACCCCTGTATCTAAGGCTGTTTGGAAGATTGTGGCCAGTACCTCCGCAATTTCCACCCTTACTTCCCTCAGCAACCTAGGATGCATCCCATCCGGACCGGGTGACTTATCTACTTTAAGTACAGCCAGCCTTTCTAGTACCTCCTCTTTATCAATTTTTAGCACATCCAGTATCTCAACTATATGTTCCTTTACTGAGACTCTGGCAGCATCTACTTCCTTGGTAAAGACAGATGCAAAATACTCATTTAGTATCTCAGCCATCCCCTCTGCCTCCATGCGTAGGTCTCCTTTTTGGTCCCTAATCGGCCCCACCCCTCCTCTTACTACCCATTTACTGTTTACATACCTGAAGAAGACTTTTGGATTCCCTTTTATGTTGGCCGCCAGTCTATTCTCATACTCTCTCTTTGCCCCTCTTATTTCTTTTCTCACTTCCCCTCTGAACTTTCTATATTCTGCCTGGTTCTCACTTGTATTATCAACCTGACATCTGTCAAACGCCCCTTTTTTCCATTTCATCTTATTCTCTATCTCTTTCGTCATCCAGTGAGCTCTGGCTTTAGTTGCCCCACCTTTCCCCCTCGTGGGAATGTACCTAGACTGTACCCGAACCATCTCCTCTTTAAAGGCCGCCCATTGTTCAATTACAGTTTTGCCTGACAATCTTTGATTCCAATTTACCCGGGCCAGATCCGTTCACAACCCACTGAAACTGAACCTCCGCCAATTGAGTATTTTCACTTTGGAGTGGTCCATGTCCTTTTCCATAGCTATTCTAAACCTTATGATACAATGATCGATGCTCCCTAAATGCTCCCCCACTGACACTTGCTCCACTTGGCCCACCTCATTCCCTAGAACCAAGTCCAGCAATGCCTCCTTCCTCGTTGGGCCGGAAATGTACTGGTTAAGAAAGTTCTCCTGGACACATTTCAAAAATTGCTCCCCCTCTGTGCCCCTTATTATTATTGTTATCCCAGTCTATATTAGGATAGTTGAAGTCCCCAGTTATCACTACTCAATGGCTTTTGCACCTCTCTGTAATTTCCCTGCAAATTTGCTCCTCTATCTCCTTCCCACTAGTTGGTGGCCTAAAGAATACACCCAGTAGTGTAACGGCACCTCTATTGTTTCTTAACTCGAACCAAATAGATTCTGTCCTTGACCCCTTCAGGACATCCTCTCTCTCCAGTACTGCAATATTCTCCTTAATCAATACTACCACCCCACCTTCTTTCTTTCCTTCCCTATCTTTCCTGCACACCTTGTATCCAGGAATATTTATTACCCAATCCTGCCCTATTTTGACCCAAGTCTCCGTTATCGCCACTACATCGTATTCCCGTGTGGCTATTTGCGCCTGCAGCTCACCAACCTCTAATTGAGGTGTTTAAGATGATTAAAGGATTTGTTAGGGTGGAGAGAGAGAAACTACTTCCTCTGGAGGGGGAGTCGAGAATAAGGGGACATAACCTTAAAATTAGAGCTCGGCCATTCTAGAGTGATGTCAGGAAGTAATTCTTCACACAAAGGGTAGTGGAAATCTGGAACTCTCTCCCTGAGAGATGTCGAGGCTGGGGGTCATTTGAAAATTTCAGATCTGAGATTGATAGATTTTTGATAGGCGAGGGTATTAAAGGTTATGGTACCAAGGCGGGTAGATGGAGTTTAAATACTGATCAGACATGATCTAATTAAATGGCGGAACAGGCTGGAGGGGCTGAATGGCCTCCTCTTGTTCATAATGATTAAATGTTCCTAATCACTGCACTAATTACAGAACGAACCGATTGTTAATAGGAGCTCCGTTCGTGAAATCCCCCGACATTCAAAGATAAACGGGACTGTCCCTTTAACTATAAACAAAGGGGAGTGCCTGTCCCTTTAAATATCTGCCCCATTCCCACAGGCAGTGGGAGGAGGAACAGCGCGCGGTCTCATTCCGCCCAAAACCAGCGGGGCCTCGCGCGAGGGAGCAGCTCCATGAGGGGGCGGGGCCAGTGTGTGAGGGCGGGGCCTCGGCTCTGACGTCTCCCGGAGCCCAGCGCGCAGGCGCGGGCGAGGCTCTTGCTCGGTCGCCAGACGGAGTCGGAGGGTCGGGAGCAGGTAGGCGGGGGGCCGGGGACAGGACACTGAGAAACCGGGCGGAGGCCGCGCCCCACGGCTTATAAACATGGAGCGAGGCCGCAGGACCCGAGTCGGATCCTCTGGGTCCCGAGTGTGAGCAGCCGGGCGGCAACTGCGGGACTTCTCCCCGGGGGACAGGCGCGGGTTACCGGGGTAACCGGTCGCCATCTTGGTAAAGGAAGACAGGGCGCGATCACGGCGCATGCGCGGCTACCTTGGCTGGGAACAAAGAGTGGGCGGGGCTTCAGGCTGCTCTGAATCAGTCTGAGTGAAGATAAGAAATAACAAGGAGGCAGAAAATATTGGTGGGAGTAGTTTACAGGCTCCCCGAACAGCAGCTCCACCATTGGACAGAGTATCAATCATGAAATAATCGGAGCTTGTAACAAAGGTAATGCAATAATCGTGGGTGGGGGGGCTTTGATCTTCACATCGACCGGGCAAATCAAATTGGCAAAGGTCGTCTGGAGGACGTGCTCATGGAATGCATTCGAGACTGTTTCCCAGAACAATGCGTCATGGAACCAACCAGGGAACAGGCTATTTTAGATCTTGGACTGTGTAATCAGACAAGGTTAATTAGTAATCTCACAGTAAGGGATCCTCTGGGGAAGAGTGATCATATGATACAATTTCACATTGAGTTTGAGAGTGACCTACTTAAGTCTTAAACAAAGCCAATTGCATAGGTACGAGGGGCAAGTCGGCGAAGGTTGATTGGGAAATTAAATTTAAAAGGTGTGACGGTGGATAAGCAATGGCAAACATTTTAAAGAAATATTTCATTATTCTCAACGGATACATTCCATTTGAGAAATAAAAACTCCACGGGAAAAGTGATTCATCCGTGGCTCGCTAAAGAAGTTAATGATAGTATTAGATTAAAAGAAGAGGCTTACAATGTTACGAAGAAAAGTACTGAGCCTGAGGGTTGGGAGAGTTTTAGAAACCAGCAAAGGACGACCAAAAAATTGATTGAGGGAGAAAATAGAATGAGAGCAAAAAAGCAAGAAATATAAAAACAGATTGTAAGAGCTTCTACAAATATGTAAAAAGGAAGAGATTAGCAGAAGTAAACGTGGGTCCCTTGGAGGCAGAGACAGGAGAAATTATAATGGGGAATAAGGAAATGGCAGAGACGTTAAACAAATATTTTGTATCTGTCTTCACAGTAGAAGACACAAAAAACATACTGGAAATAGTGGGGAATCAAGGGGATAATGAGTGAGGAACTTAAAGTAATTAATATCAGTAGAGAAAAAGTACTGGAGAAATTAATGGGACTAAAAGCCGATAAATCCCCTGGACCTGATGGCCTACATCCTAGGGTTCTAAAAGAGGTGGATGCATTGGTTGTGATCTTCCAAAAGTCCCTAGATTAGAAGGACCCCGTGGATTGGAAGGTGGCAAATGTAACCCCGCTATTCAAGAAGGGAGGGAGAGAGAAAACAGGGAACTACAGGCCAGTTAGCCTGACATCAGTCCTTGGGAAAATGCTGGAATCCATTATTAAGGAAGTGGTAACAGGGCACTTAGAAAATCATAATATGGTTAAGCAGAGTCAACATGGTTTTATGAAAGGGGAATCATGTTTAACAAATTTATTAGAGTTTTTTGAGGATGTAACTAGCAGGGTAGATAAAGGGGAACCAGTGAATGTTGTATATTTGGATTTTCAAAAGGCATTCGATAAGGTGCCATATAAAAAGTTGTTACCCCCAACCCCATGAGCCCTTATCTTGTGTAACACATTAGCATGGATAGAGGATTGGTTAACGGACAGAAAACAGAGAGTTGGGATAAACAGGTCATTTTCAGGTTGGCAGGCTATAACGAGTGGGGTGCTGCAGGGATCAGTGCTTGGGCCTCAGTTATTTACAATCGATATTAATGACATAGATGAAGGGACCGAGTGTAATGTATCCAAGTTTGCTGACGATACAAAGCTAGGTGGGAAAGTAAGCTTTGAGGACACAAAGATTCTGCAAAGCGATATAGACAGGTTAAGTGAGTGGGCAAGAAGGTGGCAGATGGAGTATAATGTGGGGAAATGTGAGGTTATTCACTTTAGTAGGAAGAATAGAGAAACAAAATATTTTTGAAATGGTGGGAAACTATTTGGGTGTCCTCATACACGAAACACAGAAAATTACCATGCAGGTACAGCAAGGTAGTAGGAAGGCAAATGGCATGTTGGCCTTTATTGCAAGGGGGTCGGAGTACAAGAGTAAGGAAGTCTTACTACAATTGTACAGGGCTTTGGTGAGACCACATCTGGAGTACTGGGTACAGTTTTGGTCTCCTTACCTAAGGAAGGATATACTTGCCTTAGAGGCAGTGCAATAAAGATTCACTGGATTGATTCCTGGGATGAGAGGGTTGTCCGAGAGGAGAGATTGAGTAGAATGGGCCTACAGTCTCTGGAGTTTAGAAGAATGAGAGGTGATCTCATTGAAACATATAAGATTCTGAGGGGCTTGACAGGGTCGATGTGGAGAGGTTGTTTCCCCTGGCTGGAGAGTCGAACTAGGGGACACAGTCTCAGGATAAGGGGTCGGCCATTTAAGACCGAGTTGAGGAGGAATTTCTTCACTTAGAGGGTTGTGAATCTTTGGAATTCTCGAGCCCAGAGGGCTGTGGATGCTCAGTCGTTGAGTATATTCAAGACTGAGATCGATAGATTTTTGGACTCTAGGGGAATCAAAGGATATGGGGATCGGGCGGGAAAGTGGAGTTGAGGCCAAAGATCAGCCATGATCTGATTGAATGGGGAGCAGGCTCGAGGGGCCGTATGGCCGACTCCGGCTCCTATTTCTTATATTCTAAGAGTGGGCGGGGATTCAGGGTCCCCGTGAACGGGAACAAAGAGTGGGCGGGGCTTCAGGGTCCCCGTGACCGGGAACAAAGAGTGGGCGGGGCTTCATGGTCCCCGTGACCGGTAACAAAGAGTGGGCGGGGCTTCATGGTCCCCGTGAACGGGAACAAAGAGTGGGCGGGGCTTCAGGGTCCCCGTGAACGGGAACAGAGTGGGCGGGGCTTCATGGTCCCCGTGACCGGTAACAAAGAGTGGGCGGGGCTTCATGGTCCCCGTGAACGGGAACAAAGAGTGGGCGGGGCTTCAGGGTCCCCGTGAACGGGAACAAAGAGTGGGCGGGGCTTCAGGGTCCCCGTGAACGGGAACAAAGAGTGGGCGGGGCTTCAGGGTCCCTGTGAACGGGAACAAAGAGTGGGCGGGGCTTCAGGGTCCCAGTGACCGGGAACAAAGAGTGGGCGGGGCTTCAGGGTCCCAGTGACCGGGAACAAAGAGTGGGCGGGGCTTCAGGGTCCCAGTGACCGGGAAGAAAGAGTGGGCGGGGCTTCAGGGTCCCAGTGACAGGGAACAAAGAGTGGGCGGGGCTTCAGGGTCCCAGTGACAGGGAACAAAGAGTGGGCGGGGCTTCAGGGTCCCAGTGACGGGGAACAAAGCGTGGGCGAGGCTTCAGGGTCCCAGTGACCGGGAACAAAGAGTGGGCGGGGCTTCAGGGTCCCAGTGACCGGGAACAAAGAGTGGGCGGGGCTTCAGGGTCCCTGTGACTGGGAACAAAGAGTGGGCGGGGCTTCAGGGTCCCAGTGACGGGGAACAAAGAGTGGGCGGGGCTTCAGGGTCCCAGTGACCGGGAACAAAGAGTGGGCGGGGCTTCAGGGTCCCAGTGACCGGGAACAAAGAGTGGGCGGGGCTTCAGGGTCCCAGTGACTGGGAACAAAGAGTGGGCGGGGCTTCAGGGTCCCAGTGACTGTGAACAAAGAGTGGGCGGGGCTTCAGGGTCCCCGTGAACGGGAACAAAGAGTGGGCGGGGCTTCATGGTCCCCGTGAACGGGAACAAAGAGTGGGCGAGGCTTCAGGGTCACCGTGAACGGGAACAAAGAGTGGGCGGGGCTTCAGGGTCCCCGTGAACGGGAACAAAGAGTGGGCGGGGCTTCAGAGTCCCCGTGAACGGGAACAAAGAGTGGGCGGGGCTTCAGGGTCCCCGTGAACGGGAACAAAGAGTGGGCGGGGCTTCAGGGTCCCCGTGAACGGGAACAAAGAGTGGGCGGGGCTTCAGGGTCCCAGTGACCGGGAACAAAGAGTGGGCGGGGCTTCAGGGTCCCAGTGACCGGGAACAAAGAGTGGGCGGGGCTTCAGGGTCCCTGTGACTGGGAACAAAGAGTGGGCGGGGCTTCAGGGTCCCAGTGACCGGGAACAAAGAGTGGGCGGGGCTTCAGGGTCCCAGTGACCGGGAACAAAGAGTGGGCGGGGCTTCAGGGTCCCAGTGACAGGGAACAAAGAGTGGGCGGGGCTTCAGGGTCCCAGTGACCAGGAACAAAGAGTGGGCGGGGCTTCAGGGTCCCAGTGACCAGGAACAAAGAGTGGGCGGGGCTTCAGGGTCCCTGTGACGGGAACAAAGAGTGGGCGGGGCTTCAGGGCCCCAGTGACTGGGAACAAAGAGTGGGCGGGGCTTCAGGGTCCCAATGACTGGGAACAAAGAGTGGGCGGGGCTTCAGGATCCCAGTGACTGTGAACAAAGAGTGGGCGGGGCTTCAGGGTCCCAGTGACTGGGAACAAAGAGTGGGCGGGGCTTCAGGGTCCCAGTGACCGGGAACAAAGAGTGGGCGGGGCTTCAGGGTCCCAGTGACCGGGAACAAAGAGTGGGCGGGGTTTCAGGGTCCCAGTGACCAGGAACAAAGAGTGGGCGGGGCTTCAGGGTCCCAGTGACCAGGAACAAAGAGTGGGCGGGGCTTCAGGGTCCCTGTGACTGGGAACAAAGAGTGGGCGGGGCTTCAGGGTCCCAGTGACAGGGAACAAAGAGTGGGCGGGGCTTCAGGGTCCCAGTGACCGGGAACAAAGAGTGGGTGGGGCTTCAGGGTCCCAGTGACCGGGAACAAAGAGTGGGCGGGGCTTCAGGGTCCCAGTGACCGGGAACAAAGAGTGGGCGGGGCTTCAGGGTCCCAGTGACTGGGAACAAAGAGTGGGCGGGGCTTCAGGGTCCCAGTGAACGGGAACAAAGAGTGGGCGGGGCTTCAGGGTCCCCGTGAACGGGAACAAAGAGTGGGCGGGGCTTCATGGTCCCCGTGAACGGGAACAAAGAGTGGGCGGGGCTTCAGGGTCACCGTGAACGGGAACAAAGAGTGGGTGGGGCTTCAGGGTCCCCGTGAACGGGAACAAAGAGTGGGCGGGGCTTCAGGGTCCCCGTGAACGGGAACAAAGAGTGGGCGGGGCTTCAGGGTCCCAGTGACCAGGAACAAAGAGTGGGCGGGGCTTCAGGGTCCCAGTGACTGGGAACAAAGAGTGGGCGGGGCTTCAGGGTCCCAGTGACAGGGAACAAAGAGTGGGCGGGGCTTCAGGGTCCCAGTGACGGTGAACAAAGAGTGGGCGGGGCTTCAGGTCCCTGTGACTGGGAACAAAGAGTGGGCGGGGCTTCAGGGTCCCAGTGACTGGGAACAAAGAGTGGGCGGGGCTTCAGGGTCCCAGTGACCGGGAAGAAAGAGTGGGCGGGGCTTCAGGGTCCCAGTGACTGTGAACAAAGAGTGGGCGGGGCTTCAGGGTCCCCGTGACCGGGAACAAAGAGTGGGCGGGGCTTCAGGGTCCCAGTGACCGGGAACAAAGAGTGGGCGGGGCTTCAGGGTCCCAGTGACTGGGAACAAAGAGTGGGCGGGGCTTCAGGGTCCCAGTGACTGGGAACAAAGAGTGGGCGGGGCTTCAGGGTCCCAATGACTGGGAACAAAGAGTGGGCGGGGCTTCAGGGTCCCAGTGACGGGGAACAGAGTGGGCGGGGCTTCAGGGTCCCAGTGACCGGGAACAAAGAGTGGGCGGGGCTTCAGGGTCCCAGTGACTGTGAACAACGAGTGGGCGGGGCTTCAGGGTCCCAGTGACTGGGAACAAAGAGTGGGCGGGGCTTCAGGGTCCCAGTGACCGGGAACAAAGAGTGGGCGGGGCTTCAGTGTCCCAGTGACTGGGAACAAAGAGTGGGCGGGGCTTCAGGGTCCCAGTGACGGTGAACAAAGAGTGGGCGGGGCTTCAGGGTCCCAGTGACGGTGAACAAAGAGTGGGCGGGGCTTCAGGGTCCCAGTGACTGGGAACAAAGAGTGGGCGGGGCTTCAGGGTCCCAGTGACCGGGAACAAAGAGTGGGCGGGGCTTCAGTGTCCCAGTGACTGGGAACAAAGAGTGGGCGGGGCTTCAGGGTCCCAGTGACGGTGAACAAAGAGTGGGCGGGGCTTCAGGGTCCCAGTGACTGTGAACAAAGAGTGGGCGGGGCTTCAGGGTCCCAGTGACTGGGAACAAAGAGTGGGCGGGGCTTCAGGCTCCCAGTGACTGTGAACAAAGAGTGGGCGGGGCTTCAGGGTCCCAGTGACTGTGAACAAAGAGTGGGCGGGGCTTCAGGGTCCCAGTGACTGTGAACAAAGAGTGGGCGGGGCTTCAGGGTCCCAGTGACTGTGAACAAAGAGTGGGCGGGGCTTCAGGGTCCCAGTGCTTGTGAACAACGAGTGGGCGGGGCTTCAGGCTCCCAGTGACTGTGAACAAAGAGTGGGCGGGGCTTCAGGGTCCCAGTGACTGTGAACAAAGAGTGGGCGGGGCTTCAGGGTCCCAGTGACTGTGAACAAAGAGTGGGCGGGGCTTCAGGGTCCCTGTGACTGTGAACAACGAGTGGGCGGGGCTTCAGGCTCCCAGTGACTGTGAACAAAGAGTGGGCGGGGCTTCAGGGTCCCAGTGACTGTGAACAAAGAGTGGGCGGGGCTTCAGGGTCCCAGTGACTGTGAACAAAGAGTGGGCGGGGCTTCAGGGTCCCAGTGCTTGTGAACAACGAGTGGGCGGGGCTTCAGGCTCCCAGTGACTGTGAACAAAGAGTGGGCGGGGCTTCAGGGTCCCAGTGACTGTGAACAAAGAGTGGGCGGGGCTTCAGGCTCCCAGTGACTGAACAAAGAGTGGGCGGGGCTTCAGGGTCCCAGTGACTGTGAACAACGAGTGGGCGGGGCTTCAGGCTCCCAGTGACTGTGAACAAAGAGTGGGCGGGGCTTCAGACTCCCAGTGACTGTGAACAAAGAGTGGGCGGGGCTTCAGGGTCCCAGTGACTGGGAACAAAGAGTGGGCGGGGCTTCAGGGTCCCTGTGACTGTGAACAAAGTGTGGGCGGGACTTCAGGGTCCCAGTGACTGTGAACAAAGAGTGGGCGGGGCTTCAGGGTCCCAGTGACTGGGAACAAAGAGTGGGCGGGGCTTCAGGGTCCCAGTGACAGGGAACAAAGAGTGGGCGGGGCTTCAGGGTCCCAGTGACTGGGAACAAAGAGTGGGCGGGGCTTCAGGGTCCCAGTGACTGGGAACAAAGAGTGGGCGGGGCTTCAGGGTCCCAGTGACTGGGAACAAAGAGTGGGCGGGGCTTCAGGGTCCCAGTGACTGTGAACAAAGAGTGGGCGGGGCTTCAGGGTCCCAGTGACTGGGAACAAAGAGTGGGCGGGGCTTCAGGGTCCCAGTGACTGTGAACAAAGAGTGGGCGGGGCTTCAGGGTCCCAGTTACTGTGAACAAAGAGTGGGCGGGGCTTCAGGGTCCCAGTGACTGTGAACAAAGAGTGGGCGGGGCTTCAGGGTCCCAGTGACGGGGAACAAAGAGTGGGCGGGGCTTCAGGGTCCCAGTGACGGGGAACAAAGAGTGGGCGGGGCTTCAGGGTCCCAGTGACGGGGAACAAAGAGTGGGCGGGGCTTCAGGGTCCCAGTGACAGGGAACAAAGAGTGGGCGGGGCTTCAGGGTCCCAGTGACTGGGAACAAAGAGTGGGCGGGGCTTCAGGGTCCCAGTGACTGGGAACAAAGAGTGGGCGGGGCTTCAGGGTCCCAGTGACTGTGAACAAAGAGTGGGCGGGGCTTCAGGGTCCCAGTGACTGGGAACAAAGAGTGGGCGGGGCTTCAGGGTCCCAGTGACTGTGAACAAAGAGTGGGCGGGGCTTCAGGGTCCCAGTGACTGAACAAAGAGTGGGCGGGGCTTCAGGGTCCCAGTGACTGTGAACAAAGAGTGGGTGGGGCTTCAGGGTCCCAGTGACTGTGAACAAAGAGTGGGCGGGGCTTCAGGGTCCCAGTGACTGGGAACAAAGAGTGGGCGGGGCTTCAGGGTCCCAGTGACTGTGAACAAAGAGTGGGCGGGGCTTCAGGGTCCCAGTGACTGTGAACAAAGAGTGGGCGGGGCTTCAGGGTCCCAGTGCCTGGGAACAAAGAGTGGGCGGGGCTTCAGGGTCCCAGTGACTGTGAACAAAGAGTGGGCGGGGCTTCAGGGTCCCAGTGACTGTGAACAAAGAGTGGGCGGGGCTTCAGGGTCCCAGTGACTGTGAACAAAGAGTGGGCGGGGCTTCAGGGTCCCTGTGACGGGGAACAAAGAGTGGGCGGGGCTTCAGGGTCCCAGTGACTGTGAACAAAGAGTGGGCGGGGCTTCAGGGTCCCAGTGACTGTGAACAAAGAGTGGGCGGGGCTTCAGGGTCCCTGTGAACCATTTATTTGATTCTCACTCTGCTCCCAGGGGGTTTCTCACCATTTTCTCCCCTCGTCTCCTGAAGGTGCCGACTCGTGATGGGATTACGGATCCACAGGCTCCGGTCGAGCTCCAGGACCAGTTAAGTGATCACTCCTCACCTGTGAGCCAGGACAGTGAGTGGCAGCAGCAAGTTCAGGAACAGGAGGAGGCCATTCATCCCCCGGGTTTGCACCTCATTCAGTGAGATTAGGGCTGGTCTGCACCTCAGCTCCATTTACCCACTTTGGCTCCATATCCCTCAATACCCTCACCCACCAAAAATATATTCATCTCAGTCTGGAAAGCCCCAATTGATCCCCAGCATCCACAGCCCTTTGGGGGAGACGATTGCAGATTTCTACTATTCTGTGTGTGAAGAATTGCTTCCTGATTTAGCTCCTGAACGGCCGAGCTCTATTTTTAAGATTATTCCCCCCTTGTTCTTGATTTTCCCCAACCAGAGGAAATGGTTTCTCCGTATCTACCCGAACAGCATTGAAGGAGGCCATTTGGCCCTTCGTGCCTGTGTCAGCTCTTAGAAATAGCTGGCCAATTAGTTCCACTCCCCTTCCCTTTCCCCAACAAGTATTTATCCAATTCCATCTGGAGTTACGATTGAATCTGCTTCCACCACCTTTTCAGGCAGTGCATTCCAGATCATAACAACTCGCTGCGTAAAAATCTTCTTCTCCTCTCCCCCTTTTTCCAATTACCTTAAATCTGTGTCCTCTGGTTACCGACCCTTCTGCCACTGGAAACAGTTTCTCCTTATTTACTCTATCAAAACCCCTCTTGATTTTAAACAAATCTGTTAAATCTCCCATTAACCTTCTCTGCTGTGAAGAGAACAACCCCAGCTTCTCCAGTCTCTCTACTCCAGTTGGGGCCCTGGCCAGTGTTTTATAAAGGTTTAGCATAACTTCCTTGCTTTTGTACTCTGTGCCTCTAATTATAAAGCCCAGGATCCCATTTACTTTTTTAACAGCCTTCTCAACTTGTCCTGCCACCTACAAAGCTGTTCCAGTACAGCTACAACACTGGCATCTACCCGACAATGTGGAAAATTGCCCAGGTATGTCCTGTCCACAAAAAGCAGGACAAATCCAATCCGGCCAATTACCGCCCCATCAGTCTACTCTCAATCATCAGCAAAGTGATGGAAGGTGTCGTCGACAGTGCTATCAAGCGGCACTTACTCACCGATAACCTGCTCACTGATGCTCAGTTTGGGTTCTGCCAGGACCACTCTGCTCCAGACCTCATTACAGCCTTGGTGCAAACATGGACAAAAGAGCTGAATTCCAGAGGTCAGGTGAGAGTGACTGCCCTTGACATCAAGGCAGCATTTGACCGAGTGTGGCACCAAGGAGCCCTCGTAAAATTGAAGTCAATGGGAATCAGGGGGAAAACTCTCCAGTGGCTGGAATCATACCTGGCACAAAGGAAGATGGTAGTGGTTGTTGGAGGCCAATCATCTCAACCCCAGGACATTGCTGCAGGAGTTCCTCAGGGCAGTGTCCTAGGCCCAACCATCTTCAGCTGCTTCATCAATGACCTTCCCTCCATCATAAGGTCAGAAATGGGGATGTTCGCTGATGATTGCACTGTGTTCAGTTCCATTCGCAACCCCTCAAATAATGAAGCAGTCCGAGCCCGCATGCAGCAAGACCTGGACAACATCCAGGCTTGGGCTCATAAGTGGCAAGTAACATTCGTGCCAGATAAGTGCCAGGCAATGACCATCTCCAACAAGAGAGAGTCTAACCACCTCCCCTTGACATTCAACGGCATTACCATCGCCGAATCCCCCACCATCAACATCCTGGAGGTCACCATTGACCAGAAACTTAACTGGACCAGCCATATAAATACTGTGGCTACGAGAGCAGGTCAGAAGCTGGGTATTCTGCGGCGAGTGACTCACCTCCTGACTCCCCAAAGCCTTTCCACCATCTACAAGGCACAAGTCAGGAGTGTGATGGAATACTCTCCACTTGCCTGGATGAGTGCAGCTCCAACAACACTCAAGAAGCTCAACACCATCCAAGATAAAGCAGCCCGCTTGATTGGCACCCCATCCACCACCCTAAACATTCATTCCCTCCACCACCGGCGCACTGTGGCTGCAGTGTGCACCATCCACAGGATGCACTGCAGCAACTCGCCAAGGCTTCTTCGACAGCACCTCCCAAACCCACGACCTCTACCACCTGGAAGGACAAGGGCAGCAGGCACATGGGAACAACACCACCTGCACGTTCCCCTCCAAGTCACACACCATCCCAACTTGGAAATATATCGCCGTTCCTTCATTGTCGCTGGGTCAAAATCCTGGAACTCCCTTCCTAACAGCACTGTGGGAGAACCGTCACCACACGGACTGCAGCGGTTCAAGAAGGCGGCTCACCACCACCTTCTCGAGGGCAATTTGGGATGGGCAATAAATGCCGGCCTCGCCAGCGACGCCCACATCCCATGAACGAATCAAAAAAAACACACACACACCCCCAGGTCTCTCTGTTCCTGCACCTCTTTTAAAATTGTACCATTTAGTTTATATTGCCTCTCCTCATTCTTCCTACCAAAATGCATCACTTCAGATTTCTCTGCATTAAATTTCATCTGCCACGTGTCTGCTCATTTCACCAGTCTGTCTCTGTCCTCCTGAAGTCTGTTACTATCCTCCACATCGTTTACTGCATTCCTGAGTTTCATGTCATCTTCAGTCTTTGAAATTATGTCCTGTATATCCAAATCCATATCATTAATATGTATCAAAAAGAGCAATGGTCCTAATACTGACTCCTAGCGAACCCCACTGTATACTTCCCTCGAGTCTGAAAAACAACCGTTCACCCCTACTCTCTGCCTTCTGTCCCTGAGCTAAATTTGTATCCACACGGCCGCTGCTGCTTTAATCCCACGGGGTTCAATTTCACAACCAACTCTGTTATGTGGCACTTCATCAAACACCTTTTGAAAGTCCATATACACGACATCAACCGCACTCCCCTCATCATTTCCGGGGGTGGGGGGTTGGGGGCGGAGAGATTTCGGGCGGGGGGAGGTGCCCGGGAGGGAAGGGGCGGGGGTGTGTGTCCGGGGGGGGGAAGTGTCCGGGATTGTAAGCAGTGTAGATGAAAACATAAAATTACAAAGCGATATTGACAGATTAGGTGAATGGGCAAAACTGTGGCAAATGGAATTCAATGTAGACAAATGTGAGGTCATCCACTTTGGATCAAAAAAGGATAGAACAGGGTACTTTCTAAATGGTAAAAAGTTAAAAACAGTGGATGTCCAAAGGGACTTTGGGGTTCAGGTACATCGATCATTGAAGTGTCATGAACAGGTGCAGAACATAATCAATAAGGCTAATGGAATGCTGGCCTTCATATCTGGAGGACTGGAGTACAAGGGGGCAGAAGTTATGCTGCAGCTATACAAAACCCTGGTTAGACCGCACCTGGAGTACTGTGAGCAGTTCTGGGCACCGCACCTTCGGAAGGACATATTGGCCTTGGAGGGAGTGCAGCGTAGGTTTACTAGAATGATACCCGGACTTCAAGGGTTAAGTTACGAGGAGAGATTACACAAATTGGGGTTGTATTCTCCAGAGTTTAGAAGGTTAAGGGGTGATCTGATCGAAGTTTATAAGATATTAAGGGGAACAGATAGGGTGGATAGAGAGAAACTATTTCCGCTGGTTGGGGATTTTAGGAGTAGGGGGCACAGTCTAAAAATTAGAGCCAGACCTTTCAGGAGTGAGATTAGAAAACATTTCTACACACAAAGGGTGGTAGAAGTTTGGAACTCTCTTCCGCAAACGGCAATTGATACTAGCTCACAAGAACATAAGAAATAGGAGCAGGAGTAGGCCAATCGGCCCCTCGAGCCTAATTCGCCATTCAATAAGATCATGGCTGATCTGATCCTAACCTCAAATCTGAAGAACACAAGTCGGAGCAGGACCCGGCCACTCAGCCCCTGGGCCTGCTCCGCCACCCGTAGGGCCTTGACCGATCCGAACTCAGCTTCATGTCCAATTTCCTGCCAGCTCCCCGTAACCCCTAATTCCCTTTACTTCCAGGAAACTGTCTATTTCTGTTTTAAATTGATTTAATGATGTAGCTTCCACAGCTTCCTGGGGCAGCAAATTCCACAGACCTACTACCCTCTGAGTGAAGAAGTTTCTCCTCATCTCAGTTTTGAAAGAGCAGCCCCTTATTCTAAGATTATGCCCCCCAGTTCTAGTTTCACCCATCCTTGGGAACATCCTTACCGCATCCACCCGATCAAGCCCCTTCACAATCTTATGTTTCAATAAGATCACCTCTCATTCTTCTGAACTCCAATGAGTAGAGTCCCAATCTACTCAACCTCTCCTCATATGTCCACCCCCTCATCCCCGGGATTAACCGAGTGAACCTTCTTTGTACTGCCTCGAGAGCAAGTATGTCTTTTCTTAAGTATGGAGACCAAAACTGTATGCAGTATTCCAGGTGCGGTCTCACCAATACCTTATATAACTGCAGCAATACCTCCCTGTTTTTATATTCTATCCCCCTAGCAATAAAAGCCAACATTCCGTTGGCCTTCTTGATCACCTGCTGCACCTACATACTAACTTTTTGATTTTCTTGCACTGGGACCCCCAGATCCCTTTGTACTGCAGTACTTTCCAGTTTCTCGCCATTAAGATAATAACTTGCTCTCTGATTTTTCCTGCCAAAGTGCATAACCTCACATTTTCCAATATTGTATTGCATCTGCCAAATCTCCGCCCACTCACCCAGCCTGTCTATATCCCCTTGTAGGTTTTTTATGTCCTCCTCACTCTCTACTTTCCCTCCCATCTTTGTATCATCTGCAAACTTTGATATGTTACACTCGGCCCCCTCCTCCAAATCGTTAATATAGATTGTAAAGAGTTGGGGACCCAGCACCGACCCCTGCGGAACACCACTGGCTACTGGTTGCCAGTCCGAGAATGAACCATTTATCCCAACTCTCTGCTTCCTGTTAGATAACCAATCCTCCACCCATGCCAGAATATTACCCCCAATCCAGTGATTCTTTATCTTGAGCAATAATCTTTTATGTGGCACCTTGTCGAATGCCTTCTGGAAGTCTAATTACACTACGTCCACTGGTTCCCCTTTATCCACCCTGCACGTTATGCCCTCAAAGAACTCAAGCAAATTTGTCAGACATGACTTCCCCTTCATAAAGCCATGCTGACTTTGTCCTATTAAATTATGTTTATCTAAATGTTCCGTTACTGTCTCCTTAATAATAGACTCCAAAATTTTACCCACCACAGATGTCAGGCTAACTGGTCTATAATTTCCAGCCTTCTGCCGACTACCCTTTTTAAATAAGGGTGTTACATTAGCAGTTTTCCAATCTGCCGGGACCTTTGCTGAGTCCAGAGAATTTTGGAAAATTATTACCAAAGCATCCACAATCCCTACTGCCACTTCCCTCGAGACCCTCGGATGTAAGCCATCAGGTCCAGGGGATTTATCCGCCTAGAGTCCCATTAATTTACTGAGTACCAATTCCTTCGTGATTTTAATCGTATTTAGCTCCCCCCCCCCCTAGAGCCCCCTGTTTGTCCAGTGTTGGGATATTCTTAGTGTCCTCTACTGTAAAGACTGAAACAAAATATTTGTTCAGCATTTTTGCCATCTCCATGTTTCCCACCATTAATTTCCTGGTCTCATCCTCTAAAGGACCTACGTTTGCCTTAGCCACCCTTTTTCTTTTTATATAACTGTAGAAACTCTTGCTATCTGTTTTTATATTTTTTGCTAATTTATTTTCATAATCTATCTTCCCTTTCTTAATCAATCCTTTAGTTACATTTTGCTGTCTTTTGAAGACTTCCCAATCTTCTATCCTCCCACTAAGTTTGGCTACCTTATATGTCCTTGTTTTTAGTCGGATACTATCCTTAATTTCTTTACTTAGCCACGGATGGCTGTCATTTCTTTCACACCCTTTTTTCCTCAGTGGAATATTTTTATTTTGAAAGTTGTAAAATAACTCCTTAAATGAACACCACTGCTCATGTATCGTCTTACCCTTTAATCTATTTTCCCAGTCCACTTTAATCAATTCCGCTCTCATACCATCATAGTCTCCTTTATTCAAGCTCAGTACGCTTGTTTGAGAACCAACCTTCTCACCCTCTAATTGGATATGGAATTTAACCATGTTATGGTCACTCATTCCAAGGGGATCCTTAACTAGGACATTATTAATTAATCCTGGGTCATTACACAGGACCAGGTCCAAGGTTGCTTGCCCCCTTGTAGGATCAGTTACATACTGCTCAAGAAATCCATCCCTGATGCACTCAATGAACTCGTCCTCAAGGCTGCCCTGCCCAATTTGATTTGTCCAGTTAATATGATAGTTAAAATCCCCCATAATTATAGCTGTTCCCTTATTACATGCCCCGACTATTTCCTGATTAATACTTCTTCCAGCAGAGTTGCAATTATTAGGAGGCCAATATACTACGCCCACGAGTGTTTTTTTTCCCCTTATTATTCCTTATCTCTACCCAAACTGTTTCATTATCCTGATCCTTTGTCCCAATATTATTTCTCTGTATTACAGTGATTCCTTCCTTTATTAACATAGCCACCCCACCTCCCCTTCCTTCCTGCCTGTCCTTCCTGATTGTTAAATACCCTGGCATATTTAATTCCCAGTCGTTGTCACCCTGCAGCCATGCTCAATTGCTAAATTTATATGTGAGGTCGATAGCTTTTTGGCAACCAAAGGTATTAAGGGACATGGGCCAAAGGCAGGTATATGGAGTTAGATCACAGATCAGCCATGATCTTATCAAATGGTGGAGCAGGCACGAGGGGCTGAATGGCCTACTCCTGTTCCTATGTTCCTTTGCTGTTCTTTATATCCCTCCCAGTCCCCTGGATCGACACTATTCTTTGCACTTTTGTCTGCTCTTTTTTCTTTAATTTCATGTTATTTCTCACCTCTTTAGTCAACCATGGCTGTTTTACTTGGTAAGTAAAGCTCTTGCCCTTTAGGGGTGTACACTGGTCCTGTATTAAACTAAATTCATTTTTGAACACCTCCCACTGTTCACCGTTAGTTTTACCCAATAACAGTTTTGATCAGTTTGCTGTCGTCAGTCTCTGTCTCATCTCGTTCTCGTTAACATTACAAAAATCTCGAATCTCAGTAACTGTGTTAAGTTTCTCCTTTCCAAACCTAACATTGAATTCGATCATATTATGATCACTGTTTGATAAATGTTCCCTTACTGTTAGATTATTAACTAAGTCTGGGCTCATTACTAAACCCTGCCCCTCTTGTTGGTTCCAGAACATATTGCTCCAGAAAACTATCTCGAATGCATTCAAGAAATTCACTACCTTTCTGACTTGAGCTACTCTGCTCTTCCCAATCTGTAGGAAAATTAAAGTCTCCCATTAAAACAACTCTGCTTTTGCTGCAAGCCTCTCTAATCTCTGAATTAATATATTCTGCCACTTTATTGCTGCTATCAGGAGGCCTGTAGACAACTCCCGTTACCGTTTTAAGTCCTCTCTTATTCCTCAACTCGAACCATGAAGTCTCTGCTGATTGCTTTATCTTACCTAATATCCTTCCTCTCTTGCTAATGTTGTAATGTTGACACCATCCAGGACAAAGCAGCCTGCTTGATTGGCACTCCATCCACCACCCGAAACATTCACTCCCTTCACCACCGGCGCACAGTGGCTGCAGTGTGTACCATCCACAGGATGCACTGCAGCAACTCGCCAAGGCTTCTTCGACAGCACCTCCCAAACCCGCGACCTCTACCACCGAGAAGGACAAGAGCAGCAGGCACATGGGAACAACACCACCTGCACGTTCCCCTCCAAGTCACACACCATCCCGACTTGGAAATATATCGCCGTTCCTTCATTGTCGCTGGGTCAAAATCCTGGAACTCCCTTCCTAACAGCACTGTGGGAGAACCGTCACCACACGGACTGCAGCGGTTCAAGGTGGCGGCTCACCACCACCTTCTCGAGGGGCAATTAGGGATGGGCAATAAATGCCGGCCTCGCCAGCGACGTCCACATCCCATGAACAAAATAAAAGTATCTTTAATCAGTAAGGCTAGCCCTCCTCCTCTTCCAGTTTCCATATCCTCTCTAAAGACCTTCATCAAAGAACTCAAATTTGTCAAATACGATTTGCCTTCAACAAATCCGTGCTGGCTGTCATTTATTAACCCAGACTTTTCCAAGTGACAGTTCATTGTCTCGGATTATTGTCTCTAAAAGTTTCCCCTCCACCGACGTTGGGCTGACTGGTCTGTAATTGCCAGGTTTATCCCTCTCCCCTATTTTGAACAGAGGTGTAATATTTGCAATCCTCCAGTCCTCCGGCACCGTCCCCATTTCTAAGAAGGATTGGAAGATTGTGGCCAGAGCCTCCGCAATTTCCACCCTTACTTCCCTCAGCAAACTAGGTTGCATCCCAGCTGGACCGGGTGACTTTTCTATTTTGAGCGCTGCCAACCTTTTAAGTCCCTCCTCTTTGTCTATTTTTATCCTTTCCAATTTCTCCACTGCCTCCTCCTTCACTGTGACATTGGCAGCATCTCCTTTAGTGAAGACAGATGCAGAGCAAATCCTTTTAACGTTATAAATACCTCGATCAGATCACCCCTCAATCTCCCATACTCGAGGGAATACAAGCTACGTTTCTGCTCCGTCCACGTAAGTCTCACATGGTGTTCTTGTCTCGCTGGTGCCACGGAATGGGTCCAGAACCTTCTCCGGGGGAAGGCGACAGCCAGAAGTCGTGGTCCATGTCGGAACCAATGACATAGGAAAGAAAAGGGTTGAGGTCCTCCAGACAGAGTTTCACGCACTCGGGAGGAGATTAAAGAGCAGGACCTCAAAGGTGGTCATCTCCAGATCACTCCCAGTGCCACGCAGCAGTGAGAGTGTGTGGGACGGGGATTGACAGTCTGGGGGAAGGAGAGAGGAAAGAATGTTCCAGAGAAACTAGAATTGTCTGTTCTGAATTTCTATCCTGTATTTACAGTGATGACTTTTGTAAACTCCTTTTACAGGGAATTAGAAGGGGAGGATTCACAGATGGGATTTACCAGGACCTGAATATCATCGGCCTTTGACTGTGGAAGGAGAAATGTTTGTCTGTTCTGTCTGTGGGAAAAGATCAAACATCAGTGTGAGTGGAAAATCACCGAGACACACACACCCGAGTGAGAGTGTTCCAATATGTTAGAAATGATGCGATGGGTTTGGATTTCAGGACAGGGAGGAGGGAGAGTGTGTGGGACAGGGATTTACAGTCTGGGGGAATGAGAGCGGAAAAAATATTCTACAGAAACTAGAATTGTCTGTTCTGAATTTATCCTGTATTTACAGTGACTTTTGTAAACTCCTTTTACAGGGGATTAGAAGGGGAAGGAAAGAGCTTTAACCAGTTGCACAGCCTGAAAAAAACATCGCACCGTTCACAGCGGGGAGAAACTGTCCACGTGTTCTGTGTGTGGACGAGGCTTCAACTGATCGTCCAACCTGGAGAGACGCAAGGACACCCGGACCACGGAGAAACCGTGGAAATGTGGGGACTGTGGGAAGGGATTCAATTCCCCGTCTGAGCTGGAAACTCATCGGCGCAGTCACACCGGGGAGAGGCCGTTTACCTGCCCTGTGTGTGGGAAGAGATTCACTCAGTCATCCCACCTGCTGACACACCAGCGAGTTCACACTGACGAGAGACCTTTCAAATGCACTGACTGTGAGAACAGCTTTAAAATCTCTGCAGATCTGATTAAACACCAACTCGTTCACACGGACGAGAGACCGTTCAGTTGCTCTCACTGTGGGAAGAGGTTCAGGCAGTCATCTCACCTCATTCAACACCAGCGAGTTCACACTGGGGAGAGGCCGTTCACCTGCTCAGTATGTGGGAAGGGATTCACTCATTCATCAAATTTCCGGACGCATCAACTAGTTCACACGGGGGAGAGGCCGTTCACCTGCTCTGTGTGTGGGAAGGGTTTCACTCAGTCATCCAATCTCTGGACACACCAGCGAGTTCACACCGGGGAGAGGCCATTTACCTGCTCCGTGTGTGGGAAGGGATTCACAAAATCATCCCACCTTCTGACACATCAACTTGTTCACACTGATAAGAGACCTTTTAAATGTTCTGACTGTGAGAAGAGCTTTAAAAGCACAAAGGATCTGCTGATTCACCAACGCACTCACACCGGGGAGAGGCCGTTCACCTGCTCCATGTGTGGGAAGGGATTCATTGGATCATCGGACCTGCTGAGACACCAGCGAGTTCACACTGGGGAGAGGCCGTTCACCTGCTCCGTGTGTGGGAAGGGATTCACTCGTTCACCCAACCTGCTGAGACACCAACGAATTCACAAGTGACTGCAGGGGTTGGATTCTGCTGTTATTGCTGCTGTTAGTCACATCCAGGACTGAACCATGTTCATTCTGACAGCTGGGATTAGTTCCTGCTACTGTTAATAATCCCTATAACTAGGGTAAGGGGGTTGCACTTAGGGGCTAGTTGTTGGGGTTACTGGTTAGGATTAGGGGTTAGTGATTAGAGTTAGCTTTAGGAGTTATTGGTTAGGGTTAGAAATTAGTGGTCTAACCTGGTGACACTAGGACACCGTTCACCTGCTCTGTGTGCGGGAAGGGATTCACTCAGTCATCCCACCTGCTGAGACTCCAGTGAGTTCACAAGTGACTGCAGGGGTTGGATTCTGCTGTTTTTGCTGCTGTTAATCACATCCAGGACTGAACAATGTTCATTGAGTCAGTTGGGGTTTGTTTCTGATGTTAATAATCTGTATAATGGAGCTGGAGTTTAATATTCTGGTAAAGATCAAATAAATCAGCTTTGTTTCAAACATACAAAGTGTCGAGTCCTTGATTTCCCCGAGGTAAGAGGAGACTAATTGATGTCCTGTTCCCCACTCTTCCATTTTTGGGTCTTTTCTCTTTTCTAACTCTGGATTATTTCAGTTCTCATACCTTCGGTTACTCTCATGGACGAGTCCCAGCTCCCCATACCATCCAGAGAGGGAGGCGAGAGGCGTCAAGGGACACCTATCCTGTTTCAGCCAGCAACCCCTCAGTCAATCCACAGTATGTATATTATATCAGGTTCCTACACTGCTATTGTCCCGTCAAACGCTCTCACGCTGAACCAACGTGTGATGCCTCTGCAGTCAAATATCTTGCCCACTTAGTTCCCGGTCACGGGGACCCTGAAGCCCTGCCCACTCTTTGTTCACAGTCACAGGGACCCTGAAGCCCCGCCCACTCTTTGTTCACAGTCACAGGGACCCTGAAGCCCCGCCCACTCTTTGTTCACAGTCACTGGGACCCTGAAGCCCCGCCCACTCTTTGTTCACAGTCACAGGGACCCTGAAGCCCCGCCCACTCTTTGTTCACAGTCACTGGGACCCTGAAGCCCCGCCCACTCTTTGTTCACAGTCACAGGGACCCTGAAGCCCCGCCCACTCTTTGTTCACCGTCACTGGGACCCTGAAGCCCCGCCCACTCTTTGTTCACCGTCACTGGGACCCTGAAGCCCCGCCCACTCTTTGTTCACAGTCACAGGGACCCTGAAGCCCCGCCCACTCTTTGTTCCCGGTCACTGGGGCCCTGAAGCCCCGCCCACTCTTTGTTCACCGTCACAGGGACCCTGAAGCCCCGCCCACTCTTTGTTCCCTGTCACTGGGACCCTGAAGCCCCGCCCACTCTTTGTTCCCTGTCACTGGGGCCCTGAAGCCCCGCCCACTCTTTGTTCCCGGTCACTGGGACCCTGAAGCCCCGCCCACTCTTTGTTCCCGGTCACTGGGGCCCTGAAGCCCCGCCCACTCTTTGTTCCCGGTCACTGGGACCCTGAAGCCCCGCCCACTCTTTGTTCCCGGTCACTGGGACCCTGAAGCCCCGCCCACTCTTTGTTCCTACACTAAGATGGCGGCGCGTGCGCTCACCGAGCCCTTCCTCTACCAAGATGGCGGCCGGTTCCCATGGAGACCCGGTGCCATCGGCGGGGAGAAAGCCTCTTCAGATACCGCCTTCTGGACCCACACGCGGGGTCCGTGCGCTCTCTGGAGACCCACAGTCGTGTTCACCAAGCCTCTGTCCCCCGGCCCGGGGGTTTCCATTGGTCCCCGCCCCCCCCCCCCGCTCCCTCCGCCGGAGACTCGGAGCGCGCATGCTCGTTACACACAAACCGCCCAGGGCGGTGATTGACATCAGCTCCCACCAATAGTGAGCGCGGAGATGGGCTGGAGGCGGGCCGCCCGTCCAATGGCAGTGGGGCGGGGGCGGGACTTGTGCTGGTCTGTGCCCGGGGTCCAAACCCCAGTGTCTGTGGGAAAGGCTGAAGGAGCCGGGCGGGGCCGGGGGCAATGGGCAGTGGGCAGTGGGCCAGGCCGGACCGGGCAATGGGCAATGGGCCAGGCCGGACCGAGCAATGGGCAATGGGCCAGGCCGGACCGGGCAATGGGCAATGGGCCAGGCCGGACCGGGCAGTGGGCAGTGGGCCAGGCCGGGCCGGGCAATGGGCAATGGGCCAGGCCAGACCGGGCAATGGGCAATGGGCCAGGCCGGGCAATGGGCAGTGGGCCAGGCCGGACCGGGCAATGGGCAGTGGGCCAGGTCGGACCGGGCAATGGGCAGTGGGCCAGGCCGGACCGGGCAATGGGCAGTGGGCCAGGTCGGACCGGGCAATGGGCAGTGGGCCAGGCCGGACCGGGCAATGGGCAATGGGCCAGGCCGGACCGGGCAATGGGCAATGGGCCAGGCCGGGCCGGGCAATGGGCAGTGGGCCAGGCCGGGCCGGGCAATGGGCAATGGGCCAGGCCGGGCCGGGCAATGGGCAGTGGGCCAGGCCGGACCGGGCAATGGGCAATGGGCCAGGCCGGGCAATGGGCAGTGGGCCAGGCCGGGCAATGGGCAGTGGGCAGTGGGCCAGGCCGGACCGGGCAATGGGCAATGGGCCAGGCCGGGCAATGGGCAGTGGGCCAGGCCGGACCGGGCAATGGGCAATGGGCCAGGCCGGACCGGGCAATGGGCAATGGGCCAGGCCGGACCGGGCAATGGGCAGTGGGCCAGGCCGGGCCGGGCAATGGGCAATGGGCCAGGCCGGGCCGGGCAATGGGCAGTGGGCCAGGCCGGACCGGGCAATGGGCAATGGGCCAGGCCGGGCAATGGGCAGTGGGCCAGGCCGGGCAATGGGCAGTGGGCAGTGGGCCAGGCCGGACCGGGCAATGGGCAGTGGGCAGTGGGCCAGGCCGGACCGGGCAATGGGCAGTGGGCCAGGTCGGACCGGGCAATGGGCAGTGGGCAGTGGGCCAGGCCGGGCCGGGCAATGGGCAATGGGCCAGGCCGGGCAATGGGCAGTGGGCCAGGCCGGGCAATGGGCAGTGGGCCAGGCCGGACCGGGCAATGGGCAGTGGGCAGTGGGCCAGGCCGGGCCGGGCAATGGGCAGTGGGCCAGGCCGGGCAATGGGCAGTGGGCCAGGCCGGGCAATGGGCAGTGGGCCAGGCCGGACCGGGCAATGGGCAGTGGGCCAGGTCGGACCGGGCAATGGGCAGTGGGCCAGGTCGGACCGGGCAATGGGCAGTGGGCCAGGCCGGGCCGGGCAATGGGCAGTGGGCCAGGCCGGACCGGGCAATGGGCAGTGGGCCAGGTCGGACCGGGCAATGGGCAGTGGGCCAGGCCGGACCGGGCAATGGGCAGTGGGCCAGGCCGGACCGGGCAATGGGCAATGGGCCAGGCCGGACCGGGCAATGGGCAGTGGGCCAGGCCAGACCGGGCAATGGGCCAGGCCGGACCGGGCAGTGGGCAGTGGGCCAGGCCGGACCGGGCAATGGGCAGTGGGCCAGGCCAGACCGGGCAATGGGCCAGGCCGGACCGGGCAGTGGGCCAGGCCGGACCGGGCAATGGGCAGTGGGCCAGGCCGGACCGGGCAATGGGCAGTGGGCCAGGCCGGACCGGGCAATGGGCAATGGGCCAGGCCGGACCGGGCAATGGGCAGTGGGCCAGGCCAGACCGGGCAATGGGCCAGGCCGGACCGGGCAGTGGGCCAGGCCGGACCGGGCAATGGGCAGTGGGCCAGGCCGGACCGGGCAATGGGCAGTGGGCCAGGCCGGACCGAGCAATGGGCAGTGGGCCAGGCCGGACCGGGTAATGGGCAATGGGCCAGGCCGGACCGGGCATTGGGCAGTGGGCCAGGCCGGACCGGGCAATGGGCAATGGGCCAGGCCGGACCGGGCATTGGGCAGTGGGCCAGGCAGGGCAATGGGCTGTGGGCCAGGCCGGGCAATGGGCAGTGGGCCAGGCCGGGCAATGGGCAGTGGGCCAGGCCGGGCAATGGGCAGTGGGCCAGGCCGGGCAATGGGCAGTGGGCCAGGCCGGACCGGGCAATGGGCAGTGGGCCAGGCCGGACCGAGCAATGGGCAGTGGGCCAGGCCGGACCGGGTAATGGGCAATGGGCCAGGCCGGACCGGGCATTGGGCAGTGGGCCAGGCCGGACCGGGCAATGGGCAATGGGCAAGGCCGGACCGGGCATTGGGCAGTGGGCCAGGCAGGGCAATGGGCTGTGGGCCAGGCCGGGCAATGGGCAGTGGGCCAGGCCGGGCAATGGGCAGTGGGCCAGGCCGGGCAATGGGCAGTGGGCCAGGCCGGGCAATGGGCAGTGGGCCAGGCCGGGCAATGGGCAGTGGGCCAGGCCGGACCGGGCAATGGGCAGTGGGCCAGGCCGGACCGGGCAATGGGCAGTGGGCCAGGCCGGACCGGGCAATGGGCAATGGGCCAGGCCGGGCCGGGCAATGGGCAATGGGCCGGGCCAGGCTGGGCAATGGGCAATGGGCAAGGCCAGACCGAGCAATGGTCAGTGGGCCAGGCCAGACCGGGCAATGGGCAAGGCCGGACCGGGCAATGGGCAGTGGGCCAGGCCGGGCAATGGGCAGTGGGCCGGACCGGGCAATCTTCCAGACCGGGCCAGACTGGGCAATGGGCAGTGGGCCAGGCCGGACCGGGCAATGGGCAGTGGGCCAGGCCGGACCGGGCAATGGGCAGTGGGCCAGGCCGGACCGAGCCGGGCCAGCAATGGGCATTCTTCAAGACCGGACCGAGCCAGACTGGGCCGGCAATGGGCCTTCTTCCTCTCCTGATATCCTCCAGCTCTATGCCCACTGATAGTGCGCCCGTCCAACAGCTCCGGGGGTTCACTTTCTGCCCCACACTGTCTCCGAACCCGGACATTGATCGTCGATGCTCCAAGCTGACTCCACCTGGTCCACAACTCAACTTCTTCCCATCTCAGGACCTCAGGCTTCAACTTTGAATTCTCTCAGACTGCCTCCTCCTTTACGACCAGTCCACTTCAAAACTACTTCATTGGCTGGAAAGCACTTGGGGGTGTCCTGGGGTCGTGAAAGGCCCGATAGAAATTGAAGTTCTTTATTTACAATGTCTCTTCTAAACTCTGCCGTGCCGATGTAACCTGAATTCCCCGCGTCTGGTCACGTGCGTATTTTGGCTGCCACTCCAGACCCCAGTCCATCGCCCTTTTTCTCCCTCTTCCCTTTACCCCTCGGACCCTTTTCTGTCTCCTCCCCTTCCTGTCACCCAGTTATGCCATCTTTCATTTCTCCCCCCTCGGGTACTTTGCATCCACCAAATCTCTATTTCAACCCATCTCTATCCATGACCTTCCTGATCTCATGCCACCGTCCCTGCGGTGAGCCCCCTGGATGAGCCCACAGCGTTCCCTTCTGTGCCACTCCCAGCATTCTCTGAAGGCACAGCCTCCAAATGAGCAGCAACCCCAACTGCCCCATCGCACTCTCTCACCGACCTTCTCGCCCAGTGAGCCCGCTGGGGGGGCTAATCTCGCCAACCCCTTTCCCGTCTCACTCACCCCCGCCCAGAACAATTACCGCCCCTCTCCGTATTTCCCTCCAGGATGTCTGTTCACTCGCGGAGAAGGCCCTTGAATCCCACAGCCTTGTAGATGACTGCATCACCATCAGGGCTTTGACTGACAACACCTCGCCCCTCGCTGAAACCTCCCCCCTTGCCTAGACTTTCTGCCAGCTGCCCTGCCCAGACCGTCATGGTGGTGGTATGGCCCTTATCATCAAATCACACATTGGTCTCTCCCCCTCTTCTTTTGGCTCTTTCTCCACCTTCGAGCACCTCACTTTGTTCCACCTCTCCAGCCTCTCCTTGTTCTTTACCACCCACCCAAGCCCCATCCCGAATTTTCTCACCTCGACATCCTCACTATTTTCCTCCCTCAGCCTCTACGCTGAACTACTCATCCTCAGTGATTTCAATTTCCAACTGACCCTGCCCCCTACACTGCCCTCCCTTAACCTCTCCCTCCATATAAACTCTGCTACCCCTAATCAGAGCCACCCCCTCGACCGGACCCTCGTACACAGCTTCTCTAGTGCCAGCGTCTCGATCACAGACAAGGCCATCTCCAATCACATCTCAATTCCTCCCACATTCTATCCAATCCCCCGCTACAGACAGTGTATTCGGTCTTCTCTGATAACACTTTATAAATTAGTGTCATTATTAAACTGTGTGGATGATATTCGCTAAAGTTTACACCTCATTTTACAAGCTGTGTTTTAATAATTGTACTCAATCTTCTACAAGAAACGTGAAACAATAGTACAAAAAACTGATCGAATATCAGTGACAGTGACGGTTTCTCCATGGTGGGGGTGTCCTTGTGTGCCCTCCACTGGTATTAATCTGTAATCTCCACGTGTCCTTGTGTGCCCCTCGCTGGTATTAATCTGTAATCTCCACGTGTCCTTGTGTGCCCTCCGCTGGTACTAATCTGTAATCTCCACGTGTCCCTGTGTGCCCTCCGCTGGTATTAATCTGTAATCTCCACGTGTCCTTGTGTGCTCTCCGCTGGTATTAATCTGTAATCTCCACGTGTCCTTGTGTGCTCTCCGCTGGTATTAATCTGTAATCTCCACGTGTCCTTGTGTGCCCCTCGCTGGTATTAATCTGTAATCTCCACGTGTCCTTGTGTGCCCCTCGCTGGTATTAATCTGTAATATCCACGTGTCCTTGTGTGCCCTCCGCTGGTATTAATCTGTAATCTCCACGTGTCCTTGTGTGCTCTCCGCTGGTATTAATCTGTAATCTCCACGTGTCCTTGTGTGCCCCTCGCTGGTATTAATCTGTAATATCCACGTGTCCTTGTGTGCCCTCCGCTGGTATTAATCTGTAATCTCCACGTGTCCTTGTGTGCCCTCCACTGGTATTAATCTGTAATCTCCACGTGTCCTTGTGTGCCCCTCGCTGGTATTAATCTGTAATCTCCACGTGTCCTTGTGTGCTCTCCGCTGGTATTAATCTGTAATCTCCACGTGTCCTTGTGTGCCCCTCGCTGGTATTAATCTGTAATATCCACGTGTCCTTGTGTGCCCTCCGCTGGTATTAATCTGTAATCTCCACGTGTCCTTGTGTGCCCTCCACTGGTATTAATCTGTAATCTCCACGTGTCCTTGTGTGCCCCTCGCTGGTATTAATCTGTAATCTCCACGTGTCCTTATGTGCTCTCCGCTGGTATTAATCTGTAATCTCCACGTGTCCCTGTGTGCTCTCTGCTGGTATTAATCTGTAATCTCCACGTGTCCTTGTGTGCTCTCCGCTGGTATTAATCTGTAATCTCCACGTGTCCTTGTGTGCTCTCCGCTGGTATTAATCTGTAATCTCCACGTGTCCCTGTGTGCTCTCCGCTGGTATTAATCTGTAATCTCCACGTGTCCTTGTGTGCTCTCCGCTGGTATTAATCTGTAATCTCCACGTGTCCTTGTGTGCTCTCCGCTGGTATTAATCTGTAATCTCCACGTGTCCTTGTGTGCTCTCCGCTGGTATTAATCTGTAATCTCCACGTGTCCTTGTGTGCCCCTCGCTGGTATTAATCTGTAATCTCCACGTGTCCTTGTGTGCCCTCCGCTGGTATTAATCTGTAATCTCCACGTGTCCTTGTGTGCCCTCCGCTGGTATTAATCTGTAATCTCCACGTGTCCTTGTGTGCCCTCCGCTGGTATTAATCTGTAATCTCCACGTGTCCTTGTGTGCTCTCCGCTGGTATTAATCTGTAATCTCCACGTGTCCTTGTGTGCCCTCCGCTGGTATTAATCTGTAATCTCCACGTGTCCTTGTGTGCTCTCCGCTGGTATTAATCTGTAATCTCCACGTGTCCTTGTGTGCTCTCCGCTGGTATTAATCTGTAATCTCCACGTGTCCTTGTGTGTTCTCCGCTGGTATTAATCTGTAATCTCCACGTGTCCTTGTGTGTTCTCCGCTGGTATTAATCTGTAATCTCCACGTGTCCTTGTGTGCTCTCCGCTGGTATTAATCTGTAATCTCCACGTGTCCTTGTGTGCTCTCCGCTGGTATTAATCTGTAATCTCCACGTGTCCTTGTGTGCTCTCCGCTGGTATTAATCTGTAATCTCCACGTGTCCTTGTGTGCTCTCCGCTGGTATTAATCTGTAATCTCCACGTGTCCTTGTGTGCCCTCCGCTGGTATTAATCTGTAATCTCCACGTGTCCTTGTGTGCTCTCCGCTGGTATTAATCTGTAATCTCCACGTGTCCTTGTGTGCTCTCCGCTGGTATTAATCTGTAATCTCCACGTGTCCTTGTGTGCTCTCCGCTGGTATTAATCTGTAATCTCCACGTGTCCTTGTGTGCTCTCCGCTGGTATTAATCTGTAATCTCCACGTGTCCTTGTGTGCCCTCCGCTGGTATTAATCTGTAATCTCCACGTGTCCTTGTGTGCCCTCCGCTGGTATTAATCTGTAATCTCCACGTGTCCTTGTGTGCTCTCCGCTGGTATTAATCTGTAATCTCCACGTGTCCTTGTGTGCTCTCCGCTGGTATTAATCTGTAATCTCCACGTGTCCTTGTGTGCCCCTCGCTGGTATTAATCTGTAATCTCCACGTGTCCTTGTGTGCTCTCCGCTGGTATTAATCTGTAATCTCCACGTGTCCTTGTGTGCCCTCCGCTGGTATTAATCTGTAATCTCCATTTGTTTCAATTGAAGAACAATTACCAGTCACCTTCAGACTCTAATCTTAGAGTCTTCCATTTTCAGTCAGGAACAGATCACAGTTACTGAACTCCAGTCAGATGATGCTAAATACTCAGGTGGGAAAGACCAAAATCTACAATAATGTGACACCTATCCAGAATATTAAACTCCAGCCCAGTTATAGGGGTTAAGGTCAACAGAAAGAAACGGTAACTGTCAGAATGAACATTGTTCAGTCCTGGATGTGATTAACAGCAGCAAAAACAGCAGAATCCAACCCCTGCAGTCATAGGTGAACTCGCTGGTGTCTCAGCAGGTTGGATGAACGAGTGAATCTCTTCCCACATTCAGAACATTAAAACAACCTCTCCAATGTCAGTACGTTGGTGTGCCAGCAGATTCCATTTGCTTTTAAATCTCTTCTCACAGTCAGAACATTTAAAAGGTCTCTTATCACTGTGAACAAGTTGGTTGCAGTGAGGTTGGATGAACAAGTGAATCCCTTCCCACACACGGAGCAGGTGAACGAGCTCTCCCCAGTGTGACTGCGTCGATGAGTTTCCAGCTGGGACGGGTAATTGAATCCCTTCCCACAGTCCCCACATTTCCACGGTTTCTCCGTGGTCTGGGTGTCCTTGTGTCTCTCCAGGTTGGACGATCAGTTGAATCCTCGTCCACACACAGAACACGTGGACGGTTTCTCCCCGCTGTGAATGATGCGATGTTTTTTCAGGCTGTGTAACTGGTGAAAGCTCTTTCCACACTCAGTGCACTGGAACACTCTCACTCGGGTGTGTGTGTCTCGGTGATTTTCCACTCACACTGATGTTTGAAATCTTTTCCCACAGACACAACAGACAAACATTTCTCCTTCCACATTCAAAGGCCGATGATATTCAGGTCCTGATGAATCGAGTGACTCGGTCAGATCTTGATGTGATGTTTGGTTTGAGTTTCCCGTCTGCAAATCTTCCCCTTCTAATCCCCTGTGAAAGGAGTTTACAAAAGTCCTCACTGTAAATACAGGATAGAAATTCAGAACAGATAATTTTAATTTCTATTAGAATATTCTTTCCTCTCTTGTTCCCCCAGACTGTAAATCCCCGTCCCACACACTCTCCCTCCTCCCTGTGCTGAAATCCAAACCCATCTGTAACATTTTTTCCTTCCCTTTGAGTTTATCCTCCTCCCCTGAAGGTGCTGACTCTGACTGGGTTCAGTTCTACACTCACTGGTTCCCCTCTCTCTCCTCCCCTGAAGGTGCTGACTCTGACTGGGTTCAGTTCTACACTCACTGGTTCCCCTCTCTCTCCTCCCCTGAAGGTGCTGACTCTGACTGGGTTCAGTTCCACACTCACTGGTTCCCCTCTCTCTCCTCCCCTGAAGGTGCTGACTCTGACTGGGTTCAGTTCTACACTCACTGGTTCCCCTCTCTCTCCTCCCCTGAAGGTGCTGACTCTGACTGGGTTCAGTTCTACACTCACTGGTTCCCCTCTCTCTCCTCCCCTGAAGGTGCTGACTCTGACTGGGTTCAGTTCTGCACTCACTGGTTCCCCTCTCTCTCCTCCCCTGAAGGTACTGACTCTGACTGGGTTCAGTTCCACACTCACTGGTTCCCCTCTCTCTCCTCCCCTGAAGGTGCTGACTCTGACTGGGTTCAGTTCTGCACTCACTGGTTCCCCTCTCTCTCCTCCCCTGAAGGTACTGACTCTGACTGGGTTCAGTTCTACACTCACTGGTTCCCCTCTCTCTCCTCCCCTGAAGGTGCTGACTCTGACTGGGTTCAGTTCCACACTCACTGGTTCCCCTCTCTCTCCTCCCTGAAGGTGCTGACTCTGACTGGGTTCAGTTCGACACTCACTGGTTCCCCTCTCTCTCCTCCCCTGATGGTGCTGACTCTGACTGGGTTCAGTTCCACACTCACTGGTTCCCCTCTCTCTCCTCCCCTGAAGGTGCTGACTCTGACTGGGTTCAGTTCTACACTCACTGGTTCCCCTCTCTCTCCTCCCCTGATGGTGCTGACTCTGACTGGGTTCAGTTCGACACTCACTGGTTCCCCACTCTCTCCTCCCCTGAAGGTGCTGACTCTGACTGGGTTCAGTTCTACACTCACTGGTTCCCCTCTCTCTCCTCCCCTGAAGGTGCTGACTCTGACTGGGTTCAGTTCGACACTCACTGGTTCCCCTCTCTCTCCTCCCCTGATGGTGCTGACTCTGACTGGGTTCAGTTCTACACTCACTGGTTCCCCTCTCTCTCCTCCCCTGAAGGTGCTGACTCTGACTGGGTTCAGTTCTACACTCACTGGTTCCCCTCTCTCTCCTCCCCTGATGGTGCTGACTCTGACTGGGTTCAGTTCTACACTCACTGGTTCCCCTCTCTCTCCTCCCCTGAAGGTGCTCACTCTGACTGGGTTCAGTTCTACACTCACTGGTTCCCCTCTCTCTCCTCCCCTGAAGGTACTGACTCTGACTGGGTTCAGTTCCACACTCACTGGTTCCCCTCTCTCTCTCTCCTCCCCTAAAGGTACTGACTCTGACTGGGTTCAGTTCCAGACTCACTGGTTCCCCTCTCTCTCCTCCCCTGAAGGTGCTGACTCTGACTGGGTTCAGTTCTACACTCACTGGTTCCCCTCTCTCTCCTCCCCTGAAGGTACTGACTCTGACTGGGTTCAGTTCTACACTCACTGGTTCCTCTCTCTCTCCTCCCCTGAAGGTGCTGACTCTGACTGGGTTCAGTTCTACACTCACTGGTTCCCGTCTCTCTCCTCCCCTGAAGGTGCTGACTCTGACTGGGTTCAGTTCCACACTCACTGGTTCCCCTCTCTCTCCTCCCCTGAAGGTGCTGACTCTGACTGGGTAAAGTTCTACACTCACTGGTTCCCGTCTCTCTCCTCCCCTGAAGGTGCTGACTCTGTCTGGGTTCAGTTCTACACTCACTGGTTCCCCTCTCTCTCCTCCCCTGAAGGTGCTGACTCTGACTGGGTTCAGTTCTACACTCACTGGTTCCTCTCTCTCTCCTCCCCTAAAGGTACTGACTCTGACTGGGTTCAGTTCTACACTCACTGGTTCCCCTCTCTCTCCTCCCCTAAAGGTACTGACTCTGACTGGGTTCAGTTCTACATTCACTGGTTCCTCTCTCTCTCTCTCTCTCTCTCCTCCCCTGAAGGTACTGACTCTGACTGGGTTCAGTTCTACACTCACTGGTTCCCCTCTCTCTCTCTCTCTCTCCTCCCCTAAAGGTACTGACTCTGACTGGGTTCAGTTCTACATTCACTGGTTCCTCTCTCTCTCTCTCTCTCTCTCTCTCCTCCCCTGAAGGTACTGACTCTGACTGGGTTCAGTTCCACACTCACTGGTTCCCCTCTCTCTCCTCCCCTGAAGGTGCTGACTCTGACTGGGTTCAGTTCTACACTCACTGGTTCCTCTCTCTCCTCCCCTGAAGGTGCTGACTCTGACTGGGTTCAGTTCTACACTCACTGGTTCCCCTCTCTCTCTCCTCCCCTGAAGGTACTGACTCTGACTGGGTTCAGTTCTACACTCACTGGTTCCCCTCTCTCTCTCCTCCCCTGAAGGTGCTGACTCTGACTGGGTTCAGTTCCACACTCACTGGTTCCCCTCTCTCTCCTCCCCTAAAGGTACTGACTCTAACTGGGTTCAGTTCCACACTCACTGGTTCCCCTCTCTCTCTCCTCCCCTGAAGGTGCTGACTCTGACTGGGTTCAGTTCTACACTCACTGGTTCCCCTCTCTCTCCTCCCCTGAAGGTGCTGACTCTGACTGGGTTCAGTTCTACACTCACTGGTTCCTCTCTCTCTCCTCCCCCTGAAGGTGCTGACTGCGACTGGGTTCAGTTCTACACTCACTGGTTCCTCTCTCTCCTCCCCTGAAGGTGCTGACTCTGACTGGGTTCAGTTCTGCACTCACTGGTTCCCCTCTCTCTCCTCTCCTGAAGGTGCTGACTCTGACTGGGTTCAGTTCCACATTCACTGGTTCCCCTCTCTCTCCTCCCCCTGAAGGTGCTGACTGCGACTGGGTTCAGTTCTACACTCACTGGTTCCTCTCTCTCCTCCCCTGAAGGTGCTGACTCTGACTGGGTTCAGTTCTACACTCACTGGTTCCCCTCTCTCCTCCCCTGAAGGTGCTGACTCTGACTGGGTTCAGTTCCACACTCACTGGTTCCTCTCTCTCTCCTCCCCTGAAGGTGCTGACTCTGACTGGGTTCAGTTCTACACTCACTGGTTCCCCTCTCTCTCCTCCCCTGAAGGTGCTCACACTGACTGGGTTCAGTTCCACACTCACTGGTTCCTCTCTCTCCTCCCCTGAAGGTGCTGACTCTGACTGGGTTCAGTTCCACACTCACTGGTTCCTCTCTCTCCTCCCCTGAAGGTGCTGACTCTGACTGGGTTCAGTTCCACACTCACTGGTTCCCCTCTCTCTCCTCCCCTGAAGGTGCTGACTCTGACTGGGTTCAGTTCCACACTCACTGGTTCCCCTCTCTCTCCTCCCTGAAGGTGCTGACTCTGACTGGGTTCAGTTCTACACTCACTGGTTCCCCTCTCTCTCCTCCCCTGAAGGTGCTGACTCTGACTGGGTTCAGTTCCACACTCACTGGTTCCCCTCTCTCTCCTCCCCTGAAGGTGCTGACTCTGACTGGGTTCAGTTCCACACTCACTGGTTCCCCTCTCTCTCCTCCCCTGAAGGTGCTGACTCTGACTGGGTTCAGTTCTACACTCACTGGTTCCCCTCTCTCTCCTCCCCTGAAGGTGCTGACTCTGACTGGGTTCAGTTCCACACTCACTGGTTCCCCTCTCTCTCCTCCCCTGAAGGTGCTGACTCTGACTGGGTTCAGTTCTACACTCACTGGTTCCTCTCTCTCCTCCCCTGAAGGTGCTGACTCTGACTGGGTTCAGTTCCACACTCACTGGTTCCCCTCTCTCTCCTCCCCTGAAGGTGCTGACTCTGACTGGGTTCAGTTCTACACTCACTGGTTCCTCTCTCTCCTCCCCTGAAGGTGCTGACTCTGACTGGGTTCAGTTCTACACTCACTGGTTCCTCTCTCTCCTCCCCTGAAGGTGCTGACTCTGACTGGGTTCAGTTCCACACTCACTGGTTCCCCTCTCTCTCCTCCCCTGAAGGTGCTGACTCTGACTCGGTTCAGTTCCACACTCACTGGTTCCCCTCTCTCTCCTCCCCTGAAGGTGCTGACTCTGACTGGGTTCAGTTCTACACTCACTGGTTCCCCTCTCTCTCCTCCCCTAAAGGTGCTGACTCTGACTGGGTTCAGTTCCACACTCACTGGTTCCCCCCTCTCTCCTCCCCTGAAGGTGCTGACTCTGACTGGGTTCAGTTCTACACCCACTGGTTCCCCTCTCTCTCCTCCCCTGAAGGTGCTGACTCTGACTGGGTTCAGTTCTACACTCACTGGTTCCCCTCTCTCTCCGCCCCTGATGGTGCTGACTCTGACTGGGTTCAGTTCGACACTCACTGGTTCCCCTCTCTCTCCTCCCCTGAAGGTGCTGACTCTGACTGGGTTCAGTTCTACATTCACACGGGTTGGTTATGGACAATTGGCACCCATAGCAAGGAGGAAATAATTTAAGCTGAATCAAAGTGAATAAGTAGTGAACTCTGAGATATTAACTCCCTTTGCTTTTGAATCTTAACTGATTTCGAGTAATTAACACCAATAGATGTGAATCTGCTCACAAACCAAATGCCAGATCAAATTATTAGATTCTGAAAACTGGGTTCTCTGCTGACAGCCACTGCAGTCAACTAGCTGAGTAAATTGGATGAACACTCCCCGAAAATCACCATTTCTCCTTCATTTACAGACACTCCCTGAAAATCACCATTTCTCCTCCATTTACAGACACTCCCTGATCAGTCACCATTTCTCCTTCATTTACAGACACTCCCTGACCAGTCACCATTTCTCCTTCATTTACAGACACTCCCTGACCAGTCACCATTTCTCCTTCATTTACAGACACTCCCTGACTGTCACCATTTCTCCTTCATTTACAGACACTCCCTGACTGTCACCATTTCTCCTTCATTTACAGACACTCCCTGAAAATCACCATTTCTCCTCCATTTACAGACACTCCCTGATCAGTCACCATTTCTCCTTCATTTACAGACACTCCCTGACCAGTCACCATTTCTCCTTCATTTACAGACACTCCCTGACCAGTCACCATTTCTCCTTCATTTACAGACACTCCCTGACTGTCACCATTTCTCCTTCATTTACAGACACTCCCTGACTGTCACCATTTCTCCTTCATTTACAGACGCCCCCTGACCGGTCACCATTTCTCCTCCATTTACAGACGCTCCCTGAACATCACCAGTTCACATTAATTTACAGACGCTCCCTGACCTGTCACCATTTCACCTTCATTTACAGATGCTCCCTGACCTGTCACCATTTCACCTTCATTTACAGATGCTCCCTGACCTGTCACCATTCCTTCTTCATTTACAGACTCTCCCTGACCGATCACAATTTACCATAAGACCATAAGAGATAGGAGCAGGAGTAGGCCATTCGGCCCCTCGAGCCTGCTCCGCCATTCAATGAGATCATGGCTGATCTGATTTTTCCCTCAACTCCACTTTCCCGCCCTTTCCCCGTATCCTTTGACTCCCTTGCTGATCAACAATTTGTCTAACTCAGCCTTGAATGTATTCAATGACTCAGCCTCCACAGCTTTTTGGGGTAAAGAATTCCAAAGAATCACGACCCTCTGGGAGAAGAAATTCCTCCTCATTTCTGTCTTAAACGGGCGACCCCTTATTCTGAGACTATGCCCCTCGTTTAAGATTCCCCCTGAGGGGTAACATTCTCTCAGCATCGACCCGATCGAGTCCCCTCAGAATCTTGTATGTTTCAATAAGATCTCCTCTCATTTTTCTAAACTGCAATGAGTATAGACCCAACCTGTTCAATCTTTCCTCATAAAACAACCCTTCCATACCCGGAATCAACCTCGTGAACCTTCTCTGAACTGCCTCCAATGCAAGTATGTCCTTCCTTAAATAAGGGCACCAGAACTGTCCGCAGTACTCCAGGTATGGTCTCACCAGCACCCTGTACAGTTGTAGCATGACTTCCCTGCTTTTATACTCCATCCCCCTAGAAATAAAGGCCAACATTCTGTTTGCATGCTGTACCTGTATGTTGACTTTTTGTGTTTCATGTATGAGGACACCCAGATCCCTCTGTACCGCAGCATTCTGTAGTATTTCTCCATTGAAATAATATTTTGCTTTTTTATTTTTCCTCCCAAAGTGGACGACTTCACATTTTCCCACATTATATTCCATCTGCCAAATTTTTGCCCATTCACGTAACCTGTCAATATCCCTTTGCAGACACTTTGTGTCCTCATCTCAACTTGCTTTTCCACCTATCTTTGTATCATCAGCAAATTTGGCCACAAGACACTCAGTTCCTTCATCCAAGTCATTGATATATATTGTAAATAGTTGAGGCCCCAGCACTGAGCCCTGCGGCACCCCACTAGTTACAGATTGCCATTTGAAAATGACCCTTTTATCCTGACTCTTTGTTTTCTGTTAACTAGCCAATCCTCTATCCATGCCAGTATATTACCCCCAACACCATGAGCTCTTATCTTGTGCAGTAACCTTTTATGTGGCACCTTATCGAATGCCTTTTGGAAATCCAAATATACTGCATCCATTGGTTCCCCTTTATCCACCCTGCTCGTTACATCCTCAAAGAACTCTAATAAATTTGTCAGACACGATTTCCCTTTCATAAAACCATGTTGACTCTCCTTGATTGTATTATGAGTCTCCAAATGTCCTGCTACTACTTCCTTAATAATGGATTCTAGCATTTTCCCCAATGACAGATGTTAGGCTAACTGGTCTCTCGTTACCTGCTTTCTGTCTCACTCCCTTCTTGAATAGGGGTGTTATGTTTGCGGTTTTCCAATCCGCTGGGACCTTTCCAGAATCTAGTGAATTCTGGAAGATTACAACCAATGCATCCACTATCTCTGTATCCACTTCCTTTAAGACCCTCTGATGCAAGCCATCAGGTCCAGGGGACTTGTCAGCCTTTAGACCTATTAGTTCACCTAGTACTTTTTCTCTAGTGATAGTGATTGTTTTTAGTTCCTCCCTCCCCTTTGCCCATTGATTTTCTACTATTATTGGTATTTTATTAGTGTCTTCTACTGTGAAGACAGATACAAAATATCTGTTCAATTCCTCTGCCATTTCCTTGTTTTCCATTATTATTCTCCCAGTCTCATCCTCTAAGGGACCAATGTTTACTTTAGCTACCCTCTTCCTTTTTATATACTTGTAGAAGCTTTTACTGTCAGTTTTTATATTTCTTGCTAGTTTACTCTCAATTTATTTTCTCCCTCTGTATTATTCTTTTAGTCATCCTTTGCTGGTTTTTAAAGTTTTCCCAGTCTTCAGGCATACCAGTAATCTTTGCCATGTTGTATGCTTTTTCTCTTAACCTGATGACATCCTTGACTTCCTTTGTTAGCCATGGTTGATTCACCCTTTTTGTGGAGTCTTTCCTCCTCACAGGGATATATTTTTGTTGTGAGTCATAACATATCTTTTTAAACGTTTGCCACTGCTTATCCACCATCATACCATCTAATCTGTTTACCCAGCCCACTTTAGCCAATTCCGCCCTCATTCCTTTATAATTGCCCTTATTTAAGTTTAATACAGTAGTTTCAGACCCAAGATCCTCGCTCTCAAATTGGACGTGAAATTCTGTCATGTTATGATCACTGCTTCCCAAGGGATCCTTTACTTTGAGATCATTAATTAATCCTGTTTCGTCACCCATTACCAGATCAAAAATGGCCAGTTCCCTGATGTATTGGTCTAAGGAACAGTCCCTAATACACTCTATGAACTCCTCCTCAGGGCTATTTTTGCCAATTTATTTTGTCCAATCTATTTGAAAGTTAAAATCGCTCATGATTATTGCATTACCTTTTTTACAAGCCCCCCTTATTTCCTGATTTATATTTTGCCCGACAGTGTAGCTACTGTTAGGGGGCCTCGAAACTACTCCCACCAGTGATTTCTTTCCCTTGCTATTTCTTACCTCCACCCAAATTGATTCGACATCTTGATCTTCTGAGCTAAGATCATTTCTCACTATTATACCAATTTCATCCTTTATTAACAGAGCTACCCCACCACCTTTACCTTTTTTCCTATCCTTCCGAAATGTTAAATAACCCTAAATATTTAGCTCCCTTTCTCTTTATCAATCTAAACTTCGCCTCACTTGAGCCCTCCCCGGTTCTATTTTGTTTAAAGTCTTCTCGACCGCCCTAATTATTCGTTTTGCCAGGACACTGGTCTCAGCATGGTTCAGGTGAAGCCCGTCCCAACGGAACAGCTCCCTCTTTCCCCAGTACTGGTGCCAGAGCCCCATGAATCGAAACCCACTTCTCCCACACCAATCTTTGAGCCACACATTCATCTCCCTGATCCTATTTACCCTGTGCCAATTTGCTCATGGCTCAGGTAATAAACCGGAGATTATCACCTTTGTGGTTCTGCTTTTTAATTTAGTCCCTCGCTGCTCAAATTCCCTCAGCAGAACCTCTTTCTTAGTCCTACCTATGTCGTTGGTACCTACGTGGACCACGACAACTGGATCCTCCCCCTCCCACTCCAAGTTTCTCTCCAGCCCGGAGGCGATGTCCTTAACACAGCCCTCGAGACTCTCGCTCTTGGCTGCAGAGAACAGTGTCTATCCCTCTAACTATACTGTCGTCGACTACAACCACATTCCATTTTACTCCCCCCACTTGAATGGCCCCCTGAACCACGGTGCCGTGGCCAGTTTGCTCATCCTCCCTCCAGTCCCTGCACTCGTCCTGCAAGAACCTCGTATCTACTGGACAAGTGCAGAGGCTGAGGCTCCTGTAATGCTACCTCCTGGATCCCCGTACCCGGCTCACTCGCAGTCACAACTTTCTGTCCCTGGCCATGTGCCAATTCTACAGTATTAAGACTAAGGGGCGTGACTGCCTCCTGGATCAAAGTGTCCAGGTAACGTTCTCCCTCCCTGATGCATCGCAATGTCTGCATCTCAGACTCCAGCTCCTCAACTCGGAGCCGAAGATCCTCGAGCTGCAGATACTTACCGCAGATGTAGTCGCCCTGGACAAAACTGTCCAGTAGCTCCAACATATTGCAGCTGCAACACATCTCCTGGCCTGTCATAAATATTTTATTTATTTAATTGATTACTACAATGCCCATCAAATTATTTTTAGGTTGAACCAAGTACTGGCCTTGTTTAATTTATTAAATTAAGTTTCATTTTTTAAAATGTAGTTTTATGCTGTAAGTTACTGAGCCCACAGTGCTACGGAAGAAGAAAACAGAAGAGAGACTCACCACCAACCACTTGCCTGTCTTACATGTCTAATCAAATGCACCTCACCCCTTACTGTATCGAATCCCCTCGCTCACCAAATTCCCAATTATAGACTCTGTCGAAACCAGACTCCATCGATAGCTGCTACTCCGTGCTCCCTCACTGCTCCTCCATTTACAGACGCTCCCTGACCCTCACCATTTCTCCTCCATTTACAGACGCTCCCTGACCCTCACCATTTCTCCTTCATTTACAGACGCTCCCTGACCGGTCACCATTTCTCCTCCATTTACAGATGCTCCCTGACCGGTCACCATTTCTCCTTCATTTACAGACGCTCCCTGACCCTCACCATTTCCCTCCATTTATAGACGCTCCCTGACCCTCACCATTTCTCCTCCATTTATAGACGCTCCCTGACCCTCACCATTTCTCCTTCATTCATAGACGCTCTCTGACCCGTCACCATTTCTCCTTCATTTATAGACGCTCCCTGACCGGTCACCATTTCTCCTTCATTTACAGACACTCCCTGACCGGTCGCCATTTCTCCTCCATTTATAGACACTCCCTGACCCTCACCATTTCTCCTCCATTTATAGACACTCCCTGACCCTCACCATTTCTCCTCCATTTATAGACACTCCCTGACCATCACCATTTTGCCTCCATTTACAGATGCTCCCTGACCCTCACCATTTCGCCTCCATTTATAGATGCTCCCTGACCCTCACCATTTCTCCTCCATTTATAGACGCTCCCTGACCCTCACCATTTCTCCTCCATTTACAGATGCTCCCTGACCCTCACCATTTCGCCTCCATTTATAGATGCTCCCTGACCATCACCATTTCTCCTGCATTTACAGACGCTCCCTGACCATCACCATTTTGCCTCCATTTATAGACGCTCCCTGACCCTCACCATTTCGCCTCCATTTCCAGACGCTCCCTGACCCTCACCATTTCGCCTCCATTTACAGACGCTCCCTGACCCTCACCATTTCTCCTTCATTTACAGACGCTCCCTGACCGGTCACCATTTCTCCTCCATTTACAGATGCTCCCTGACCGGTCACCATTTCTCCTTCATTTACAGACGCTCCCTGACCCTCACCATTTCCCTCCATTTATAGACGCTCCCTGACCCTCACCATTTCTCCTCCATTTATAGACGCTCCCTGACCCTCACCATTTCTCCTTCATTCATAGACGCTCTCTGACCCGTCACCATTTCTCCTTCATTTATAGACGCTCCCTGACCGGTCACCATTTCTCCTTCATTTACAGACACTCCCTGACCGGTTGCCATTTCTCCTCCATTTATAGACACTCCCTGACCCTCACCATTTCTCCTCCATTTATAGACACTCCCTGACCCTCACCATTTCTCCTCCATTTATAGACACTCCCTGACCATCACCATTTTGCCTCCATTTACAGATGCTCCCTGACCCTCACCATTTCGCCTCCATTTATAGATGCTCCCTGACCCTCACCATTTCTCCTCCATTTATAGACGCTCCCTGACCCTCACCATTTCTCCTCCATTTACAGATGCTCCCTGACCCTCACCATTTCGCCTCCATTTATAGATGCTCCCTGACCATCACCATTTCTCCTGCATTTACAGACGCTCCCTGACCATCACCATTTTGCCTCCATTTATAGACGCTCCCTGACCCTCACCATTTCGCCTCCATTTCCAGACGCTCCCTGACCCTCACCATTTCGCCTCCATTTACAGACGCTCCCTGACCCTCACCATTTCGCCTCCATTTATAGACGCTCCCTGACCCTCACCATTTCGCCTCCATTTACAGACACTCCCTGACCCTCACCATTTTGCCTCCATTTACAGACGTTCCATGACCCTCACCATTTCACCTCCATTTACAGACGCTCCCTGACCCTCACCATTTCACCTCCATTTCCAGACGCTCCCTGACCCTCACCATTTTGCCTCCATTTACAGACGCTCCCTGACCCTAACCATTTTGCCTCCATTTACAGACGCTCCCTGACCCTCACCATTTCGCCTTCATTTACAGACGCTCCCTGATCCTCACCATTTCTCCTCCATTTATCGACACTCCCTGACCCTCACCATTTCTCCTCCATTTACAGATGCTCCCTGACCCTCACCATTTCGCCTCCATTTATAGACGCTCCCTGACCATCACCATTTCTCCTGCATTTACAGACGCTCCCTGACCATCACCATTTTGCCTCCATTTACAGACGTTCCCTGACCCTCACCATTTCGCCTCCATTTACAGACGTTCCCTGACCCTCACCATTTCGCCTCCATTTACAGACGCTCCCTGACCCTCACCATTTCACCTCCATTTCCAGACGCTCCCTGACCCTCACCATTTCGCCTCCATTTACAGACGCTCCCTGACCCTCACCATTTCGCCTCCATTTACAGACGTTCCCTGACCCTCACCATTTCGCCTCCATTTACAGACGCTCCCTGACCCTCACCATTTCGCCTCCATTTACAGACGTTCCCTGACCCTCACCATTTCGCCTCCATTTACAGACGCTCCCTGACCCTCACCATTTCACCTCCATTTCCAGACGCTCCCTGACCCTCACCATTTCTCCTCCATTTATAGACGCTCCCTGACCCTCACCATTTCTCCTTCATTCATAGACGCTCTCTGACCCGTCACCATTTCTCCTTCATTTATAGACGCTCCCTGACCGGTCACCATTTCTCCTTCATTTACAGACACTCCCTGACCGGTTGCCATTTCTCCTCCATTTATAGACACTCCCTGACCCTCACCATTTCTCCTCCATTTATAGACACTCCCTGACCCTCACCATTTCTCCTCCATTTATAGACACTCCCTGACCATCACCATTTTGCCTCCATTTACAGATGCTCCCTGACCCTCACCATTTCGCCTCCATTTATAGATGCTCCCTGACCCTCACCATTTCTCCTCCATTTATAGACGCTCCCTGACCCTCACCATTTCTCCTCCATTTACAGATGCTCCCTGACCCTCACCATTTCGCCTCCATTTATAGACGCTCCCTGACCATCACCATTTTGCCTCCATTTATAGACGCTCCCTGACCCTCACCATTTCGCCTCCATTTCCAGACGCTCCCTGACCCTCACCATTTCGCCTCCATTTACAGACGCTCCCTGACCCTCACCATTTCGCCTCCATTTATAGACGCTCCCTGACCCTCACCATTTCGCCTCCATTTACAGACACTCCCTGACCCTCACCATTTTGCCTCCATTTACAGACGTTCCATGACCCTCACCATTTCACCTCCATTTACAGACGCTCCCTGACCCTCACCATTTCACCTCCATTTCCAGACGCTCCCTGACCCTCACCATTTTGCCTCCATTTACAGACGCTCCCTGACCCTAACCATTTTGCCTCCATTTACAGACGCTCCCTGACCCTCACCATTTCGCCTTCATTTACAGACGCTCCCTGATCCTCACCATTTCTCCTCCATTTATCGACACTCCCTGACCCTCACCATTTCTCCTCCATTTACAGATGCTCCCTGACCCTCACCATTTCGCCTCCATTTATAGACGCTCCCTGACCATCACCATTTCTCCTGCATTTACAGACGCTCCCTGACCATCACCATTTTGCCTCCATTTATAGACGCTCCCTGACCCTCACCATTTCGCCTCCATTTACAGACGTTCCCTGACCCTCACCATTTCGCCTCCATTTACAGACGCTCCCTGACCCTCACCATTTCACCTCCATTTCCAGACGCTCCCTGACCCTCACCATTTCGCCTCCATTTACAGACGCTCCCTGACCCTCACCATTTCGCCTCCATTTACAGACGTTCCCTGACCCTCACCATTTCGCCTCCATTTACAGACGCTCCCTGACCCTCACCATTTCACCTCCATTTCCAGACGCTCCCTGACCCTCACCATTTCGCCTCCATTTACAGACGCTCCCTGACCCTCACCATTTCGCCTCCATTTACAGACGCTCCCTGACCCTCACCATTTCGCCTCCATTTACAGACGCTCCCTGACCCTCACCATTTCGCCTCCATTTACAGACGCTCCCTGACCCTCACCATTTCGCCTTCATTTATAGACGCTCCCTGACCCTCACCATTTCTCCTCCATTTATAGACACTCCCTGATCCTCACCATTTCGCCTCCATTTATAGACGCTCCCTGACCATCACCATTTCTCCTCCATTTACAGACGCTCCCTGACTCGCTGGGCCTTCCTGCCTGTCCCGGAGTTTGCCGCTTCCACCGGCGGGTAGTGGAGGGGGGATGATGCCGCCTGTTTTCTCTCGGGTCCTGGGCCCTACACTCGGTGTTTCTCGGCCCTGTGATCCCCGCCCTTTATTAACCCGCTCTCTCCAGCTCTTTACCTGCCGCCTCTCCCTCAGTCGCCGCCCGCCCGCCGCGCATGCTCAGCTCACACTGCCCCGCGGGTGATTGACGGGAGCTCGGGGCCAATAGGAAGAGCGGGGGCGGGGCCGGAGGACCGAGCGTGTGGTCGGGTCCTCCAACCAATGGGAGTGAGTGAGGGGCGGGACTTGCGGCACCGAGTGGGCGGGGCTGAGCCCGGATCTCCCTCATTGTCTGAAACTGCAACATTTTTAAACCTGATTGATCTCAAACTCCAGGAGAAAACTGGCCCTTTCTGTTGTGGTTCAAACAGATGGAACCCTGTGGGGCGGAGCAAAGATTTCAACATTAGTTAGTAAAATGGATCAATTCAGGACAGAGAGGGGGGAGTAATGGGGGAAAAGGACAGATGTTTTGCTCCAGTTGTTCAGGGCATCGGTGAGACCACATCTGGAATACTGTGTGCAGTTTTGGTCTCCTTATTTAAGAAAGGACATAATTGCTTTGGAGGCGGTTCAGAGAAGGTTCACTCGACTGATTCCTGGGATGAGGGGGTTATCTTATGAGGAAAGGTTGGACAAGTTGGGCCTGTATACATTGGAGTTGAGAAGGATGAGAGGTGATCTTATTGAAACACAAGATCCTGAGGGGACGAGAAGGGATAGATGCTGAGAGGATGTTTCCCCTTGTGGGAGAGACTAGAACTACGGGCCACAGTTTAAAAATAAGGGGTCTCCCATTTAAGATGGAGATGAGGAGAATTTTTTTCCCTGAAGGTCGTGAGTCTGTGGAAATCCCTTCCCCAAAGAGCGGTGGAGGCAGGGTCATTGAATATTTTTAAGGCTGAGTTAGATAGATTCCTGATTATCAAGGGAGTCAAATGTTATAGTAGGTAGACGGGAAAGTAGGGTTGATGTCACAATCAGATCAGCCATGATCTTATCAAATGACAGAGCAGGCTCGAGGGGCCGAATGGCCTACTCCTGCTCTTAATTCGTATGTTCGTAAATAACACAGTGTGGTGATAAAGGGAATGCAGTGGGTGTTGTGTAGATGGATTGTCTAAAGGTGTTTGAGAAGGTGCCGCACAGGAGGCTTGTTGATAAAATGAATACTCACGGAATTGAAGGGAGTGGGGCAGCGTGGACAGGAAGTTGGGGAAAGGGCAGAAAACAGAGAGTCGTGGATAATGGATATTGTTCAGACTGGAGGGATGTAAACAGTGGTGTCCCCCAGGGTCAGTGTTGGGACCGTTGCTCTTCTCAATACAGGGAAATGATCTGGGCTCGGGAATATAGGGCACAAGATGAAAATCTCCAAATGACACCAAAAAGGGACCAGGGCTCAGTGTGAAGAGGACTGTAAGTGATTTCAGTGTGACATTTACAGGTTAGTAAATGGGGCAGGTAGATGTCAGATGAAATTTAATGCAGAGAAATGTGAGGTGATAGATTTTCTGAGCAAAGAAAGATAAACTGTACACTAAATAATAACATTTTAAAAGGAGTAGTGGAGCATAAGAACGTAAGAGATAGGAGCAGCAGTAGGCCATACGGCCCCTCGAACCTGTTCCTTCATTCAGTAAGATCATGGCTGATCTTCGACCTCTACTCCACTTTCCCGCCCGATCCCCATATCCCTTGATTCCCTTAGAGTCCAAAAATCTATCGATCTCAGTCTTGAATATACTCAATAACTGAGCATCCACAGTCCTCGAGGGTAGAGAATTCCAAAGATTCACAACCACCTGCATGAATAAATTCCTCCTCATCTCAGTCTTGAATGGCCGACCCCTTATCCTGAGACTATGCCCCCTAGTTCTAGACTCTCCAGCCAGGGGAAACAATCTTTCAGCATCTACCCTGTCAAGCCCCCTCAGAATCTTATATCTTTCAATGGGATCATCTCTCATTCTTCTAAACTCCAGAGAGTATCGGCCCATTCTACTCAATCTCTCCTCATAGGACAACCCTCTCATCCCAGGAATCAATCTAGTGAACCTTCATTGCACTGCCTCCAAGGCAAGTATATCCTTCCTGAGATAAGGAGACCAAAACTGTACACAGTGCTCCATGTGAGGTCTCACATGGAGCACTGTGTAAGACTTCCTTCCTCTTGTACTCCAATCCCCTTGCAATAAAGGCCAACATACCATTTGCCTTCCTAATTGCTTGCTGTGCCTGCATACTAACTTTCTGTGTTTCTTGTACGAGGACACCCAAATCCCTCTGAACACCAATAATCAATAGTTTCTTACCATTTAAAAAATGTTTTTTCTATTCTTCCTACCAAAGTAAATAACCTCACATTTCCCCACATTATACTCCATCTGCCACCTTCTTGCCCACTCACTTATCCTGTCTATATCGCTTTGTAGCCTCTTTGTGTCCTCCTCACAGCTTACTTTCCCATCTAGCTTTGTATCATCAGCAAACTTGGATACATTACACTCGGTCCCTTCATCTAAGACATTGATATAGATTGTAAATAGCTGAGGCCCAAGCACCGATTCTTGCGATACCCCACTCGTTACAGACTGACAACCTGAAAATGACCCGTTTATCCCTGCTTTCTGTTTTCTGTCCGTTAACCAATCCTCAATCCATGCAAATATATTACCCCCAATCCCATGAGCCCTAACCTTATGTAACAACCTCTTATGTGGCACCTTATCGAATGCCTTTTGAAAATCCAAATGTACTCCATCCACTGGTTCCCCTTTATCAACCCTGCTAGTTACATCCTCAAAAAACTCTAATAAATTTGTTAAACATGATTCCCCTTTCATAAAACCATGTTGACTCTGCCTAATCATATTATGATTTTCTAAGTGCCATGTTACCACTTCCTTAATAATGGATTCTAGCATTTTCCCCACTACTGATGTCAGGCTAACTTTTTTTTTATTCGTTCACGGGATGTGGGCGTCGCTGGCAAGGCCGGCATTTATTGCCCATCCCTAACTGGCCTGTAGTTCCCTGTTTTCTCTCTCCCTCCTTTCTTGAATAGCGGGGTTACATTTGCTCCCTTCCAATCTGCTGGGACCGTTCTAGAATCTAGGGAATTCTGGAAGATCACAACCAATGCACCCACTATCTCTGCAGCCACCTCTTTTAGAACCCTAGGATGTAGGCCATCTGGTCCAGGGGATTTATCAGCTTTTAGTCCCATTAGTTTGTCCAGTACTTTTTCTCTACTGATATCAATTGTTTTAAGTTCCTCACTCTCATTTACCCCTTGGTTCCTCACTATTTCTGGTATGCTTTTTGTGTCTTCTACTGTGAAGGGGCAGTTCTGGATTTAGTTTTAGGGAATGAGGCTGGGCGGGTGAAAGGAGTATCAGCGGGAGAGCATTTTGGTGGTAGTGACCATAATTCAGTTAGATTTAATGTAGTTATGGAAAAGGACAGAGATAGAACAGGAGTAAAAGTTCTCAATTGGGGAAAGGCCAATTTTACTAAGCTGAGAAGTGATTTAGCAAAAGTGGACTGGGAACAGCTACTTGATGGTGAATCAGTGTCAGAGCAGTGAGAGGCATTCAAGGGGGAGATTCAAGGGGTTCAGAGTAAACATGTTCCCACAAAGAAAAAGGGTGGGACTGCCAAATCTAGAGCCCCCTGGATGTCAAGGAGCATACAGGATAAGATAAGGCAAAAAAAGAAAGTTTATGCCAGACACCAAGAGCTCAATACTACAGAAAGCCTAGAGGAGTATTGAAAGTGCAGGGGTGAAATTAAAAAGGAAATTAGGAAAGCAAAGAGAGGGCATGAAAGAATATTGGCAAGTAAAATCAAAGATGTTTTATAAATACATAAAGAGCAAGAGGATAACTAAGGAAAGAGTAGGGCCTATTAGAGACCAAAAAGGTAACCTGTGTGTGGAGGCGGAAGATGTGGGTATGGTTCTTAATGAATACTTTGTGTCTGTCTTCACAAAAGAGGGGGACGATGCAGAGATTGTAGTTAAGGAGGAGGAGTGTGAAATATTGGATGGGATAAACATAGTGAGAGAGGAAGTATTATGGGCTTAGCATCTTTGAAAGTGGATAAATCGCCAGGCCCGGATGAAATGTATCCCAGGCTGTTCAGAGAAGCAAGGGAGGAAATAGCAGAGGCTCTGACCATCATTTTCCAATCCTCCCTGGCTACAGGCGTGGTGCCTGAGGACTGGAGGACTGCTAACATTGTACCGTTGTTTAAAAAGGGAGAAAGGGACAGACCGAGTAATTACAGGCCAGTCAGCCTAACCTTGATGGTGGGCAAATTATTGGAATTAATTCTGAGGGACAGCATAAATCGTCAGTTAGAAAGACACGGATTAATCAAGGACAGTCAGCATGGATTTGTTAAGGGAAGGTCATGTCTGACTAACCTGATTGAATTTCTTGAAGAGGTAACAAGGAGGGTCGATGAGGGTAATGCGATTGATGTAGTCTACATGGATTTTAACAAGGCTTTTGACAAGGTCCCACATGGCAGATTGGTCAGAAAAGTAAAAGCCCATTGGATCCAAGGGAAAGTGGCAAGTTGGATCCAGAATTGGCTCAGTGGCAGGAAGCAAAGGGTAATGGTTGACGGGTGTTTTTGTGACTGGAAGGCTGTTTGTAGTGGGGTTCTGCAAGGCTCAGTACTCGGTCCCTTGCTTTTTGTGGTAAATATCAATGATTTAGACTTAAATGTAGGGGCCAAGATTGAAAAGTTTGCAAATGGTACAAAAATTGGCCGTGTGGTTGATAGTGAGGAGGAAAGCTGTAGACTGCAGGAAGATATCAATTGACTGGTCAGGTGGGCAGAAAAGTGGCAAATGGAATTCAATCCAGAGAAGTGTGAGGTAATGCATTTGGAGAGGGCAAACAAGGCAAGAGAATACACAATAAATGGGAGGATACTGAGAGATGGAGAGGAGCAGCAGGACCTTGGAGTGCATGTCCACAGATCCCTGAACGTAGCAGGACAGGGAGAGAATATAAGAGCAGGGAGGTTATGCTGGAACTGTGTAAAACACTAGTTCGGCCACAGCTTGAGTACTGCGTACAGTTCTGGTCACCACATTACAGGAGAGATATGATTGCACTCGAGAGGGGACAGAGGAGATTTACGAGGATGTTGCCAGGACTGGAGAATTTTAGCGATGAGGAAAGATTGGATAGGCTGAGGTTGTTCTCTTTGGAACAGAGGAGGCTGAGGGGAGATTTAATTGAGGTGTATAAAATTATGAGGGTCCTAGATAGAGTGGATAGGAAGGACCTATTTCCCTTAGCAGAGGGACCAGTGAGCAGGGGGCATAGATTTAAAGTGATTGGTAGAAGGATTAGAGGGGAGCTGAGGAGAAATGTTTTCACCCAGCGGGTGGTGGGGGTCTGGAACTCACTGCCTGAAAGGGTGGGAGAGGCAGAAACCCCCGTCGCAGTTATAAAGGACTCGGACGTGCACCTGAAGAGCCGCGACCCGCAGGGCTCCGGACCGAGTGCTGGGAAGTGGGATCAGACTGGGGGGGGGAGGGGCTCATTTCCGGCCGGCACGGACACGATGGGCCGAACGGCCTCCCTCCGCCGTGAATTCTCAATGAAGACAGAGATAAATATTTCTTTGAGGTCTCTGCCATTCCCTCATTCCCATCGAAGCACACGGAGCAGAAAGGCATCCTGGTGGGGTGAGGGGAGGGGAGGAGGCCCGTGAACAGCAGAGACCAGTTGGGCCGAATGGCCTGTTCCCCCTCCACACTGAAGGAGCGCAGCGCGCAGGCGCAGTGCTGGGCGGGGAGTGGAGCATGCGCAGTGCTGGGCGGGGAGTGGAGCATGCGCAGTGCTGGGCGGGGAGTGGAGCATGCGCAGTGCGAGTGGTGGAGACGGACACAGACTGGAGTTTGCGGGTCCGGAGCGGGTGAGAGACGGCGGGGCGCCGGGGAGCAATGGAACCGGCGAGTGGGCGGGGAGGCTTCAGAAACACCCGGTGTCGGTCTCAAACCCCCCGATAAAAACCAACAAGCCCCGTGTTGGAGGCTCCGGAGATTTCTTCCGGTGACAAGTTAACGGCCGCCATCTTGAGTCACTGCGCAGAACGGCGAATGTGCGGCCATTTTGTCTCAGAGAGAAAGAGTGGGCGGGGCTTCAGGGTCCCAGTGACGGTGAACAAAGAGTGGGCGGGGCTTCAGGGTCCCTGTGACTGTGAACAAAGAGTGGGCGGGGCTTCAGGGTCCCTGTGCCTGTGAACAAAGAGTGGGCGGGGCTTCAGGGTCCCTGTGACTGTGAACAAAGAGTGGGCGGGGCTTCAGGGTCCCAGTGACTGTGAACAGAGTGGGCGGGGCTTCAGGGTCCCTGTGACTGTGAACAAAGAGTGGGCGGGGCTTCAGGGTCCCAGTGACTGTGAACAAAGAGTGGGCGGGGCTTCAGGGTCCCAGTGACTGTGAACAAAGAGTGGGTGCGGCTTCAGGGTCCCTGTGCCTGTGAACAAAGAGTGGGCGGGGCTTCAGGGTCCCAGTGACTGTGAACAAAGAGTGGGCGGGGCTTCAGGGTCCCTGTGCCTGTGAACAAAGAGTGGGCGGGGCTTCAGGGTCCCTGTGACTGTGAACAAAGAGTGGGCGGGGCTTCAGGGTCCCAGTGACTGTGAACAGAGTGGGCGGGGCTTCAGGGTCCCTGTGACTGTGAACAAAGAGTGGGCGGGGCTTCAGGGTCCCAGTGACTGTGAACAAAGAGTGGGCGGGGCTTCAGGGTCCCTGTGACTGTGAACAAAGAGTGGGCGGGGCTTCAGGGTCCCAGTGACTGTGAACAAAGAGTGGGCGGGGCTTCAGGGTCCCTGTGACTGTGAACAAAGAGTGGGCGGGGCTTCAGGGTCCCAGTGACTGTGAACAAAGAGTGGGCGGGGCTTCAGGGTCCCTGTGACTGTGAACAAAGAGTGGGCGGGGCTTCAGGGTCCCAGTGACTGTGAACAAAGAGTGGGCGGGGCTTCAGGGTCCCTGTGACTGTGAACAAAGAGTGGGCGGGGCTTCAGGGTCCCTGTGACTGTGAACAAAGAGTGGGCGGGGCTTCAGGGTCCCTGTGCCTGTGAACAAAGAGTGGGCGGGGCTTCAGGGTCCCTGTGACTGTGAACAAAGAGTGGGCGGGGCTTCAGGGTCCCAGTGACTGTGAACAGAGTGGGCGGGGCTTCAGGGTCCCTGTGACTGTGAACAAAGAGTGGGCGGGGCTTCAGGGTCCCAGTGACTGTGAACAAAGAGTGGGCGGGGCTTCAGGGTCCCAGTGACTGTGAACAAAGAGTGGGCGGGGCTTCAGGGTCCCTGTGCCTGTGAACAAAGAGTGGGCGGGGCTTCAGGGTCCCAGTGACTGTGAACAAAGAGTGGGCGGGGCTTCAGGGTCCCTGTGCCTGTGAACAAAGAGTGGGCGGGGCTTCAGGGTCCCAGTGACTGTGAACAGAGTGGGCGGGGCTTCAGGGTCCCTGTGACTGTGAACAAAGAGTGGGCGGGGCTTCAGGGTCCCAGTGACTGTGAACAAAGAGTGGGCGGGGCTTCAGGGTCCCTGTGCCTGTGAACAATGAGTGGGCGGGGCTTCAGGGTCCCTGTGACTGTGAACAAAGAGTGGGCGGGGCTTCAGGGTCCCAGTGACTGTGAACAAAGAGTGGGCGGGGCTTCAGGGTCCCTGTGACTGTGAACAAAGAGTGGGCGGGGCTTCAGGATCCCAGTGACTGTGAACAAAGAGTGGGCGGGGCTTCAGGGTCCCTGTGCCTTTGAACAAAGAGTGGGCGGGGCTTCAGGGTCCCAGTGACTGTGAACAAAGAGTGGGCGGGGCTTCAGGGTCCCAGTGACTGTGAACAAAGAGTGGGCGGGGCTTCAGGGTCCCAGTGACTGTGAACAAAGAGTGGGCGGGGCTTCAGGGTCCCTGTGACTGTGAACAAAGAGTGGGCGGGGCTTCAGGGTCCCTGTGCCTGTGAACAAAGAGTGGGCGGGGCTTCAGGATCCCAGTGACTGTGAACAAAGAGTGGGCGGGGCTTCAGGGTCCCTGTGCCTTTGAACAAAGAGTGGGCGGGGCTTCAGGGTCCCAGTGACTGTGAACAAAGAGTGGGCGGGGCTTCAGGGTCCCAGTGACTGTGAACAAAGAGTGGGCGGGGCTTCAGGGTCCCAGTGACCAGGAACAAAGTGGGCGGGGCTTCAGGGTCCCTGTGACGGGGAACAAAGTGGGCGGGGCTTCAGGGTCCCAGTGACTGTGAACAAAGAGTGGGCGGGGCTTCAGGGTCCCAGTGACTGGGGGAAACTAGTTGAATGGGTGGAGATCAGGAGGTTCAGAGTTTAAGGGGAAGGAATTCCAGAAGGATTGGCAAAGGAAGCTTTGAAGGGCAGCACAGTAATGACTTTAAGAGCAGCTGTTGATGGTGGGGTAGAGGGAGGTCCTGGTGGAATAGTGGATGTGCAGGCAGGGACACATGGCTGCAGGATATCAGTCATGTGAGGTGGGGTGAGACCATGGAGAGATGGGAAAGGACGGATATGAGGTGTTTGCTGGGACATTATAGGGCGAGCTTTAGTCTTTGATCTGTGCTGGGACACTGAAGAAGGAGATTAACTCTGTATCTGACCCGTGCTGTACCTGCCCTGGGAGTGTTTGATGGGACAGTGTAGAGGGAGCTTTACTCTGTATCGAACCCGTGCTGTACCTGCCCCGGGAGTGTTTGATGGGACAGTGCAGAGGGAGCTTTACTCTGTATCTGACCCGTGCTGTACCTGCCCTGGGAGTGTTTGATGGGACAGTGCAGAGGGAGCTTTACTCTGTATCTGACCCGTGCTGTACCTGCCCTGGGAGTGTTTGATGGGACAGTGTAGAAGGAGCTTTACTCTGTATCTAACCCGTGCTGTCCCTGCCCCGGGAGTGTTTGATGGGACAGTGCAGAAGGAGCTTTACTCTGTATCGAACCCGTGCTGTACCTGCCCTGGGAGTGTTTGATGGGACAGTGTCGAGGGAGCTTTACTCTGTATCTAACCCGTGCTGTACCTGCCCCGGGAGTGTTTGATGGGACAGTGCAGAGGGAGCTTTACTCTGTATCTAACCCGTGCTGTACCTGCCCTGCGAGTGTTTGACGGGACAGTGCAGAGGGAGCTTTACTCTGTATCTAACCCGTGCTGTACCTGCCCTGGGAGTGTTTGATGGGACAGTGTAGAGGGAGCTTTACTCTGTATCGAACCCGTGCTGTACCTGCCCTGGGACTGTTTGATGGGACAGTGTAGAGGGAGCTTTACTCTGTATCTGACCCATGCTGTCCCTGCCCCGGGAGTGTTTGATGGGACAGTGTAGAGGGAGCTTTACCCTGTATCTAACCCGTGCTGTCCCTGCCCCGGGAGTGTTTGATGGGACAGTGCAAAAGGAGCTTTACTCTGTATCGAACCCGTGCTGTACCTGCCCTGGGAGTGTTTGATGGGACAGTGCAGAAGGAGCTTTACTCTGTATCTGACCCATGCTGTCCCTGCCCCGGGAGTGTTTGATGGGACAGTGCAGAAGGAGCTTTACTCTGTATCGAACCCGTGCTGTACCTGCCCTGGGACTGTTTGATGGGACAGTGTAGAGGGAGCTTTACTCTGTATCTGACCCATGCTGTCCCTGCCCCGGGAGTGTTTGATGGGACAGTGCAGAAGGAGCTTTACTCTATCTAACCCGTGCTGTCCCTGCCCCGGGAGTGTTTGATGGGACAGTGCAGAAGGAGCTTTACTCTGTATCTGACCCATGCTGTCCCTGCCCCGGGAGTGTTTGATGGGACAGTGCAGAAGGAGCTTTACTCTGTATCTAACCCGTGCTGTCCCTGCCCCGGGTGTGTTTGATGGGACAGTGCAGAAGGAGCTTTACTCTGTATCTAACCCGTGCTGTCCCTGCCCCAGGAGTGTTTGATGGGACAGTGCAGAAGGAGCTTTACTCTGTATCGAACCCGTGCTGTACCTGCCCTGGGAGTGTTTGATGGGACAGTGTCGAGGGAGCTTTACTCTGTATCTAACCCGTGCTGTACCTGCCCCGGGAGTGTTTGATGGGACAGTGTAGAGGGAGCTTTACTCTGTATCTAACCCGTGCTGTACCTGCCCCGGGAGTGTTTGATGGGACAGTGCAAAAGGAGCTTTACTCTGTATCGAACCCGTGCTGTACCTGCCCTGGGAGTGTTTGATGGGACAGTGCAGAAGGAGCTTTACTCTGTATCTGACCCATGCTGTCCCTGCCCCGGGAGTGTTTGATGGGACAGTGCAGAAGGAGCTTTACTCTGTATCGAACCCGTGCTGTACCTGCCCTGGGACTGTTTGATGGGACAGTGTAGAGGGAGCTTTACTCTGTATCTGACCCATGCTGTCCCTGCCCCGGGAGTGTTTGATGGGACAGTGCAGAAGGAGCTTTACTCTATCTAACCCGTGCTGTCCCTGCCCCGGGAGTGTTTGATGGGACAGTGCAGAAGGAGCTTTACTCTGTATCTGACCCATGCTGTCCCTGCCCCGGGAGTGTTTGATGGGACAGTGCAGAAGGAGCTTTACTCTGTATCTAACCCGTGCTGTCCCTGCCCCGGGAGTGTTTGATGGGACAGTGCAGAAGGAGCTTTACTCTGTATCTAACCCGTGCTGTCCCTGCCCCAGGAGTGTTTGATGGGACAGTGCAGAAGGAGCTTTACTCTGTATCGAACCCGTGCTGTACCTGCCCTGGGAGTGTTTGATGGGACAGTGTCGAGGGAGCTTTACTCTGTATCTAACCCGTGCTGTACCTGCCCCGGGAGTGTTTGATGGGACAGTGTAGAGGGAGCTTTACTCTGTATCTAACCCGTGCTGTACCTGCCCTGGGAGTGTTTGACGGGACAGTGCAGAGGGAGCTTTACTCTGTATCTAACCCGTGCTGTACCTGCCCTGGGAGTGTTTGATGGGACAGTGTAGAGGGAGCTTTACTCTGTATCTAACCCGTGCTGTCCCTGCCCTGGGAGTGTTTGATGGGACAGTGTAGAGGGAGCTTTACTCTGTATCTGACCCGTGCTGTACCTGCCCTGGGAGTGTTTGATGGGACAGTGTAGAGGGAGCTTTACTCTGTATCTGACCCGTGCTGTACCTGCCCTGGGAGTGTTTGATGGGACAGTGCAGAGGGAGCTTTACTCTGTATCTGACCCGTGCTGTACCTGCCCTGGGAGTGTTTGATGGGACAGTGTAGAGGGAGCTTTACTCTGTATCTAACCCGTGCTGTCCCTGCCCCGGGAGTGTTTGATGGGACAGTGCAGAAGGAGCTTTACTCTGTATCTAACCCGTGCTGTCCCTGCCCCGGGAGTGTTTGATGGGACAGTGCAGAAGGAGCTTTACTCTGTATCGAACCCGTGCTGTACCTGCCCTGGGAGTGTTTGATGGGACAGTGTCGAGGGAGCTTTACTCTGTATCCAACCCGTGCTGTACCTGCCCTGGGAGTGTTTGACGGGACAGTGGAGAGGGAGCTTAACTCTGTATCTCACCCGTGCTGTACCTGCCCCGGGAGTGTTTAATTTTATCAACAAGCCTCCTGTGCGGCACCTTCTCAAACACCTTCAGACAATCCATCGACACAACACCCACTGCATTCCCTTTATCACCACACTGTGTTATTCCCCCATTACTCCGTGCTGTCTGTCCTGAATTGATCCATTTTACTAACTAATGTTGAAATCTTTGCTCCGCCCCACAGGGTTCCATCTGTTTGAACCACAACAGAAAGGTCCAGTTTTCTCCTGGAGTTTGAGATCAATCAGGTTTAAAAATGTTGCAGAGTTTCAGACAATGAGGGAGATCCGGGCTCAGCCCCGCCCCCTCACTCACTCCCATTGGTTGGAAGACCAACCGGCCGTCCTTCTCCGCTCTTCCGATTGGTCCGGAGCTCACCTCAATCATCAGGGCGGTATCAATGATGACCATCGGTCCAGAGCTGCGCTGTGAGTGTTTGTGATGGTTTAATGGCGGTCTCCATTACCCAGTATTGCCCGTGCTCTTGGGTTTAAGTTTATTTTGTACCCACTCCCGCCCTTCACTGCTGCAAATGATCTTTTTCCCTCCCCCAATCTTCATCCTATCAGAGAAACATCAGTTTCGGACCGGAGATTCGAACCTTGAATGGCGACTGCACCTACCCAGCATGCACCGTGAGACAGAATGTACCCTATCGGATCAAGGGAGACCAATGAGCTGGTGGGAGAGGCCCATTGTTGGACAGTGTGAGCTGAGGGGTGGGAGAGGCCCATTGTTGGACAGTGTGAGCTGAGGGGTGGGAGAGGCCCATTGTTGGACAGTGTGAGCTGAGGGGTGGGAGAGGCCCATTGTTGGACAGTGTGAGCTGAGGGGTGGGAGAGGCCCATTGATGGACAGTGTGAGCTGAGGGGTGGGAGAGGCCCATTGTTGGACAGTGTGAGCTGAGGGGTGGGAGAGGCCCATTGATGGACAGTGTGAGCTGAGGGGTGGGAGAGGCCCATTGATGGACAGTGTGAGCTGAGGGGTGGGAGAGGCCCATTGTTGGACAGTGTGAGCTGAGGGGTGGGAGAGGCCCATTGATGGACAGTGTGAGCTGAGGGGTGGGAGAGGCCCATTGTTGGACAGTGTGAGCTGAGAGGTGGGAGAGGCCCATTGTTGGACAGTGTGAGCTGAGGGGTGGGAGAGGCCCATTGTTGGACAGTGTGAGCTGAGGGGTGGGAGAGGCCCATTGTTGGACAGTGTGAGCTGAGGGGTGGGAGAGGCCCATTGTTGGACAGTGTGAGCTGAGGGGTGGGAGAGGCCCATTATTGGACAGTGTGAGCTGAGGGGTGGGAGAGGCCCATTGTCGGACAGTGTGAGCTGAGGGGTGGGAGAGGCCCATTGTTGGACAGTGTGAGCTGAGGGGTGGGAGAGGCCCATTGATGGACAGTGTGAGCTGAGGGGTGGGAGAGGCCCATTGTTGGACAGTGTGAGCTGAGGGGTGGGAGAGGCCCATTGTTGGACAGTGTGAGCTGAGGGGTGGGAGAGGCCCATTGTTGGACAGTGTGAGCTGAGGGGTGGGAGAGGCCCATTGATGGACAGTGTGAGCTGAGGGGTGGGAGAGGCCCATTGTTGGACAGTGTGAGCTGAGGGGTGGGAGAGGCCCATTGTTGGACAGTGTGAGCTGAGGGGTGGGAGAGGCCCATTGATGGACAGTGTGAGCTGAGGGGTGGGAGAGGCCCATTGACGGACAGTGTGAGCTGAGGGGTGGGAGAGGCTCATTGTTGGACAGTGTGAGCTGAGGGGTGGGAGAGGCCCATTGATGGACAGTGTGAGCTGAGGGGTGGGAGAGGCCCATTGATGGACAGTGTGAGCTGAGGGGTGGGAGAGGCCCATTGTTGGACAGTGTGAGCTGAGGGGTGGGAGAGGCCCATTGTTGGACAGTGTGAGCTGAGGGGAGGGAGAGGCCCATTGTTGGACAGTGTTATCCCCCAGACCCCAATATCAAACAGTGAACATTATCCCCCCAGACCCCAATGTAAAACAGTGAACATTATCCCCCCAGACCCCAATGTAAAACAGTGAACATTATCCCCCCAGACCCCAATATCAAACAGTGAACATTATCCCCCCAGACCCCAATATAAAACACTGAACATTATCCCCCCAGACCCCAATATAAAACAGTGAACATTATCCCCCCAGACCCCAATGTAAAACAGTGAACATTATCCCCCCAGACCCCAATATAAAACAGTGAACATTATCCTCCCAGACCCCAATATAAAACAGTGAACATTATCCCCCCCATACCCCAATATAAAACACTGAACATTATCCCCAGACCCCAATATAAAACAGTGAACATTATCCCCTCAGACCCCAAAATAAAACAGTGAACATTATTCCCCCAGACCCCAATATAAAACAGTGAACATTATCCTCCCAGACCCCAATATAAAACAGTGAACATTATCCCCCCCAGACCCCAATATAAAACAGTGAACATTATCCCCCCAGACCCCAATATAAAACAGTGAACATTATCCCCCCCAGACCCCAAAATAAAACAGTGAACATTATCCCCCCAGACCCCAATATAAAACAGTGAACATTATCCCCCCCAGACCCCAATATAAAACAGTGAACATTATCCCCCCCAGACCCCAATATAAAACAGTGAACATTATCCCCCCCAGACCCCAATATAAAACACTGAACATTATCCCCCCCAGACCCCAATATAAAACAGTGAACATTATCCCCCAGACCCCAATATAAAACAGTGAACATTATCCCCCCCAGACCCCAATATAAAACAGTGAACATTATCCCCCCCAGACCCCAATATAAAACACTGAACATTATCCCCCCCAGACCCCAATATAAAACAGTGAACATTATCCCCCAGACCCCAATATAAAACAGTGAACATTATCCCCCCCAGACCCCAATATAAAACAGTGAACATTATCCCCCCAGACCTCAATATAAAACAGTGAACATTATCCCCCCAGACCTCAATATAAAACAGTGAACATTATACCCCCAGACCCCAATATAAAACAGTGAACATTATCCCCCCCAGACCCCAATATAAAACAGTGAACATTATCCCCCCCAGACCCCAATATAAAACAGTGAACATTATCCCCCAGACCCCAATAAAAAACAGTGAACATTATCCCCCCAGACCCCAATATAAAACAGTGAACATTATCCCCCCAGACCCCCAAAAAAACAGTGAACATTATCCCCCCAGACCCCAATATAAAACAGTGAACATTATCCCCCCCACACCCCAATATAAAACAGTGAACATTATCCCCCTGAGACCCCAATATAAAACAGTGAACATTATCCCCCCAGACCCCAATATAAAACAGCGAACATTATCCCCCCCAGACCCCAATATAAAACAGTGAACATTATCCCCCCCAGACCCCAATATAAAACAGTGAACATTATCCCCCCCAGACCCCAATATAAAACAGTGAACATTATCCCCAGACCCCAATATAAAACAATGAACATTATCCCCCCTGACCCCAATATAAAACAGTGAACATTATCCCCCCCCAGACCCCAAGAGAAAACAGTGAACATTATCCCCCAGACCCCAATATGAAACAGTTAACATTATCCCCCGAGACCCCAATATAAAACAGTTAACATTATCCCCCAGACTCCAATATAAACAGTGAACATTATGCCCCCCAGACCCCAATATAAAACAGTGAACATTAACCCCCCAGACCCCAATATAAAACAGTGAACATTATCCCCCCAGACCCCAATATAAAACAGTGAACATTATCACCCCCAGACCCCAATATAAAACAGTGAACATTATCCCCCCAGACCCCAATATAAAACAGTGAACATTATCACCCCCAGACCCCAATATAAAACAGTGAACATTATCCCCCAGACCCCAATATAAAACAGTGAACATTATCCCCCCCAGACCCCAATATAAAACAGTGAACATTAACCCCCCAGACCCCAATATAAAACAGTGAACATTATCCCCCCAGACCCCAATATAAAACAGTGAACATTATCACCCCCCAGACCCCAATATAAAACAGTGAACATTATCCCCCCAGACCCCAATATAAAACAGTGAACATTATCCCCCCCAGACCCCAATATAAAACAGTGAACATTATCACCCCCCAGACCCCAATATAAAACAGTGAACATTATCACCCCCCAGACCCCAATATAAAACAGTGAACATTATCCCCCCAGACCCCAATATAAAACTGTGAACATTATCCCCCCAGACCCCAATATAAAACAGTGAACATTATCACCCCCCAGACCCCAATATAAAACAGTGAACATTATACCCCCAGACCCAAATATAAAACAGTGAACATTATCCCCCCCAGACCCCAATATAAAACAGTGAACATTATCCCCCCAGACCCCAATATAAAACAGTGAACATTATCCCCCCAGACCCCAATATAAAACAGTGAACATTATCCCCCCAGACACCAATAGAAAACAGTGAACATTATCCCCCCCAGACCCCAATATAAAACAGTGAACATTATCCCCCCAGACCCCAATATAAAACAGTGAACATTATCCCCCCCAGACCCCAATATAAAACAGTGAACATTATCCCCCCCAGACCCCAATATAAAACAGTGAACATTATCCCCCCCAGACCCCAATATAAAACAGTGAACATTATCCCCCCCAGACCCCAATATAAAACACTGAACATTATCCCCCCCAGACCCCAATATAAAACAGTGAACATTATCCCCCCCAGACCCCAATATAAAACAGTGAACATTATCCCCCCAGACCTCAATATAAAACAGTGAACATTATCCCCCCAGACCTCAATATAAAACAGTGAACATTATCCCCCCCAGACCCCAATATAAAACAGTGAACATTATCCCCCCCAGACCCCAATATAAAACAGTGAACATTATCCCCCAGACCCCAATATAAAACAGTGAACATTATCCCCCCAGACCCCAATATAAAACAGTGAACATTATCCCCCCCACACCCCAATATAAAACAGTGAACATTATCCCCCTGAGACCCCAATATAAAACAGTGAACATTATCCCCCCAGACCCCAATATAAAACAGCGAACATTATCCCCCAGACCCCAATATGAAACAGTTAACATTATCCCCCGAGACCCCAATATAAAACAGTTAACATTATCCCCCAGACTCCAATATAAACAGTGAACATTATCCCCCCCAGACCCCAATATAAAACAGTGAACATTAACCCCCCAGACCCCAATATAAAACAGTGAACATTATCCCCCCAGACCCCAATATAAAACAGTGAACATTATCACCCCCAGACCCCAATATAAAACAGTGAACATTATCCCCCCAGACCCCAATATAAAACAGTGAACATCATCACCCCCAGACCCCAATATAAAACAGTGAACATTATCCCCCAGACCCCAATATAAAACAGTGAACATTATCCCCCCCAGACCCCAATATAAAACAGTGAACATTAACCCCCCAGACCCCAATATAAAACAGTGAACATTATCCCCCCAGACCCCAATATAAAACAGTGAACATTATCACCCCCCAGACCCCAATATAAAACAGTGAACATTATCCCCCCAGACCCCAATATAAAACAGTGAACATTATCCCCCCCAGACCCCAATATAAAACAGTGAACATTATCACCCCCCAGACCCCAATATAAAACAGTGAACATTATCACCCCCCAGACCCCAATATAAAACAGTGAACATTATCCCCCCAGACCCCAATATAAAACAGTGAACATTATCCCCCCAGACCCCAATATAAAACAGTGAACATTATCACCCCCCAGACCCCAATATAAAACAGTGAACATTATCCCCCCAGACCCCAATATAAAACAGTGAACATTATCCCCCCCAGACCCCAATATAAAACAGTGAACATTATCCCCCCAGACCCCAATATAAAACAGTGAACATTATCCCCCCAGACCCCAATATAAAACAGTGAACATTATCCCCCCCAGACCCCAATATAAAACAGTGAACATTATCCCCCCAGACCCCAATATAAAACAGTGAACATTATCACCCCCCAGACCCCAATATAAAACAGTGAACATTATCCCCCCAGACCCCAATATAAAACAGTGAACATTATCCCCCCCAGACCCCAATATAAAACAGTGAACATTATCCCCCCAGACCCCAATATAAAACAGTGAACATTATCCCCCCAGACCCCAATATAAAACAGTGAACATTATCCCCCCCAGACCCCAATATAAAACAGTGAACATTATCCCCCCAGACCCCAATATAAAACAGTGAACATTATCCCCCCCAGACCCCAATATAAAACAGTGAACATTATCCCCCCAGACCCCAATATAAAACAGTGAACATTATCCCCCCAGACCCCAATATAAAACAGTGAACATATCCCCCCCAGACCCCAATATAAAACAGTGAACATTATCCCCCCCAGACCCCAATATAAAACAGTGAACATTATCCCCCCAGACCCCAATATTAAACAGTGAACATTATCCCCCCCAGACCCCAATATAAAACAGTGAACATTATCCCCCCAGACCCCAATATAAAACAGTGAACATTATCCCCCCAGACCCCAATATAAAACAGTGAACATTATCCCCCCAGACACCAATATAAAACAGTGAACATTATCCCCCAGACCCCAATATAAAACAGTGAACATTATCCCCCCAGACCCCAATATAAAACAGTGAACATTATCACCCCCCAGACCCCAATATAAAACAGTGAACATTATCCCCCCAGACCCCAATATAAAACAGTGAACATTATCCCCCCCAGACCCCAATATAAAACAGTGAACATTATCACCCCCCAGACCCCAATATAAAACAGTGAACATTATCACCCCCCAGACCCCAATATAAAACAGTGAACATTATCCCCCCAGACCCCAATATAAAACTGTGAACATTATCCCCCCAGACCCCAATATAAAACAGTGAACATTATCACCCCCCAGACCCCAATATAAAACAGTGAACATTATACCCCCAGACCCCAATATAAAACAGTGAACATTATCCCCCCCAGACCCCAATATAAAACAGTGAACATTATCCCCCCAGACCCCAATATAAAACAGTGAACATTATCCCCCCAGACCCCAATATAAAACAGTGAACATTATCCCCCCAGACACCAATAGAAAACAGTGAACATTATCCCCCCCAGACCCCAATATAAAACAGTGAACATTATCCCCCCAGACCCCAATATAAAACAGTGAACATTATCCCCCCCAGACCCCAATATAAAACAGTGAACATTATCCCCCCCAGACCCCAATATAAAACAGTGAACATTATCCCCCCCAGACCCCAATATAAAACAGTGAACATTATCCCCCCCAGACCCCAATATAAAACACTGAACATTATCCCCCCCAGACCCCAATATAAAACAGTGAACATTATCCCCCCCAGACCCCAATATAAAACAGTGAACATTATCCCCCCAGACCTCAATATAAAACAGTGAACATTATCCCCCCAGACCTCAATATAAAACAGTGAACATTATCCCCCCCAGACCCCAATATAAAACAGTGAACATTATCCCCCCCAGACCCCAATATAAAACAGTGAACATTATCCCCCAGACCCCAATATAAAACAGTGAACATTATCCCCCCCAGACCCCAATATAAAACAGTGAACATTAACCCCCCAGACCCCAATATAAAACAGTGAACATTATCCCCCCAGACCCCAATATAAAACAGTGAACATTATCACCCCCCAGACCCCAATATAAAACAGTGAACATTATCCCCCCAGACCCCAATATAAAACAGTGAACATTATCCCCCCCAGACCCCAATATAAAACAGTGAACATTATCACCCCCCAGACCCCAATATAAAACAGTGAACATTATCACCCCCCAGACCCCAATATAAAACAGTGAACATTATCCCCCCAGACCCCAATATAAAACAGTGAACATTATCCCCCCAGACCCCAATATAAAACAGTGAACATTATCACCCCCCAGACCCCAATATAAAACAGTGAACATTATCCCCCCAGACCCCAATATAAAACAGTGAACATTATCCCCCCCAGACCCCAATATAAAACAGTGAACATTATCCCCCCAGACCCCAATATAAAACAGTGAACATTATCCCCCCAGACCCCAATATAAAACAGTGAACATTATCCCCCCCAGACCCCAATATAAAACAGTGAACATTATCCCCCCAGACCCCAATATAAAACAGTGAACATTATCACCCCCCAGACCCCAATATAAAACAGTGAACATTATCCCCCCAGACCCCAATATAAAACAGTGAACATTATCCCCCCCAGACCCCAATATAAAACAGTGAACATTATCCCCCCAGACCCCAATATAAAACAGTGAACATTATCCCCCCAGACCCCAATATAAAACAGTGAACATTATCCCCCCCAGACCCCAATATAAAACAGTGAACATTATCCCCCCAGACCCCAATATAAAACAGTGAACATTATCCCCCCCAGACCCCAATATAAAACAGTGAACATTATCCCCCCAGACCCCAATATAAAACAGTGAACATTATCCCCCCAGACCCCAATATAAAACAGTGAACATATCCCCCCCAGACCCCAATATAAAACAGTGAACATTATCCCCCCCAGACCCCAATATAAAACAGTGAACATTATCCCCCCAGACCCCAATATTAAACAGTGAACATTATCCCCCCCAGACCCCAATATAAAACAGTGAACATTATCCCCCCAGACCCCAATATAAAACAGTGAACATTATCCCCCCAGACCCCAATATAAAACAGTGAACATTATCCCCCCAGACACCAATATAAAACAGTGAACATTATCCCCCAGACCCCAATATAAAACAGTGAGCATTATCCCCCAGACCCCAATATAAAACACTGAACATTATCCCCCCAGACCCCAATATAAAACAGTGAACATTATCCCCCCCAGACCCCAATATAAAACAGTGAACATTATCGCCCCAGACCCCAATATAAAACAGTGAACATTATCCCCCCCAGACCCCAATATAAAACAGTGAACATTATCCCCCCCAGACCCCAATATAAAACAGTGAACATTATCCCCCCCAGACCCCAATATAAAACAGTGAACATTATCCCCCCCAGACCCCAATATAAAACAGTGAACATTATCCCCCCAGACCCCAATATAAAACAGTGAACATTATCCCCCCCAGACCCCAATATAAAACAGTGAACATTATCCCCCCAGACCCCAATATAAAACAGTGAACATTATCCCCCCAGACCCCAATATAAAACAGTGAACATTATCCCCCCAGACCCCAATATAAAACAGTGAACATTATCCCCCCCAGACCCCAATATAAAACAGTGAACATTATCCCCCCCCAGACCCCAATACAAAACAGTGAACATTATCCCCCCCAGACCCCAATATAAAACAGTGAACATTATCCCCCCCCAGACCCCAATATAAAACAGTGAACATTATCCCCCCAGACCCCAATATAAAACAGTGAACATTATCCCCCCCAGACCCCAATATAAAACAGTGAACATTATCCCCCCCAGACCCCAATATAAAACAGTGAACATTATCCCCCCAGACCCCAATATAAAACAGTGAACATTATCCCCCCCAGACCCCAATATAAAACAGTGAACATTATCCCCCCAGACCCCAATATAAAACAGTGAACATTATCACCCCCCAGACCCCAATATAAAACAGTGAACATTATCCCCCCAGACCCCAATATAAAACAGTGAACATTATCCCCCCCAGACCCCAATATAAAACAGTGAACATTATCCCCCAGACCCCAATATAAAACAGTGAACATTATCCCCCCAGACCCCAATATAAAACAGTGAACATTATCCCCCAGACCCCAATATAAAACAGTGAACATTATCCCCCCAGACCCCAATATAAAACAGTGAACATTATCCCCCCAGACCCCAATATAAAACAGTGAACATTATCCCCCAGACCCCAATATAAAACAGTGAACATTATCCCCCAGACCCCAATATAAAACAGTGAACATTATCCCCCCCAGACCCCAATATAAAACAGTGAACATTATCCCCCCAGACCCCAATATAAAACAGTGAACATTATCCCCCCCAGACCCCAATATAAAACAGTGAACATTATCCCCCCCAGACCCCAATATAAAACAGTGAACATTGTCCCCCAGACTCCAATATAAACAGTGAACATTATCCCCCCCAGACCCCAATATAAAACAGTGAACATTATCACCCCCATACCCCAATATAAAACAGTGAACATTATCACCCCCCAGACCCCAATATAAAACAGTGAACATTATCACCCCCCAGACCCCAATATAAAACAGTGAACATTATCCCCCCCAGACCCCAATATAAAACAGTGAACATTATCCCCCCCAGACCCCAATATAAAACAGTGAACATTATCCCCCCAGACCCCAATATAAAACAGTGAACATTATCCCCCAGACCCCAATATAAAACAGTGAACATTATCCCCCAAACCCCAATATAAAACAGTGAACATTATCCCCCCAGACCCCAATATAAAACAGTGAACATTATCCCCCAGACCCCAATATAAAACAGTGAACATTATCCCCCGAGACCCCAATATAAAACAGTGAACATTATCCCCCCCAGACCCCAATATAAAACAGTGAACATTATCCCCCAGACCCCAATATGAAACAGTTAACATTATCCCCTGAGACCCCAATATAAAACAGTGAACATTATCCCCCAGACTCCAATATGAAACAGTGAACATTATCCCCCCCAGACCCCAATATAAAACAGTGAACATTATCCCCCCAGACCCCAATATAAAACAGTGAACATTATCCCCCCCAGAGCCCAATGTAAAACAGTGAACATTATCCCCCCCAGACCCCAATATGAAACAGTTAACATTATCCCCCCAGACTCCAATATAAAACAGTGAACATTATCCCCCAGACTCCAATATGAAACAGTGAACAGTATCCCCCCCAGACACCAATATAAAACAGTGAACATTATCCCCCCCAGACCCCAATATAAAACAGTGAACATTATCCCCCCAGACCCCAATATAAAACAATGAACATTATCCCCCCCAGACCCCAATATAAAACAATGAACATTATCCCCCCAGACCCCAATATAAAACAGTGAACATTATCCCCCCTGACCCCAATATAAAACAGTGAACATTATCCCCCCAGACCCCAATATAAAACAGTGAACATTATCACCCCCCAGACCCGAATATAAAACAGTGAACATTATCCCCCCAGACCCCAATATAAAACAGTGAACATTATCCCCCCCAGACCCCAATATAAAACAGTGAACATTATCCCCCCCAGACCCCAATATAAAACAGTGAACATTATCCCCCCCAGATCCCAATATAAAACAGTGAACATTATCCCCCTAGACCCCAATATAAAACAGTGAACATTATCCCCCCCAGACCCCAATATAAAACAGTGAACATTATCCCCCCAGACCCCAATATAAAACAGTGAACATTATCCCCCAGACCCCAATATAAAACAGTGAACATTATCCCCCAAACCCCAATATAAAACAGTGAACATTATCCCCCCAGACCCCAATATAAAACAGTGAACATTATCCCCCAGACCCCAATATAAAACAGTGAACATTATCCCCCGAGACCCCAATATAAAACAGTGAACATTATCCCCCCAGACCCCAATATAAAACAGTGAACATTATCCCCCAGACCCCAATATGAAACAGTTAACATTATCCCCCCAGACCCCAATATAAAACAGTGAACATTATCCCCCAGACTCCAATATGAAACAGTGAACATTATCCCCCCCAGAGCCCAATATAAAACAGTGAACATTATCCCCCCCAGACCCCAATATGAAACAGTTAACATTATCCCCCCAGACTCCAATATAAAACAGTGAACATTATCCCCCAGACTCCAATATGAAACAGTGAACAGTATCCCCCCCAGACACCAATATAAAACAGTGAACATTATCCCCCCCAGACCCCAATATAAAACAATGAACATTATCCCCCCCAGACCCCAATATAAAACAATGAACATTATCCCCCCAGACCCCAATATAAAACAGTGAACATTATCCCCCCTGACCCCAATATAAAACAGTGAACATTATCCCCCCAGACCCCAATATAAAACAGTGAACATTATCACCCCCCAGACCCCAATATAAAACAGTGAACATTATCCCCCCAGACCCCAATATAAAACAGTGAACATTATCCCCCCCAGACCCCAATATAAAACAGTGAACATTATCCCCCCCAGACCCCAATATAAAACAGTGAACATTATCCCCCCCAGACCCCAATATAAAACAGTGAACATTATCCCCCCAGACCCCAATATAAAACAGTGAACATTATCACCCCCAGACCCCAATATAAAACAGTGAAAATTCTCCCCCCAGACCCCAATATAAAACAGTGAACATTATCCCCCCCAGACCCCAATATAAAACAGTGAACATTATCCCCCCCAGACCCCAATATAAAACAGTGAACATTATCACCCCCAGACCCCAATATAAAACAGTGAACATTATCCCCCCCAGACCCCAATATAAAACAGTGAACATTATCCCCCAGACCCCAATATAAAACAGTGAACATTATCCCCCCCAGACCCCAATATAAAACAGTGAACATTATCCCCCCCAGACCCCAATATAAAACAGTGAACATTATCCCCCCAGACCCCAATATAAAACAGTGAACATTATTCCCACAGACCCCAATATAAAACAGTGAACATTATCACCCCCAGACCCCAATATAAAACAGTGAACATTATCCCCCCAGACCTCAATATAAAACAGTGAACATTATCCCCCCAGACCTCAATATAAAACAGTGAACATTATCCCCCCCAGACCCCAATATAAAACAGTGAACATTATCCCCCCCAGACCCCAATATAAAACAGTGAACATTATCCCCCAGACCCCAATATAAAACAGTGAACATTATCCCCCCAGACCCCAATATAAAACAGTGAACATTATCCCCCCCACACCCCAATATAAAACAGTGAACATTATCCCCCTGAGACCCCAATATAAAACAGTGAACATTATCCCCCCAGACCCCAATATAAAACAGCGAACATTATCCCCCAGACCCCAATATGAAACAGTTAACATTATCCCCCGAGACCCCAATATAAAACAGTTAACATTATCCCCCAGACTCCAATATAAACAGTGAACATTATCCCCCCCAGACCCCAATATAAAACAGTGAACATTAACCCCCCAGACCCCAATATAAAACAGTGAACATTATCCCCCCAGACCCCAATATAAAACAGTGAACATTATCACCCCCAGACCCCAATATAAACAGTGAACATTATCACCCCCAGACCCCAATATAAAACAGTGAACATTATCCCCCCAGACCCCAATATAAAACAGTGAACATCATCACCCCCAGACCCCAATATAAAACAGTGAACATTATCCCCCAGACCCCAATATAAAACAGTGAACATTATCCCCCCCAGACCCCAATATAAAACAGTGAACATTAACCCCCCAGACCCCAATATAAAACAGTGAACATTATCCCCCCAGACCCCAATATAAAACAGTGAACATTATCACCCCCCAGACCCCAATATAAAACAGTGAACATTATCCCCCCAGACCCCAATATAAAACAGTGAACATTATCCCCCCCAGACCCCAATATAAAACAGTGAACATTATCACCCCCCAGACCCCAATATAAAACAGTGAACATTATCACCCCCCAGACCCCAATATAAAACAGTGAACATTATCCCCCCAGACCCCAATATAAAACAGTGAACATTATCCCCCCAGACCCCAATATAAAACAGTGAACATTATCACCCCCCAGACCCCAATATAAAACAGTGAACATTATCCCCCCAGACCCCAATATAAAACAGTGAACATTATCCCCCCCAGACCCCAATATAAAACAGTGAACATTATCCCCCCAGACCCCAATATAAAACAGTGAACATTATCCCCCCAGACCCCAATATAAAACAGTGAACATTATCCCCCCCAGACCCCAATATAAAACAGTGAACATTATCCCCCCAGACCCCAATATAAAACAGTGAACATTATCACCCCCCAGACCCCAATATAAAACAGTGAACATTATCCCCCCAGACCCCAATATAAAACAGTGAACATTATCCCCCCCAGACCCCAATATAAAACAGTGAACATTATCCCCCCAGACCCCAATATAAAACAGTGAACATTATCCCCCCAGACCCCAATATAAAACAGTGAACATTATCCCCCCCAGACCCCAATATAAAACAGTGAACATTATCCCCCCAGACCCCAATATAAAACAGTGAACATTATCCCCCCCAGACCCCAATATAAAACAGTGAACATTATCCCCCCAGACCCCAATATAAAACAGTGAACATTATCCCCCCAGACCCCAATATAAAACAGTGAACATATCCCCCCCAGACCCCAATATAAAACAGTGAACATTATCCCCCCCAGACCCCAATATAAAACAGTGAACATTATCCCCCCAGACCCCAATATTAAACAGTGAACATTATCCCCCCCAGACCCCAATATAAAACAGTGAACATTATCCCCCCAGACCCCAATATAAAACAGTGAACATTATCCCCCCAGACCCCAATATAAAACAGTGAACATTATCCCCCCAGACACCAATATAAAACAGTGAACATTATCCCCCAGACCCCAATATAAAACAGTGAGCATTATCCCCCAGACCCCAATATAAAACACTGAACATTATCCCCCCAGACCCCAATATAAAACAGTGAACATTATCCCCCCCAGACCCCAATATAAAACAGTGAACATTATCGCCCCAGACCCCAATATAAAACAGTGAACATTATCCCCCCCAGACCCCAATATAAAACAGTGAACATTATCCCCCCCAGACCCCAATATAAAACAGTGAACATTATCCCCCCCAGACCCCAATATAAAACAGTGAACATTATCCCCCCCAGACCCCAATATAAAACAGTGAACATTATCCCCCCAGACCCCAATATAAAACAGTGAACATTATCCCCCCCAGACCCCAATATAAAACAGTGAACATTATCCCCCCAGACCCCAATATAAAACAGTGAACATTATCCCCCCAGACCCCAATATAAAACAGTGAACATTATCCCCCCAGACCCCAATATAAAACAGTGAACATTATCCCCCCCAGACCCCAATATAAAACAGTGAACATTATCCCCCCCCAGACCCCAATACAAAACAGTGAACATTATCCCCCCCAGACCCCAATATAAAACAGTGAACATTATCCCCCAGACCCCAATATAAAACAGTGAACATTATCCCCCCAGACCCCAATATAAAACAGTGAACATTATCCCCCAGACCCCAATATAAAACAGTGAACATTATCCCCCCAGACCCCAATATAAAACAGTGAACATTATCCCCCCAGACCCCAATATAAAACAGTGAACATTATCCCCCAGACCCCAATATAAAACAGTGAACATTATCCCCCAGACCCCAATATAAAACAGTGAACATTATCCCCCCCAGACCCCAATATAAAACAGTGAACATTATCCCCCCAGACCCCAATATAAAACAGTGAACATTATCCCCCCCAGACCCCAATATAAAACAGTGAACATTATCCCCCCCAGACCCCAATATAAAACAGTGAACATTGTCCCCCAGACTCCAATATAAACAGTGAACATTATCCCCCCCAGACCCCAATATAAAACAGTGAACATTATCACCCCCATACCCCAATATAAAACAGTGAACATTATCACCCCCCAGACCCCAATATAAAACAGTGAACATTATCACCCCCCAGACCCCAATATAAAACAGTGAACATTATCCCCCCCAGACCCCAATATAAAACAGTGAACATTATCCCCCCCAGACCCCAATATAAAACAGTGAACATTATCCCCCCAGACCCCAATATAAAACAGTGAACATTATCCCCCAGACCCCAATATAAAACAGTGAACATTATCCCCCAAACCCCAATATAAAACAGTGAACATTATCCCCCCAGACCCCAATATAAAACAGTGAACATTATCCCCCAGACCCCAATATAAAACAGTGAACATTATCCCCCGAGACCCCAATATAAAACAGTGAACATTATCCCCCCCAGACCCCAATATAAAACAGTGAACATTATCCCCCAGACCCCAATATGAAACAGTTAACATTATCCCCTGAGACCCCAATATAAAACAGTGAACATTATCCCCCAGACTCCAATATGAAACAGTGAACATTATCCCCCCCAGAGCCCAATATAAAACAGTGAACATTATCCCCCCCAGACCCCAATATGAAACAGTTAACATTATCCCCCCAGACTCCAATATAAAACAGTGAACATTATCCCCCAGACTCCAATATGAAACAGTGAACAGTATCCCCCCCAGACACCAATATAAAACAGTGAACATTATCCCCCCCAGACCCCAATATAAAACAGTGAACATTATCCCCCCAGACCCCAATATAAAACAATGAACATTATCCCCCCCAGACCCCAATATAAAACAATGAACATTATCCCCCCAGACCCCAATATAAAACAGTGAACATTATCCCCCCTGACCCCAATATAAAACAGTGAACATTATCCCCCCAGACCCCAATATAAAACAGTGAACATTATCACCCCCCAGACCCCAATATAAAACAGTGAACATTATCCCCCCAGACCCCAATATAAAACAGTGAACATTATCCCCCCCAGACCCCAATATAAAACAGTGAACATTATCCCCCCCAGACCCCAATATAAAACAGTGAACATTATCCCCCCCAGATCCCAATATAAAACAGTGAACATTATCCCCCCAGACCCCAATATAAAACAGTGAACATTATCCCCCCCAGACCCCAATATAAAACAGTGAACATTATCCCCCCAGACCCCAATATAAAACAGTGAACATTATCCCCCAGACCCCAATATAAAACAGTGAACATTATCCCCCAAACCCCAATATAAAACAGTGAACATTATCCCCCCAGACCCCAATATAAAACAGTGAACATTATCCCCCAGACCCCAATATAAAACAGTGAACATTATCCCCCGAGACCCCAATATAAAACAGTGAACATTATCCCCCCAGACCCCAATATAAAACAGTGAACATTATCCCCCAGACCCCAATATGAAACAGTTAACATTATCCCCTGAGACCCCAATATAAAACAGTGAACATTATCCCCCAGACTCCAATATGAAACAGTGAACATTATCCCCCCCAGAGCCCAATATAAAACAGTGAACATTATCCCCCCCAGACCCCAATATGAAACAGTTAACATTATCCCCCCAGACTCCAATATAAAACAGTGAACATTATCCCCCAGACTCCAATATGAAACAGTGAACAGTATCCCCCCCAGACACCAATATAAAACAGTGAACATTATCCCCCCCAGACCCCAATATAAAACAGTGAACATTATCCCCCCAGACCCCAATATAAAACAATGAACATTATCCCCCCCAGACCCCAATATAAAACAATGAACATTATCCCCCCAGACCCCAATATAAAACAGTGAACATTATCCCCCCTGACCCCAATATAAAACAGTGAACATTATCCCCCCAGACCCCAATATAAAACAGTGAACATTATCACCCCCCAGACCCCAATATAAAACAGTGAACATTATCCCCCCAGACCCCAATATAAAACAGTGAACATTATCCCCCCCAGACCCCAATATAAAACAGTGAACATTATCCCCCCCAGACCCCAATATAAAACAGTGAACATTATCCCCCCCAGACCCCAATATAAAACAGTGAACATTATCCCCCCAGACCCCAATATAAAACAGTGAACATTATCACCCCCAGACCCCAATATAAAACAGTGAAAATTCTCCCCCCAGACCCCAATATAAAACAGTGAACATTATCCCCCCCAGACCCCAATATAAAACAGTGAACATTATCCCCCCCAGACCCCAATATAAAACAGTGAACATTATCCCCCCAGACCCCAATATAAAACAGTGAACATTATCACCCCCAGACCCCAATATAAAACAGTGAACATTATCCCCCCCAGACCCCAATATAAAACAGTGAACATTATCCCCCAGACCCCAATATAAAACAGTGAACATTATCCCCCCCAGACCCCAATATAAAACAGTGAACATTATCCCCCCCAGACCCCAATATAAAACAGTGAACATTATCCCCCCAGACCCCAATATAAAACAGTGAACATTATTCCCACAGACCCCAATATAAAACAGTGAACATTATCACCCCCAGACCCCAATATAAAACAGTGAACATTATCCCCCCCAGACCCCAATATAAAACAGTGAACATTATCCCCCCCAGACCCCAATATAAAACAGTGAACATTATCACCCCCAGACCCCAATATAAAACAGTGAACATTATCCCCCCCAGACCCCAATATAAAACAGTGAACATTATCCCCCCAGACCCCAATATAAAACAGTGAACATTATCACCCCCCAGACCCCAATGTAAAACAGTGAACATTATCACCCCCAGACCCCAATATAAAACAGTGAACATTATCCCCCCTGACCCAAATATAAAACAGTGAACATTATCCCCCCTGACCCAAATATAAAACAGTGAACATTATCCCCCCCAGACCCCAATATAAAACAGTGAACATTATCCCCCCAGACACCAATATAAAACAGTGAACATTATCACCCCCAGACCCCAATATAAAACAGTGAACATTATCCCCCCAGACCCCAATATAAAACAGTGAACATTATCCCCCCAGACCCCAATATAAAACAGTGAACATTATCACCCCCCAGACCCCAATATAAAACAGTGAACATTATCCCCCCAGACCCCAATATAAAACAGTGAACATTATCACCCCCAGACCCCAATATAAAACAGTGAACATTATCCCCCAGACCCCAATATAAAACAGTGAACATTATCCCCCCCAGACCCCAATATAAAACAGTGAACATTAACCCCCCAGACCCCAACATAAAACAGTGAACATTATCCCCCCCAGACCCCAATATAAAACAGTGAACATTATCCCCCCAGACACCAATAGAAAACAGTGAATATTATCCCCCCCAGACCCCAATATAAAACAGTGAACATTATCCCCCCAGACACCAATATAAAACAGTGAACATTCCCCCCCAGACCCCAATATAAAACAGTGAACATTATCACCCCCCCAGACCCCAATATAAAACAGTGAACATTATCACCCCCCAGACCCTAATATAAAACAGTAAACATTATCCCCCCAGACCCCAATATAAAACAGTGAACATTATCACCCCCAGACCCCAATATAAAACAGTGAACATTATCACCGCCAGACCCCAATATAAAACAGTGAACATTATCCCCCCAGACCCCAATATAAAACAGTGAACATTATCACCCCCAGACCCCAATATAAAACAGTGAACATTATCCCCCAGACCCCAATATAAAACAGTGAACATTATCACCCCCAGATCCCAATATAAAACACTGAACATTATCCCCCCCAGACCCCAATATAAAACAGTGAACATTATCCCCCCCAGACCCCAATATAAAACAGTGAACATTATCCCCCAGACCCCAATATAAAACAGTGAACATTATCCCCCAGACCCCAATACAAAACAGTGAACATTATCCCCCCCAGACCCCAATATAAAACAGTGAACATTATCCCCCCCAGACCCCAATATAAAACAGTGAACATTATCCGCCAGACCCCAATATCAAACAGTGAACATTATCCCCCAGACCCCAATATAAAACAGTGAACATTATCCCCCAGACCCCAATATAAAACAGTGAACATTATCCCCCCAGACCCCAATATAAAACAGTGAACATTATCCCCCCCAGACCCCAATATAAAACAGTGAACATTATCCCCCAGACCCCAATATAAAACAGTGAACATTATCCCCCCCAGACCCCAATATAAAACAGTGAACATTATCCCCCCAGACCCCAATATAAAACAGTGAACATTATCCCCCCCAGACCCCAATATAAAACAGTGAACATTATCCCCCTCAGACCCCAATATGAAAGTGAACATTATCCCCCCCAGACCCCAATATAAAACAGTGAACATTATCCCCCCAGACCCCAATATATACAGTGAACATTATCCCCCCCAGACCCCAATATAAAACAGTGAACATTATCCCCACAGATCTTCAGGGGAGGAGAGGGAGGCGAACCAGTGAGTGGAGAACTGAACCCAGTCAGAGTCAGCACCTTCAGGGGAGGAGAGAGAAAACTCAGAAGGAAATCTGTTGGAGATGGTGCGATGGGTTTGGATTTCAGCACAGGGAGGAGGGAGAGTGTGTGGGACGGGGATTTACAGTCTGGGAGAATGAGCGGGAAGAATGTTCCATAGAAACTAGAATTGTCTGTTCTGAATTTCTATCCTGTGTTTGCAGTGATGACTTTTGTAAACTCCTTTTACAGGGGATTAGAAGGGGAGGATTTGCAGACGGGAAACTCAAACCAAACCTCACGTCAAGATCTGACAGAGTCACTCGATTCATCAGGACCTGAATATCATCGGCCTTTGAATGTGGAAGGAGAAATGTTTGTCTGTTCTGTCTGTGGGAAACGATTTCAAACATCAGTGTGAGTGGAAAATCACCGAGACACACACACCCGAGTGAGAGTGTTCCAGTGCACTGAGTGTGGAAAGAGCTTTAACCAGTTACACAGCCTGAAAAAAACATCGCACCATTCACAGCGGGGAGAAACCGTCCACGTGTTCTGTGTGTGGACGAGGCTTCAACTGATCGTCCAACCTGGAGAGACACAAGGACACCCAGACCACGGAGAAACCGTGGAAATGTGGGGACTGTGGGAAGGGATTCAATCGTCCGTCTGAGGTGGAAACTCATCGACGCAGTCACACCGGGGAGAGGCCGTTCACCTGCCCCATGTGTGGGAAGGGATTCACTAAATCATCCACTCTGCTGACACATCAGCGAGTTCACACTGGGGAGAGACCGTTCACCTGCTCAGTGTGTGGGAAGGGATTCACTTGTTCATCCAGCCTCATTGAACACCAACTTGTTCACAGTGATAAGAGACCTTTTGAATGTTCTGACTGTGAGAAGAGCTTTAAAAGCAGAAAGGATCTGCTAAGACACCAACGTACTCACACTGGGGAGAGGCCGTTCACCTGCTCCGTGTGTGGGAAGGGATTCACTCAGTCAACCACTCTGCTGATTCACCAGCGAGTTCACACTGGGGAGAGGCCGTTCACCTGCTCCGTGTGTGGGAAGGGATTCACTGATTCATCCACCCTGCTGACACACCAGCGAGTTCACAGCGGGGAGAGGCCGTTCACCTGCTCCGTGTGTGGGAAGGGATTCACTCGTTCGTCCTACCTCACTACACACCAACTTGTTCACACTGATAAGAGACCTTTTAAATGTTCTGACTGTGAGAAGAGGTTTAAAAGCACAAACAGACTGCTGACACACCAACGCACTCACACTGGGGAGAGGCCGTTCACCTGCTCCGTGTGTGGGATGGGATTTACTAAGTCAACCAACCTGCTGACACACCGGCGAGTTCACACCGGGGAGAGGCCGTTCACCTGCTCCGTGTGTGGGAAGGGATTCACTCAGTCATCCAACCTGCTGACACACCAACGAGTTCACAAGTGACTGCAGGGGTTGGATTCTGCTGTTAATCATATCCAGGACTGAACCATGTTCATTCTGACAGTTGGGGTTTGTTTCTGATGTTAATAGCCCCTATAACTGGGCTGGAGTTTAATTTCTGCATAAATGTGAAATAAATCAGCTTTCTTTTAAACACAGTGTGTCTGCTCCTTGATGTCTCGATGATAAGAGAAGCTGATTGAGGAATTATCATAAAGTGAATGGAATCCATCTTTGAACTGAGTTCCAACAACTCTTTAACAGATGGATCGACAAGATGTCCAAGTCTGAGAGGACAGAAAATTCTATTATATCACAGGGTCCACTTCAATCAGCCTGAGCAGATTTCCACTGCCCTTGTGTGATAAAGAGCTTCCTGATTTCACTCCGAGACGCCCTGGCACTAATTTTAAGGTCATGCCCTCTTGTTCAGGATTCCCCCACCAGTGAAAATAGTTTCTATTTCTACCCGATCGAATCCCTTTATCATTTGAAATCCCTGGATCAGATCACCCCTCAACCTTCCAAACTCAAGGGAATACAAAAGTTTCTGCATCCTGTCCTCATAATTGAACCTTCAAGCCCCAGTATCATTCTGGTGAATCTGCACTGTCCCCCCTCCAATGCCAATATATCCTTGTTGAGGATCAGTCCTCCAGAGGGGCTCTGACCGAGGCTCTGTGGAACTGAAGCATAACTTCCTCCCCTTTGTATTCCAGCCCTCGAGATAAAGGCCAACATTTCATTCGTCTTTGTGATTACTTTTTGTATCTGGGCACTAGCTTTTAGTGATTTGTGTACATGGACACCCAAATCCCTTTGCTCCTCCACAGTTCCCAGTCTCTCACTTTAAGAAAATACTCCAATGTTTCCTTCTTGCATCCAAAGTGGATGATCTCACACTTCCCCACACTGAACTCCACCTGCCACAGTTTTGTCCACTCACTTAATCTGTCCCTTTGTAACTTCCTGCTCCCATCCACACAACTTACTGTGTCTCCTAACTTATAGTCCAGCAATTTTATTTTAAATTCACAAGCTTTCGGAGGCTACCTCCTTCCTCAGGTGAACGATGTGGAAAATTTTTCCACATCGTTCACCTGAGGAAGGAGGTAGCCTCCGAAAGCTTGTGAATTTAAAATAAAATTGCTGGACTATAACTTGGTGTTGTAAAATTGTTTACAATTGTCAACCCCAGTCCATCACCGGCATCTCCACATCATCTCCTAACTTAGTGTCATCTGGAAACTCGGATATAAAACTCTCTCTTCCTTCATCCAAGTTATTGATAAATATGGTGAAAAGCTGAGACCCCAGTCCAGATCCCTGGGGAACACCACTTGTCACATCCCACCAATCAAAGAACGTTCCCTTTATCCCCACTCTCTGTCTCCCACCTCCCAACACAAGTCACAAGGTCACTTTCAATTTTGTGCACTTTTATTTTTGCGAATAATCTCTTGTGCTGAATCTTATCAAATGCCTTCTGGAAGTCCACACAGACAATGTCCATCGACACTCCCTGTCCAGCCTGTTAGTGACCTCAAAAAATTCATCTAGATTAGTCAGACATGACCCACCCTTCACAAATCCACGCTGACTCTCTTTGATCAGCTCAGACTTGTTCAAGTGCTCAATCATTCTGTCTCGGGTGATAGATTCCAGTAACTTCCCCACAACAGATGTTAAACTGAAATATTTTCCTGGTTTCTCTCTCCATCTTTAAATATTGGAGTGATATTTTCATATCCAAAGGCACAATTCCCGAGTCCAGAGAGCTTTGTGAAACTATGACTAATGTTTCTGTAATTTCCCCACCTGTTTCATTTAATACCCTGAGGGGAAAACCATCAGGTCCTGGAGATTTCATTCTTTCTTTGCAGTTATTTATTTATCTATTTCCAGAGATAATTGATTCATATTTTAATGTTAAACATTGATTATCAGATGGGTTTAATTTGTATTCTTTTAGTTACTTTTTCTTGCTCACTTTAGTATAATTTGCCTGTTTCTTTGATTGACATCAGTTTTTATTAATTTCCTTGTTATTACACAAACCTCAGATTCCCCAGTCTGAGTTCCCTCGGTTAACTCGAGGTTTTCACCACCACCACTGTAACTGGAAGATCAACTTCAGGTAACTACTGGGGTGATCACATGACTGGGTGATGGGAGATCACATGATGAGGTACTGGGGAGATCACATGACTGGGTGATGGGAGATCACATGACTGGGTGATGGGAGATCACATGACGAGGTTCAGGGGAGATCACATGACAAGGTTCAGGGGAGATCACATGACAGGGTACTGGGAAGATCACATGACGAGTTCCAGTTCCAGAAGCCCTGTATGACCTTACCCAAGTGCCCGAGCATGAATCGTTCCACGAACAATGTGGATCTCCAGCGATTCCTTTATCAGGGCCATGAACCTCCAATCGGTCTGAGTCGTGTGGTTTCCGGCTCTTGCATTAACTACAAGACTTCGGGGAAAAGAGAGGTTTCTGTTCGGAATGTGTGATGACATTGCGAATGTGTTTGTCCATTCCCAGTGAAGCCAGAAGTGGGTTCTCAACACACATTATGATTTTTCTGGAGATATTAAGCAATATCCTAAATGTCTTATAACATTCACCTGTCTGAGCAATAATTACTTCCTCGACCATTTTCCTCTCACACTTTCCCCAAACACACTGATGTGAAAATTAATGTCACTGTTTCTATTCCAATATTTTTTCCTATTTACTTTTGCCCACCAAATGTAGCAAGTTCCACATTCTCACCACTCTCTGAGTGAAGAACTTTCTCCTGAATTCCCTCTTGGATTGATTAGTGACTACCTTATATTGATGGCCCCTAGTTTTGGTCTCCCCCACAAGTGGAAACGTCTTCTCTACATTTACCCGAACAAACCCTTTCAAGATCTTAAAGACCTCTATCAGATCAACCCTAAAGTCTGCTCCTTTTTAGATAAAAGAGTCCCAACCTGTTCAATCTTTCCCATTAGGTACATCCTCTCAGTCCTGGTATCATCCTTGTGAATCTTTTTTCAACCTTCTCCAGTGCCTCTGTATCCTTTTTGTAATATGGAGACCAGAACTGTTCCCAGTACTCCAAGTGTGGTCTAACCAAGGTTCTATACAAGTTTAACATAACTTCTCTGTTTTTTAATTCTATCCCTCTAGAAATGAGCCCCAGAGCTTGATTTGCTTTTTATGGCCTTATTAACCTGCGTCGCTACTTTTAGTGATTTGTGTATCTGTACCCCCAGATCCCTCTGCTCCTCTACCCTATTTAGACTCTTATTATCCAAGCAGTGTGTGGCCTCCTTATTCTTCCTACCAAAATGCTCCACCTCACATTTATCTATATTGAAATTCATTTGCCAATTACATGCCCATTCTGCAGGTTTATTAATGTCTTCCTGTATTTTGTCGCAGTCCTCCTCAGTATTAACTGAACCCCCCAATTTGGTGTCGCCCGCAAATTTTGAAATTTTACTTCTGATTCCCGAGTCCAAATCGTTGATGTAAATGGTGAACACCAGTGGTCCCAGCACCGATCCCTGGGGAACACCACTTCCCACCTTATGCCAGTCTGAGTAACTACCCTCTCCATTCTGCTACTTGTCCCCTGACTCCACATGCTCTGACCTTAGTCATGAGTCTGCTATGCAGTACCTTATCGAAGGAATTTTGAAATTCCAAAAATATTAAATCTACTGCACTTCTACGGCTACTTCCACCTCCGTCTCCACCCCTGCCTCAGCTCATCCGTTGCTGAAACCCTCATCCATGCCTTTGTAACCTCTAGACTCGACTATTCCAATGCTCTGCTGGTTGGCCTCCCATCTTCCACTCTCCATAAACTTGAGCACATCCAAAACTCTGCTACCCATATCCTAACTCGCACCAAGTCCCGTTCACCCATCACCCCTGTGCCTGCTGATTTACATTGGCTCCGGGTCCGGGAACGCCTCGATTTTAAAATTCTAACCCTTGTTTTAAAATCCCTCCATGGCCTCGCCCCTCCCTATCTCTGTAACCTCCTCCAGTCCTACAACCCTCTGAGATCTCTGCGCTCCTCCAATTCTTGCCTCTTGCGCATCCCCGATTTTAATCGCTCCACCATTGGCGGCCGTGCCTTCAGCTGCCTCGGCCCTAAGCTCTGGAATTCCCTCCCTAAACCTCTACGCCTCTCTCTTTAAGACATTGTAACATAGGAACAGGAGTCGGCCATTCAGCCCCTTGAGCCTGTTCTACCATTCAACGAGATCATGGTTGATCTGTATCCTAACTCCATCCACCCACCTTGGCTCCAGATCCCTTAATATCCTCGTCTCGCAAAAATCTATCGATCTCAGATTTAAAATTATGAATTGAGCATCTACTGCTTTTTGTGGGAGAGAGTTCCTCATTTCTACCACCCTGTGTGTGAAGAAGTGTTTCCTAACTTCTCTCCTGAATGGCCTGGCTCTGATTTTAAGATTATGTCCCCTTGTCCTGGACTCCCCACCAGTGGGAAAATGTTTCTCTCTATCGACCCTATCAATTTCATTCAAATTCCTAAAAACCTCAATCAAATCACCCCTTGACCTTCTATATTCCAGGGAATACAAGCCGAGTTTATGTAATCTCTCCTCACAATCTAACCCGTGGAGTCCTGGTGACATTCTGGTGAATCTGTGCTGCGCTCCTTCCAAGGCCAATATCTCCTTTCTACGGTGCGGTGCCCAGAGCTGTACACAGCAGTCCAGATGTGGTGTACAGCTGTAGCAAAGCTTCCTCCCCTTTATATTCTAACCCTCTAGTTATAAAGACTAACATTCCATTAGCCTTTTTGATTATTTTTTGTACCTGATCACTACATTTTACTGATCTGTGTACATGGACCCCTAAATCTCTTTGGATCTCCTCTGTTCTGAGCTTTCCACCATTTAAAAAATACTCCAATCGATCCTTTTTTGGTCCAAAATGGATGACCTCACACTTACCTGCGTTGAAATCCATCTGCCACAGTTTTGCCCACTCACTTAATCGATCAATGTCTCTTTGTAATTTTATGTTCCCTTCTACACTACTTACTGTGCCACCAATCTTTGTGTCATCTGCAAACTTGGATATCTGGCTCCCTATTGTGTTATCTAAGTCATTAATAAATATAGAGAATAGTTGAGGCCCCAGCACAGATCCTTGTGGGACACCACTAGTCACTTCCTTCCAATTCGAGTACATTCCCATCATCCCTACTGTCTTCTGCCGCCCAATTAATCTCCTAACCAGGTCAATAATTTGCCTTCAATTCCATGAGCTTTAATTTGAGCTAACAGTCTCTTATGTGGAACCTTATCGAATGCCTTCTGGAAGTCCATATAAACTACATCCATTGACATTCCCCTGTCGACTACTTCAGTTACTCCCTCAAAAAATTCAATTAAGTTCGTTGAGACCTGCCCTTTACAAATCCGTGTTTGCTCTCTCCAATCAGCTCAAATTCCTCCAAGTGCTCAGTCTCTCTGTCCTTAATTATAGATTCCAATAACTTCCCCACAACAGATGTTAAACTAACAGGTCTATGATTTCCTGGTCTCTCTCTCTCACCTTTCTTAAATAATGGGGTTCCATTTACAATTCTCCAATCTGGAGGGACAATTCCTGAATCGAGAGGGCGTTGGAAGATTATGCTTAAAGCATCTTCAATTTCCTCACCTAATGCCTTAAAAACCCTGGGGTGGAAACCATCAGGTCCTGGGGATTTGTCACTCTCTAATACCATTATCTTTTCTAATCCTGTTTTCTTGCTTACCTTAACTTCAGTGAGTTCCAGTCCTTGATTCATTATTCGTTTTCCTGGAATGTCGGGTATATTATCCTCTTCCTCTACTGTGAAAACTGACACAGAGTAATTGTTCAACAAGTCTGCCATTTCCTTATTTTAATTTGCAATATTACCCGCGCCTGTTTTGAAAGGGCCCACATTACCCTTGACTGCGCTTTCTTGTCTAATATAATTGTAGAAACTTTCTGCGTTAATCTTGATATCCCTCGCAAGTTTCTTTTCCGATTCCCTTTTTGCAGCTCTTATGATTTTTTGTCCTCCTTTGCTGTTCTTTATATCCCTCCCAGTCCCCTGGATCGACACTATTCTTTGCACTTTTGTGTGCTTTCCTTTAGTTTCATGTTATTTCTCACCTCTTTTGTCAACCATGGCTGTTTTACTTGGTAAGTAAAGCTCTTGCCCTTTAAGGGTGTACACTGGTCCTGTATTGAACTAAGTTCATTTTTGAACACCTCCCACTGTTCATCTGTAGTTTTACCCAATAACAGTTTTGATCAGTTTGCTGTCGTCAGTCTCTGTCTCATCTCGTTCTCGTTAACATTACAAAAATCTCGAATCTCAGTAACTGTGTTAAGTTTCTCCTTTCCAAACCTAACATTGAATTCGATCATATTATGATCACTGTTTGATAAATGTTCCCTTACTGTTAGATTATTAACTAAGTCTGGGCTCATTACTCATTACTGAATCTAGTCCACCCTCCTTAAAACCTACCTCTTTGACCAAGCTTTTGCTCACCTGTCCTAATATCTCCTTATGTGGTTCAGTGTCAAATTTTGTTTGTTAATCGCTCCTGTGAAGCGCCTTGGGACGTTTTACTACGTTAACGGTGCTGGATAAATGGATCAATAAAACAGGGAACTCTTGGAAACACACTGCAGGTCCTTCTTTATCTGGACAGCAAATCACTGCTATAGTGTTGGACCAGCAGTTAACATAAGGACATAAGAAATAGGAGCAGGGGTAGGCCATTCGGCCCCTCGAGCCTGCTCCGCCATTCAATAAGATCATGGCTGATCATCTACCTCAACTCCATTTTCCCGTCCGATCCCCATATCCCTTGATTCCCCGAGTGTCCAAAAATCTATCGATCTCAGTCTTGAATATATTCAACGACTGAGCATCCACAGCCCTCTGGGGTAGAGAATTCCAAAGATTCACAACCCTCTGAGTGAAGAAATTTTTCCTCATCTCGGTCCTAAATGACTGACCCTTTATCCTGAGACTGTGACCCCTAGTTCTAGACTCTCCAGCCAGGGGAAACAGCCTCTCAGCATCTACCCTGTCAAGCCCTCTAAGAATTTTATACATTTCAATGAGATCACCCCTCATTCTCCTAAACTCCAGAGAGTATCGGCCCATTCTACTCAATCTCTCCTCATAGGACAACCCTCTCATCCTAGGAATCAATCTAGTGAACCTTCAATGCACCGCCTCTAAGGCAAGTATATCCTTCCTAAGATAAGGAGACTAAAACTGTACACAGTACTCCAGGTGAGGTCTCACCAGAGCCCTGTACAATTGCAGCAAGACTTCCTTACTCTTATACTCCAACCTCCTTGCAATAAAGGCGAATATACCATTTGCCTTCCTAATTGTTTGTTGTACCTGCATGTTAACTTTCTGTGATTCGTGTACAAGGACACCCAAATCCCCCTGAATCTCAACATTTCCAAATCTCTCACCTTTTTAAAAAAACAGGCTCCTGTGAATTCCTCCCTCTTCTATTGTATTGCAGACTGGGACACATTTCTCACACGCCTCAGGATTAACCCACACGGCGACTTTGCTGTCAGTGAAGAGAGAGGAGAAATCCCAAAGTGCCGTTTGCCCCTCTCAGTGTGGCCCTGAAGGACTGTGTCTGGGCTGAAGTTCTGTTCCCACCGGACAATCCTCCCCCCAGATTGTCCTTTCTGCGCTCCAGTCAGGTGATGCTAAACACTCAGGTGGGAAAAACCAAAATCGACAACAATGTGTTTAAAGCAAAGCTGATTTATTTAACGTGTATCCAGAATATTAAACTCTAGCCCAGTTATAGGGGTTATTAACATCAGCAGAAACAAACCCCCACTGTCAGAATGAACATGGTTCAGTCCTGGATGTGATTAACAGCAGAATCCAACCCCTGCATCACAGGTGAACTCGCTGGTGTGACTGCAGGTGGGATGAACGAGTTAATCCCTTCCCACAAATGGAGCAGGTGAACGGCCTCTCCCCGGTGTGAACTCGCTGGTGTGTCAGCAGGTGGGTTGATCGCGTGAATCCCTTCCCACACACGGAGCAGGTGAACGGCCTCTCCCCGGTGTGAGTATGCTGGTGTGCCAACAGTTCCCTTTTGCTCTTAAAGCTCTTCTCACAGTCAGAACATTTAAAAGGTCTATCATCAGTGTGAACAAGTTGGTGTGTCAGCAGGTGCTGTGACTGAGTGAATCCCTTCCCACACACGGAGCAGGTGAACGGTCTCTCCCCAGTGTGAGCACGCTGGTGGGTAATGAGGTCAGATGACTGCCTGAACCTCTTCCCGCAGTGAGAGCAACTGAACGGTCTCTCCCCAGTGTGAACTCGCTGGTGTCTAATCAGTCCCTCTGAGCTTTTAAACCTGTTCCCACAATCAGAACATTTAAAAGGTCTCTCTGCAGTGTGAATAAGCTGGTGTGTTTGGAGGGCGGATGACTGAGTGAATCCCTTCCCACAGACGGAGCAGGTGAACGGCCTCTCCCCGGTGTGAGTGCGTCGATGAATTTCCAGCTGGGACGGGGAATTGAATCCCTTCCCACAGTCCCCACATTTCCACGGTTTCTCCATGGTCCGGGTGCCCTTGCGTTTCTCCAGGTTGGACGATCAGTTGAAGCCTCGTCCACACACAGAACACGTGTACGGTTTCTCCCCGCTGTGAATGGTGCGATGTTTTTTCAGACTGTGTAACTGGTTAAAGCTCTTTCCACACTCAGTGCACTGGAACACTCTCACTCGGGTGTGTGTGTCTCGGTGATTTTCCAGTCACACTGATGTTTGAAATCTTTTCCCACAGACAGAACAGACAAACATTTCTCCTTCCACATTCAAAGGCCGATGATATTCAGGTCCTGATGAATCGAGGGACTGTCAGATTTTGTCGTGAGGTTTGGTTTGAGTTTCCCGTCTGCAAATCCTCCCCTTCTAATCCCCTGTAAAAGGAGTTTACAAAAGTCATCACTGTAAATACAGGATAGAAATTCAGAACGGACAATTCTAGTTTCTATGGAACATTCTTCCCGCTCATTCCCCCAGACTGTAAATCCCCGTCCCACACACTCTCCCTCCTCCCTGTGCTGAAATCCAAACCCATCGCACCATCTCCATCATTTCTTCCCTCCACTCCCAGTTTCCTCCCTCCCTCTACTCTGGTCGGGTTCAGTTCTCCACCCCCTGGGAGCAGAGTGAGAGGAAAATAAATGAGGCACAGGGACCCTGAAGCCCCGCCCACTCTTTGTTCACCGTCACAGGGACCCTGAAGCCCCGCCCACTCTTTGTTCCCAGTCACTGGGACCCTGAAGCCCCGCCCACTCTTTGTTCCCAGTCACAGGGACCCTGAAGCCCCGCCCACTCTTTGTTCAGTCACTGGGACCCTGAAGCCCCGCCCACTCTTTGTTCACAGTCACAGGGACCCTGAAGCCCCGCCCACTCTTTGTTCCCAGTCACAGGGACCCTGAAGCCCCGCCCACTCTTTGTTCACAGTCACAGGGACCCTGAAGCCCCGCCCACTCTTTGTTCACAGTCACAGGGACCCTGAAGCCCCGCCCACTCTTTGTTCACAGTCACTGGGAACCTGAAGCCCCGCCCACTCTTTGTTCACCGTCACAGGGACCCAGAAGCCCCGCCCACTCTTTGTTCACAGTCACTGGGACCCTGAAGCCCCGCCCACTCTTTGTTCACAGTCACAGGGACCCTGAAGCCCCGCCCACTCTTTGTTCACCGTCACTGGGACCCTGAAGCCCCGCCCACTCTTTGTTCACCGTCACTGGGACCCTGAAGCCCCGCCCACTCTTTGTTCCCAGTCACTGGGACCCTGAAGCCCCGCCCACTCTTTGTTCACAGTCACTGGGACCCTGAAGCCCCGCCCACTCTTTGTTCACAGTCACTGGGACCCTGAAGCCCCGCCCACTCTTTGTTCACAGTCACTGGGACCCTGAAGCCCCGCCCACTCTTTGTTCCCAGTCACAGGGACCCTGAAGCCCCGCCCACTCTTTGTTCAGTCACTGGGACCCTGAAGCCCCGCCCACTCTTTGTTCACAGTCACAGGGACCCTGAAGCCCCGCCCACTCTTTGTTCCCAGTCACAAGGACCCTGAAGCCCCGCCCACTCTTTGTTCCCAGTCACAGGGACCCTGAAGCCCCGCCCACTCTTTGTTCACAGTCACAGGGACCCTGAAGCCCCGCCCACTCTTTGTTCCCAGTCACAGGGACCCTGAAGCCCCGCCCACTCTTTGTTCACTGTCACAGGGACCCTGAAGCCCCGCCCACTCTTTGTTCACAGTCACTGGGACCCTGAAGCCCCGCCCACTCTTTGTTCACAGGCACAGGGACCCTGAAGCCCCGCCCACTCTTTGTTCACAGGCACAGGGACCCTGAAGCCCCGCCCACTCTTTGTTCACCGTCACAGGGACCCTGAAGCCCCGCCCACTCTTTGTTCACCGTCACAGGGACCCTGAAGCCCCGCCCACTCTTTGTTCACAGTCACAGGGACCCTGAAGCCCCGCCCACTCTTTGTTCACCGTCACTGGGACCCTGAAGCCCCGCCCACTCTTTGTTCACAGTCACTGGGACCCTGAAGCCCCGCCCACTCTTTGTTCACCGTCACAGGGACCCTGAAGCCCCGCCCACTCTTTGTTCACAGTCACTGGGACCCTGAAGCCCCGCCCACTCTTTGTTCACCGTCACTGGGACCCTGAAGCCCCGCCCACTCTTTGTTCACCGTCACTGGGACCCTGAAGCCCCGCCCACTCTTTGTTCACAGTCACTGGGACCCTGAAGCCCCGCCCACTCTTTGTTCACAGTCACTGGGACCCTGAAGCCCCGCCCACTCTTTGTTCACAGTCACTGGGACCCTGAAGCCCCGCCCACTCTTTGTTCACAGTCACTGGGACCCTGAAGCCACGCCCACTCTTTGTTCACAGTCACTGGGACCCCGAAGCCCCGCCCACTCTTTGTTCACAGTCACAGGGACCCCGAAGCCCCGCCCACTCTTTGTTCACAGTCACAGGGACCCTGAAGCCCCGCCCACTCTTTGTTCACAGTCACAGGGTCCCTGAAGCCCCGCCCACTCTTTGTTCACAGTCACTGGGACCCTGAAGCCCCGCCCACTCTTTGTTCACAGTCACCGGGACCCTGAAGCCCCGCCCACTCTTTGTTCCCGGTCACTGGGACCCTGAAGCCCCGCCCACTCTTTGTTCACAGGCACTGGGATCCTGAAGCCCCGCCCACTCTTTGTTCACAGTCACAGGGACCCTGAAGCCCCGCCCACTCTTTGTTCACAGTCACTGGGACCCTGAAGCCCCGCCCACTCTTTGTTCACAGTCACTGGGACCCTGAAGCCCCGCCCACTCTTTGTTCACAGTCACTGGGACCCTGAAGCCCCGCCCACTCTTTGTTCACAGGCACAGGGACCCTGAAGCCCCGCCCACTCTTTGTTCCCGGTCACTGGGACCCAGAAGCCCCGCCCACTCTTTGTTCCCGGTCACTGGGACCCTGAAGCCCCGCCCACTCCTTGTTCCCGGTCACTGGGACCCTGAAGCCCCGCCCACTCTTTGTTCCCGGTCACTGGGACCCTGAAGCCCCGCCCACTCTTTGTTCCCGGTCACTGGGACCCTGAAGCCCCGCCCACTCTTTGTTCCCGGTCACAGGGACCCTGAAGCCCCGCCCACTCTTTGTTCCCAGTCACAGGGACCCTGAAGCCCCGCCCACTCTTTGTTCCCGGTCACTGGGACCCAGAAGCCCCGCCCACTCTTTGTTCCCGGTCACTGGGACCCTGAAGCCCCGCCCACTCCTTGTTCCCGGTCACTGGGACCCTGAAGCCCCGCCCACTCTTTGTTCCCGGTCACTGGGACCCTGAAGCCCCGCCCACTCTTTGTTCCCGGTCACTGGGACCCTGAAGCCCCGCCCACTCTTTGTTCCCGGTCACAGGGACCCTGAAGCCCCGCCCACTCTTTGTTCCCAGTCACAGGGACCCTGAAGCCCCGCCCACTCTTTGTTCCCAGTCACAGGGACCCTGAAGCCCCGCCCACTCTTTGTTCACCGTCACAGGGACCCTGAAGCCCCGCCCACTCTTTGTTCCCAGTCACAGGGACCCTGAAGCCCCGCCCACTCTTTGTTCCCAGTCACAGGGACCCTGAAGCCCCGCCCACTCTTTGTTCCCAGTCACAGGGACCCTGAAGCCCCGCCCACTCTTTGTTCCCAGTCACAGGGACCCTGAAGCCCCGCCCACTCTTTGTTCCCAGTCACAGGGACCCTGAAGCCCCGCCCACTCTGTTCAGCTCCAAGATGGCCACGCATGCGCCGTGATCCCTGTCGTCTTCAACCAAGATGGCGGCCAGTTACCAACGCATCCGGGCGGCCGCCGGTCGGGCCTGTCACCGCGGTGTAAACACGGGGCCTGTGGGCTCTTATTCGGGGCCTGAGGCCTGCACCAGGTGTTTATGAAGCTTTCCTGCCCATCCACGGGTCCAATTCCTCCCCCGCGCCCACCGTCTCCTACCGGATCCCGACCCGCCTGTTCCGCCTCAGTCCGTCTCCACCACTCGCACCGCGCATGCTCAGAGCACCGCCCAGTCCCGCGCCTGCGCACTGGGCTCCTGTAGTCACTGATAGGGCACTTTCTGGGCCGCGGGGGATTCTGGGTAAACTCTCCGCCATTGACGGTCCGAATCGGTGAACAGAAAATTAAAGTTTTGTCATCGCATCGAGATTGGGGCCGGAGGGGCAATCAACAAAATCAATAAATAAATTATACAGAACCCCGACTGTCCGGGCCCTCAGACATGGTGCAAGTCCGCTGGCCGCCACTTTCAGTTATTAACTCGCACCTCAGGCTCGCCCGATCTGGTTTAATTGATCAATGTTTTCAAACTGTTTTCTAACTCGAGTTCAGGCCTGTCATTCTCAGAGAAACTTACGAGGCTTCATTTTTTTCTGTGTCCCAACTGAGAAGTTTGTCAATGACTTCAATAAAACAGAACTGGCGATGCATCAAAACACAGAGAAGTTCATTTCATTGGCGCCCCTTCCACCGCACCCAATATCGACCCCCTCACCCACTGGTGCACGGTGTCCGCAGTATGTGCGGTCTACGAGATGAAATAGGTCAGGCTGTGTGGAGTCAAGGGCCACGTCGCAGAATGGATGGAACGATCGCCTCAAAACAGAAATCAGAGGGAAGTTTCTCGGACTGGCGGAAAGTGAGAAGTGGTGTCCCTCAGGGATCCGTGCTGGGACTACTATTCTTCACCATCATTTGAACTCAGAAATTGGAGTTTGGATTGATGTTGTCGAAATCTCCAGAGGCCTCATTTTTCTCTGTGTCCCAACTGAAAAGTTTGTCAATGACTTCAATAAAATGGCATTGGCGATGCATCAAAACACAGAGAAGTTCATTTCATTGGCGCCCCTGCCACCGCACCCAATATCGATCCCCTCACCCACTGGTGCACGGTGTCTGCAGGATGTGCGGTCCACAAGATGACACCAAAGTCCTGTCTTCACACTGAGGGCACCCTCCATTGTGTTGTACCCACTTCATGTACGAGGTGCTCTCCACCACAGCCAGAAACAGGTCGAGCTCTTGCTTGAAGGAATTCAGCAAACCAGCGATCACCGCACGAGTCAGCAGCCTGTTCCACGAGTCCCCTGTTCTCTGGGACGAGAAGAACCTCCTGACATCCAACCTCGCTCTGCCTTTACAAAACTTGTAATCGTGACCCCTGGTCCTCCATAACCGATTGAGCTGAAACAAAGACAATCTAGTACCGTTATCATTTTATAAACCTCAATCAAATCTGATTGCTGGCGAATAATGAGCAGTTCTGAATAATGGACAGTCCCAGGGTTAGAATCCCCATATACAGTCCCAAGGTTGGAATCCATACGTTTGCCATCAGAAAACCCAAGGCAAGGGCAAACCCAGCGTGCCCACTCTGAACCCGGTTTGCAGCTCCCTCTTTGCCCATCACTGCCTGCACCCCCTGCACACGGAAGTGGAATTTCAGCCTCAGTGTTATAAGTTTCATCGGTTAAAGCTTGGAGAGAGGTATCATTCAAACTGACACCGAGCTGTGTGATTGGTTCAGTCTGTGTACGACTGACGGGCCCTTTTTTAATTTGAGGAGTGAGGTATTGAAATTCCCAGTGACTCCATTCCGGGGGAAAAAAAGAGGGGAGAGCAGTGTTTAAATCAAAGATTCTCCTCAGAAACTCTCAGAATGAAGGAACTGGTCAGCTTGAAACTCCAGGAAGAGAAACATCAGTTGGAAGGCTGAATGAACAGTTTTAACTATCAACCCCCACAGGGATGGGCAATTCGATAAAAAGGAAAGAACCAGACAGGATTTGATTTTTATGTACAAAGGACCCGAGAGGATCTCAGAGTTGGGATCTTCATTAATTTTGTCCACCTGAGCATTCAGATATCACTGCACATGCGCTGGGCCCACGGGCTGCTTGTGAAGTTTCCGTCCGGAGTGAAACGGGGAACTGGGGTGGAAGATAATGTTCATTGTTTTATATTGGGGTCAGGGGGGATAATGTTCACTGTTTTATATTGGGGTCTGGGGGGGATAATGTTCATTGTTTTATATAGGGGTCAGGGGGGATAATGTTCACTGTTTTATATTGGGGTCTGGGGGGGATAATGTTCACTGTTTTATATTGGGGACTGGGGATAATGTTCACTGTTTTATATTGGGGTCTGGGGGGGATAATGTTCACTGTTTTATATTGGGGTCTGGGGGGGATAATGTTCATTGTTTTATATTGGGGTCTGGGGGGATAATGTTCACTGTTTTATATTGGGGTCTGGGGGGATAATGTTCATTGTTTTATATTGGGGTCTGGGGGGGATAATGTTCATTGTTTTATATTGGGGTCTGGGGGGATAATGTTCACTGTTTTATATTGGGGTCTGGGGGGATAATGTTCATTGTTTTATATTGGGGTCTGGGGGGATAATGTTCACTGTTTTATATTGGGGTCTGGGGGATAATGTTCACTGTTTTATATTGGGGTCTGGGGGGGATAATGTTCACTGTTTTATATTGGGGTCTGGGGGATAATGTTCACTGTTTTATATTGGGGTCTGGGGGGATAATGTTCACTGTTTTATATTGGGGTCTGGGGGATTATGTTCACTGTTTTATATTGGGGTCTGGGGGGGATAATGTTCACTGTTTTATATTGGGGACTGGGGATAATGTTCACTGTTTTATATTGGGGTCTGGGGGGGATAATGTTCACTGTTTTATATTGGGGTCTGGGGGGGATAATGTTCATTGTTTTATATTGGGGTCTGGGGGGATAATGTTCACTGTTTTATATTGGGGTCTGGGGGGATAATGTTCATTGTTTTATATTGGGGTCTGGGGGGGATAATGTTCATTGTTTTATATTGGGGTCTGGGGGGATAATGTTCACTGTTTTATATTGGGGTCTGGGGGGATAATGTTCATTGTTTTATATTGGGGTCTGGGGGGATAATGTTCACTGTTTTATATTGGGGTCTGGGGGATAATGTTCACTGTTTTATATTGGGGTCTGGGGGGGATAATGTTCACTGTTTTATATTGGGGTCTGGGGGATAATGTTCACTGTTTTATATTGGGGTCTGGGGGGATAATGTTCACTGTTTTATATTGGGGTCTGGGGGATAATGTTCACTGTTTTATATTGGGGTCTGGGGGGATAATATTCACTGTTTTATATTGGGGTCTGGGGGATTATGTTCACTGTTTTATATTGGGGTCTGGGAGGGGATAATGTTCACTGTTTTATATTGGGGTCTGGGGGGGATAATGTTCACTGTTTCATATTGGGGTCTGGGGGGGATAATGTTCACTGTTTTATATTGGGGTCTGGGGGGATAATGTTCACTGTTTTATATTGGGGTCTGGGGGGATAATGTTCACTGTTTTATATTGGGGTCTGGGGATAATGTTCACTGTTTTATATTGGGGTCTGGGGGCGATAATGTTCACTGTTTTATATTGGGGTCTGGGGGGGATAATGTTCACTGTTTTATATTGGGGTCTGGGGGGATAATGTTCACTGTTTTATATTGGGGTCTGGGGGGATAATGTTCACTGTTTTATATTGGGGTCTGGGGATAATGTTCACTGTTTTATATTGGGGTCTGGGGGCGATAATGTTCACTGTTTTATATTGGGGTCTGGGGGCGATAATGTTCACTGTTTTATATTGGGGTCTGGGGGATAATGTTCACTGTTTTATATTGGGGTCTGGGGGGATAATGTTCACTGTTTTATATTGGGGTCTGGGGGGGATAATGTTCACTGTTTTATATTGGGGTCTGGGGGATAATGTTCACTGTTTTATATTGGGGTCTGGGGGGGATAATGTTCACTGTTTTATATTGGGGTCTGGGGGGATAATGTTCACTGTTTTATATTGGGGTCTGGGGGGATAATGTTCACTGTTTTATATTGGGGTCTGGGGGGGATAATGTTCACTGTTTTATATTGGGGTCTGGGGGGGATAATGTTCACTGTTTTATATTGGGGTCTGGGGGGATAATGTTCACTGTTTTATATTGGGGTCTGGGGGGATAATGTTCACTGTTTTATATTGGGGTCTGGGGGATTATGTCCACTGTTTTATATTGGGGTCTGGGGGATAATGTTCACTCTTTTATATTGGGGTCTGGGGGATAATGTCCACTGTTTTATATTGGGGTCTGGGGGGGATAATGTTCATTGTTTTATATTGGGGTCTGGGGGATAATGTTCACTGTTTTATATTGGGGTCTGGGGGATTATGTCCACTGTTTTATATTGGGGTCTGGGGGATAATGTTCACTGTTTTATATTGGGGTCTGGGGGTGATAATGTTCACTGTTTTATATTGGGGTCTGGGGGATTATGTCCACTGTTTTATATTGGGGTCTGGGGGATAATGTTCACTGTTTTATATTGGGGTCTGGGGGATAATGTTCACTGTTTTATATTGGGGTCTGGGGGTGATAATGTTCACTGTTTTATATTGGGGTCTGGGGGGGATAATGTTCACTGTTTTATATTGGGGTCTGGGGGATTATGTCCACTGTTTTATATTGGGGTCTGGGGGGGATAATGTTCACTGTTTTATATTGGGGTCTGGGGGATTATGTCCACTGTTTTATATTGGGGTCTGGGGGTGATAATGTTCACTGTTTTATATTGGGGTCTGGGGGGGATAATGTTCACTGTTTTATATTGGGGTCTGGGGGATTATGTCCACTGTTTTATATTGGGGTCTGGGGGGGATAATGTTCACTGTTTTATATTGGGGTCTGGGGGGATAATGTTCACTGTTTTATATTGGGGTCTGGGGGGATAATGTTCACTGTTTTATATTGGGGTCTGGGGGATAATGTCCACTGTTTTATATTGGGGTCTGGGGGATTATGTCCACTGTTTTATATTGGGGTCTGGGGGGATAATGTTCACTGTTTTATATTGGGGTCTGGGGGGGATAATGTTCACTGTTTTATATTGGGGTCTGTGGGGGATAATGTTCACTGTTTTATATTGGGGTCTGGGGGATAATGTTCACTGTTTTATATTGGGGTCTGGGGGATAATGTTCACTGTTTTATATTGGGGTCTGGGGGGGATTATGTCCACTGTTTTATATTGGGGTCTGGGGATAATGTTCACTGTTTTATATTGGGGTCTGGGGGGGATAATGTTCACTGTTTTATATTGGGGTCTGGGGGATTATGTTCACTGTTTTATATTGGGGTCTGGGGGGGATAATGTTCACTGTTTGATATTGGGGTCTGGGGGGGATAATGTTCACTGTTTTATATTGGGGTCTGGGGGATTATGTCCACTGTTTTATATTGGGGTCTGGGGGATTATGTTCACTGTTTTATATTGGGGTCTGGGGGATTATGTCCACCCCGGGTTTATTCACCCACTTCCTCTCTCACGCTCACGCCTCTCCCTCAGTCACCGCCCGCCCGCCGCGCATGCTCAGCTCGCACTGCCCCGCGGGTGATTGACGGGGGATTCGGACCAATAGGAGGAGGGGGGGCGGGGCTGGAGGACCGAGCGGGCGGCGGGTCCTCCAACCAATGGGAGTGAGTGAGGGGGCGGGACTTGCGGCACCGAGTGGGCGGGGCTGAGCCCGGATCTCCCTCATTGTCTGAAACTCTGCAACATTTTTAAACCTGATTGATCTCAAACTCCAGGAGAAAACTGGACCTTTCTGTTGTGGTTCAAACAGATGGAACCCTGTGGGGCGGAGCAAAGATTTCAACATTAGTTAGTAAATTGGATCAATTCAGGACAGAGAGCAGGAAGAGCAGACAGCTGTCTTCCTGGATTTCAACCTGGAATCAGCTGGTGATCCGTCTCCACTCGCCAGGACCGTCTGGTGGGAGGACTGAACTTTACTTCTGACTCAGGCGGAAATACTAACAGTCATTTGTATTATTCCCCTTATACTGTCTACCATCAACCACAATACAAACTGAATTTAGAGTGAACACTGGAGAAGTTTAATTAGCTTCATAATGCATCATTAATAATAAACTAACGCAATTAATTTAAGAGTAATGCAAAATACCGGACAATAGAAGGAATGAGTTGAGTCTGAGCCATCTAACTGACTGACTGACTCTCTTCCTTTGGATATCCACTTCATTGCCTTTATAAATTGTAAACAATTTTACAACACCAAGTTATAGTCCAGCAATTTTATTTTAAATTCACAAGCTTTCGGAGGCTTCCTCCTTCCTCAGGTGAACGTTCACCTGAGGAAGGAGGAAGCCTCCGAAATCTTGTGAATTTAAAATAAAATTGCTGGACTATAACTTGGTGTTGTAAAATTGTTTACAATTGTTCACCCCAGTCCATCACCGGCATCTCCACATCTTGCCTTTATAAGGTCTTGTTTTTGTCTTCTGCAGCTTAACGTTGGCACTCACGTCATCTAAGGACCTCCTTTCACGTGACTTGTGACCGTGCAGACCTGCAGTAGTTGTAGAAACCACATCCTTATCTCTCCTCTCCCAAGGTTGTCCTGATCCTCTCAGACTCAACTCATTCCTTCTATTGTCCGGTATTTTGCATTACACTTAAATTAATTGCGTTAGTTTATTATTAATGATGCATTATTTTTAAACTAACTTGGGGGGGGTTTAAACTAACTTGGCAGGGGGATGGGCTACAGAGTGGAGCTGCAACAGGGGGTGATGTGCAGCCAAATATAGAGAAAAAAACAAGTCAGCTTGGAAGACAGGGCAAATATGTGAGGGCAAGGCTGGATGGCATCTATTTTAATGCAAGGAGTCTTGCGAATAAGGTGGATGAACTGAAGGTGTTGATAAACACATGGGAGTATGATATTGTTGCTGTCACAGAGACATAGTTGAGGGAGGGGCAAGACTGGCAGCTCAATATTCCGGGGTACAGAATCTTCAGGCGAGACAGAGGGGGAGGTATAAGAGGAGGGGGGGTCGCAATATTAATTAAAGAATCAATTACTGCCATAAGGAGGGATGATATATTAGCAGGTTCCTCAAATGAGGCCATATGGGTGGAGCTTAAAAACAAAAAGGGGGCAAGCACTTTGATGGGAGTGTACTATAGGCCCCCAAACAGTCAGGGGGAGATAGAGGAACAGATATGTAGGCAAATCTCAGAAAATTGTGCAAATAATAGGGTAATAATAGTGGGGGATTTCAACTTCCCCAATATTAACTGGGATACTCAGATTGTAAAAGGCTTAGAGGGTACAAAATTCTTAACGTGCATCCAGGAGAGCTTTTTGAGCCAGCATGTAGAAAGTCCTACAAGAGAGGGGGCGGTACTGGACCTAATTCTAGGGAATGTGGCCGGCCAAGTGGAAGAAGTGCTAGTAGGTGAGCACTTTGGTGACAGTGACCATAATTTGGTGAGATTTAAGGTGGTCATGGAAAAGGACAGGGAGGGGCCGGAAATAAAGGTTCTAAATTGGGGGAAGGCCGATTTTAATAGGATAAGGCAGGATCTGGCCAAAATGGACTGGGATCAGCTGCTTGTAGGAAAATCCGCATCGGAGCAATGGGAGTCTTTCAGAAGGGAGATTGAGACCATACAATGGCAACATGTTCCCGTAAAGGTCAAGGGTGGTTCCAAGAACTCCAGGGAACCTTGGATGTCAGGGGATATACGAGAATGGATTAGGAAAAAAAGGAGGGCTTTTGGCAGATACAAAAGGCTAAAGACGGAGGAAGCCCTAGAGGAGTACAAAAAGTGCAGGGGGATACTTAAAAAAGAAATTAGGAGATCAAGGAGGGGCCATGAAATAACACTGGCGAGCAAAATAAAGGAAAATCCTAAGATGTTTTATAAGTATATTAAGGGTAAGAGGATGACTAGGGAAAAAATAGGGCCCATTAGGGACAAAAATGGCAATCTGTGTGTGGAGCCGGCAGATGTAGGAGGGGTTCTAAATGAATTTTTTGCATCTGTTTTCACTATGGAGAAGGACGATGTCGACATAGAAATACGGCAGGTGGACTGTGATATACTCGAACATATTAACATCGAGCGGGAGGAGGTATTGGCGGTTTTAGCAGGCCTAAAAATGGATAAATCCCCAGGCCCGGACGAAATGTATCCCAGGCTACTGTGTGAGGCAAAGGAGGAGATTGCGGGGGCTCTGACACATATATTCAGAACCTCTCTGGCCACAGGGGATGTGCCAGAGGACTGGAGAACCGCTAATGTAATACCATTATTCAAGAAGGGGAGTAGGGAAAAACCGGGGAACTACAGGCCAGTGAGCCTAATATCAGTGGTAGGAAAATTATTGGAAAAAGTTCTGAAGGACAAAATTAGTCTCCACTTGGAGAAGCAAGGATTAATCAGGGATAGTCAACATGGCTTTGTCAAGGGAAGATCATGTCTGACTAATTTGATTGAATTTTTTGAGGGGGTGACTAGGCGTGTGGATGAGGGTAACGCAGTGGATGTGGTATACATGGATTTCAGTAAGGCCTTCGATAAAGTCCCGCACAGGAGACTGGTCAAGAAGGTACGAGCCCATGGAATCCAGGGTGCCTTGGCACTTTGGATACAAAACTGGCTTAGTGGCAGAAGGCAGAGGGTGATGGTCGAAGGTTGTTTTTGTGACTGGAAGCCTGTGGCCAGTGGGGTACCACAGGGATCGGTGCTGGGTCCCTTGCTGTTTGTGGTCTACATTAATGACTTGGATATGAATGTAAAAGGTATGATCAGTAAGTTCGCTGATGATACAAAAATTGGTAGGGTGGTAAATAGCGAGGAGGATAGCCTCAGTCTGCAGGACGATATAGATGGGTTGGTCAGATGGGCGGAACAGTGGCAAATGGAATTTAACCCGGAAAAGTGCGAGGTGATGCACTTTGGAGGGACTAACAAGGCAAGGGAATACACAATGAATGGGAGGACCCTAGGCAAGACAGAGGGTCAGAGGGATCTTGGTGTGCAAGTTCACAGATCCCTGAAGGCGGCGGAACAGGTAGATAAGGTGGTAAAGAAGGCATATGGGATACTTGCCTTTATTAGCCGAGGCATAGAATATAAGAGCAAGGAGGTTATGATGGAGCTGTATAAAACACTGGTTAGGCCACAGCTGGAGTACTGTGTGCAGTTCTGGTCGCCACACAACAGGAAGGATGTGATCGCTTTGGAGAGGGTGCAGAGGAGATTCACCAGGATGTTACCAGGGCTGGAGCGCTTCAGCTATGAAGAGAGACTGGGAAGATTGGGTTTGTTTTCCTTGGAGCAGAGGAGGCTGAGGGGGGACATGATTGAGGTGTACAAAATTATGAGGGGCACAGATAGGATGGATACTAAGGAGCTTTTTCCCTTCGTTGAGGGTTCTATAACAAGGGGACATAGATTCAAGGTAAAAGGCGGGAGGTTTAGAGGGGATTTGAGAAAGAACTTTTTCACCCAGAGGGTGGTTGGAGTCTGGAACTCACTGCCTGAAAGGGTTGTGGAGGCAGGAACCCTCACAACATTCAAGAAGCATTTGGATGAGCACTTGAAATGCCATAGCATACAAGGCTACGGACCAAATGCTGGAATATGGGATTAGAGTAGACAGGGCTGATGGCCGGCGCGGACACGATGGGCCGAAGGGCCTCTATCCGTGCTGTATAACTCTATGACTCTATGACTCTAATTAAGCTTCTCCAGTATTCACTCTAAATTCAGTTTGCATTGTGGTTAATGGTAGACTATCACATCTGCTTCTGTTTCCGCCTTATCTTCCTGTTCTGTCTGGTTTTGCTCAAGAGTGTGCTCTCTGTCAGAAGCCAGTTGAGCGACGTGCCTGACTGAATGTATTCTCTCAGGCTAACTTTATCGTGTCCATGATGCCTGTATTAGCTTTTCCACCATTGTTTAATGACCAACCTACATAGAAGCACATTTATTGCCCAACAGGAACCATGTTCAGTTTCGGGCTCCGCACCTCAGGAAAGATAGATTGGCCTGGGAGACCTCACGGCGCAGATCCGCCAGGGCTTAAAGGGTTAAACTATGAGGACAGGCTGCAGAGACTTGGCTTGTATTCCTTTGAGAATAGAAGATTCAGCGATGATATAATTGAGATTATTAAAATGAGAAAGGCATTCGTGAGGGTTGATACAGGGAAACTATTTCCTCTGGTGGGGAATCCAGAACAAGGAGGCACAAACTTAAAATTAGAGCTAAGAGTGAAATCAGGAAGCATATTTGCACACACAGGGTAGTAGTGACCTGGAACTCTCTTCCCCCAAAAGGCTGTGGATACTGGGGGACAATTGGAGTTGTCAATACTGAGATTGACATTTTTAGTAAGTAAGGGTATCCGGTAAATGGACTTCAGGTGCAGATCAGCCATGATCTAATAGGCTGGCACAGCAGGCTTGGAAGGCTGAATGGCCTACTCCTGTTCTTACATCTGGCTGCAGTCCCTCCAGCAGTGATTTCCCCCAGGGAGGGGACAGTTTGTGGTGTCCCTGTGGGGTGCAGTATGTTCAGTGTCTGACCCTGAGCTGCCCCGGGGAGGGGACAGTTTGTGATGTCCCTGTGGGGTGCAGTATATTCAGTGTGTGACCCTGAGCTGCCCCGGGGAGGGGACAGTTTGTGATGTCCCTGTGGGGTGCAGTATATTCAGTGTGTGACCCTGAGCTGCCCCGGGGAGGGGACAGTTTGTGATGTCCCTGTGGGGTGCAGTATATTCAGTGTGTGACCCTGAGCTGCCCCGGGGAGGGGACAGTTTGTGATGTCCCTGTGGGGTGCAGTATATTCAGTGTGTGACCCTGAGCTGCCCCGGGGAGGGGACAGTTTGTGATGTCCCTGTGGGATGCAGTATATTCAGTGTGTGACCCTGAGCTGCCCCGGGGAGGGGACAGTTTGTGATGTCCCTGTGGGGTGCAGTATATTCAGTGTGTGACCCTGAGCTGCCCCAGGGAGGGGACAGTTTGTGATGTCCCTGTGGGGTGCAGTATATTCAGTGTGTGACCCTGAGCTGCCCCGGGGAGGGGACAGTTTGTGATGTCCCTGTGGGGTGCAGTATATTCAGTGTGTGACCCTGAGCTGCCCCGGGGAGGGGACAGTTTGTGATGTCCCTGTGGGGTGCAGTATATTCAGTGTGTGACCCTGAGCTGCCCCGGGGAGGGGACAGTTTGTGATGTCCCTGTGGGGTGCAGTATATTCAGTGTGTGACCCTGAGCTGCCCCGGGGAGGGGACAGTTTGTGGTGTCCCTGTGGGGTGCAGTATATTCAGTGTGTGACCCTGAGCTGCCCCGGGGAGGGGACAGTTTGTGATATCCCTGTGGGGTGCAGTATATTCAGTGTATGACCCTGAGCTGCCCCGGGGAGGGGACAGTTTGTGATGTCCCTGTGGGGTGCAGTATATTCAGTGTATGACCCTGAGCTGCCCCGGGGAGGGGACAGTTTGTGATGTCCCTGTGGGGTGCAGTATATTCAGTGTGTGACCCTGAGCTGCCCCGGGGAGGGGACAGTTTGTGATGTCCCTGTGGGGTGCAGTATATTCAGTGTATGACCCTGAGCTGCACTCACACATCCTCCTCTGCGTAAGTGCTTTGGTGTGTCTGCAGATTGTTTTTGCTTTCTCACAGTCCGAACATTTAAAAGGTCTCATCAGTGTGAACCAGCTGGTCTATCAATATGCAAGCATTGGTGCATGATTGAATCCCTTCCCACAGTCTGTCTCTTTTTTAAAAAAAAAACGACCTCACTTCCACAGGCAAGCAGTGGCGCTCTGCCTTTAACCACCAAGAAAACCACAGGGGTGGTTGAGGCAGATTCAACCCTGGCTTTCAAAAGGGAACTAAATAAGTACTTGAAATGAAAAAAAAATGCAGGGCTACGGGGATAGGTCGGGGGAGTGGGACGAGCTGGCTTGCTCTTGCATAGAGCTGACACGGACTCGAAAGGCCGAATGGTTAATGACTCTATGATTCTAACAGGTAAACCTGTGTCTATCCCTTTAACACAGATACAGGGCCCCTACTGTCCCTTTAAGAATGAGTGCTGTGTTCCAGTCAAGATTTCTATTTAAAGATCCCTGGGGACACCGCCCGGTCTCCTTATTCTGATCACGAATGGCCCCGGGCTCTCATGTTTCCGTCCATTTGATTTATTCCCGCTCCGCCTCCATCTCAATCCGATCAGTGAAATCTCCCATTGATGACGTTCAATGGCGGTGACCATCCCCCAGACTGCCCCGCGCGGGGGAATACGCCCTATCCCCGGTGAGAAGGAGCCCAGCGCGCAGGCGCGGGTCAGGCTCCGCGCTGTCGCCAGTCGGAGCTGGAGGTCCGGGGCAGGTCGGCGGAAACGGGATCAGGAGATCAATAAACCGAGGGTAGGCCGCGCCGCGCCCGCCGCAGGGTTTATAAAGTTGGAGAACGGCCTCAGGGCTCGAAAAAGATCGAACGGTCGCGTCTGTGTTCCGCAGGACGGCAGCTGCGGGGCTTCTTCCCGGGGAGGCCCGGGTTATCAGGGGAACCGGCCGCCATCTTGATAGAGTAAGGACTGTGCGCTTTCATGAACAGCACGGCGCATGCGCCGCCATTTTGGTACAGGAGCAACGAGTGGGCGGGGCTTCAGGGTCCCAGTGACGGTGAACAAAGAGTGGGCGGGGCTTCAGGGCCCCTGGGAACAAAGAGTGGGCGGGGCTTCAGGGCCCCTGTGACTGGGAACAAAGAGTGGGCGGGGCTTCAGGGCCCCTGTGACTGGGAACAGAGTGGGCGGGGCTTCAGGGTCCCAGTGACCGGGAACAGAGTGGGCGGGGCTTCAGGGTCCCAGTGACGGGGAACAAAGTGGGCGGGGCTTCAGGGTCCCTGTGACTGTGAACAAAGAGTGGGCGGGGCTTCAGGGCCCCTGTGACTGGGAACAAAGAGTGGGCGGGGCTTCAGGGCCCCTGTGACTGGGAACAGAGTGGGCGGGGCTTCAGGGTCCCAGTGACCGGGAACAAAGAGTGGGCGGGGCTTCAGGGTCCCTGTGACGGGGAACAAAGAGTGGGCGGGGCTTCAGGGTCCCAGTGACTGTGAACAAAGAGTGGGCGGGGCTTCAGGGTCCCAGTGACTGTGAACAAAGAGTGGGCGGGGCTTCAGGGTCCCTGTGACGGGGAACAAAGAGTGGGCGGGGCTTCAGGGTCCCAGTGACTGTGAACAAAGAGTGGGCGGAGCTTCAGGGTCCCAGTGACTGTGAACAAAGAGTGGGCGGGGCTTCAGGGTCCCTGTGACGGGGAACAAAGAGTGGGCGGGGCTTCAGGGTCCCAGTGACAGGGAACAAAGCGTGGGCGGGGCTTCAGGGCCCCTGTGACTGGGAACAGAGTGGGCGGGGCTTCAGGGTCCCAGTGACCGGGAACAAAGAGTGGGCGGGGCTTCAGGGTCCCAGTGACGGGGAACAAAGTGGGCGGGGCTTCAGGGTCCCTGTGACTGTGAACGAAGAGTGGGCGGGGCTTCAGGGTCCCTGTGACGGGGAACAAAGAGTGGGCGGGGCTTCAGGGTCCCAGTGACTGTGAACAAAGAGTGGGCGGGGCTTCAGGGTCCCTGTGACGGGGAACAAAGAGTGGGCGGGGCTTCAGGGTCCCTGTGACGGGGAACAAAGAGTGGGCGGGGCTTCAGGGTCCCAGTGACTGTGAACAAAGAGTGGGCGGGGCTTCAGGGTCCCAGTGACAGGGAACAAAGCGTGGGCGGGGCTTCAGGGTCCCAGTGACTGTGAACAAAGAGTGGGCGGGGCTTCAGGGTCCCAGTGACGGGGAACAAAGAGTGGGCGGGGCTTCAGGGTCCCAGTGACCAGGAACAAAGAGTGGGCGGGGCTTCAGGGTCCCAGTGACCAGGAACAAAGAGTGGGCGGGGCTTCAGGGTCCCAGTGACGGTGAACAAAGAGTGGGCGGGGCTTCAGGGTCCCAGTGACCAGGAACAAAGAGTGGGCGGGGCTTCAGGGTCCCTGTGACTGTGAACAAAGAGTGGGCGGGGCTTCAGGGTCCCAGTGACTGTGAACAAAGAGTGGGCGGGGCTTCAGGGTCCCAGTGACTGTGAACAAAGAGTGGGCGGGGCTTCAGGGTCCCGGTGACCAGGAACAAAGAGTGGGCGGGGCTTCAGGGTCCCAGTGACTGGGAACAAAGAGTGGGCGGGGCTTCAGGGTCCCAGTGACTGGGAACAAAGAGTGGGCGGGGCTTCAGGGTCCCGGTGACCAGGAACAAAGAGTGGGCGAGGCTTCATGGTCCCTGTGACTGTGAACAAAGAGTGGGCGGGGCTTCAGGGTCCCAGTGCCTGTGAACAAAGAGTGGGCGGGGCTTCAGGGTCCCAGTGACTGGGAACCAAGAGTGGGCGGGGCTTCAGGGTCCCAGTGACCGGGAACAAAGAGTGGGCGGGGCTTCAGGGTCCCTGTGACTGTGAACAAAGAGTGGGCGGGGCTTCAGGGTCCCTGTGACTGTGAACAAAGAGTGGGCGGGGTTTCAGGGTCCCTGTGACTGTGAACAAAGAGTGGGCGGGGCTTCAGGGTCCCAGTGACTGTGAACAAAGAGTGGGCGGGGCTTCATGGTCCCTGTGACTGTGAACAAAGAGTGGGCGGGGCTTCAGGGTCCCAGTGACTGTGAACAAAGAGTGGGCGGGGCTTCAGGGTCCCAGTGACGGTGAACAAAGAGTGGGCGGGGCTTCAGGGTCCCTGTGACTGTGAACAAAGAGTGGGCGGGGCTTCAGGGTCCCTGTGACTGTGAACAAAGAGTGGGCGGGGCTTCAGGGTCCCAGTGACGGTGAACAAAGAGTGGGCGGGGCTTCAGGGTCCCTGTGACTGTGAACAAAGAGTGGGCGGGGCTTCAGGGTCCCTGTGACTGTGAACAAAGAGTGGGCGGGGCTTCAGGGTCCCTGTGACTGTGAACAAAGAGTGGGCGGGGCTTCAGGGTCCCTGTGACGGTGAACAAAGAGTGGGCGGGGCTTCAGGGTCCCAGTGACTGTGAACAAAGAGTGGGCGGGGCTTCAGGGTCCCTGTGACGGTGAACAAAGAGTGGGCGGGGCTTCAGGGTCCCTGTGACTGTGAACAAAGAGTGGGCGGGGCTTCAGGGTCCCAGTGACTGTGAACAAAGAGTGGGCGGGGCTTCAGGGTCCCTGTGACGGGAACAAAGAGTGGGCGGGGCTTCAGGGTCCCAGTGACTGTGAACAAAGAGTGGGCGGGGCTTCAGGGTCCCTGTGCCTGTGAACAAAGAGTGGGCGGGGCTTCAGGGTCCCAGTGACTGTGAACAAAGAGTGGGCGGGGCTTCAGGGTCCCAGTGACTGTGAACAAAGAGTGGGCGGGGCTTCAGGGTCCCTGTGACGGTGAACAAAGAGTGGGCGGGGCTTCAGGGTCCCTGTGACGGTGAACAAAGAGTGGGCGGGGCTTCAGGGTCCCTGTGACGGTGAACAAAGAGTGGGCGGGGCTTCAGGGTCCCTGTGACCGGGAACAAAGAGTGGGCGGGGCTTCAGGGTCCCTGTGCCTGTGAACAAAGAGTGGGCGGGGCTTCAGGGTCCCAGTGACTGTGAACAAAGAGTGGGCGGGGCTTCAGGGTCCCTGTGACGGTGAACAAAGAGTGGGCGGGGCTTCAGGGTCCCTGTGACGGTGAACAAAGAGTGGGCGGGGCTTCAGGGTCCCAGTGACTGAACAAAGAGTGGGCGGGGCTTCAGGGTCCCAGTGACTGTGAACAAAGAGTGGGCGGGGCTTCAGGGTCCCAGTGACGGTGAACAAAGAGTGGGCGGGGCTTCAGGATCCCAGTGACTGAACAAAGAGTGGGCGGGGCTTCAGGGTCCCTGTGACGGTGAACAAAGAGTGGGCGGGGCTTCAGGGTCCCTGTGACGGTGAACAAAGAGTGGGCGGGGCTTCAGGGACCCTGTGACGGTGAACAAAGAGTGGGCGGGGCTTCAGGGTCCCTGTGACTGTGAACAAAGAGTGGGCGGGGCTTCAGGGTCCCTGTGACTGTGAACAAAGAGTGGGCGGGGCTTCAGGGTCCCTGTGACACGGAACAAAGAGTGGGCGGGGCTTCAGGGTCCCTGTGACACGGAACAAAGAGTGGGCGGGGCTTCAGGGTCCCAGTGACTGAACAAAGAGTGGGCGGGGCTTCAGGGTCCCAGTGACTGTGAACAAAGAGTGGGCGGGGCTTCAGGGTCCCAGTGACTGTGAACAAAGAGTGGGCGGGGCTTCAGGGTCCCAGTGACTGAACAAAGAGTGGGCGGGGCTTCAGGGTCCCAGTGACTGTGAACAAAGAGTGGGCGGGGCTTCAGTGTCCCTGTGACTGTGAACAAAGAGTGGGCGGGGCTTCAGGGTCCCTGTGACACGGAACAAAGAGTGGGCGGGGCTTCAGGGTCCCTGTGCCTGGGAACAAAGAGTGGGCGGGGCTTCAGGGTCCCAGTGACGGTGAACAAAGAGTGGGCGGGGCTTCAGGGTCCCAGTGACGGTGAACAAAGAGTGGGCGGGGCTTCAGGGTCCCTGTGACTGTGAACAAAGAGTGGGCGGGGCTTCAGGGTCCCAGTGACTGTGAACAAAGAGTGGGCGGGGCTTCAGGGTCCCAGTGACACGGAACAAAGAGTGGGCGGGGCTTCAGGGTCCCTGTGACTGTGAACAAAGAGTGGGCGGGGCTTCAGGGTCCCTGTGACTGTGAACAAAGAGTGGGCGGGGCTTCAGGGTCCCTGTGACTGTGAACAAAGAGTGGGCGGGGCTTCAGGGTCCCTGTGACGGTGAACAAAGAGTGGGCGGGGCTTCAGGGTCCCAGTGACGGTGAACAAAGAGTGGGCGGGGCTTCATGGTCCCTGTGACGGTGAACAAAGAGTGGGCGGGGCTTCAGGGTCCCAGTGACGGTGAACAAAGAGTGGGCGGGGCTTCAGGGTCCCAGTGACGGTGAACAAAGAGTGGGCGGGGCTTCATGGTCCCTGTGACGGTGAACAAAGAGTGGGCGGGGCTTCAGGGTCCCAGTGACTGTGAACAAAGAGTGGGCGGGGCTTCAGGGTCCCAGTGACGGTGAACAAAGAGTGGGCGGGGCTTCAGGGTCCCAGTGACTGTGAACAAAGAGTGGGCGGGGCTTCAGGGTCCCTGTGACTGTGAACAAAGAGTGGGCGGGGCTTCAGGGTCCCTGTGACTGTGAACAAAGAGTGGGCGGGGCTTCAGGGTCCCTGTGACTGTGAACAAAGAGTGGGCGGGGCTTCAGGGTCCCTGTGACTGTGAACAAAGAGTGGGCGGGGCTTCAGGGTCCCAGTGACGGTGAACGAAGAGTGGGCGGGGCTTCAGGGTCCCAGTGACTGGGAACAAAGAGTGGGCGGGGCTTCAGGGTCCCAGTGACCAGGAACAAAGAGTGGGCGGGGCTTCAGGGTCCCTGTGACAGTGAACAAAGAGTGGGCGGGGCTTCAGGGTCCCAGTGACGGTGAACAAAGAGTGGGCGGGGCTTCAGGGTCCCAGTGACGGTGAACAAAGAGTGGGCGGGGCTTCAGGGTCCCTGTGACTGTGAACAAAGAGTGGGCGGGGCTTCAGGGTCCCAGTGACGGTGAACAAAGAGTGGGCGGGGCTTCAGGGTCCCTGTGCCTCATTTATTTTCCTCTCACTCTGCTCCCAGGGGGTGGAGAACTGAACCCGACCAGAGTAGAGGGAGGGAGGAAACTGGGAGTGGAGGGAAGGAATGATGGAGATGGTGCGATGGGATTGGATTTCAGCACAGGGAGGAGGGAGAGTGTGTGGGACGGGGATTTACAGTCTGGGGGAATGAGCGGGAAGAATGTTCCATAGAAACTAGAATTGTCTGTTCTGAATTTCTATCCTGTATTTACAGTGAGGACTTTTGTAAACTCCTTTTACAGGGTATTAGAAGGGGAGGATTTGCAGACGGGAAACTCAAACCAAACCTCACGTCAAAATCTGACCGAGTCACTCGATTCATCAGGATCTGAATATCATCGGCCTTTGAATGTGGAAGGAGAAATGTTTGTCTGTTCTGTCTGTGGGAAAAGATTTCAAACATCAGTGTGAGTGGAAAATCACCGAGACACACACACCCGAGTGAGAGTGTTCCAGTGCACTGAGTGTGGAAAGAGCTTTAACCAGTCACACAGCCTGAAAAAAACATCGCACCATTCACAGCGGGGAGAAACCGTCCACGTGTTCTGTGTGTGGACGAGGCTTCAACTGATCGTCCAACCTGGAGAGACACAAGGACACCCAGACCATGGAGAAACCGTGTAAGTGTGGGGACTGTGGGAAGGGATTCAATTACCCGTCTCACCTGGAAACTCATCGACGCAGTCACACCGGGGAGAGGCCGTTCACCTGCTCCGTGTGTGGGAATGGATTCACTCAGTCATCCACTCTGCTGACACACCAGCGAGTTCACACCGAGGAGAGACCTTTTAAATGTTCTGACTGTGCGAAGAGCTTTAAAAGCTCTGAAGAACTTATAAAGCACCAGCGAGTTCACACTGGGGAGAGACCGTTCACCTGCTCCGTGTGTGGGAAGAGATTCATGGAGTCATCTGACCTGCTGCATCACCAGCGAGTTCACACCGGGGAGAGGCCGTTCATCTGTTACGAATGTGGGAAGGGATTCACGAATTCATCCAACCTCTGGACGCACCAGCGAGTTCACACCGGGGAGAGGCCGTTCACCTGCTGCGTGTGTGGGAAGGGATTCACTCAGTCGTCCAGCCTCCAGACACACCAGCGCATTCACACCGGGGAGAGACCGTTCATCTGCACTGAGTGTGGGAAGGGATTCACTGCTTCATCCAGCCTACTGGCGCATATGCGAGTTCACACTGAGGAGAGACCTTTCAAATGCTCTGACTGTGGGAACAGCTTTAAAAGCTCCGTGGAACTCATTAAACACCAGCGAGTTCACACTGACGAGAGACCGTTCAGTTGCTCTCACTGCGGGAAGAGGTTCAGGCAGTCATCCAACCTCACTGCCCACCAGCTCGTTCACACTGACGAGAGACCGTTCAATTGCTCTCACTGTGGGAAGATGTTCAGGCGCTCACACAACCTCATTCAACACCAGCGAGTTCACACCGACGAGAGACCTTTTAAGTGCTCTGACTGTGGCAACAGCTTTAAAAGCTCCGTGGAGCTGATTAGACACCAGCTCGTTCACACTGAGGAGAAACCATTCAGTTGCTCTCACTGCGGCAAGAGGTTCAGACGATCGCACAACCTCATTGACCACCAGCGAATTCACACCGGGGAGAGGCCGTTCACCTGCTCCGTGTGTGGGACGGGATTCACTCAGTCATTTAAACTTCTGACACACCAGCGAGTTCACACTGCGTAGAGGGTGTGTGGACGTGTACCCGTTCAGTCATCAAATCGGCAAGTACAAAGTGGACAGAGGCCATTGACCTGCGTCGTGTGTGGAACCAAATTCACTGATCGTGGGTACAGTGTTATTCGGAGACTGTGGGAGTAGTTTCAGATTGTTACAGGGTCTCATGTTTTGCCCCCTAATACGCGAAACATACAATTAGATTTTGCAGCATAATTCGTAAACAGACCCCTTAAAAAATGCTCGACAACTGAGAAACAATGAGACCTCGGCTTAATGCCTTTTAATCATATCACACAACCCACTACATACAGTCACCCTGGGATTACTGGTACAGAGAGATCACACAGTCACCCTGGGATTACTGGTACAGAGAGATCACACAGTGACCCTGGGATTACTGGTACAGAGAGATCACACAGTGACCCTGGGATTACTGGTACAGAGAGATCACACAGTGACCCTGGGATTACTGGTACAGAGAGATCACACAGTGACCCTGAGATTACTGGTACAGAGAGATCACACAGTGACCCTGAGATTACTGGTACAGAGAGATCACACAGTGACCTGAGATTACTGGTACAGAGAGATCACACAGTGACCCTGGGATTACTGGTACAGAGAGATCACACAGTGACCCTGGGATTACCGGTACAGAGAGATCACACAGTGACCCTGGGATTACCGGTACAGAGAGATCACACGGTGACCCTGGGATTACCGGTACAGAGAGATCACACAGTGACCCTGGGATTACCGGTACAGAGAGATCACACAGTGACCCTGGGATTACTGGGACAGAGAGATCACACAGTGACCCTGGGATTACCGGTACAGAGAGATCACACAGTGACCCTGGGATTACTGGTACAGAGAGATCACACAGTGACCCTGGGATTACTGGTACAGAGAGATCACACAGTGACCCTGAGATTACTGGTACAGAGAGATCACACAGTGACCCTGGGATTACTGGTACAGAGAGATCACACAGTGACCCTGGGATTACTGGTACAGAGAGATCACACCGTGACCCTGAGATTGCTGGTACAGACAGATCACACCGTGACCCTGAGATTACTGGTACAGACAGATCACACTGTGACCCTGAGATTTCTGGTACAGAGAGATCACACTGTGATCCTGGGATTACTGGTACAGAGAGATCACACGGTGACCCTGGGATTACCGGTACAGAGAGATCACACAGTGACCCTGAGATTACTGGTACAGACAGATCACACAGTGACCCAGGGATTACCGGTACAGAGAGATCACACGGTGACCCTGGGATTACTGGTACAGAGAGATCACACAGTGACCCTGGGATTACTGGTACAGAGAGATCACACAGTGACCCTGGGATTACCGGTACAGAGAGATCACACAGTGACCCTGGGATTACTGGTACAGAGAGATCACACAGTGACCCTGAGATTACTGGTACAGAGAGATCACACAGTGACCCTGAGATTACCGGTACAGAGAGATCACACCGTGACCCTGGGATTACCGGTACAGAGAGATCACACCGTGACCCTGGGATTACCGGTACAGAGAGATCACACCGTGACCCTGGGATTACCGGTACAGAGAGATCACACCGTGACCCTGGGATTACTGGTACAGAGAGATCACACAGTGACCCTGAGATTACTGGTACAGACAGATCACACAGTGACCCTGGGATTACTGGTACAGAGAGATCACACAGTGACCCTGGGATTACTGGTACAGAGAGATCACACAGTGACCCTGAGATTACTGGTACAGAGAGATCACACAGTGACCCTGAGATTACTGGTACAGAGAGATCACACAGTGACCCTGGGATTACTGGTACAGAGAGATCACACAGTGACCCTGGGATTACCGGTACAGAGAGATCACACAGTGACCCTGAGATTACCGGTACAGACAAATCAAAGGAATCTTACAACACCAGTTTATAGTCCAACAATTTCATTTTAAAATCACAAGCTTTCGGAGATTATCCCCTTCGTCAGGTGAATGAGTGAAAGGTTCTCAAATCGCATATCTTATATTAGGCTGGGACACCATCACACCAATCAAAATGTGTCGTTGGTGCTCAAACAGGCCAGTCACGGAGAACAGTACGTCCCAGTACATTGTTGGACTACAACCTGGTGTTGTAAGATTCCTTACATTTGTCCACCCCAGTCCATCACCGGCATCTCCACATCACAGAGAAATCACACAGTGACCCTGGGATTACTGGCACAGACAGATCACACAGTGACCCTGGGATTACTGGTACAGACAGATCACACAGTGACCCTGGGATTACTGGTACAGACAGATCACACAGTGACCCTGGGATTACTGGTACAGAGAGATCACACAGTGACCCTGGGATTACTGGCACAGACAGATCACACAGTGACCCTGGGATTACTGGCACAGACAGATCACACAGTGATCCTGGGATTACTGGCACAGACAGATCACACAGTGACCCTGGGATTACTGGCACAGACAGATCACACAGTGACCCTGGGATTACTGGTACAGACAGATGACACAGTGATCCTGGGATTACTGGCACAGACAGATCACACAGTGACTCTGGGATTACCGGTACAGAGAGATCACACAGTGACCCTGGGATTACTGGTACAGAGAGATCACACGGTGACCCTGGGATTACCGGTACAGAGAGATCACACAGTGACCCTGGGATTACTGGTACAGACAGATCACACAGTGACCCTCAGATTACTGGTACAGAGAGATCACACAGTGACCCTGGGATTACTGGTACAGAGAGATCACACAGTGACCCTGAGATTACTGGTACAGAGAGATCACACAGTGACCCTGGGATTACCGGTACAGAGAGATCACACAGTGACCCTGGGATTACCGGTACAGAGAGATCACACAGTGACCCTGGGATTACTGGTACAGAGAGATCACACAGTGACCCTGAGATTACTGGTACAGAGAAATCACACAGTGACCCTTAGATTACTGGTACAGAGAGATCACACAGTGACCCTGGGATTACTGGTACAGAGAGATCACACAGTGACCCTGGGATTACCGGTACAGAGAGATCACACAGTGACCCTGAGATTACCGGTACAGAGAGATCACACAGTGACCCTGAGATTACCGGTACAGAGAGATCACACAGTGACCCTGAGATTACCGGTACAGAGAGATCACACAGTGACCCTGAGATTACTGGTACAGAGAGATCACACAGTGACCCTGAGATTACTGGTACAGAGAGATCACACAGTGACCCTGGGATTACCGGTACAGAGAGATCACACAGTGACCCTGAGATTACCGGTACAGAGAGATCACACAGTGACCCTGAGATTACTGGTACAGACAGATCACACAGTGACCCTGAGATTACTGGTACAGAGAGATCACAGTGACCCTGGGATTACTGGTACAGAGAGATCACACAGTGACCCAGGGATTACCGGTACAGAGAGATCACACAGTGACCCAGAGATTACCGGTACAGAGAGATCCCACAGTGACCCTGAGATTACCGGTGCAGAGAGATCACACAGTGAACCTGAGATTACCGGTGCAGAGATATCACACAGTGACCCTGGGATTACTGGTACAGACAGATCACACAGTGACCCTGGGATTACTGGTACAGAGAGATCACACAGTGACCCTGGGATTACTGGTACAGAGAGATCACACAGTGACCCTGGGATTACCGGTACAGAGAGATCACACAGTGACCCTGAGATTACTGGTACAGACAGATCACACAGTGATCCTGAGATTACTGGTACAGAGAGATCACACAGTGACCCTGGGATTACTGGTACAGAGAGATCACACAGTGACCCTGGGATTACTGGTACAGAGAGATCACACACTGACCCTGAGATTACTGGTACAGACAGATCACACAGTGACCCTGGGATTACTGGTACAGAGAGATCACACAGTGACCCTGGGATTACTGGTACAGAGAGATCACACAGTGACCCTGGGATTACTGGTACAGAGAGATCACACAGTGACCCTGGGATTACCGGTACAGAGAGATCACACAGTGACCCAGAGATTACCGGTACAGAGAGATCGCACAGTGACCCTGAGACTACCGGTGCAGAGAGATCACACAGTGACCCTGGGATTACCGGTGCAGAGAGATCACACAGTGACCCTGGGATTACTGGTACAGAGAGATCACACAGTGACCCTGGGATTACTGGTACAGAGAGATCACACAGTGACCCTGGGATTACTGGTACAGAGAGATCACACAGTGACCCTGGGATTACTGGTACAGAGAGATCACACAGTGACCCTGGGATTACCGGTACAGAGAGATCACAGTGACTCTGGGATTACCGGTACAGAGAGATCACACAGTGACCCTGGGATTACCGGTACAGAGAGATCACACAGTGACCCTGGGATTACCGGTACAGAGAGATCACACAGTGACCCTGGGATTACCGGTACAGAGAGATCACACAGTGACCCTGAGATTACCGGTACAGAGAGATCACACAGTGACCCTGGGATTACTGGTACAGAGAGATCACACAGTGACCCTGGGATTACCGGTACAGAGAGATCACACAGTGACACTGAGATTACCGGTACAGACAAATCAAAGGAATCTTACAACACCAGTTTATAGTCCAACAATTTTATTTTAAAATCACAAGCTTTCGGAGATTATCCCCTTCGTCAGGTGAATGAGTGAAAGGTTCTCAAATCGCATATCTTATATTAGGCTGGGACACCATCACACCAATCAAAATGTGTCGTTGGTGCTCAAACAGGCCAGTCACGGAGAACAGTACGTCCCAGTACATTGTTGGACTACAACCTGGTGTTGTAAGATTCCTTACATTTGTCCACCCCAGTCCATCACCGGCATCTCCACATCACAGAGAAATCACACAGTGACCCTGGGATTACTGGCACAGACAGATCACACAGTGACCCTGGGATTACTGGCACAGAGAGATCACACAGTGATCCTGGGATTACTGGCACAGACAGATCACACAGTGACCCTGGGATTACTGGCACAGACAGATCACACAGTGACCCTGGGATTACTGGTACAGACAGATCACACAGTGACCCTGGGATTATTGGTACAGACAGATCACACAGTGATCCTGGGATTACTGGCACAGACAGATCACACAGTGACTCTGGGATTACTGGTACAGACAGATCACACAGTGACCCTGGGATTACTGGTACAGACAGATCACAGTGACCCTGGGATTACTGGTACAGACAGATCACACAGTGACCCTGGGATTACTGGTACAGACAGATCACACAGTGACCCTGGGATTACTGGCACAGACAGATCACACAGTGACCCTGGGATTACTGGCACAGAGAGATCACACAGTGATCCTGGGATTACTGGCACAGACAGATCACACAGTGACCCTGGGATTACTGGCACAGACAGATCACACAGTGACCCTGGGATTACTGGTACAGACAGATCACACAGTGACCCTGGGATTATTGGTACAGACAGATCACACAGTGATCCTGGGATTACTGGCACAGACAGATCACACAGTGACCCTGGGATTACTGGGACAGAGAGATCACACAGTGACCCTGGAATTATCGGTACAGAGAGATCACACAGTGACCCTTCGATTACTGGTACAGAGAGATCACACAGTGACCCTGGGATTACCGGTACAGAGAGATCACACAGTGACCCTGGGATTACCGGTACAGAGAGATCACACAGTGACCCTGGGATTACCGGTACAGAGAGATCACACAGTGACCCTGGGATTACCGGTACAGAGAGATCACACAGTGACCCTGGGATTACCGGTACAGACAGATCACACAGTGACCCTGGGATTACCGGTACAGAGAGATCACACAGTGACCCTGAGATTACCGGTACAGAGAGATCACACAGTGACCCTGGGATTACCGGTACAGAGAGATCACACAGTGACCCTTGGATCACTGGTGCAGAGAGATCACACAGTGACCCTGAGATCACTGGTACAGAGAGATCACACAGTGACCCTGGGATTACTGGTACAGAGAGATCACACAGTGACCCTGGGATTACTGGTACAGAGAGATCACACAGTGACCCTGGGATTACCGGTACAGAGAGATCACACAGTGACCCTGGGAGTACTGGTACAGAGAGATCACACAGTGACCCTGGGATTACTGGTACAGAGAGATCACACAGTGACCCTGGGATTACTGGTACAGAGAGATCACACAGTGACCCTGGGATTACCGGTACAGAGAGATCACACAGTGACCCTGGGATTACCGGTACAGAGAGATCACACAGTGACCCTGGGATTACTGGAACAGAGAGATCACACAGTGACCCTGGGATTACCGGTACAGAGAGATCACACAGTGACCCTGGGATTACTGGTACAGACAGATCACACAGTGACCCTGGGATTACCGGTACAGAGAGATCACACAGTGACCCTGGGATTACTGGGACAGAGAGATCACACAGTGACCCTGGGATTATCGGTACAGAGAGATCACACAGTGACCCTTCGATTACCGGTACAGAGAGATCACACAGTGACCCTGGGATTACCGGTACAGAGAGATCACACAGTGACCCTGGGATTATCGGTACAGAGAGATCACACAGTGACCCTGGGATTATCGGTACAGAGAGATCACACAGTGACCCTGGGATTACCGGTACAGAGAGATCACACAGTGACCCTGGGATTACCGGTACAGAGAGATCACACAGTGACCCTGGGATTACCGGTACAGAGAGATCACACAGTGACCCTGGGATTACCGGTACAGAGAGATCACACAGTGACCCTGGGATTACCGGTACAGAGAGATCACACAGTGACCCTGGGATTACCGGTACAGACAGATCACACAGTGACCCTGGGATCACTGTTACAGAGAGATCACACAGTGACCCTGGGATCACTGGTACAGAGAGATCACACAGTGACCCTGGGATCACTGGTACAGAGAGATCACACAGTGACCCTTGGATCACTGGTACAGAGAGATCACACAGTGACCCTGAGATCACTGGTACAGAGAGATCACACAGTGACCCTGAGATCACTGGTACAGAGAGATCACACAGTGACCCTGGGATTACTGGTACAGAGAGATCACACCGTGACCCTGGGATTACTGGTACAGACAGATCACACAGTGACCCTGAGATTACTGGTACAGACAGATCACACAGTGACCCTGAGATTGCTGGTACAGAGAGATCACACAGTGACCCTGGGATTACCGGTACAGAGAGATCGCACAGTGTCTCTGGGATTACCGGTACAGACAGATCACACAGTGACCCTGGGATTACTGGTACAGAGAGATCACACAGTGACCCTTGGATTACTGGTACAGAGAGATCACACAGTGACCCTGGGATTACTGGTACAGAGAGATCACACAGTGACCCTGGGATTACTGGTACAGAGAGATCACACAGTGACCCTGGGATTACTGGTACAGAGAGATCGCACAGTGACCCTGGGATTACCGGTACAGAGAGATCGCACAGTGACCCTGAGATTACCGGTACAGAGAGATCACACAGTGACCCTGGGATTACTGGTACAGAGAGATCACACAGTGACCCTGGGATTACTGGTACAGAGAGATCACACAGTGACCCTGGGATTACTGGTACAGAGAGATCACACAGTGACCCTGGGATTACTGGTACAGAGAGATCACACAGTGACCCTGGGATTACCGGTACAGAGAGATCACACAGTGACCCTGGGATTACCGGTACAGAGAGATCACACAGTGACCCTGGGATTACCGGTACAGAGAGATCACACAGTGACCCTGGGATTACCGGTACAGAGAGATCACACAGTGACCCTGAGATTACTGGTACAGAGAGATCACACAGTGACCCTGATATTACCGGTACAGAGAGATCACACAGTGACCCTGGGATTACTGGTACAGAGAGATCACACAGTGACCCTGGGATTACTGGTACAGAGAGATCACACAGTGACCCTGGGATTACTGGTACAGAGAGATCACACAGTGACCCTGGGATTACTGGTACAGAGAGATCACACAGTGACCCTGGGCTTACCGGTACAGAGAGATCACACAGTGACCCTGGGATTACCGGTACAGAGAGATCACACAGTGACCCTGGGATTACCGGTACAGAGAGATCACACAGTGACCCTGGGATTACCGGTACAGAGAGATCACACAGTGACCCTGAGATTACCGGTACAGAGAGATCACACAGTGACCCTGGGATTACCGGTACAGAGAGATCACACAGTGACCCTGAGATTACCGGTACAGACAGATCACACAGTGACCCTGGGATTCCCGGTACAGAGAGATCACACAGTGACCCTGGGATTACTGGTACAGAGAGATCACACAGTGACCCTGGGATTACCGGTACAGAGAGATCACACAGTGACCCTGAGATTACTGGTACAGACAGATCACACAGTGACCCTGGGATTACCGGTACAGAGAGATCACACAGTGACCCTGGGATTACCGGTACAGAGAGATCACACAGTGACCCTGAGATTACCGGTACAGAGAGATCACACAGTGACCCTGGGATTACCGGTACAGAGAGATCACACAGTGACCCTGGGATTACTGGTACAGAGAGATCACACAGTGACCCTGGGATTACTGGTACAGAGAGATCACACAGTGACCCTGGGATTACTGGTACAGAGAGATCACACAGTGACCCTGAGATTACCGGTACAGACAGATCACACAGTGACCCTGGGATTACTGGTACAGAGAGATCACACCTTGACCCTGGGATTACTGGTACAGAGAGATCACACAGTGACCCTGGGATTACCGGTACAGAGAGATCACACAGTGACCCTGAGATTACTGGTACAGAGAGATCACACAGTGACCCTGGGATTACTGGTACAGAGAGATCACACAGTGACCCTGGGATTACTGGTACAGAGAGATCACACAGTGACCCTGGGATTATCGGTACAGAGAGATCACACAGTGACCCTTCGATTACTGGTACAGAGAGATCACACAGTGACCCTGAGATTACCGGTACAGACAGATCACACAGTGACCCTGGGATTACCGGTACAGAGAGATCACACAGTGACCCTGGGATTACCGGTACAGAGAGATCACACAGTGACCCTGGGATTACCGGTACAGAGAGATCACACAGTGACCCTGGGATTACCGGTACAGAGAGATCACACAGTGACCCTGGGATTACTGGTACAGAGAGATCACACAGTGACCCTGGGATTACCGGTACAGAGAGATCACACAGTGACCCTGGGATTACCGGTACAGAGAGATCACACAGTGACCCTGGGATTACCGGTACAGAGAGATCACACAGTGACCCTGGGATTACCGGTACAGAGAGATCACACAGTGACCCTGGGATTACCGGTACAGAGAGATCACACAGTGACCCTGGGATTACCGGTACAGAGAGATCACACAGTGACCCTGGGATTACCGGTACAGAGAGATCGCACAGTGACCCTGGGATTACTGGTACAGAGAGATCACACAGTGACCCTTGGATCACTGGTACAGAGAGATCACACAGTGACCCTGGGATTACCGGTACAGACAGATCACACAGTGATCCTGGGATTACTGGTACAGAGAGATCACACAGTGACCCTGGGATTACCGGCACAGAGAGATCACACAGTGACCCTGGCATTACCGGTACAGGGAGATCACACAGTGACCCTGAGATTACTGGTACAGAGAGATCACACAGTGACCCTGGGATTACTGGTACAGAGAGATCACACAGTGACCCTGGGATTACTGGTACAGAGAGATCACACCGTGACCCTGGGATTACTGGTACAGAGAGATCACACAGTGACCCTGGGATTACCGGTACAGAGAGATCACACAGTGACCCTGGGATTACCGGTACATAGAGATCACACAGTGACCCTGGGATTACCGGTACAGACAGATCACACAGTGACCCTGGGATTACCGGTACAGAGAGATCACACAGTGACCCTGGGATTACCGGTACAGAGAGATCACACAGTGACCCTGGGATTACCGGTACAGAGAAATCACACAGTGACCCTGGGATTACCGGTACAGAGAGATCACACAGTGACCCTGAGATTACCGGTACAGAGAGATCACACAGTGACCCTGGCTTACCGGTACAGACAGATGCTCACGGGAGTTCCCATCAGGATGAATTGTAACCGTGTCGTTCTGATGTGTTTAATCTGGTCAAACTAGAAGTTTACGACCCCCGAGCATTTGTGTGTGGTTCCTTTTACATTGTTGCTGACGTGATGATAACATGTCAACACGTCCTGCTTATTTTTAATCAACACGTAACACGTTAACCCATTGCGTCATCTTATAAATGCTGTAATCCTCGTTACTGTGTCTGTGTGACACACGCACTGCTTTCCTCACCCTTTGTCCTTTTCCATCTCATCGTTTTCGGACGGTCTTAATAACGTTCTTTGCACTAAATTCATCGGAGAACCATAGAAAGTTTCGGCACAGAAGGAGGCCGCCATCCGGCCCGTCATGTCCGTGCCGGCCGAATCTCCGGTCCGTCTGGCTCGGTTTCTGGAACACACCATGTCTGTCCTTGCAGGTTATTCGTCCTTTAATGTCCGTTGGCAGCTTCTAATCTTGTCCTGAGTATGACCTCTTGACATCTGCTAATAGTGCTGATTCTTAGTTTTGCTTTGTGTAAGTGTCTTTAATATTGAGAAATGTTTAATAAAGTTACTGGAATTACTGGGGTCTGCTCCGCTCGGCCTACCTCTGTCTACATTCCTTCCCCTCGAGGCTCGAAAAGAATATATTTTTTTTGCAATCACAAAGCTGATCTTTTGGTCAGTGCAAACGTTTCCATGATATTCAGTCTCCTCTTAACTTGTTTCAGTGTTCTCGAAATCAAACAGACCATGATCCGGGCAAGTGGCACCGTGATCTGCAATCCCAACAGGAAGGCAGAGGCCGTTCTGATCCCGGGATATTGTCCACTTATCTCCCGCCAGGGGTGATCACCCAGGGTGGGAATCGGCCGCTCAGTGTTAGCGGTTTGTCATTGCCTGTGCACCAAATGCTGTGCGAGGCACGCGTGCGATGTGATCTCGAATTAAGGCTCAAGGAAAGGGGTGGAATTGGATGGACAGAACTTCCAACAGCTCGCAGTGATACTGCCCAGACGGTGAGGTTTACTTGAATGTCTGGAACATTGTGGGCCCTCACAGGCACCGACATTTTATCCCCAATTTCAGTCAGAAGTTGGTGTCGACCGTCCAATGTGACATGAAGGGTCCACGTGTGTGTGTGGTGATTCCCATGAACTGTCACACAATACCTCCCTCTCTCCCCGTGTGTGTGATGATTCCCATTAACTGTCACACAATACCTCCCTCTCTCCCCGTGTGTGTGGTGATTCCCATTAACTGTAACACAATACCTCCCTCTCTCCCCGTGTGTGTGGTGATTCCCATTAACTGTAACACAATACCTCCCTCTCTCCCCGTGTGTGTGATGATTCCCATTAACTGTAACACAATACCTCCCTCTCTCCCCGTGTGTGTGGTGATTCCCATTAACTGTAACACAATACCTCCCTCTCTCCCCGTGTGTGTGGTGATTCCCATTAACTGTAACACAATACCTCCCTCTCTCCCCGTGTGTGTGATGATTCCCATTAACTGTAACACAATACCTCCCTCTCTCCCCGTGTGTGTGGTGATTCCCATTAACTGTAACACAATACCTCCCTCTCTCCCCGTGTGTGTGGTGATTCCCATTAACTGTAACACAATACCTCCCTCTCTCCCCGTGTGTGTGATGATTCCCATTAACTGTCACACAATACCTCCCTCTCTCCCCGTGTGTGTGATGATTCCCATTAACTGTAACACAATACCTCCCTCTCTCCCCGTGTGTGTGATGATTCCCATTAACTGTCACACAATACCTCCCTCTCTCCCCGTGTGTGTGATGATTCCCATTAACTGTCACACAATACCTCCCTCTCTCCCCGTGTGTGTGATGATTCCCATTAACTGTAACACAATACCTCCCTCTCTCCCCGTGTGTGTGGTGATTCCCATTAACTGTAACACAATACCTCCCTCTCTCCCCGTGTGTGTGATGATTCCCATTAACTGTCACACAATACCTCCCTCTCTCCCCGTGTGTGTGGTGATTCCCATTAACTGTAACACAATACCTCCCTCTCTCCCCGTGTGTGTGATGATTCCCATTAACTGTAACACAATACCTCCCTCTCTCCCCGTGTGTGTGATGATTCCCATTAACTGTAACACAATACCTCCCTCTCTCCCCGTGTGTGTGATGATTCCCATTAACTGTAACACAATACCTCCCTCTCTCCCCGTGTGTGTGGTGATTCCCATTAACTGTAACACAATACCTCCCTCTCTCCCCGTGTGTGTGGTGATTCCCATTAACTGTAACACAATACCTCCCTCTCTCCCCGTGTGTGTGATGATTCCCATTAACTGTAACACAATACCTCCCTCTCTCCCCGTGTGTGTGATGATTCCCATTAACTGTAACACAATACCTCCCTCTCTCCCCCGTGTGTGTGATGATTCCCATTAACTGTAACACAATACCTCCCTCTCTCCCCGTGTGTGTGATGATTCCCAATAACTGTAACACAATACCTCCCTCTCTCCCCGTGTGTGTGATGATTCCCATTAACTGTAACACAATACCTCCCTCTGTCCCCGTGTGTGTGATGATTCCCATTAACTGTAACACAATACCTCCCTCTCTCCCCGTGTGTGTGATGATTCCCATTAACTGTAACACAATACCTCCCTCTCTCCCCGTGTGTGTGATGATTCCCATTAACTGTAACACAATACCTCCCTCTCTCCCCGTGTGTGTGATGATTCCCATTAACTGTAACACAATACCTCCCTCTCTCCCCGTGTGTGTGGTGATTCCCATTAACTGTCACACAATACCTCCCTCTCTCCCCGTGTGTGTGATGATTCCCATTAACTGTAACACAATACCTCCCTCTCTCCCCGTGTGTGTGATGATTCCCATTAACTGTAACACAATACCTCCCTCTCTCCCCGTGTGTGTGGTGATTCCCATTAACTGTCACACAATACCTCCCTCTCACCCCGTGTGTGTGGTGATTCCCATTAACTGTAACACAATACCTCCCTCTCTCCCCGTGTGTGTGGTGATTCCCATTAACTGTAACACAATACCTCCCTCTCCCCGTGTGTGTGATGATTCCCATTAACTGTAACACAATACCTCCCTCTCTCCCCGTGTGTGTGATGATTCCCATTAACTGTAACACAATACCTCCCTCTCTCCCCGTGTGTGTGATGATTCCCATTAACTGTCACACAATACCTCCCTCTCACCCCGTGTGTGTGGTGATTCCCATTAACTGTAACACAATACCTCCCTCTCTCCCCGTGTGTGTGGTGATTCCCATTAACTGTAACACAATACCTCCCTCTCTCCCCGTGTGTGTGATGATTCCCATTAACTGTCACACAATACCTCCCTCTCTCCCCGTGTGTGTGATGATTCCCATTAACTGTCACACAATACCTCCCTCTCTCCCCGTGTGTGTGATGATTCCCATTAACTGTCACACAATAAACCCCTCTCTCCCTGTGTGTGTGATGATTCCCATTAACTGTAACACAATAAACCCCTCTCTCCCCGTGTGTGTGATGATTCCCATTAACTGTAACACAATACCTCCCTCTCTCCCCGTGTGTGTGATGATTCCCATTAACTGTCACACAATACCTCCCTCTCTCCCCGTGTGTGTGATGATTCCCATTAACTGTAACACAATACCTCCCTCTCTCCCCGTGTGTGTGATGATTCCCATTAACTGTAACACAATACCTCCCTCTCTCCCCGTGTGTGTGATGATTCCCATTAACTGTAACACAATACCTCCCTCTCTCCCCGTGTGTGTGATGATTCCCATTAACTGTAACACAATACCTCCCTCTCTCCCCGTGTGTGTGGTGATTCCCATTAACTGTAACACAATACCTCCCTCTCCCCCCGTGTGTGATGATTCCCATTAACTGTAACACAATACCTCCCTCTCTCCCCGTGTGTGTGGTGATTCCCATTAACTGTAACACAATACCTCCCTCTCTCCCCGTGTGTGTGATGATTCCCATTAACTGTCACACAATACCTCCCTCTCTCCCCGTGTGTGTGATGATTCCCATTAACTGTAACACAATACCTCCCTCTCTCCCCGTGTGTGTGATGATTCCCATTAACTGTCACACAATACCTCCCTCTCTCCCCGTGTGTGTGATGATTCCCATTAACTGTAACACAATACCTCCCTCTTTCCCCGTGTGTGTGATGATTCCCATTAACTGTAACACAATACCTCCCTCTCCCCGTGTGTGTGATGATTCCCATTAACTGTAACACAATACCTCCCTCTCCCCGTGTGTGTGATGATTCCCATTAACTGTAACACAATACCTCCCTCTCTCCCCGTGTGTGTGGTGATTCCCGTTAACTGTCACACAATACCTCCCTCTCTCCCCGTGTGTGTGATGATTCCCATTAACTGTAACACAATACCTCCCTCTCTCCCCGTGTGTGTGATGATTCCCATTAACTGTAACACAATACCTCCCTCTCCCCCGTGTGTGTGATGATTCCCATTAACTGTCACACAATACCTCCCTCTCCCCGTGTGTGTGATGATTCCCATTAACTGTAACACAATACCTCCCTCTCTCCCCCGTGTGTGGTGATTCCCATTAATTGTAACACAATACCTCCCTCTCTCCCCGTGTGTGTGGTGATTCCATTAACTGTAACACAATACCTCCCTCTCTCCCCGTGTGTGTGATGATTCCCATTAACTGTAACACAATACCTCCCTCTCTCCCCCGTGTGTGGTGATTCCCATTAATTGTAACACAATACCTCCCTCTCTCCCCGTGTGTGTGGTGATTCCCATTAACTGTAACACAATACCTCCCTCTCTCCCCGTGTGTGTGGTGATTCCCATTAACTGTAACACAATACCTCCCTCTCTCCCCGTGTGTGTGATGATTCCCATTAACTGTAACACAATACCTCCCTCTCTCCCCGTGTGTGTGGTGATTCCCATTAACTGTAACACAATACCTCCCTCTCTCCCGTGTGTGTGATGATTCCATTAACTGTAACACAATACCTCCCTCTCTCCCCGTGTGTGTGATGATTCCCATTAACTGTAACACAATACCTCCCTCTCTCCCGTGTGTGTGATGATTCCCATTAACTGTAACACAATACCTCCCTCTCTCCCCGTGTGTGTGATGATTCCCATTAACTGTAACACAATACCTCCCTCTCTCCCCGTGTGTGTGGTGATTCCCATTAACTGTAACACAATACCTCCCTCTCTCCCCGTGTGTGTGATGATTCCCATTAACTGTAACACAATACCTCCCTCTCTCCCCGTGTGTGTGGTGATTCCCATTAACTGTAACACAATACCTCCCTCTCTCCCCGTGTGTGTGATGATTCCCATTAACTGTAACACAATACCTCCCTCTCTCCCCGTGTGTGTGATGATTCCCATTAACTGTCACACAATACCTCCCTCTCTCCCCGTGTGTGTGGTGATTCCCATTAACTGTAACACAATACCTCCCTCTCTCCCCGTGTGTGTGGTGATTCCCATTAACTGTAACACAATACCTCCCTCTCTCCCCGTGTGTGTGATGATTCCCATTAACTGTCACACAATACCTCCCTCTCTCCCGTGTGTGTGGTGATTCCCATTAACTGTAACACAATACCTCCCTCTCTCCCCGTGTGTGTGATGATTCCCATTAACTGTAACACAATACCTCCTCTCTCCCCGTGTGTGTGATGATTCCCATTAACTGTAACACAATACCTCCTCTCTCCCCGTGTGTGTGGTGATTCCCATTAACTGTAACACAATACCTCCCTCTCTCCCCGTGTGTGTGATGATTCCCATTAACTGTAACACAATACCTCCCTCTCTCCCCGTGTGTGTGATGATTCCCATTAACTGTAACACAATACCTCCCTCTCTCCCGTGTGTGTGATGATTCCCATTAACTGTAACACAATACCTCCCTCTCTCCCCGTGTGTGTGGTGATTCCCATTAACTGTAACACAATACCTCCCTCTCTCCCCTTGTGTGTGGTGATTCCCATTAACTGTAACACAATACCTCCCTCTCTCCCCGTGTGTGTGGTGATTCCCATTAACTGTAACACAATACCTCCCTCTCTCCCCGTGTGTGTGGTGATTCCCATTAACTGTAACACAATACCTCCCTCTCTCCCCGTGTGTGTGGTGATTCCATTAACTGTAACACAATACCTCCCTCTCTCCCCGTGTGTGTGGTGATTCCCATTAACTGTAACACAATACCTCCCTCTCTCCCCTTGTGTGTGGTGATTCCCATTAACTGTAACACAATACCTCCCTCTCTCCCCGTGTGTGTGGTGATTCCCATTAACTGTAACACAATACCTCCCTCTCTCCCGTGTGTGTGATGATTCCCATTAACTGTAACACAATACCTCCCTCTCTCCCCGTGTGTGTGATGATTCCCATTAACTGTAACACAATAAACCCCTCTCTCCCGTGTGTGTGATGATTCCATTAACTGTAACACAATAACCCCTCTCTCCCCGTGTGTGTGATGATTCCCATTAACTGTAACACAATACCTCCTCTCTCCCCGTGTGTGTGGTGATTCCCATTAACTGTAACACAATAAACCCCTCTCTCCCCGTGTGTGTGATGATTCCCATTAACTGTAACACAATAAACCCCTCTCTCCCCGTGTGTGTGATGATTCCCATTAACTGAAACACAATACCTCCCTCTCTCCCCGTGTGTGTGATGATTCCCATTAACTGTAACACAATAGCTCCCTCTCTCCCCGTGTGTGTGATGATTCCCATTCACTGTAACACAATACCTCCCTCTCTCCCCGTGTGTGTGATGATTCCCATTAACTGTCACACAATACCTCCCTCTCCCCGTGTGTGTGATGATTCCCATTAACTGTCACACAATACCTCCCTCTCTCCCCGTGTGTGTGTGATTCCCATTAACTGTAACACAATACCTCCCTCTCCCCGTGTGTGTGATGATTCCCATTAACTGTCACACAATACCTCCCTCTCTCCCCGTGTGTGTGATGATTCCCATTAACTGTAACACAATACCTCCCTCTCTCCCCGTGTGTGTGATGATTCCCATTAACTGTAACACAATACCTCCCTCTCTCCCCGTGTGTGTGGTGATTCCCATTAACTGTAACACAATACCTCCCTCTCTCCCCGTGTGTGTGATGATTCCCATTAACTGTAACACAATACCTCCCTCTCTCCCGTGTGTGTGATGATTCCCATTAACTGTAACAGAATACCTCCCTCTCTCCCCGTGTGTGTGGTGATTCCCATTAACTGTAACACAATACCTCCCTCTCTCCCCGTGTGTGTGGTGATTCCCATTAACTGTAACACAATACCTCCCTCTCTCCCCGTGTGTGTGGTGATTCCCATTAACTGTAACACAATACCTCTCTCTCTCCCCGTGTGTGTGATGATTCCCATTAACTGTAACACAATACCTCCCTCTCTCCCGTGTGTGTGGTGATTCCCATTAACTGTAACACAATACCTCCCTCTCCCCGTGTGTGTGGTGATTCCCATTAACTGTAACACAATACCTCCCTCTCTCCCCGTGTGTGATGATTCCCATTAACTGTAACACAATACCTCTCTCTCTCCCCGTGTGTGTGATGATTCCCATTAACTGTAACACAATACCTCCCTCTCTCCCGTGTGTGTGGTGATTCCCATTAACTGTAACACAATACCTCCCTCTCTCCCCGTGTGTGTGGTGATTCCCATTAACTGTCACACAATACCTCCCTCTCTCCCCGTGTGTGTGATGATTCCCATTAACTGTCACACAATACCTCCCTCTCTCCCCGTGTGTGATGATTCCCATTAACTGTAACACAATACCTCTCTCTCTCCCCGTGTGTGTGATGATTCCATTAACTGTAACACAATACCTCCCTCTCTCCCGTGTGTGTGGTGATTCCCATTAACTGTAACACAATACCTCCCTCTCTCCCCGTGTGTGATGATTCCCATTAACTGTAACACAATACCTCCTCTCTCCCCGTGTGTGTGATGATTCCCATTAACTGTCACACAATACCTCCCTCTCTCCCCGTGTGTGTGATGATTCCCATTAACTGTAACACAATACCTCCCTCTCTCCCCGTGTGTGTGATGATTCCCATTAACTGTCACACAATACCTCCCTCTTTCCCCGTGTGTGATGATTCCCATTAACTGTAACACAATACCTCCCTCTCTCCCCGTGTGTGTGATGATTCCCATTAACTGTAACACAATACCTCCCTCTCTCCCCGTGTGTGTGATGATTCCCATTAACTGTAACACAATAAACCCCTCTCTCCCCGTGTGTGTGATGATTCCCATTAACTGTAACACAATAAACCCCTCTCTCCCCGTGTGTGTGATGATTCCCATTAACTGTAACACAATACCTCCCTCTCTCCCCGTGTGTGTGTGATTCCCATTAACTGTAACACAATAAACCCCTCTCTCCCCGTGTGTGTGATGATTCCCATTAACTGTAACACAATAAACCCCTCTCTCCCCGTGTGTGTGATGATTCCCATTAACTGAAACACAATACCTCCCTCTCTCCCCGTGTGTGTGATGATTCCCATTAACTGTAACACAATAGCTCCCTCTCTCCCCGTGTGTGTGATGATTCCCATTCACTGTAACACAATACCTCCCTCTCTCCCCGTGTGTGTGATGATTCCCATTAACTGTCACACAATACCTCCTCTCCCCGTGTGTGTGATGATTCCCATTAACTGTCACACAATACCTCCCTCTCTCCCCGTGTGTGTGGTGATTCCCATTAACTGTAACACAATACCTCCCTCTCCCCGTGTGTGTGATGATTCCCATTAACTGTCACACAATACCTCCCTCTCTCCCGTGTGTGTGATGATTCCCATTAACTGTAACACAATACCTCCCTCTCTCCCCGTGTGTGTGATGATTCCCATTAACTGTAACACAATACCTCCCTCTCTCCCCGTGTGTGTGGTGATTCCCATTAACTGTAACACAATACCTCCCTCTCTCCCCGTGTGTGTGATGATTCCCATTAACTGTAACACAATACCTCCCTCTCTCCCCGTGTGTGTGATGATTCCCATTAACTGTAACAGAATACCTCCCTCTCTCCCGTGTGTGTGGTGATTCCCATTAACTGTAACACAATACCTCCCTCTCTCCCCGTGTGTGTGGTGATTCCCATTAACTGTAACACAATACCTCTCTCTCTCCCCGTGTGTGTGATGATTCCCATTAACTGTAACACAATACCTCCCTCTCTCCCCGTGTGTGTGGTGATTCCCATTAACTGTAACACAATACCTCCCTCTCCCGTGTGTGTGGTGATTCCCATTAACTGTAACACAATACCTCCCTCTCTCCCCGTGTGTGATGATTCCCATTAACTGTAACACAATACCTCTCTCTCCCGTGTGTGTGATTCCCATTAACTGTAACACAATACCTCCCTCTCTCCCGTGTGTGTGGTGATTCCCATTAACTGTAACACAATACCTCCTCTCTCCCGTGTGTGTGGTGATTCCCATTAACTGTCACACAATACCA